>NW_027397063.1:145551376-146186498 GCF_003265705.2 Callorhinus ursinus
CTCCTGCTGCAGCCTCAGTGCCCATCCCAGGACCCCCGTGTCCTCACCCCTGCTGTAGCCTCAGACCCCCCCCCCCCCCCCCCGGACCACCATGTCCTCACTCCTGCTGCAGCCTCAGACCCCCCAGCCCCATCTCAGGACCCCCGTGTCCTCATTCCTGCTGCAGCCTCACCCCCCATCCCAGGACCCTGCTCTCATCAGGAAGGAATTGGGCTCACAGACAAATACACAGGAGAAAAGGTGCCCAGCAGGACTCTGAAATCAAAGGAAAGAAAGATATTTTCTTCTCTCTTTTTCCATAGTTGAGGGGAGGTTGGAATATAACAACATGGTCCATTTTTTCAGCACAAATTAATTCTGCCAGCCACAAGAAGACTTGCAAACCAGATGCCACTTCTCAATAGTTTAAGAAACATGTGACCTGTCACCCCTAAAGGGGAGTTCTTTTATTTGACCCCAAAATCAAAGGGATATTATAAGAAACATTTATGCAATATCTTTAAAGTGCTTGTGGTTCTCAGGGGGAAAAAATGGTGGAGGAAGTGAGACTATAAAATAAAGCATCCAAAAATGAATGAAACAAGTTCTTACATCACATGCCAGCATTGATCTTGCTGCTTGTGCTTCGAACACACCCAGGACGGGTCCCTCTGGGAGCATAGTCAGGGACACAGCTAGTTCCTGATATTAGCCACGCATGGATGGCCTCCAAGGAGTCAGAGAAGGGTCTGTCCTACTACCTCACCACCTAGTCCTCCTAGTGCCCCCCTACCACTGCCCCCATTGCTCCATCACCCCCTCACCTCGACTACCAGCAACTACCCACCGTCACTCCCCCCAACACCCATCCATCATCACCGGCCACCCTCACCCCCACGTGATGGCTCGAAGTCCACCCCTGCATACAAAGCAGGGGGAGACTGAACAAAGAGGCCAGCCACTCCAGATTGGCCGGTGGCAAGTCTGACAAGCAAGGAAACTTATGAGGCTTCTCTTGGGCAGCCAGGGGATGAGCAGACCCCCACACTTGCGACCAGAAATTTAAGGTTTCTAGAGAGGCCTTAACGGGGCTCAACCATGTATACCATCCAGAAGGTCTCAAAAATACAGTGCTCTGTCAGGGCTGCATCCTTGAAAACAGCCCCCGCCGTGGACAAGGTGAGCAGTTGGTATACTCCAAGGACAGGGAGGGGTGAGGACTCTCTGATTGCCCACCGGCAGCTCGCCTGTCAACCCATGGTCACGTCTTCTCCATGACCTTCTGCAACATCACCCCACCATTGCTCATCCACTGCTACCACTCACCATAGAATATCAAGGATACAGGGTCCAGGGACATGAGACCACTAGTCTCAACTGTGTAGTAGATTCTCACAACCCTTTAACTTTGTCATGAGAAAACATTTAACAAGTTGCCTTGGGCAATACCAAAATAGTAACAGCTCATCATTGTGAATGCTTCCAGGGACCACTCTAAGTACTTTTCATGTGCAGATTCACCACTAGTCCTATTGTAATTATGGGGAAACCCATGCACAGAGGGGCTCAGTTACTCGCTCAAGTCTTGCAGCTAAGAAGTGTCAGCCCTGGGACTCAGCCCAGGCCACCCAGCTCCAGAGCCCACGCTCTTGACCACTTTGTCACATTATCACCACACAAAATAAACCTATGAAGCACTTTCATGAAGAGCATTCATTAAGTTCCCTAGCTTATTGGAGATACCATGTCATAAACAAAGCAGAATGCTGCCACAGCCCCCACTCCTGGCTGCTCATACTCGCCCCGGGGAACACCACAGGCTCTGGGAACAGAGCTCTGATCCTTAGTAACAACAGCCAGGCACAGGGCTAACTGTACTCGCTTTGTTTTCTTAATTCTCACAATACTCTCATGAGGTAGGTAATATTACTCTCATTTTATATTTTTTTAAACTTTTTTTTAATATTTTATTTATTTATTTGAGAGAGAGAATGAGATAGAGAAAGCATGAGAGGGGGTAGGGTCTGAGGGAGAAGCAGACTCCCTGCTGAGCAGGGAGCCCGATGCGGGACTCGATCCCAGGAGCCTGGGATCATGACCTGAGCCGAAGGCAGTCGCTTAACCAACTGAGCCACCCAGGTGCCCGCTCTCATTTTATATTTTAGGAAACTGAGGCTCAGAGCAGATCAACAACTTGCCTGTTGGTCATGCAGCAGACATATATGAAAAGCCCCTATTCAGGTGGCTCGGTTGTTAAGTGTCTGCCTTTGGCTCAGGTCATGATCCCAGGGTCCTGGATGGAGCCTCGCATCGGGGTCCCTCCTCAGCGGGAAGCCTGCTTTTCCCTCTGCCTGCCGCTCCCCCTGCTTGTGCGCTCTCTCTCTCTCTCTCTCTCTGACAAATAAATAAAATCTTTTTAAAAAGAAAAGAAAGACCCGTATTCAGAATGGTCGCATTTCCCCTACATGCGCCAAGCGCTCCGGGGCACACTATAGAGACACCGCGTTGTGGGGGAGGGGAACCTCGCCTGTGGCCCCAGCACCCAGGACAGCGCCTGGAAGGGCAGCTTTCAGTAGATGGCGTCCTCAGGGGATGAATGCCCGCATGCACGCATGAATGAGGGAATGAAACAGTACTGCCCGTAATTAAAACTGCAAACGCAAAGGCCAACAATCCTCAAAGGTCAGAGAAGCAGGTCTTGCCGCAAATGTTACTTTTAGAGTCACCGCGGGAGGTGGAATCCAGAGCTAACAGCGGAGCGGTAACCAACCCCACCCACAGGGACGCAGTTTGCGCCAGTGAGGGTTTGCAGAGCTGTTCCCTGGTTCGATGCTGACTTGTGAAAGAGGCTGCTGCCCTTTGCAATTAGACACTCTAGATCTCCATCCTGAGCCCTTGAACATATGCAGTGACCTCTGCGCTGATGTGGCCAAAGGACAAGGAGCGTGTGAAATCGTTCCCATTAAAATCAGCCCTGGGGGCAGCCCCTGCATAAGCGAGTGGCCGGGCTGGCGGGGGCCTCAGATTTGTGTTATAGGATCATGGCCTTTCTCTGCCTTTTAAGGTCTGTCCCCTCCTCCCTCCCGCACAAACACAACACCTTCTCCTAACAGCCGTTGATTGCGTGGCAAACTTTATGCCCCGTTTCTGATAGAGGCTCTGTACCTACTAGAGTAACAAACCGAGTACAGGGTCGGCTTAACAAGCTGGGGGCTTGCGGGGGTGGGGGGGCTGGGAAGACAGCCAACGTGAGTGGGCATTAAACCTCAGTTCTCATCTAGGCCTGGGAGGCTCGCTTGTTCATAGCACATCTGCCTGGATTCACAGAACAAGAATGCTTCAGCTCTTGGCAAGGTGTCAGCTACAGAGCCTCATTTCTGGGTCCCAGTTACACTGCTAACAGTAAAGAAGAAAACTTGAACCAATTTTAGAACAAGAGTTAAAAAGGAATACAGAAAATTCCCTGCTGTGCTCTTTTTAAACCATTAGTGGGGAAATATTTCCCTCTTGTGGTGGGACTGGAAACCGCTGCTCTTACCCAGAAAGTTTTCCACTGCTTGAAATTCAGTAAAGCTTTTGTGCCATAAACGATACTGGCAGATAATACCAAGGGACCTTTTCCCAAATTCATAGGTAAAATACATAGAATTATAAGGAAAAGAAATTATATCTAGATTTATCCACCCAATTATTAAATAAGTGGGGGCTATATAAATATGTGCTTCTTTAACACAATAAATAACAAAGCCTCATTACCATAAATAAAAAATAGTGATGGGAATAAATGACATTTTGAGAAATCAGGGACAACTGTGATTCGATATGCAGATAGCTAGGATTTCCAGAAGTGACAAAGTCACTGGTTCCGATACTACTACCAAGGTCAGTATTTGACCTTCTACTGCCATTTATAATTGAAGGAAATTCTGTATTTCAGTTAGAGGTCAAGCTCCAATCATTCCCCATTCTAGTACATGGTTCTCCTGAACCCACCCACAGACCCCTCAGGGTCGGTGGAGCCCAGCTATTCTAACCTAGCTTAATCTATTCCATGAGCAGCTTCTCCACAGGATGCAAGGTTACAAATTCGTAGTGTTTCTTGGGGGCAAAAATGCTATTGTTATCTCCAGGGTGGGTGAGAACTCGGGGATCTGAATAAAGGGACCAATCCAACACGTTTAATGTACCAGAAATGACACTGATCTTAAAGCCAGGAACACAAGCTTCTGACCCACCCGGACCTAAACGTGCCCGGAAAGGAAGCAAGATAAAGTAGAGATAAGCCAGAAGTTGTAGAAAGGCCAGCAATCCTACCCAGTTCTCCATAAGTTAGGGGAAGTTTGCCTGTGCTAGCGATCCAGGATTTCTCTGCCTTAAGTGCCCATGGTTCTTGGTCACACCACTTGGAAGAAAGACGAGGTAGGCCAGACGAAGAGTGGTGGTCAGCAGAGCAAAGTTTACTGAGCGATAGTACAAAGCTCCCGGAGGGGGAGGGGTGCCGGAATGGGTTGCCTCTGGAGTTTCTAAGTTTAGGAGTTTTTATGAGCTCTTTTGCAGAAATATCTTAAGCAACCAGGGTGTGGGGAGTCGTGCCAGTCAGGACTTTGGTCATATTATCTACCTATTAGGTTAATGTCATCACGCTAATGGTTTTTTTTTTTTGCTGACATCTGGGGGCTTATGTCTTAATTGCCCCTTGCCCGTGATAGTGACAAGTGCTTTGTGGTTAATTGTCTTATTTTAGGATGTTTTGCAGAAGTCAGTTCTGCAAAGGCAGCAAAGCAGAATGCTAGTGCGCTCCTGTCTAAGCTGTGAAACAGGATGTTAGTGCTGTTTTATCTTAGCTGTCCTGACTCCGTATTTTCTTGTTGGGGACCCTGGCCAGGATTACCTCACTGTCCAACTAACTCCCAACACTAGTAATAATTAAAACAGCCAAGTGTTGGAGCATCTACTGGGGGCCAGTCTTTCAGGCATCTGCCATTCTGAGGAAGGGATTATTACCTGTTTCACGAGGAAATGGAGGCTGACAGCAGAAGTGTCTTGCTCAGAATTACACAGCTGGTTAGTGGTAAGACCAGGACTGGAGCCCAGGTCAGTCCAGGTCTTACTACCAAGTCTTCAATCTCTGTTGGTTTGTAAAGTCAGGAGCTTCCTGGGTGAAATCTGAAACCGGCCCCCTGTACTCCGAGGACAGGGAGAGACCAAAGAGGCCGGCCACTCCAGATTGGCAGGTGGCAGGTGTAACAAGCAAGGGAATTTACGAGGCTTGTCTTGGGCAGCTGCAAGATGAGTGGATCTCCACACCCACTGCCAGAATCTTAAGGTTTATAGAGAGACCTTAACAGGTCATCCACATATACCATCCAGAGGGTCTCAAAAACACACTGCCCTCTCAAGGCTGCATCCTTGAAAATGGCTCCCACGGTCAGAAAAGTGGGCAGAACGTACATTTCAAGGACAGAGGAGGGGGTGAGGAGCTTCTGATTGCCCTGTCCAGTTCATGGGTCAACTGGATGATCTCCTCCAAAATTTCACCTCTCATGACCCGCTCCTCCAATCCCACAATCCCCCTTGCTCACAATGGGCCCTGAGCAGTTGCAAGGAGTTTCATTAGTGTGGAAATGGCTGGTTTGGTGGCCCTCGGGCTGCAGTGGAGGCAGATACTGTAGCAACAATATAGGCACATGTAAGAAAGCACAGAGTAAAATAATGATTCCCCCAAACAAGGAACAGTTCTTTCCATCAAGAGCTCTAGGATCCAAACAACTGATTTATTAAGTCCCCTAAGCGTAAGGCGGGGGGGGGGGGGGCCCAACCCCATTTGTGTCCTCATGTGATTTAGTAAAGAAAATACATTAGCAGGGCGCCTGGGTGGCTCAGTTGGTTAAGCGACTGCCTTCGGCTCAGGTCATGATCCTGGAGTCCCGGGATCGAGTCCCGCATCGGGCTCCCTGCTCAGCAGGGAGTCTGCTTCTCCCTCTGACCCTCTTCCCTCTCGTGCTCTCTATCTCTCATTCTCTCTCTCTCAAATAAATAAATAAAATCTTTAAAAAAAAAAAAAAAGAAAAGAAAATACATTAGCAGACTCATCAGGTATGAACACAACATTCTGTTTGGCTAACGGCACAGGTGCCTTCTTGCGAGGCAGCAATAATGTCCAAGGCCGTCCTATTTTGGAGACAGCTTTTCTTGTTAAAGACATTTCAGTGTTCAGTAAAGAGAGGTTTTCTTGTAGTAGGCTGAATTATGTCCCCCCACCCAGCCCCCCCTTAAAAATGCACATCCTGGAACCTCAGGCTATGATCTTATTTGGAAACAGGGTATTTGCATATGTAATTACTTAGATGAGGTCAAACGGGAGTAGGGTGGACCCTTCTCTTATTTGAAGGAACACTCTTTTCGTAATAAAGATCCAGAAATGGTGAGTCATGCTAGAGGAAAAAAATTTCATCAATAGTTAGCGCTCTCTTGGTTCTTTTTCATTACTGAGAAAAATCTTGTACAAATCTCTTTTTCAGAATAAAAAAAAAATACTGAGAGCACCAGTGGATTGCATCGTAGTGCTGCTCACTTAGGACCAGCCTGAAAGCAGCAATCTTGTTTCATGTTTGGAGTGTAACCAGTAGTTTAGCTTGGCCAGATGAGCCAAAACCTTGAAGCAAGGGGTAGAGTACTATGAAAAAAGTTAAATTTAATCTCTGGAGTTCCAACATCTTCATGTTCCTGGGGATCAGAATTAAAGTGTGCTTTGTAATAAATTCCAACATGAATAAAGAGAATGAAAAAAAAGAGAGAGAGAGGTTTTGTTGGCTTTCATTTAAGACTTACCGGGTGAATTTAGCAAGGGCTTCTATTTATGCTATAAAGGCTTCTAGGCCAATGGAGGGAACAAAGACAGCAGCCAAACGATTGTTATCGGTGGAAAACAGAACACCCAGCTGGCCTGCAGGAGAAGGAGGTTGGCAGCTTTGGAAACTCGATCAGGTTGTGCATACCATCCACGTTGGCCAGAGAGGCAGCCCTGTCAGGCCTGAGGAGATGGGCCAGGGCAGGATATGCCAGACAGGGACCCCCGCCCTCTCCCCTCTGTAATGGTGCGTGGTGCATTCCACGTATAGTGGATTTCAACAGATCTGGCTACAGCAAGACAACAGGATCCCAGTGGAGATGGAGCAGTTCCCTCTCTCCCAAGGGTGCAAAGTACCTCACCCATCCTGGCGGGACATCCCCTTGCACATTCCAGTAGAGAAGACCTTACCCAGTCAGAATGGGTGTTCTCAGCAGCACAGCATCCTTGGTGAGAGTCAGGGCAATGGCTGTCTCCCTCAACTTCCATACCTTCACGGTGTTGGGCGTCTCAGCAGGGGTCGGCATATGGGGCGCAAAACGGAGGGGGCTGGTGTAACTGATTTGTTGCCTCAACAGCTGCCTCAGCGGGAAGGACCCCCCGACCCAAAGGACCCCCATGATAGCTACTACTTGGAAAAAGGGAAGCCAGTACACAGGGCAAACCTCGGTCCCATCTGTGCTTCTGGGAAAGGCAATATGGGAGCAGGACTTAGGTCAGCAGAGGGCCCCATGGCCAAGGAGAATGACCCACACAACACGGCAACCAGGTACCTCCTGGCTAGAGCACCTGGCCCACTGTCCACAAGCCTCTAATCTACCAAGCAATTCCACAGCAAGTCTACATGTGTCCCTTCTCCCCACTGGGTTGTCTAAACTTCTTCTGACCACATCACTCCTATGCCTACAACCCTCTTGGGGCCTTTTATTGCCAGGTGAGGTCTCTCACGTGCTGCCTTTTCTCACCTCTGGAACTTCCCACACATTGCTTTTGTCTCCCAAACAGCACCACCACCTCCCCACACACCTGCCACACACACACACACATGAGTGAGAGGAAGTCTCTCTCACTCATCTAGACAGCATTGGAAGGTTCCTTCCAGTGGTATCCAGCCGGCTACACTCAGTACACCTACGCTGAATCCCACTCCAAGTCCTCTTCAGCCACTTCACCAACTACAATTTCTCTCTATGGCTGAAAACCCTGTGAAATACCCCTTATGGGCATGCAGTGCCTCTTCAGGACCACCTTTTCTGAGGACGGGTCCACCTGGCTCACCTCGCCGTCCCTCCTGAGCAGGTCTCTCCCCAGAGCATCCAGGCCACCCCCCCAATGACAGACTGAGGGTCGCCCTCACCCAGGATTCAGGCTCCACAACCCATTTCCCAGGAGGTTGAAGCACATCTCCATTTGTTGGCCTACTCTATCAGGACCTGCTTTGGAGCCACCAAAACCAGCCTCTTTGACTGGTTCCCTTCACCCACTAGTACCCAGTCTTTATGGTATCAGGGGCTGGGAGGTATGAGGGTCTGTCAGGTAGAACTTGGGATGGGATATGCCACACAAGTCTGTCAACACCTACTGTGAATGTACAGGCCTTTCTTGTAAACTCTCCAAGGAAAGGCCTTCTACCCCCTCTCTCCTCACCTGTAGGTGCAGACCCCTTTCAACAGCCAGCTGTATGCTCTTGAGGGTTGCAGCCCCCTGAAAGCCTGCTCTGGCTCTAAGGAGCAGGGCTCAGCAACTGAACCTTTGCTCCAAGAGCCTGGAGGCCTGAGGACCTCACCCTCTCTCAGCCACCCATCTGCTGCACCTCAGAAATGGGCCCCAGTAAGGCTCAAAGACTGCTCTCCTGGGACCAAATCAGAGCTTTTATCTCCCCAAAACACCCATGGTTTCTAATGGGCTCATTTCTATCACAGCAAAATAGGTATCCCCACAATAGTGGGCAACTGCTTGGCCTTAGGCCTTAATGGTATAACCAGGCTAGGGCCATGTTAGGATCCAGGTACCTACCTTCCAGGCACAGGGCACTGCCTGCTGGGAATGAGAAAAATCAATCTCCTCAACCTTGCCAAATATGTGATTTACCTCCTCTCCACTCTCCCAGCCCCCATATCTAACCAGTGCACAAAACCATTTAGTCTTTTGAACTCAGTCTCATCCGGTACCCAACAGAGACTCTGAGAGCCCCCTTATTTCTGCTTGCCAATTCTCCAGCGGGATCTCAGCCAAACCATCAAAACGAACGCAGTGCTGTCATCAGACCATGAGTGCAGGCGTGCACAGCATAAACATTCTTCGCTATCCCAGGGATGGCCCAGATGCCATAGTAGGTGGCTGTGAACTGCAGCTCACCATGCCAGGTGCACAAGAAACATCCATTTCTTTATTCAGTGAAGCTGATCCCACAGGCGGATGAGAAATTCAGTCTCAGCCATTACTGGCTCCCCATACAAATGCCCAAGGTGGTGCCAGGTCCGTGGTCCCCACGCCACGCTGCCCAGCCTCATGGAAGCCCCACTTCACGTAGAGCGAGACCCCTTCTGGGAAGGTTGCGATGCCTCTACACCAAAGAGCTATCCTCTCTGAGATTTTGCCACTTCCTTCAACTCCTGCTCCCAAAGACGCTAGGGGGACTCTGCACCCCACGCAGCATACAATCCCTGCAGCAGGAATAAAGGGCTTGGCTACATGGCTGGAGCTGAAAACAGGAAGCAAAACATGGAAAGCACCCTCACACAAATTCACACCTTAATGTAACACCCACCTCAAACCCACCATTGTTCCCAGGTCAACTCACTCTCTCCGGGAATAGAAATTCCTTAGGGGCACAGTTGCATCCCAGGACCTAGAACAATAAGTATTCTCTCAACATATAACGTTGAATTACAAGGGAGAAGAAAATGAATGGGTAAAGAGATAGATGCATGTGAGAAACGGGAGCGCATGCCCTCTTTTAACACATACACTCCGAGCAACAGGGGAGACCATAGAAACTCTTTAACTTCTCATCTCAATGAGGGCTCAGCTCCATGACGTGCCAGCGCCTGGGACTCAGTCTCTCTGAGCCTTGTCTCCGCCTCTCCTGTAAACCGGGGGCAGCCAGTGGCTACCTCATAAGTGGCTGCTCAGGTAAGTTAGTGGATTTTGAATGTCTAGAAGAGGACCTGGAACATGACGGACACTCAGTAAATGTTAGCTATTTTTGGCGGCTGTGGCAACAGCTGCACAGAAGAGGAAGTGATGCTTGTCGTCAGAGGCCAAGCGGTGAGAGAGACCCAAGCCCCAGCTCACCTACGAGGCAGCCAGGTGACCGCAGGCAAGTGGCTCAACTTATCTACAACCAGTGACTCCTCCGTTTGGAGTGTGAATCAAAATAATATCACTTTCATAGGGTTCTTAGGAAGTGTAATGAATTATTATTTAAAGATGCAGCAGAGCGCCTAGAGCTTGAAGTGTGGAGTCGATGGCCAGCAAGGCACTACTACAGGAAACAGAGTAACTACCGTGACAGCATTGAAACACCGCAGGGGCTGGCTGTGAAGGGCAATGTGAGATTGGTAAAAACAGCAACAAATAGTATCTGCAGCAGCCAAATTAAAGATGCTTTGGAGATGGTATGTGGAAGAGTAAATGCTGCAGAAAAATGAATTCCGGTAACTTCTAATTCAGAAGTCTGTGACAGCTAATGTTACCTGTCGACCAGACTGGGCCAGGGGGTGCCCAGATTGAATTGAACATTATTCTGGGTGTGCCTGTGAGGGTGTTTCTGGGTGACGTTAACACTTCAGTCAGCAGACTGCCCTCCCAAATGTGGGCAGGCTTCATGGAATCCACTGAAAGCCTGAAGAGAACAAAAGGCTGAGCCAGAGAGAATCTGCTCTCTGCCTGATGTTCTCAGAGTCAGGCATGTCTTCTCCTGAACTGGAATTCGTATCATTAGCTTTCCTGGTTCTCAGGACTGCAGATCACAGATCTTGGAACTGCTCAGCCTCCATAAATATGTGAGCCAATTCCTTATGACTAATACGAAAAAACATTTCGGGGGCACCTGGGCAGCTCAGTCGGTTAAGCGTCTGCCTTCGGCTCAGGTCATGATCTCAGGGTCCTGGGATCAAGTCCTACAACAGGTTCCCTGCTCAGCAGGGAGTCTGCTTCTCTCTCTTCCTCTGCCCCTCCCCCTGCTCATGCTCTCTCTCTCTCTCTGTCAAATAAATAAATAAAATCTTAAAAAAAAAAAACATTTCGGGGCACCTGGGAGGCTCAGTTGGTTGAGTGTCTGACTCTTGATCTCGGCTCAGGTCTTAATCTCACGGTTATGGGTTCAAGCCCCATGTTGGGCTCCACACTGGGTATGAAGCCTACTTTAAAAATAGAGGGGAGGGAGGGAAAACCATTTCAAGAAAGTCTCCCAGAATTGAGAAAGAAATAGTTTGAAGATTAAAATAGTGAGTAAAAAAAATAATGGATAATATTTTTGAATATATGGTAGATACACAGAAACATATGGGGGGAAGGAGGGGAAATTCCAGAGGGCAATCAAAAAGCACAAGGAAGAGAGATCATTCTCTAAGTTTAAGAAAGGCTTGAGTTTTATTTTTTTTGAGTGCGCGCACGCACGCGCACACACACAAACACACACACACACACACACATACACACACACCCAAGTGGGAGGAGGGGCAGAGGGAGAGGGAGAGGATCTCAATCTACTGAGTGCAGAGCCCTGTGCAAAGCTCAATCTCAGAACCCTGAGATCATGACTGGAGCCAAAATCAGGAGCCAGACTCTTCACCAACTGAGGCACCCAGGCACCCCAGGCTCGAGTTTGTATCAAAAAGTTCATTTGATCTCCGGTTTCTGCTCTGGTACGTGACCACTCCACACGCACAACAAGAAAAAGGCCAAACTGAAAACTGACCATTCTTTTTAGAGCCATCAGAGCACTGAGGTCATAGGGGACCCAGACATGCCCCAAACTGGAGACACAGGCAAAGGCAGGAAATCACCGCTTCCCAGGATCTGGGAGGAAAATAAACAGAAATGGATAAAACACTGAAACAGAGCGCGGACTAGCGCAAGAGTTAAAAACTTCTGGGGGCCCAAGCTTAGATGGATGGGCCCCCCTCCTTCATGAGTTTTGGCTCCAGGAGCCCCACTGGGTTTCCACGGGTAAGATTGAGAAAGTCTCCTCTGACTTCCAGCAGGGGAAAAGGAGAGGAACAAAAGCACCGTGCTGTTCTCTGCCTGCCCTCAGGGGGAGCCGCTTCATCAGAGCCGAACCAGTTGGGCAAAAGGGCAACACCCCGTTCCAGTGTCCTCTAGCCTTCCTGTCTCATGAGGCGTGGGGGAGCACTGGGAGGCACTGGCAAAAGTTAGAGCCCACACGTCTCCTGCCTGCAGTCTGACCACCCCAGCAGCACGGCTCCCGGATAATTAGAGGGCTACGGTCGGAAGCACTGGGAGGCCCATATTCTACTTAAGGAGTTCCTAGAGAAACACAAGACAATAAAACAAAAAAACAAGGACATTAGAGGGAACTGAAGTTTACAAACCTACAGAAAGCAGTAAACACAATCTAACTCCTCGCCAGAAAAATATAAACCCTCTCACCAGAGGTCTATTTACCTCAGCTTCTCTTACCCAATACAGCATGTCTGCCTTTGAACAAACAACTACAAGGTGTGCTAAAAGGCGAGTAAGAAACCCAGGTTGTTCGTTTTATTTTTTGTGTTTGACACTTGGACCTGTACGTCCTGTGTTGTAAATCTCCACCTTTCTGCTCACGAGAGAAGCTAGGGCATGTCGTATATTCAGTATAACCCAGGGAGGCCAGTGAGGAAACTACCTGTTAATAAACCAAACTGAGTAATATTCCCCTTACTATTGCTCCTGTAATAAATGACCACAAACTTAGTGACCTAAAACAACACAAACTAATAATCTTTTTTTTTTAAGGTTTTATTTATTCATTTGACAGAAACAGAGATAGCGAGAGCAGGAACACAAGCAGGAGTGGGAGAGGGAGAAGCAGGCTTCCCCCCGAGGAGGGAGCCCGATGTGGGACTTGATCCCAGGACCCTGGAATCATGACCTGAGCTGAAGGCAGACACTTAACGACTGAGCCACCCAGGCGCCCACAAACTAATAATCTTATAGTTCTGGAGATCAGAAGTCCAAAATAAGTCTCGCTGAGCTACAATCGAGGTGTTGGCAGAACAGTGTTCCCCTTGTTGGCTCTAGGGGAGAATCTGTTTCCGCCCCTTTTCCTATTTCTAGAGGCTGCCGCTGTCCTGGGCTCATGGTCGCATGGCTCCATTTTCAAAGCCAGCGGTGTTAATGGATCCGAGTCCTTCTCAGGCTGCCGTCCGTTTCTCCCTTGTCTCCCTCTCCCACTTTTAAGGCAACCTGTGATGACACTGGACCCCCCACCAGTAATTTAAGATAAACTACCTATTTTAAGGTCAGCAGAGTAGCAACCTTCATTCTACCTACAACCCTAATTCTCCTGCTATGCAGCCTAAGACACTCATGGGTCCCGGGGAATAAGACAAAGACGTGTTTGGGAGGCCATTATTCTGCCTACCACAAAATAAAATTAAATGTACTTATGCTCTGTTCTCTTAGGTGCAGTTTATTTTCTGTGATCCAATGTTAAAAAGTTTTCTTGCTGAAAAATTATCAGTCTGAAATGTAAATATTGTCAAAAATTATGAGACCTACTCTGGGTAATTATGAAAACTCATACAGCATAGTGGGATTAGAGATTAGTGATCATTCAACACATCATTAGTGCAAATAATGCCAGGTATACCTGCACTTCGAATGAAGTCTGTGAAGTTTCCGGCTAAAAATGCAGTCTTTGGTCTTTATGAAAGAAGGAAAGCCAGGGCAGATTTTAGATCCAACTGTCACAGTTCACTGCATCCCTTCCACAGAAGGTCACATCACATCTGCTGCTGGGAGCTGATAAACCTAAAGACAATCTGAACGAACTCTGTACATGCTGGTAGCAGAGACCGTCTCCGAGGAAGGGAATTGGATAAGAGACACTTTTTTATCACATGCCTTTTCTTACCTTTGTAATTTATAACACGTATGTAATACTTATTCAAAAAGTATACTGAATTTTAAAAGAACACATTGTGCAGCCCAGTCTATTGTGGTGGGTTGGTGAAGGTTGAAGGGGTGAAGATTCTTCTCTATTCCTTCTTCCAGGTTCTGGTAGAAAAAGAAGGCACTGGCCCTTCAGGGGGTCCCTTGTCTGGGATCACTGGTGCTTACTGGTAACAGAGAAGCCACAAGACTGGAGGCACTAGGGGATTTGACATAAGAGAGCCAAGACCACACAGCCTGAATGCTCAAAGGCCACCCCAAGAAGGAAAAAGGGAGGACACGCAGCTCTTCCATGTTTACATATTTTGTAAATTGAGTAATATAAAACTGAAGAGAAACAAAAACAAACTGCAAGCAAAGGCCAATTTTTATAATCCAGAGAGGATGCCTACTGTAAGCATAATAGTGCATTAACAATAATTTAAGTCTAAACCCTGTTTACAAAAATATTTCTTTTTTTAAAAAGACACTATTCGGCTAAGGATCGGGGGGTAAGAAAATAAAAGTATTAATGTTCCAAATAACTAGAAGAGAGAAAACATAATCCAAGCAATAAAGACAAGAAAAGGAAACAGAGAAGACAAAATATACCACACAAAGTGATCAAAAGATCATATAATTGTAATTTTAACAAAGTTGCAAATAAAACTTTCCTATTAGATTATCCAAAAAAAAATAAAAATCTGATTGGGTTCAATAACTAAATCTAAGCACCTAAACAACTAAGGCAAGCACACACAATTTAGAAATTTTGCTAATGCATCCAAAAAGAAAACCATGGTGGCAATTTTAATAACAAAATAACAAGGTGGAAAAGGAATAGTCATTTCATGTTCACAATAGACATAATTAACACGAATATGAATCACATGACTTCAAAATATGTAAAGACAGTTAAAAATACAGGAAAACTCAAGAAGAAATAAAATGGTAGCAGACGTGAGCCTAATCACCTGTACCACTTGGGTGTTCGTTAGTTGAAAGGGACTAAGCAACTTTTAAACAAGAAGGAAGAATATCGGGAGCCACAGAACTGACAGAAGCCAGGGCCCCTTGTAGGCAAGATGCTAAGGCAGACAACCTGGACATGCCTGGACCGATTATCTACAAAGGCAAGACTGTCAGCCAATGGGGACATTGGTTGGCAGTGGCCTGAGGCTCTCCAGTGCACAGGCTCTAGGCAAGTTGAACCCGCCTGCTCCCCGCAGTTCCTAAGCCAGCCCCAGGTGCCATGCTGTAGTATATGCTAGAGCCGCCCAAGCAACACGGAGCTGCTCCTTTCCCTTTAGGCTGCAGCACAACCCAAACACCAGGCAGGGGCCCTGAGACCCCCCACTGGCCTCTCACTGTAGACATCTAGGTGTCCAAGCCCCTAGTGTGAACTCTGTGCTCTCCAACCCAGATGCCAGATGAGTGAAAACAAAAGTAAGATTTGACTATGCCCAACTGATATATTTAAAATTTATATAATAGGGATCCAGACTACTGACTGACTCTTGGAGCCAGTTTGTTCAGCTTCAACAAATTTGGAAGACATACAGCATCGACTCATTTTCTGATAAATTGTGCATTGTGAGCTACATAATAAAACAGTTGCATCTGACCTTAAAACATGGAAGTAGAAAGAAAATACATGTTTTAAAACATGAACACATTTCAAAAAATTTAAAAATAAATAAAAGATGAACACATTTCACCATCTCCCCTTTCCTAACCGAGTAACACACTACACACTTCCAAAAACTAACCCCCCCAAAAAAAAATTACTTGAAAAGATTCTTCATCTTAAAGAACTGGGGCTGCCCATCACAAGTAATGAAAAACATGGTCCGTCCATGATCAAGTATGGGGCTGACCACTGTAAGAAAACATTTAAACACTGTCTCATGTACTTAGTCAAAGTGGTAATTTTATTTCCCAAACCACCATTTATCAAATAAACTGCAGAAACTATAAAGCTGAAGGATAAACACTTCAAAAAAGAATTCATACTCCAAGGAAGTAAGAATCTTTCAACTTTTATTTCTAGGATACATTCATCTGGAACCTTTTTGTTGCTTTACAATTTTCCCCCTAAGAGAAATGAATACAATAAAAATATAATCCAACTACCAGCAATGTTTGTAACCAGAAAAGAATCTAAAATCTCTGGTGTGATAATATAGGATTTTTTTTAAAAATATAAACTTCATACCAGAAATAAAGCCTGAATATTCTCTTTTTCTTTAAAAATATAATTTTTCCTTCTTAGCTCTTCCATGTAAATCTTATAATCAACCATTTAGTTCTACAGTCTATTTTTAAACTAGTAATTGCAACACTATAGCAGTTTTTCCCTACTTTGTATGCTGTTCTACTGTACTGCGAATCAACTAATAATTGCAGAAGTGTTTACAAAGAGAAAGAGATGCCACTAGGTTGTAGCAAGATTCTTCAAGATATACTGATCATTAAAAGAAAAAAAAATCCCCATTAGCAAACTGAAACCTACTTAACAAACTGCATTTTATCATTTATGAAATTAGAAAATGTGTATAAAGCACTTTTGCAAACTTTGTAAAGCTCTAATGGAAAACATTTTTAAAATCTGTTTTAACTAGAAAGGCTGCTGACTGGGACAGAAGTCAGGGACAGAAGGTTCTGTGAGATCCTGTTCTTTTTTTCTGTTAACTACTTACATTTGGGGAAGGAAAGATTATAAATTGCAAAGAAGCTGGGGGTATGGGTACAGGAATGTCTCACAAAGATTGACTGGTTTGCAGTGACATGGAACTGTTTTTCTTAACTGAGAATAAAGACCAAAGGATAGGAGTAGACCAATACTTTACACCAGACTGAGAAGTCAAACCATTTGTCTCCAATTAGGAACAAGAAATAAGAGAAGTGAGGCTTTTCCCCACTTCTGACTAGCTCCTCCATGCAAAGCTTCATTACTTGCAGTCCATTTAAAAACAGTATTCCAAACCCAAACATAAATGGTCTGGGAATGGTTTCTTTAGTTTAGGAAAATAACCAAAAAGCCTAATTATAAACATAAGTAACAACATACCTGAACCAGAGTGGACACTTTCCTACCTCTAGAAAAATAGCATTGTCCGTAACAACGTTTTAGGGTATCTTGTGGAATATAGGAAGTTAAGCGAAGGACAAAAAAGTTTGGTAACAAAAATAATCCCAGTGGGGCTTCCTTGTTTGTCAGAATGCAAAATAGATGTAACAGAAACTTCCATGAGCTACCCTAATGAAATTAGAAAGGCTATGAAGACAGCCCCAGCAATGAAGGGCTGCAGAAATTTAGTCATCTGTACCCAGACACGGGCGACCAAAAAGAGTATCCTCAATTACCTAAAGGATGAGTGAACTGACCAAAGGAATGGGTCTGCATTACTGCCTAAAAAAAGGGCTTTGAGCGAGTCAGGCTTGCTGGAAGAGACTGCCACTTGGGGCTTTGGAGCCTCCTTTCTAACAGTTTCTGAACAATTTTCCTGTGGCTCTCTGGGAGCAGGCGTAGCTTAGCACAGGGAATGGGCTAAGTGGCCTTATAACCTCTTTTGCCCCATGATGCTCTTACTCTTCTTAGTGTCTTCTTTCCCCAAGAGAATATTCAGGCCAATTTGCTTTTGTTTTTTTCTGCATTAGTAAGAATAAACTAGCAATTTGGAATATCCTTAACTCTGAGTACCTCATGTTAGTATAGGATACCATGAGTAATAAGAATGTAGAACTTTAATGCCTTTTACATAAGAGTCAAACAAGCCTATGTCATATTTTGATGATTCCACATTAATAAAATTTAGTGATATGTGAAAAACTACTTTTGCCAAGGTTTTAACTATTGGACTTTAAACCAATTTCAATATTCCATGGAAAGGTCATTTATATTAAAGTAACATGCCTTCATGTTTTCTACACACAACAACAGAGTAAGATTTTTTTAATGTACATGTATTTTTTAACCAATGCACTCCCTTTTACAATCACACCTTCAGTCCAACATTTAAAATATAAACCCAAACTGTCAATGAAAGAACAGTGGACCAAATGACAGTTGTTATTTAAATGTAACAATAATGCAAGAAAAGGTGAGCATCAAAACTTAGAAAATAAACATAAACAGATTCATTGGAAATCTGCTCATATGCCTGATGTGTTCAGAAATGAACCTCATACAAAACAGATCCCACTATTAGACAACTCATTCTTTTCTCATTTACTCACTCCATGATGCATCTCTCACTATTTTTACTGAGGTTTATACAGTGATTAATTATCCTAACAGCAGAGCTTAATATTAAATATACAGCCTACTCCAGAATTGGCATATGCTCCCAACAACTGTTTTGTATGCTCCCTGAATTATAAAATAGTCTAATTTTTTAGGAGCATAAAAATGAAAGGGCTTAGATCTATTCATATACATTGTGCATTAAATGTTACTAAGTTAAGACAGTAAGGTAGAAAAAAGGAATAGAAGGGTCCAGTAAATTTTCTTTAAACGATCCCATTACCTTAGACAATACTGTCAATGATATGTATTTATTTTTACCAGTTTATGAAAAAAAGGGAATTATCAGAATTTGTATCAATTTCTTGGAGAGGCTAATAATAAAACTTTAAATATACATATTTATTTGTGTATTTATTTGAAGAATCTTTGGTAGCACTTGTTTCTTCCACATTATAGGACTTTTCAAAATAAATGTCAAAATTAATTTACTAATCAGCATATGAAAGATAAATTACAGTACTATTCTTTTGGTTTTCCTAAAAACCTGACTATTAAAACTTGCACTAATCATGCACTTAAACACAGTTATCTGTTTAACTTACGTACATATAAAATGAGAGACTAATACCAGAAAGAAATTAGACAATAATGAGAATCAATGACAAAACATAACAATGACAACTGTTCTTAAGTAATTTATTTTTAAATTATGATTTACAATGCTTTGATTATGCAAAATAGTATAATGGAAATTAAACCAAATTGATAAACCAAAAGAGAAAGAAAACTTCGTTTTTTTGAATATCAGTACTTAAACCATCATTATAAATAAGTATCTGTTGTCCCAACCACGTCTTATGTAGACATAAGTATAATAATTTCAAACGTTTCACTTGTGGGTTTAATTTCTCATTTTCAACTTTTATGAACTGAAATGTAATTTATTTCAAAATCCTAGTATACCTATTTAGTGTTTATACTGCAACAGCAGCATCTCTCAGTGTGCAATCAAATGTAGAACTGGGGCACAGTTTTTTGGCTTTCAGCCACAGACAGAAATTATACACTGCGTTCAGTACAACAGAATACGTTATATTAACCAGAGCATAGAGTTTAGTACACTTATTGCAGGATTGGTACTTCTTTCCCTTTGAACTGAACCAGCTGAGCTTCTGAGCTGACATATTACTGCTGTGGATAGTAAGACTGCTGTGGGGGCTGAGGGAAGGGGTATGAAGGCTGCTGGGGTCCTGGGTATGGAGCCTGTCCAGGGCTCTGGTGATACACTGGCGGATATGGCATATTATACTGGCCGTATGCGTAAGGATTATAGCCCATGGGCATGGGCATTTGGCAATACCTGATGAAAAGAAAACAAACAAACAAAAAAAGGATTGGTAAATCAAATACTGAAAAATGAAACGTAAGTTATTCTAAAACCAAGTTTTTTCAAGAAAGTCATTTTTCTCTATTTCTCAGCCTAGCAGAGAACAGCAGAGAGAAAAAAACAGCTATTTCAAGGTACTTATTAGAGAAAAGTGTTCCTATCCTGTTAATATTTGAGATAAAAGAATATTGAGTGTTTAATACTATCCAGAAAATAATACTGCTGACAGAAATAAGACTAAATATTCAACTATTAATAAGGAATAAAAATGGAGACCTTTCATTTTAATGTAGCAACCTAAGTACATTCCTAATTCACAAGATTCAATACTCACTGTAACGCACATAAATTCAACGTTAACGAAGTTTTAGTATTTGGAAAATGGAATGTACTTACAAAGCAAACTTTGGAGCACATCTTAAGAGGTAGTCAAATGTCTCGATTTTTAAGATTAAAAATTATCACAAAGAAAGCTGTTCTTTAAGAAAGCACATGCCATAATTAGAGTTGTGTTCAACAGTCTGTCAGAATGCCAATATTTCAAAGTACAGGTACATAAACAAGGCCTTATCAGTCTTGCTAAGTTCAGAAAAGATGCCTATCCGTTTATCACCAAAATAAAGACAACCAAGGAAACACTCTACATTCCATACAGACAAGATCTATTTAAGATGAACCCAGCATCAAAAACTGAAAACATAAATAAGCCTGGGAAATAGCCATTCGATTGCTCAAGTAAGTGCCTATAACATTAGTTTCACTTCTGTGTAAGCTGACAATGTAGCTTATTCATTCATGACACCACCATGCAGAGGAAGGTGACCCTGTTTTTAAAAGGATAACCGGAGCTAGAAACATGAGCCAATGCATTCAGATGCTCAGGTGCAGCCTTACCCGGGGTATCCTGGATAGGTAGGATATGGGGGTCCCTGGGCCTGTGGCGGGGGAGCTGCTGGGCCAGGGGCGTGGGACGGAGCGGGCGGGGCGGTGCCAGTCCCCACGGCAGCTGGAGCAGTGGCAGGAGGAGCTCGATGTGCCGGAAGCACAGGAGGTGGAGGCCGGGCTGGGGGCTGGGGCTTAGCAGGCTGTAAGAAAAAGTCAACACTGACTACAAAAGGTTTCATGTTTCTGTCAAATTACTGTCAGTTAAAATAAATGAGGGCATATGAGAAACTCTACAATCCAACCAAATATATTTCTAATTTCCATTTTTAAATGTTGACTTATTGCTCTAGAAATGTATCACAGTTGAGGAATAATTCTCCAATTCATGGAAACTGCACAGCTACTGCTCTATTCCTGACGCCTAATACTTAATCATTTACTGTAACTCATTACTGCTCCCATCAATGGTTAGACATTTGAGAAGGGAGGAAGGAGCAAGTCAGGTACAGGCTACTATTGTGATCTCCTCCTGGCCACAACACTTTTTATGCAAACATTTTCAAATACCTGAAAACTTATGAGAATAGTATAATAAACAAGCACATATTTACCAATTGAATTCAGCAATTATTAACATTTGGCCATATTTGCTTTATCTATATAGCTAAATCCATGTATTTATCTATCTAAATATTTGCAGAACCATGTGAAAGTCAACTGCAAACTTCATGACACCAGCCCGAAAAACTGTAGCATACAAGCCCTACATAATCACAATACCACTTCACCCTAAGGAAATAAACAATTATTTCCTAATGTCATTGAGTATCCACTCTACATTCAAGTTTCCCTATTTATCACCAAAAAAAGCTCTTAAGTTTTTATGAACCAAGATCGAATCGAGGTTCGTGTATTGCATTATTATTATGAATCTTTCCTCTCTTTTATTTTTCTAATTTTATTTTATTATGTTCTGTTAGTCACCATACATTACAACATTAGTTTTTGATGTAGTGATCCATGATTCATTGTTTACACATAATACCCAGTACTTCATGCAATATGTACCCTCCTTAATACCCATCACTGGGGAAACCCATTCCCTCACACCCACTCCCCTCTAAAACCGTTTGTTTCTCAGAATCCATAGTCTCTCATGGTTCGTCTCCCCCTCCGATTTCCCCCCCTTCATTTTTCCCTTCCTACTTCTTTTTTTAACATATAATGTATTATTTGTTTCAGAGATACAGGTTTGTGATTCATCAGTCTTACACAATTCACAGCACTCACCATAGCATATACCCTCCCCAATGTCCATCACCCAGCCACCCCATTCCTGCCACTGCCCACCACTGCAGCAACCCTCGGTTTGTTTACTGATTAAGAGTGTCTTAGAGCTTGGCTCCCTCTATGGTTTCATCTTGTTTCATTTTTTCCTCCCTTCCCCTATTATCCTCTGTCTTGTTTCTCAAATTCCTCATATCAGTGAGATCATATGATAATTGTATTTCTCTGATAGACCATTTTCGCTTAGCATAAAGGCCTCTAGTTCCATCCACGTCGTTGCAAATGGCAAGATTTCGTGTTTTTTTATGGCTGTATAATATTCCCTTGTGTATATATATATATATATATATATATACACACACACACCACATCTTTATCCATTCATCTGTTGATGGACTTCTTGGCTCTTTCATTGGTTTGGTTATTGTGGACATTGATGCTATAAATGTTGGGGTGCATGTACTCCTTCAGATCACTAAATTTGTATCTTTGCGGTAAATACCCAGTAGTGCAATTGCTGGGTCAGAGGGTAGCTCTATTTTTGACTTTTTGAGGAACCTCCGTACTGTTTTTCAGAGTGGTTGCACCAGCTTGCATTCCCACCAACAGTGTAGAAGGGTTCCCCTTTCTCTGCATCGTCACCAACATCTGTCGTTTCCTGACTTATTAATTTTAGCCATTCTGACTGGTGTGAGGTGGTATCTCATTGAGGTTTTGATTTGGATTTCCCTGATGCCGAGTTATGTGGAGCACATAATTGTTGGCCATTTGGATGTGTCTGTTGGCCATTTGGATGTCTTTGCAGAAATGTCTGTTCGTGTCTTCTGCTCATTTCTACACTGGATTAGTTGTTCTTTGGGTGTTAAGTTCTTTATAGATTTTGGATACTAGCCCTTTATCTGACACGCCGTTTGCAAATATCTTCTCCCATTCTGTCAGTTGTCTTTTGGGTTTGTTGACTGTGTCCTTTGCTGTGCAAAAGGTTTTTATCTTGATGAATTTCCAATAGTTCACTTTTACCCTTGCTTCCCTTGCCTTTGGCGATGTGTCTAGGAAAAAGTTGCTGCGGCTGAGGTGGAAAACATTGCTGCCTGTGTTCTCCTCTAGGATTCTGATGGATTCCTGTCTCACATTTAGGTCTTTCATCCATTTCGAGTCTGTTTTTGTGTGTGGTGTAAGGAAATGGTCCAGTTTCATTCTTCTGCATGTGGCTGTCCGATTCTCCCACTACCATTTGTTGAAGAGACTGTCTTTTCTCCGTTGGACATTCTTTCTTGCCTTGTCGAAGATTAGTTGACCATAGAGTTGAGGGTCCATTTCTGGGTTCTCTGTTCTGTACCACTGATCTATGTGTCTGTTGTTTTGCCAGTACCATACTGTCTTGATGATGACAGCTTTGTAATAGAGCTTGAAGTCCGGAATTGTGATGCCACCGGCTTTGCTTTTCTATTTCAACATTCCTCTGGCTATTCGGGGTCTTTTCTGGTTCCATACAAATTTTAGGTTTATTTGTTCCATCTCTTTGAAAAAAGTTGATGGTATTTTGACAGGGATTGCATTAAATGTGCAGACTGCTCTGGTAGCATAGACATGTTCACAATATTTGTTCTTCCAATCCATGAGCACGGAACGTTCTTCCATTTCTTTGTGTCTTCCTCAATTTCTTTCATGAGTATTCTATAGTGTTCTGAATACAGATTCTTTGCCTCTTTGGTTAGATTTATTCCTAGGTATCTTACGGTTTTGGGTGCAATTGTAAATGGGATCGACTCCTTAATTTCTCTCTCTTCTGTCTTGTTGTTGGTGTACAGAAATGCCACTGATTTCTGTGGATTGATTTTATATCCTGCCACTTTACTGAATGCCTGTATGAGCTCTAGCAGTTTTGGGGTGGAGTCTTTTGGGTTTTCCACATAAAGTATCATATCATCTGCAAAGAGTGAGAGTTTGACTTCTTCTCTGCCGATTCGGATGCCTTTTATTTCTTTTTGTGGTCTGATTGCTGTGGCTAGGACTTCTAGTACTATGTGGAATAGCAGTGGTGATAGTGGACATCCCTGCCATGTTCCTGACCTTAGGGGAAAAAGCTCTCAGTTTTTCCCGATTCAGAATGATATTCGCTGTGGGTTTTTCATAGATGGTTTTTATGATATTGAGGTATGTACCCTCTATCCCTACACTCTGAAGAGTTTTAATCAAGAAAGGATGCTGTACTTTGTCAAATGCTTTTTCTGCATCTATTGAGAGGATCATATGGATCTTGTTCTTTCTTTTATTAATGTATTCTATCACACTGATTGATTTGCGGATGTTGAACCAACCTTGGCAGCCCAGGAATAATCGCGCACTTGGTTGTGATGAATAATACTTTCAACGTACTGTTGAATCCTATTGGCTAGTATTTTGGTGAGAATTTTTGCACCCATGTTCATCAGGGATATTGTTCTGTAGTTCTCCTTTTTGACGGGGTCTTTGGTTTTGAGATCAAGGTAATGCTGGCCTCATAAAATGAGTTTGGAAGTTTTCCTTCCATTTCTATTTTTTGGAACAGTTTCAGAAGCATGGGTATTAATTCTTCTTTAAATGTTTGGTAGAATTCCCTTGGGAAGCCATCTGGCCCTGGGCTCTTGTTTGTTGGGAGATTTTGGATGACTGCTTCCATTTCCTTACTGGTTATGGGTCTGTTCACGTTTTCTCTTTCTTCCTGGTTCCGTTTTGGTAGTTTATAGGTCTCTAGGAATGCATCCATTTCTTCCAGATTGTCTTAATTTGTTGGCATATAGTTGCTCATGATATGTTCTTATAGTTGTTTATATTTCTTTGGTGCTGGTTGTGATCTCTCCTCTTTCATTCGTGATTTTATTTATTTGGGTCGTTTCTCTTTTCTTTTTGGTAAGTCTGGCCAGGGGTTTATCAATCTTACTAATTCTTTCAAAGAACCAGCTTCTAGTTTCGTTGATCTGTTCTACTGTTCTTTTGAATCTATTTCATTGATTTGTGCTCTGCTCTTTATTATTTCTCTTCTCCTGCTGGGCTTAGGCCTTATTTGCTGTTCTTTCTCCATCTCCTTTAGGTGTAGGGTTAGGTTGGGTATTTGAGACCTTTCTTGTTTCTTGAGAAAGGCTTGTATTGCTATATACTTTCCTCTTAGGACCGCCTTTGCCGCATCCCAAAGATTTTGAACACTTGTGTTTTCATTTTCATTGGTTTCCATGAATTTTTTTTAATTCTTCTTTAATTTCCTGGTTGACCCATTCATTCTTTAGTAGGATGCTCTTCAGCCTCCACGTAGTTCTTTCCGACTTTCCTCTTGTGATTGAGTTCTAGTTTCAAAGCATTGTGGTCTGAAAATTTGCAGGGAATGATCCCAATCTTTTGGTACTGGTTGAGACCTGATTTGTGACCTAGGATGTGAGATGTGATCTATTCTGGAGAATGTTCCATGGGCACTAGAGAAGAATGTGTATTCTGTTGCTTTGGGATGGAATGTTCTGAATATATCTGTCAAGTCCCATCTGGTCCAGTGTGTCATTTAAAGCCTTTATTTCCTTGTTGATCTTTTGCTTAGATGATCTGTCCGTTTCCATGAGGGGGGTGTTAAAGTCCCCTACTATTATTGTATTGTCGTTGATGTGTTTCTTTGATTTTGTTATTAATTGGCTTATATGACTGGCTGCTCCCATGTTAGGGGCATAGATATTTACAATTGTTAGATCTTCTTGTTGGATAGACCCTTTAAGTAGGATATAGTGTCCTTCTTCTTTTCTTATATTATAGTCTTTGGTTTAAAATCTAATTTGTCTGACATAAGGACTGCCACCCCAGCTTTCTTTTGGTGTCCATTAGCATGGTAAATGGTTTTCCACCCCCCTCACTTTCAATCTGGGGGTATCTCTGGGTCTAAAATGAGTCTCTTGCAGACAGCATATCGATGGGTCTTTTTTTTTTTTTTTTTTTTTTTTTTTATCCAATCTGATAGCCTGTGTCCTTTGATTGGGGCATTGAGCCCATTACATTCGGGGTAACTATGGAAAGATATGAATTTAGTGCCATTGTATTGCCTGTAAGGTGACTGTTACCGTACATTGTCTGTGTTCCTTTCTGGTCTATGTTACTTTTAGGCTTCCTCTTTGCTTAGAGGACCCCTTTCAATATTTCTTGTAGGGCTGGTTTCGTGTTTGCAAATTCCTTTAGTTTTTGTTTGTCCTGGAAGCTTTTTATCTCTCCTTCTATTTTCAATGACAGCTTAGCTGGATATAGTATTCTTGGCTGCATATTTTTCTCATTTAGTGCTCTGAATATATCTTGCCAGTCCTTTCTGGCCTGCCAGGTCTCTGTGGATAGGTCTGTTGGCAATCTAATGTTTCTACCATTGTAGGTTACAGATCTCTTCTCCCGAGCTGCTTTCAGGGTTTTCTCTTTGTCTCTGAGACTCGGTAAGTTTTACTGTTTAGATGCTGGGTGTTGACCTATTTTTATTGATTTTGAGGGGGGTGTCCTCTGTGCCTTCTGGATTTTGATGCCTGTTTCTTTCCCCAAATTAAGGAAGTTCTCCACTATAATTTGCCCCAATATACCTTCTGCCCCTCTCTTCTTCTTCTGGGATCCCAATTATTCTAATATTGTTTCGTCTTACGGTATCACTTCTCTCTCGAATTCTGCCCTCGTGATCCAGTATTTGTTTCTCTCTCTTTTCTCAGCTTTATTCTCCATCATTTGGTCTTCTATATCACTAATTCTCTCTTCTGCCTCATTTATCCTAGCAGTTAGAGCCTCCATTTTTGATTGCACCTCATTAATAGCCTTTTTTATTTCGACTTGGTTAGATTTTAGTTCTTTTATTTCTCCAGAAAGGGTTTCCCTAGTATCTTCCATGCTTTTTTCAAGCCCAGCTAGTACCTTTATAATCATCATTCTGAACTCTAGTTCCAACATCTTACTAATGTCCGTATTGATAGGGTCCCTGGCAGTCGGTACTGCCTCTTGTTCTTTTCTTTGAGGTCAGTTTTTCTGCTGTCATTTTGTCCAGAGAATAGATGAATGAGAGAACAAAATGCTAAGAAGGTAACATCGGCCCCAGAAAAATATACACTAAACAAATCAGAAGAGACCCAAAAGCGGGGGGGGAAGGAAGGAACAAAAAAAAGAATATGATCAGGCTGGTGGATAGATCAGAGCGACCACACACTAGATTTTGGGTGTATTTTGGTCTTTTAGAAGAAACTGCCTCCCAAAATTTTAAGGAAAGAAAAACATATATGTACAAAAATAAGCGTAAATACAATGAAGGGATGGAATATGACTGTAAAGATGGAAATTATAAAAGATTTTATAAAAGGAATTGATAAGAAGTTGGTTGAATAAAGAAAGAGGAAAAATTTTAAAAAAACAAAAGAAATAAAAAAGGGGGGAGAATGTGATCAGGCAGGAGACCAGAACAAAGCCATACACTAGAGATTAAAGGTATATTTTGGTCTGTTAGAAGAAACTGTATCCCAAAATTTTAAGGAGAGAACTTATATATATATATACAAAAAATAAGGTTAACTACAATGAAGGGATAGACTATGACTCTAAAAATGAAAATTTTTAAAAATTTTATTAAAAAAGGAATTGATAAGATGTTGGTTAAAAAAGGGAAAAAGAAAAATTTTTAAAAAATAGAAAAAAATAAAGAAAGTTTAAAAAATTAACTTTGAAAGACTAAAGAATCATGGGGGAAAAAAAGCCATGAATTCTATGTGCTGTATTCCCCTAGTGCTGGCATTCTCCCATTCTCACTGATCAGTAAACTTGGTCTTGGCTGGCTGTTCCTGCTGATCTTCTGGGGGAGAGGCCTGTTGCAGTGGTTCCCAAATGTCTTTGCCAGAGGCGGAATTGCCCCACCCTTGCCAGGTCCGGGCTAAGTAATCTGCTCGGGTTTGCTCTCGGGAGCTTTTGTTTTCCCTGCAAGCTTTCTGTACAGCTTTGGAGGATGAGAATGCAAATGGAAATCCCCCAATCTCTGCCCCGGAGGAGCCGAGAACTTGGGGCCCCACTCCTCAGTGAGCCCCCAGAGAAAAGCAGTCAATCGCTCCTGTCTCCCCGGTCTCCGGCCACCCTCCGTGCTCACCCGACCTGTGACAGAGCGTTTCTATCTCTGACACCTGACCCCGTGTGGAGTCTCCAAACCCAGCAGATTCCTGCGCTCCTGCGCCGCTCCTCCCAGGGGACGGAGGGGAATCTCCCTGGATCTGCCGCTTGTTGGGTCCCTGCTGGAAGAGCAGTGGTCCGACTGCCACGGATCATGGTTTATAGCAACCCCGAGCTGAGAGCCCGTTCCTCGGCTCCATCTCTGCAGCCGGCTTCCCTGCTCCGATACCTAGGCGCTCTGCCGAACTCAGGCATCCCCAGTCTTTCTGTGACCCCGAGGGTCCTGAGACCACACTGTCCCAGCGAGGGTTCCACCCCCAGCTTAACCACTGGAGCGACGTCCCTCAGCGGAGCCGACTTCTAAAAGTTCCGATTTTGTGCTGCACAGCTCTATCACTTGCCAGTAGCGGCTGACAAAGGCCTCCTCCCCCGTCGTCTATCCTCTCGAATATCGCCTCGGATTCACTTCTCCGCACGTCCTACCTTCCAGAAAGTGGCCGCTTTTCTGTTCAGAAAGTTGCTGCTATTCTTTTCTTTGATCTCCTGTTGAGTTCGTAGGTGTTCAGAATGGTTTGATCCCTATCTAGCTGAATTCCTGGGACCAGACGAAATGTAGGTCTCCTATTCCTCTGCCATCTTGCTCTTCCCTCCTCTTTCCTCTCTTTTAAACCAGAATGCCCCACACCTATTTTTTTTCTTTCCATGACATTCACTTTTAGGAAAGACAAAGTGTCTCACAGAATGTTCCAGTTCTGGATTTGTCCAATTGTTTCCTAATGGCACAATTAAACTTCTTGTTTTATAACACTGTATTTGCTATAAACTGAGAGTTGGTTCTAAGACTTGATTAGATTCAAGTTAAACCTTTTCTGGCAAGAATTCATGAGTGATGCTGAATTCTTTGTATTGTAAAACATCAAAAGGCTGGTCACCTGATGAAAACTGGCAACCACCAGATCTTTACAATGTAAAGACTGTTTTATCCTTTACGACAAAAAAGCAGTCACTTATGTAAAACTTCCATTTAAAAACCGTGGTTGCGGGGCACCTGGGTGGCTCAGTCGTTAAGCAGCTGCCTTTGGCTCAGGTCATGGTCCCAGCGTCCTGGGATTGAGCCCCGCATTGGGCTCCCTGCTCAGCGGGAAGCCTGCTTCCCCCTCTCCCACTCCCCCTGCTTATGTTCCCTCTCTCGCTGTTTCTTTGTCAAATAAATAAATAAAATCTTTAAAAGAAAAAAACAAAAAAACCACCGTTGCTTACTGACCGGCATGGTTCTTGGTGCTGGCGTAGGAGGGGCTGACACATGCCCCACAGCTGGAGAAGACTGATATGCAGGTGTAGGAATTGAAGGAGCACTAGGTTCCCTGGCAATGCTTTGCTGCAAGTCCCTTATTAAAGACAAAAATGTTAGGAATTAACACAACTTAAAAAAACAACACATATAAAAAGGTCTTTTTTTTCACAGTTTGTTTTTTTTTATTTAAATTCAATTAATTAACATACAGTGTATTATTACTATCAGGGGTAGAGTTCAGTGATTCATCAGTCTTATATAACACCCAGTGCTCATCATGTCATGTGCCCTCTGTATTGTCCATCACCCAAGTTACTCCATCCTCCCACCCCCTCCCCAGCCAGCAACCCTCAGTTTGTTTCCTATGATTAAGAGTCCCTTACGATTTGCCTCCCTCTGTGATTTCATCTTGTTTTATTTTCCCCTCCCTTCCCCTATGATCCTCTGTTTTGTTTAAATTCCACATGACAATTGTCATATGATTTTGTTTAAATTCTACATGAATTTGGAGATCATGATAATTGGTCTGTTGGTAACTGTCTTTGATAATAAGATAATAGGATATGATAATTGTCTTTCTGATTGACTTATTTCACTTAGCATAATACCGTCTAGTTCCATCCACGTCATTGCAAATGCCAAGATTTCATTTTTTGATGGCTGCATAATATTCCATTGTGTGTGTGTACACACATACACACACACACACACACACACACACATCTTCTTTATCCATTCATCTGTCGATGGACATCTGAGCTCTTTCCATAGTTTGGCTATTGTGGGCACTGCTGCTATAAACACTGGGGTGCAGGTGCCCCTTCAGATCACTACATTTGTATCTTTGGGATAAATACCTAGTAGAACAATTGCTGGGTCATAGGACAGCTCTATTTTCAACATTTTGAGGAACCTCCATACTGTTTTCTGGAGTGGCTGTACCAGTTTGCATTTCCAGGCTGTACCAGTTTGCATTCCCACCAACAGTGTAGGAGGGTTCCCCTTTCTCTGCATCCTCACCAACATCTGTCATTTCCTGACTGGTTAATTTTAGCCATTCTGACTGGTGTGAGGTAAATACCAGGTCTTTTTAAAATTTTTCTTCTCTTCATATATGAAACAGAAAATAAACTCAGAACAATGATGGTATTTTAAAATATACTACATTTTTGTTCTTAACTAGAACTAACAAATCTTTTTTCCTACTATTTAATGAAATGAAGTTAGTTCTTTTTCTATTTCTGAAGACTAGGAAACGATCAGAGATCAGTTATAGCTAGAGTAAGGAACATGTCAAACTGAACAGGTAGTCCTAAAAGACTGCCCACTCTCTATTAAGAAGTCATCCCCTAGATGGGAAACTCGTAACCACAACTGCTCACAGTCAGCTAGCTGTTTCATACCAGTGTTTATAGAAAACAAAACAAAAGGTGAGAAAGCTAACCAATCAAACCATTATGCAAATTTCTTGATGAAAATTTTCTGAAGATATTCAAAGAAATGCAGCACTGAGATATTTTATGTTAAAAGATACCTCAAAATCTGTAAGGTAAATGCATGATCGATTGTTGAAAGGACTATTAAAATATAAGTACTAAAATTTAGGAAAATAATTTAAGGTCCACTCCAACAGTAAATTGCAATCCATCCCAAAATCTCAACTAACCAAAACCCTAACGTAAAATGCACTCTATGAAACACATGGTATTGATCAACTTCTACCTGCACCGAGACATATACACAGAGAAGTAAATACAGCAAGCCCCACCATGTTTGCAACAGCACCTGTTGTCCTGACGTAACAATTAACTGCAACTCCCAGAGTCACCCCGACCACGCTTTCACTCTCAAAAAAGGGTCCCAGTTGGAAGATAAATTAGTCACTCTCTATATAAAGAAAGCTAATACACACTCATCAAGAAACCAAAAATACGGGGCACCTGGGTGGCTCTGTCAATTAAACGTCTGCCTTCAGCTCAGGTCATGATTCCAGGGTCATGGGATCGAGCTCCGCATCAGGCTCTCCACTCAGTGGCGAGTCGTTTCTCCCCCCACCCCCACCCCACCTCCCTCTCCCTCTGTGATCTTTCTCTAGTAAATAAATAAAATCTTAAAAAAAAAGCCAAAAATACTTCTTAATGTTTGTAAGTTTGTAATAACTGCTTACAACATAAATTAGAAGTTTTTAATCAACATTAAAATCCAAAAAGGTCATTCTGAAATACTTATGTGTATATTTCATATATACTAAATATATTTAATTATATTTAATATGTAATACTTCATTTATTATAATGGTTTATATAATTACAATTAATTAGATATTTGAGTATATTACAAATGCAATAGCTAACATATGTAATTATATTATAAAGCCTTAACATAATGCTTTTTTACCTTTGATAAATTCCAGAGATAGTTGCAATAAATAACACACTTACAGGACAAGTAGAATTTTCTAGCCACTTACTAGTAATTATATAACTCAAAGCTATTAAATCATGAGACTCATAACATAAAAAAGCAAAAACATATGAATAAAATCCCACCAGTATCTCAATGCCAACAACCATCATTACTGACGTTAGTTTTAAATCATTAGTGAAAAGAAGGTAAAGTTCAGGGTAAAGTATTTATTCTTTTTGCACACTTTAATATAAAGAAGACATATTAGTCATGAGGAAAATGAAAATTAAAACCACAATAAAATAACACATCCACCAGAACAGCTAATGGCAAAAATGCAGAGCAACCAACTCTAATACACTGCTAGTAGAAATATAAATTAGTACAACCACTTTGGAAACCGGCAGTTTCAACTAAAGCTCAATATACATATACCCTCTCACCTAGCAATTTCACTATTAGATATATATCCAACAGCACTATGCATATATGTGCTCACCAAAAGCAGAATCTAGAACTAGCCCATATGGCTATTAAACACCTGAAATGTGACTAGTGTGAACTGAGATGTGCTGTAAGTGGAAATTACACACCAAATTTCTAAGACTACTCTGAAAAAAAAGTAAAATATGTCATACATAACTTTTACGATTTTATGTTTAAATTATAATATTTTTGATCTACCAGCCTAAACAAAATATATTTTTGTTTTTTGGGGGTTTTTTTAAGATTTTATTTATTTATTTGACAGAGAGAGACAGTGAGAGAGAGAGAGAGTGCACACAAGCAGGGGGAGCGGCAGGCAGAGGGAGAGGGAGAGGGAGAAGCAGGCTCCCCGCCGAGCAGGGAACTCGATGTGGGGCTCGATCCCAGAATCCCGGGATCATGACCTGAGCCCAATGCAGACGTTTAACCAAATGAGCTACACAGGTGCCGCAACAAAATATATTTTTGAAAATTTAACTTTTAAAATGTGGCTACTGGAAATTTTAAATTGTGTATGTGGCTGCATAGTACTTTCACCCATGGACGAAGCTTTATTTATTTCACCATCCCTGGACATTTGGTTTGTTTCTATTCTTTCACTGCTACCAGCAAAACTGGAGAGTTATGTTTTAGAACATCCATGCTCACACTAGTCATGATATAGTGGCCAAAACTACACACTACTCAAATACTCAACAACAGAAGGATACATGCATAACATATTCACACAATGAAATACACCCAAATATGAAAATTAGAGATCTACAACTACACACAACTCTATGGATGAGCCTCACAAATACAATGCTGACTGTAAACCAATTACAAAAGAGTACATGTGATTCCACTGATACACAGTGCAAAACAGGAGAAACTAGTCCACACTCTCACAGTAAGGATAATGGTTGCCCTGGGGAAAGCAGTTAATGACTGAGTAGATGCATGGATGATCCTTCTGTGGTGCTGAGAATATTCTGTGAACTGACCCAAGTGTTCAATGCATGACTGTATTCAGTTTGTGAAAATTCAGTAAGATGTACACTTATGTATATTTTCTTAAAGATTTTGAGAGAGAGAGGGAGCAAGAGAGAGCATAAGCAGGGGGAGCGGCAGAGGGAGAGAGAGAAGCAGATGACCCACTGAGCAGGAAGCTGACCTGGGGCTCGATCCCAGGACCCTGGAATCACAACCTGAGCTGAAGGCAGACGCTCAACCCATTGAGCCACCCAGGCGCCCCTTATGTATACTTTTGTTTTGTTTTTATTTTATGGTCAGTAAACATGTTTTAAGGAATTTGGGCCCTTGATATTCAGAGTGATTTTAACAAAGTAAACCCTCAGATTTTTAAAAGCTAGTGTATGTCTATCTGGCCTACCTTTCCATCCTTCGTGTACCTTTTAATCACCAAGCTAAAACCATTGACAAGTTGATGAATGTCTCAGAACTGATTTTGTTTATAGTATAAATATAGAAATACACAAGCAAATAGTAACAAACATAATTTTAAAGCTAGAGATTGCTAAGCCATGAACCTGTATTATACTACACAATTCTAAAAATAGTTATGTTAACCTATTTTACACTAAAGATTTAAGTAGAAAAACAGTACATACAACTAGAAAGTAAATTATCAGGGGCAACAAAATGATTTCAACTAGGGGTTGGCAAAATTTTTTGTGTAAAGAGCCAGATAGCAAGTATTTTAGGCTTTACAGGATATAGGGTCTCTGTCGCAACACTCAAGACTCCTGTTGTCAGTGCAAAGCCAGCCATAGATAATACGTACAACATGAAGAACATGGCTGTGATCCGGTAAAACTTGACTTGACAAAATTAAGCAGCAGGCTCAACTTAACCTGGGCACTTAGTTTGCCAACCTCCAATTTAAACTTAGAAACCTTTTTTGGGGGTGTCCGGGTGGCTCAGTTGGTTGGGCGGCTGCCTTCAGCTTGGGTCATGATTCCAGGGTCCTGGGATCGAGTCCCGCATTGGGCTCTCTGCTTGGCAGGGAGACTGCTTCCCCCTCTTCCTCTGCCTACCGCTCCCCCTGCTTGTGCTCTCTCGCTTGCTCTGTGTCAAATAAATAAAATTTAAAAGAAAAAAGAAAGAAAAGAAACCTTTTTTGGCTCTCACTTGGTCCTGAGCTACAGAATTTAAGGGTCCTGCACAGTTGTCCCAATGGCAGCTGCTTGCTTAGATGAAGGAAAGGGAAGAGGGGAAAAGGTCCTGCTCCAAGCCCCTCCCCACTTGCCTCTGAGCCAAATCCATCTTTATCTGTTTTACAAACCCGGCTTCTCTGTAAGACTAAGCTTGAACACAGGGTTCTGCAGCTCAAAAAACGAAAAAAAAAAAACAAAAAAAAAACGTGGGCAGTAGGGAATGAATCTGAAAAGCCAGCTGTACAGCCTGAAAAATAAAAATCAGACTACTGGGATATGGCTATAAAAACGTATGAAGTCCCATTAATTATTTAATTTCACATAACTTTCTGAAAAGGTAATGTGTTCACTTGCTTCAAACACTAAAAAGTGAGTGAAAGATCCCTATCTGCAAGTTTCCTCTCCACCACTCACACCCCCAGATACACACTATTCTTATGACCCTGTCCAGAATCTCCTGACACATAAACCAATTCAAATCTACATTTTATTTTCTTCCTTTTTACACAAAAAGCATACTTTACACTGTTCTGTACCTTTTTTCTTTACCATAACTATCTTCAAAATCTCTCCATATCAATAAATAGAAAACATCCTTTAATAGCTGCTTTAAAAAAAAAAAAAAAAGCTGTACAGATATAGCTTTATTTATTTCACCAGCCCTGGATATTTGTTTCTTTTACTGCTACAAGCAACTCAGAAATAAATTAGGTCATTAATATGTCATTTCTAGCACATGCTAACACATACTCCGAATAAAATCTCAAAACCAGACTAGCTGGATTAAAAGATGTGTGGATTTGTAATCCAGACCTCTGGAGCAAAACTGCCCCACAGAAGGATTGCACCAACACGCATTCATAGCCACAGAATGAGACCTGTTCCCCTACATGTCCAACAAAGCATCTTTTCAAACTTCCAGATTTTTGCCAACCTGAGAAATGTTATGTCAGAGTAGTTTTAATTTGTATTTACATTTTATTGAATGAGGGCAGGTTTCTAATTTTTTTTTTTTTTTTTAGGTAAGCTCTAGGCCAACTGGGCCTTGAAGTCACAACCCCAAGATCAAAAGTTATGTGCTCTACCTACTGACCCAGCCAGGTGTCTCCCAGACAGGTATTTTTTCATAAATGCTTAAGAACCACTTACATTTCTTCATCTGCAAAATTTCTGTTCACAGCCTTTGCCAACTTTTCCATCGAGTTTTTTCTCTTCCTCAGTAATATTTAGGAGTTCCTCATAAACCAGTAAATTTGCTTTTCACCTTTGTGAGTAGGTTTCAAATATTTTCCCCCAGCTTATTACATAAAGACTCAGCTTATGTTATGATGAACTTTTCCTTTTAGAAAAATGGCTTCTAGATTTTAAGTGAGAGTAAGAAAGACTCTTCCCATTTCAGCTTTCTAAAGGAATTCTCTCATATTCTATTTTAAACATTACATTTTACCCTACACATTTCAAGTCTGACCCACTTGGAATTTATTCTGGTATAAAAACTTTGTTTTCTAAATGACGAGGCAGTTGTCTCTAACATCTTCTGATTGGCTCAGGATCTTTTTTACACTAAATTCATAATGTATTAGAGTCTATTTCTATTTGGTCTTTGGTCTGTCTAATCATGTACCAGTACCACTATGTTTTAATTAGACACAATATTACATATTTTAGTATCTGATAGAATTAGTTTCCCTTACTGTTTTTATTTTGTTTTCCTGGCTAATGATTTGACAGTTGTTCTAGCTGAGCTTTAGAATCAACCTGTCTAGTTTTAAAATCTATTTATTTATTTGAAATTGAATTATGTTGAATGCGTAAGAAATGACATCTTTATGAAGTTGAGTCATCCTACCCAAAAACATGACACATATTTCAAATTCGAGTCCTCCTCTGTGCCCTTGAACAGGGTTTCAAAGTTTTCTACATACAGGTCTCATAGACAGCAAATTTGTTCCTATGTATTTTATGGTTTTAGTTGCTATTGCAAGTGAGGTCTTTTCGTCCATTATATCTCCTATATTTATTTATATGAAAGCTACCAATTTCTATAAATTATCTTTACAATCCATTGTCTTCAGTAATAATTCTATTATTTGCAGAGTTTTGGGGTTGATTCTCTTGGATTTTCAAGTTGTACAATCATAAAGTCTTATAAATAGTGAAAATTTTAACTTTTCAATTTTTTATTTCTAATTTTATTCTTTTGTCTAATCATGCTGGCTGATACTGCCAATATGGTATTAGATAATAGTGTTGATAGTGGGTATTTTGTCCTTGCTTTTAGAAAGAATGTTTATGTTGTTTCTCCATTAACCATGATGTTAAAAGTTTTGTGCAGATATAAACAGATCGGTACACACACACACAGTGTTATGGAAGTGTCCACCTACTCCTATTTTACTGAATACTAAAAGACTTATTTTCTTTTTTTTATTTAAATTCAATTAGCTAACAACATATTAGTTTTTGATATAATGTTCAATAATTCATTAGTGTGTAACACCCAGTGCTCATCACATCATATCACATCACATGCCTCCTAAATGTCCATCACCCAGTTACCCCATCCCCCCACTCACCTCCCTAACCGCAGTTTGTTTCCCAGAGTCCAATCTCTCATGGTTCGTCTCCCTCTCTGATTTCTTCCCAGTTTTCCCTCCCTTCCCCTGTGACCCTCTGTGCTATTTCTTATGTTCCACATATGACTGAAACCATGTGATAACTGTCTTTATCTGACTGACTTATTTCAATTAGCATAATACCCTCCAGTTTCATCCATGTCGATGTAAATGGTAGCTTTTCTGATGGCTGAGTAATATTCCACTGTATATATGAACCACAATGGAAGACTTATTTTCTCAATTGCTTTTTCCTCACCTATGAAAAGAATCTTCTTCCCTTTACCAATCATTGCGTTACTGGAATAACCACCCCGTCCCCATCCCCCTTGTTCACAGTTCTTTTTCTAACATACTAGTATCATTGGTAAGTATTTTATTCAGGACTTTTGCATCCATATTCATAAATGAAACTAGTCTGAAGACTGGTTTGCATTAATCTTTGTCAGATTTTCTTATCAGTAAAACTAACTTGGAGGGTTTTTTTTTTTTTTAACTTCTAAAACCATTTTAAAAGTACTTTATTTGCTTTTTAAAGGTTTTTTTTTTTTTTTTTTTTAAAATATTTTTTTTATTTTTTTGAGAGAGAGAATGAGATAGGGAGAGAGAGCATGAGAGGGGGGAGGGTCTGAGGGAGAAGCAGACTCCCCGATGAGCAGGGAGCCCGATGTGGGACTCGATCCCGGGACTCCAGGATCATGACCTGAGCCGAAGGCAGTCGCTTAACCAACTGAGCCACCCAGGCGCCCCTGCTTTTTAAAGGTTTAATAGAAAAACTGTAAAAACAACACTGCTCTTTCTTGGGAGGTGGAGGGAGGCAGCTCTTTGATAATTTCTCCAACAACTTCTATGAAAAACAGTTTAAATGTGAACAGGGGGGTGAATAATGGTTAGGCTGGCTGAAGGGTTCAAGAAAGATTCATGAATATAATAGTCTCTGAGTTCTTTATGTTCATTACTAATGAATATATGCTTCTGTATATACCTAAAGGACAGTTTGGATATAAAATCCTTGGCTCATATTCGCTTTCCCTGAGTTCCGGTAGAAATCACTCTACTCTCCTCTAGCATGCAGTGCTATGAGCTAAACTTTTTCACCTTTTTATAAATGGACTGGATCTTTTTGCCCAGTTGCCTAAAGGATTCTGCCATTATCTTTTAAAGCTAATAATTTATATGCCTTGGTGTTGACCGTTCTTGTTCATTTTTCCTGACCGTAAGATATACCTTTTCAACAAGCTTTCACTTATTTTAGGAAAATCTTCTTGAGTAATATTGTTAAATATTTGTTCTGTTCATGGTTTTGGTTTCTCTTCTTTCAGGGGAATTCAATTTTGCATATTTGATCTTCTTTGCCCATCTTCTCTCTAATCCTTTTTAATTCTTTTTTTACTTTGGTTTCATTTTGATTTCCTCTTTTCTACTCTGTACTCCTGTGTCTTCTTCACTGTCTATTCTCCTTTTTACTCCTTCCCATTTCATGTTTTTTTTTTTTAATAATATTGTTTAGTAAACTGGTGGACATCAGTTTTTTTTTTAAAGATTTTATTTGTTTATTTGACACAGAGAGAGAGAGAACAAGTAGGCAGAGAGGCAGGCAGAGGCAGAGGGAGAAGCAGGCTCCCCGCCGAGCAGGGAGCCCGATGCGGGACTCGATCCCAGGACCCTGGGACCACGACCCGAGCCGAAGGCAGCCGCTTAACCAGCTGAGCCACCCAGGCGCCCTTTTTCATATGGTTTCTGTGATGGTTTTGCTCTCTTCTACTTGTTTCCTGGAATCCTAAAACCTCACATTTTATCATGTCCTGTTTTCTCACCATCTTCCTTGAGTTCTGGCATTTCTGTGTATGGTGTTCCTTAGGGTAATTGCTTCCTAACCCTTTTCTCCTTTTTTTTTCTTAATTCATAATGAAATGTTCATTCAGAATTTTCATCTGTTCTGTGACAATATTATTCTGGTGAATATTCTCCATCTAATAGGTTTTATTAAATTTTCTTCATTTTTTTCACCATTTTTAATAAATACTGTAACTTTGTACCAATGCTGTGTCAACTCTACCGGTCACTCAGCATAGAATGAGTCCAGTGCTACTGGTCCAGCTTTCTCAGCAGGCTCCTTCAGAAGGGCAACAGCTGATGTTTTCTAAGCTATTCACCCTATCTTCCCCTTATTCTGTACCTCTAGTTTTACATGGAAGGAACCTATTTGTCATTTCAAGGTAAACTACTTATGTTTATTGGCATTTCTGAGATCTGCCACCCTGAACTGTTGTTAGCATTTCAGTGACATCACTGTGCTTCTGACACCTGGAGTTTCTGCTCCTTTTCATCTTTTATTCTCAGATCATGCAGCTTGCTTGTTGCTTTGTAATGTCCAAGAGAAAGCAAGGAAAGTGCTACCTCATACTGCCAAGTTCACCCCAAAGTCTCCACATACAACTTTTCAAAAGAAAAATACAATTCGATACACAAAATAAACTTACTTTAAGAGTTCATCTCTTTCTGTCTTCCGTGCAAACACTATATCACTGCATTTGTTCTGGAATCTGACCAAGATTTCAGTCAGCTCATTGTAAAACTGTAAGCAAAGAAGAAACACTATTATAAACAGGAATGATTTTTTAATCTGAAGAGGAACAAAATCTAAAGCTCACTTGTCAATCATCGTTAAAGCTAAAGAACTAAAATCCTCTGCCCGAGACAGTCACACCACTGAGGTTCAACAACTTAATTATACTAAATATGACCTAACTAGAGAAAATAACAAAATCATTTTTATAGAACATTTGCCATCAAAAATTAAATGGAACAAGTTATAAGTTTCATGATCATGCGTATGCTCCCAATTCCTAGAGAAAAGTCAGTCACTTAATAAACATATGAAACCTATTTAAATGGAAGGATTTTAGATTTGCACATTCACTTCAGAAATATAGGCATCACTTCAGAAACCCTTAGAAGTGTCTCCAAAGGCTCTCTGAAGAATTTTCTCAGCTTATCTATTTCAATAGAGCATTTTAAATCAAATTAAAATGGTGTCTTACTCTTCTATTTCCAAGGCTTTGTAGTATTTCTACCCCCTCTTCAGAGGGTTTACGTTATATCCACTGTATTTGTATCAAGATAACTTTATTCAATGATCATTATGGAGTTAAAACACCACAAGGTAACATGTACCTGAAAAACTTAAAAATCACTTGCTCCCTCAAAAGGAAAGTCATTGGTAAAAACAAATATAATCATTTCCCTAAGCTATTTAAAGGAAAAGCAAAAAAATCCTTAATATATTTAGTAAGCACCCTGAGACTCAGGCAGATCACAAATCTATCATTATCCATCAGCACCATCAACACAGAAAATAAAAGCCATACCCTCTCCTCCCTTTCCTACCACAGATCAGCTTCGACTAATCCTGTTCCCTCATAATTCACTCAAATTAGTCAACTTTCGGGGCGCCTGGATGGTTCAGTCAGTTAAGCATCCAACTCTTGATTTCAGCTCAGGTCATGATCTCAGGGTCGTGAGACTGAGCGGCCCCCATTTTGGGCTCCATGCTCAGCACGGAGTCTGCTTGTCCCTCTCTCCCTCCCCTTCAATCCCTCCCCACTGCTCACTTTGAGCAAGCTCTCTTTCCCTCTCTCTCAAATAAATAAATAAAATCTTTAAAAAAAATTTTTTTTAAATTAATCAACTTACTTTCTTTCCTTTCTCCCCAAAAAGTGTCACTAGCTTGTGACATCTCTGTGCTAATTTCTTTTACCTGAAATTCCTACACCCTCTTTCTGCCTGCTGAAATACACAATTAATTCTTCAACATTCCCATGAAGTATCGCCACCTTTAAGCTTTCTCTCACTTACAACAAGCCTCTCCGTAAAAAGTCACTAAAGCTAGGAAGTTCAAGAATAATTTGGTACAATTGGAAACACAATTAACTTCTCAAACTATAGTTTCACATCTGTACTGGTGAACTATTATTTCTTTTGTACATCATACCTTTGTGCCCTCCTTCAAATTAGCTACAAGTTCAACAAAGTTGTCATATGCAGTAGCTAAATTCTTCAAAACTTCTTCTCTTAAATTAGCTTCATTATTAGATTGCTTCATTTTTGAAAATTCCTGGTGTGAGACCTTGTTAAAAGAAAAATTTATGTATTTACATTTATTTATCAAATTAATATAGCTTGTAACATTTTTACTGCTACTTTGCCAACTACATATGAAAATCATATATGATTACTTGCCATAATTCCTAGAAATTTACCTAATATTTCTTTTGTGATAACACAGTACTTTAAATCTTTCCTTAAAGTAAAAATACCACAAATTCAGTGGGTAATCAAAACATAACCAATAATGATTACAGATTTGTATTAATATGTAGCACTTGCAAAAAACACAATCCTACTAAACAGATACAGATTTAGTCCAGGTTTATCCTTTCTGTGATTTTCTGTAAACATAAATCTTACTAAAGCATATAAACTTTACCTGAATATTTCTAAGAAGTTCTTCCTGTTTCTTTAGAGAATCTTGGACTTTAGTCGTAAGACCTCCATAGATTCGATCCAGTTCAGTGACAGAAAGAGCTTCTTCATTTATAACACCATCTTGAGCCAAAGCAGTCAAAAATTTGCTTGTCATGTCAAAATTCACTGATTTCAAGTCATTCTCAAGCCCTTCTCTTTCCTTCTTTACTTCATCAAGATTTGACAATAAGGATTTTAAGACATTTACAACCTAAACAATTAAAACAAAACAAAACCCCTTCGTTTAATGCAAAAAAAAACCCAGAAGCCAATTTCTAGAAGGGAATTATATACAAAGGTCCACTCAAAGTTGGGTGATTTCTCAGACAGCGAAGCATCAATTGTACATCAGGTTTACTTAGAGATACTGTACCTTTAGTGGACTCAGCTTATAACAGGAGGCAGCAATAACGGTAACAGTTAAGTGAGCACAATGATTTAATGAACATTTACTATGTGCCAGGGACTGTCCTAAACATTTCACAAATATAATTTAATATTAGTAATCCTTCCAAAATCCCACTGGGTATATATTTATTACTTCTATTCCACAGTTGCAGAAACTGAGTCTCAGAAAAATTAAGTAACATAAAATCTGAGACCTTAGTCTGTCTAACTCCAAAATCAATCTCTTAACCACTCTATACTACATACCATGTCCCTGTCATGGCTCCAAGGTAGAGGAAGGTATGTTTTTGCCAAAGAGATACCCTATTTTGCTGACATAGAGAGACTGAGGGATAGACAGAGAGATACAGACAGACATGTAGATAGAACAGAGACACATATATATATGGAGAGAGCATCTTAGATAGAGAAAGACAGCCAGACATACAGATAAAAAGCTATAAACCATGTGTTTATTTTATATACTGGGGGAGAGAGAGAAGAGAGAGATCTTGTACATCTGTTCATATCATTAAGAGTTTTCCGTCGGGGGGCCCCTGGGTGGTTCAGGCAGTTAAGCGTCTGCCTTCAGCTCAGATCATGATCCCAGGGTCCTGGGATCGAGCCCCGCATCTGGCTCCCTGCTCAGCAGGAGTCTGCTTCTCCCTCTCCCTTTGCCCCTCCCCCTGCTTGTGCTCTAATAAATAAATAAAATCGCAGACTGAAGGCGGGCCCAGCCCGGGGAGGCTAGGGGCGCCGGACTGCGAGGGGCAGCGGGCGAATCAAAGGCGGCCCGGCCGAGCCGCAGCCCCCAGTCCCGGGGGCCGGGTTCCCTCTGGCCCGTTTCCCGCCTTGCCGAGAGCTGGGAAAGCGAAATCCGCGCGTTCCGGCAGGAGCCGGTGTGGATCCTGGCCGCCCCTCGGGGCGTGCTCGAGTGGGAGAAAGGTCAGCCCGGCAGGCTGCGCACGCTGAGGCGGGCCAGTGTGCGCCGTCTCACACGCACACGCGCCGCAACGCTGACAAAGAGTTTACCTATGAGCCAAGCACTACAGCGAATACAACGGCAATTTCCCGGGAGAACTTGCCACTGGCAAGGAAAGCAAACTAGAAGACAAACTACTGAGATGAAATGGAATAAGGACCATTTTGGACACATACAGAAGGACTTCGGAAACAAAGAAGAGTGATTTCAAGCACCTAGAAGATTCCAAGAGAGGAAAAATGAGAGCTGTCGGTGGGATTGGAAATATTTTCAGTCACATTGCCTCCTGAGAAGCCCCTTCATCGATAGTCCCAGTGGTTACCAAATTTGACATTAAAAATTTTGCCATGCTGTAGACCACTGATCGTTCTTCTATTTACTTATTATTTTCCTTTAAAGTCAAGTCACTTAAAAAAAAAGTTTGTTCATCCTAATCAATAATATTTGTGAAATGGGGCTCATAGTAGAAATATCACAGTTTGGAAACAAGTGACCTCCAAGCAACATGTGGGGCCTTAGCAGCCTTTGGTTTCACGATGAACCAGCTTATCTTCATAAATCTACTGGGAGGCTTCACCCTGGTATTGTCAGATGACTATGACCTTGAAACATCTAAACACCCACCCGTTGGGTTCTGATGCCAGTTCAGAAAAGAGGTTCTTGCCAATACGCACAAATCTACTGATGGTCCCATCCACACATCGTCTCTGTGCTCCTGGCAGTATAGCAGTTTAACATGGTCTTTAGTGGGAAGGAAAAGCCCCCTTCTTGGCGCCATGTTCAGTTAGGAATGTCTCCATAGTAGACCGACTTGTGCCCTGAATAGATACAAAGTTGTTGCCTCCATTGTATAGAAGAAACTGAGCCTCAGAGAATTAGGTCTGTTGCCCGAGAATTAGGTCTCTTGCCCGTGGTCAACTGGTAAGTAAATGGTGACGCTAGTTATATAAATTAATTAATTAATTAATTAAATAAAATCTTAAAAAAAAAAGGGGGGATGCCTGGGTGGCTCAGTCGGTTAAGCGTCTGCTTTCAGCTCAGGTCATGATCCCAGGGTCCTTAGATTGAGCCCTGCATCTGGCTCCCTGCTCAGCAGGGAGCCTGTTTCTCCCTCTACTTGCCACTCCCCTGCTTGTACATGCTCTCTCTCCCCCTCTTTCTCTCTGACAAATAAATAAAATCCTTAAAAAAAAAAAAAAAAGTTTTGCATCGGATTCAGCCCAGGTATTTTCTAACACCCACATGATTCACAAATGACCCTACAGAGTAACAGTGTCACAGAGTCCAAGTGCCCTCTGATGCCACTTACAAGCTGCCCCCTTTCACTCACATCTCTTTGCACTCTTGCTAGGACCACCCAGGAGAGCACCAGCCCCAGTCCCCCTATTGTGCTTGCCCCCATAATGCTCAGAGAAAGTAAGCTGGGGGAAAGACAAAGGAAGAAGGGGACGCCCATAAACCCCATCACATCCCTGTCTTTCATCTTACCATGGCATTTCCAAATCCAATGGATCTCCCCACCTACTGCCTGTTTCTAAGTATTTCTGTCCTACCTTTCATGCCAAAGCCCTAGTTAACTCCTTGACAAGTGTCCAGAATTACCTTCCTTTGGGAAGACTAAAGACCCAAGGAAAAGTCTAAAATTTCTTCTAAATGTTGGCCTCTGTTTACCACCCATATCTGTTAAGTGTCCTATCTTAAATTCAGTGTCTTTTAACATTCACAGTAGTGGAAAGAAATGTGACTCCTAGAGGTCCAAGAAGCCTCAAGCCCCAAACACTTTCAACGGAAGGAAAAAGAGAAAAAAAAATCACACCTAGATGGAGACGGCAAGTCTGTTTCAGGGATTTAGTGGAATCTGATGTTCAACAATGTGCATAAAAATCTTATTTCCAAATGACTTCCAGGACATATTGTTAAATCAAAATAAAAGGCGCAGAAGCATAGGTACAGCATATTGTATTCCGAGTAAGAGAGAAGGGGAAATCAGAAACAAACATACACACATAATGTATTATGTATGTATGTGGGCATATATGTATTTTTTTATAAAAACAAAAGCACTAAGGACAAACCAGAAACTAATAAATAAGGTTGCTTATAGAAAGTGGATAGGAACAATGTGGAAAGAACAAAGATGAGATTTCTCTGCATGCACCTTTTGAATCATGAATATTTTTTAATGTTCAAAACACAAAATTAAATCAAAACTTGAATAAAGAAATACAAGTACCTAGTTATCCATCAAAGTAAAACGTAATTACGTACAAAAAAATATTTCATCCCTAACTATATTCCCTTAATGGACATATTAAGACTTAGTTACTGTGTAACCAAGGATACTTTACTACCTGGAAAACTCAATTTCATTATCTGCAAAACAAGAGTAATAGTACCTATCCCAGAACCGTTGTGAAGCCTGAAATAATTCATACCAAGTGCTCAATATAACTTCTAACACAGGTAAGCACTCAATCAGTAATAGTCATTATTATTAACTGGTAGTTATGTTTTATGGTTTAACTCTATACTTTGGGTATACTATACACTGAAGAGGCTTAGGCATCTAAGCATTAAGACAAAAAGAGGAACGATGAGGAGCAGACTGCTAAACTGTAATTATTTCTTTTGTTTGTTCTGAATAACTATTTCTGTAATTATATCACACACTTTGTAGGGTGGGTGCAACAGGATATAATTTTAAAAGGTTGTGGTAATATTATCTTTTGTCATATTTAAACTGATAATGGAACCTCAACCATGACTGTGACTCTATGTGAAGGTTGTTTAGCTATAAGAAAAATGCCACCTTTTATCTTTCTCTCAGTTGTGGCCCAAAAAAGGCTAGAAAGAAAAACATAAAACAGTCAAGTAAAAGAAAACTGGGGGAGAAACAGGAATATGCAGAACTGGTTTTACTTTTTTTTTTAATTTTATTAATTTATTTGACAGAGAGAGACACAGCGAGAGAGGGAACACAAGCAAGGAGAGTAGGAGAGGTAGAAGCAGGCTTCCCGCTGAGCAGGGAGCCCAATGCGGGGCTTGATCCCAGGACTCTGGGATCATGACCTGAGCCGAAGGCAGACACTTAACCTACTGAGCCACCCAGGCGCTCCCAGAACTGGTCTTAAAAAAAAAAAAAAAAAAAAATCTAGTCTACTAAACAAAGCTGAAAGTCAGGGACACTATAAGACTATTATCAAAAACAGATTGGATGCTTCTTCCAGAGTACAGCAACTACGATCCTCTCATCAAATGATGGGTCAAAATTATGGTGACAGTACCCCAAATTAGATAATAAGTAATATGAGAAGACAGACATGGTTCACAAGAATAAAACCTCCTCTTTGGTGAAGAACTAACCACACACAGGGCAGCAGAGTAATGTGGGAAGTGAACCCCAGCAGAATTTGTAGAACCACAAGTTCTAATACCAGCTCCGCTATGTAGAAAAGCTAACTTCCTAACTTTTATGACAGTCGGTTTTCTAATCAGTGATTAAAAAAAAAGGACCAAATATGTATTTAATAAGTCCTATTCTACTCCAAATGCTAGGATTCTAAGTCTCTGGAAAAATAATGCCATTTGAAACAACCAATTTATAAATGAACTTTTAGACCACCACACAAAGAGTCCTTGTACGACAAGCATCCTTTTTTTTAATTTTTTTTCAAACTGTCATATATACTAGTTTAACCGTATTTTAGATTGCATGATACTGGCCTTATTTTAACAGAGTAACTACAGCAGAAAATGAATTAAACTGCTTCCTCAAATGAATGACCAAAATAGAAAGAAAAGTAAGCCAATGCCTACAGTTTCTTATCCACTCAAGTTTGAGGCTTAATGTGTTATCAAGTTAAAGTATAGAAATAATTAGAATCCCTCTGCACCCCCATGTTCACTGCAGCATTATTTACAACAGCCAAGATACGGAAACCTAAATGTCCATCAATGGATAAATGAATAAAGATGTGGTACCCACACACGCACGCACACACACACACAGGAATATTCAGCTATAAAAAAAGAATGAAGTTTTGCCATTTGTGACATGAATGAGCCTTGAGGGCATTATGCTAAATGAAATAAGTCAGACAGAGAAAGACAAATACTGTTATGATCTCATTTATATGTGGAATCTAAAAGAAAACCAAGCTCACAGATACAGAGAACAGACTGATGGCTGCCTGAGGTAGGGGATGGAGGTGGGCGAAATAGATGAAGGTAGTCCAAAGGTACAAACTTCGATTAATTAAATACATTAAGTCATGACGATATAATGTACAGCATGGTAATTATACTTAATAGTACTATACTGTGGGGTGCCTGGGCAGCTTAGGTTAAGTGTCTGCCTCCAGCTCAGGTCATGATCCCAGGGTCCTGGGATCAAGCCCCATGTCAAGCTCCCTGCCCAACAGGGAGTCTGCTTCTCCCTCTCCCTCTGCCCCTCCCCCTGCCCCCGCTTGTGCTCCCTCTCTCTCTCTCAAATAAATAAAATCCTCTAAAAAATAATAATAATACAATGCATATTTGAAAGTCGCTAAGAGAGTAAAATCTTAAAAGTTCTCATCACAAGAGAACAAATTCTGTAACTATATGTGATAACTGATATTAATTAGATTTACTGTGATCATTTCACAATATATACAAATACTGAATCATTATGTTGCACACCTGAAACTAATAAAATGTTGTATGTCAATTATATCTCAATTAAAAAATTTTAAAAATAATAATTAGAATCCTGTGGTGTTTATTTCTACGTTTTAAAAACAGCTCCAATTAGCTTTCAACTGCAATTAACTGCATCCCTTTATTAAGTTAGGCTGCCAGTAGTTATCATTCCATCAACACTTTTTGAATCCTTACATGCTGGGTACTGCTCTAGCTCCAAAATACAACTATTAACAGAAGCAGAGTCCTTCATGTGGGGGACAGGGGAAGGGAGGGAAGAATTAAACACACACAAAAAACAGAGCAATACAGTAGCCAATGACAAAGAAAGGGAAAGGGTGACATCTGGGGCCTTAATGAAAAAAGAAGCAGTAGCCTTGGAAGAAAGACCCCAACAGAAGGAAAGCAAATGTTAAAGTCCTAAGGCAGGAACAAGCTTCCCATGTTCAAAGGGAAAAGAGAAAAAAAAGGGGGGGGGTGGCTAGTACGGCAGAAACACAGTAAAAAAAGACAGAAGGGAGGGAGATGAGGTAAAACAGAAAGGCAGGAATGAGATCACCTCAGTTGTCTGTACTTCACCTTTAAGACCAAGAGCTACAAACTTTTCCTGTAAAGAACCAAACAGAAGGGGAAAGAAAAAACAACAGACAGAAAATATTTTTGGCTTTGTAAGCCAGTCTCTGTTGCAACTATTCAACTCTGCCTTTCTAGTGTGAAAGCAGCCATAGACGAAATGTAAAGGAGTGTAACTATGCTCCAACAAAAGTTTATTTATGGATACTAAAATCTGAATTTCATATAACGTTCACATGTCATAAAACATTATTACTTTGACTTTTTTCAACCATTTAAAAATGTAAAAGGCATTCTTGGCTCATAGGCCATACAAAAAACAGGAGGCAGGCTGGATTTAGCCCACAGGCCATCATTTGGCAGCCCCATTTAGATGATAAAGCTCTCTGTAGAATCTAACAGCACCAAACACAATTAGGCACAGAACAAATACTCTCAATGAGATTTTCAGCTTTACTTTTCAGTCCCTGCCATTTTAGTTTCAGAAAAGGCAGACATGAGAGTATCTCAACAACAGAACAGCGGGAACCTGACCACACTTACCCTACACTAAAGCTATCCTAGAGTTTTCCACCTCTCTCTGTTAGGGACCATGCTGCCATAGTTCCTGGCATACAGCAGGCCTTCAACAAATGTTTGGTGAACAAATGAATGAAGAGATGCCAGTCAACCTTGACTCCTGTCTAGACACTTCCTGTTATGAAAAAGAGTAAAAGCTGCATCTGCAGATCACCCACTAGTCTAGAAGATGACTTTGTGTGAACCAGAAAAAAGCAAGGCCTAGAAAGGCACACAGTTTTGGACAGTACTATGTTATGCACTATCTCTGAAGAGATGGAGACTTTTTTCCAAAGGGACCCCCCCCCCCCCTTCATCACCCCCGACAGATGCAAAAATATGAGTATAAAAGGATATCACTTTTGTACAGAAAAAAAAAAAAAAAAAAAGATGCCCCTTCCTCTGGGCAGACTCAGCCCTACACTAGGGCCAAGGCTTGTCTGGCCAAGTGTAGACTAGATTCCATACCCCTGCTGATCAGAGGTGTACAATCACAAGCAATGGTCCTAAGTATTTAAAAAAGGATCTTTAAATACAAATTATCCATACTTGCAACATTTTTCAAAGTATCTCAATATGTAAAAACAGATTCCCAAAGAGACCAAAGATAAATAGTAGGCCCCTTCACAATTTAAAAAAAAAAGAGCCCTACCATTAAGATCGGACTTCTTAATAAAACATGTACTTTGTATTCACTTTAATAATCAGAATTCAAATGACTATGCTTTTATCATAAAAAAAACTGGATAAAATGTGTCATCAACAACTATGACAATTACCTGAAACAGCTTTAATAAACATATGATATTAATTAGTCTTTTGGTAAAGGCACATGATGAATGAATATATAGAGCACTGAAAACTTTTTGGTTGCTTCTCTCGAGAAAATCTAGCTTCAGTAAAATCACTTGATATTGACTATAAATGTTTTCTCCCCCTATGTAATACCATTATAAATTAACAAAAGCAGCTGGGACTACAACTGTATGAAGTAACAAAGTAGTGCATACTAATTCTGATTTTGCTCAGCAGAAACCATTTTTGCTTCTCTACTGAAAGCAGAAGAATCAAAGGACAAAAGCCATATAAGTTCTGAGTCACGTACAAGACACCAAAAAGAAAAAGGAGAGGGGGGTGACTGGCTAGCTTAATCAGTAGAGCATGCTACTCTTGTCTAGGGGTTGTAAGTTCAAGCCCCATGTTGGGTATAGAGACTACTTTTTTTTTTTTTTGAGACTACATTTTTATTTTATTTTTTTTTTTTTTTTTAAGATTCTATTTATTTATTTCACAGAGACAGACAGGGAGAGAGGGAACACAAGCAGGGGGAGGTGAGAGAGGGAGAAGGAGGCTTCCCGCCGAGCAGGGAGCCGAACAGGGCTTGATCCCAGGACCCTGGGATCATGACCTGAGCCGAAGGCAGACGCTCAACGACTAAGCCACCCAGGCGCCCCGAGACTACTTTTCTAAAAATGAGAGAGAGAAGAGGATACTAAGCAGGGATTTTCTTTATCCTAAGATAAAAAAGGGGCCAAACTGTTGCTGTTCTGTGGGTCTGCAGTCTCTGTTCCTCACAAATTAATCTAACCACCTTCCTTCTCCCTTCCCCCCATTTCTTTAAAGCATCTAACTGATATTCTTCGTTCCATCAGGTTCCCCCTACCTTTAGAGATTTGGGTTCTGTGCCCATTCAACTATGCAGTCTTCACTGCGGGGGCTCTTTTCCACTGAACCTCTGGTAGCTCACTTAATCCTACTCAGATATTATATGTGTTCACTTTGCCTGTCTACTCTGTTCTCATCTTGTGCCAATCTCTTAAGAAGCCTCTTAAGAGAGAAGCTCCAAAATACTGAAATTGAAGTGCTTCGTCATCTAAATCCTCACAGCCTACTTTCTATAGTCACAACACTTGTCTACCCTGTATTACAGTTCTCCCTGTATAGGTCTAATCTTCCACACTGGACCATAAATTGAAGGTAAAGGCTGTGTATGGTTCATTTGTTGATTTTTCAAAGTACCTAGCATAATGCCTTACAGAATAGGTACCCAAAGTCTTGGCTGAATAAATATATGAAATGTTTCTATAGAAAGACAAGACACAACACTGATAACTTCTGAGACCTACTACCCCAAGAAATTCACCTTTTTCAAGAAGTTTTCAGCAGACATAGCTTGCCCTTTGGCTTATTTCCCTGTGTACTTCATTCAGGATCTCTTATTCATAATCTACTACAGTGATCAGCCACTAAAGCGTATTTGCACCTTTGGACTTTCTGACTCACATGCCCCACTTATTGATTTTTCCCCTTCCTATCACAAATAGAAATGCTATAATGACGTTACCCACTTATTAACATGCACAGCTGGTTGATTTTCCCTTTAAAGATAGTTCCAGTGGAATACAGTAGATGGTGGTAGAGAATGATGTAACAAACAACAAAGAATTTATGGTCAGAAGAGCATCTGGTCAAATCCAGTCCTTCCACTTCAGGGAAGTTTCTAAGCTTCCAAGCCTCTCCCTTTTATAAAGCCTGAATTAAATACTGAACTTATAAAGTATCTAGAATATAGTACCAAGCTCAGGAAACATTCAATAAATAGAAATTATTATTACAAGATAGTAATATTTTAACTAATGTAATTACCTATTACACAGTGTATATACCATGCTACTTCAAATGTAACAACCTCAATTTACGTCTGCATTTTTGAAAAAATGGCAGTAAGAAATTGGCAATTAACTGTGTTCATAATGGCTTGAACATAGTTTTCATAAGCAGATGACCACCCACATCAAAATGTATCTGCTTACCTCACTGCCCTGCATGGTCTTCGCTGGGTTAGCAGAAGGGATGGCAGCATTCAGCTCAGGCTCCGGCTTACACAGAAGTGCAATGGTGTCACGGTGAGACTGATAACGCTCTTTCACTTGCCCATCTGCTTGCACAGCTTTATCCAAAACTGCTCTGAAGTTGGTTCCCTCTGTGGGGGAAAAAAAATGCTACCAGAGTACAGCAATGACTTTAACAGCTGGTTATACTTTTAGTTCTGCTCTCCAACTTTACTTTTTACCCCTCTTCTATGGGCCCTGATTCATTATATAACAGAAATTGAGCTCCTGTCACTCTTGGCATTTTTGTTTCTGGCAAAGCACAGGTATACCTTAAAATACATTTGTGGTTACTATCCACCAAATAAAAGCTAATTGACATTAGTCTAATAATTTCCTACAATTCATTAATATAGAAAGAAATCAGTCACTCCAAAAATTATTACAACTTACTTAAAAAGTATTCCCTTCTCAAAGGATCACTGCTTCAACTTGACTTAAAAGAACAGATACATTTTTAGAAAAAATGTCAATAGTATTAATTATATAATAACAAATAAATAATAAAGTCTCTAGCTACCATAAAGACACTTATTTTAGCAAACACAAATCTTAATAATTAAAGTCTTAAAAAATAATAATTTGACTTCAATTTAACTGGAAAACTCACCTTTTACCATCCCCTACTAAGTGAAATGAAATTACAAAACCATATTTATATATATAATATGATCTCATTTAGGGGTGCCTGAGTGGCTCAGTCAGTTTGAGTGTCCAACTCTTGGTTTCGGCTCAGGTTACGATCTCAAGATCATGAGATCGAGCCCTATATCACACACCACGTTCAGTGGGGAATCTTCTTGAGATTCTCTCTACCCTTCCCCAACTTGCACATTCTCTCTTTCTCTCTCTCTCTCAAAAAAATAAATAAAATCTTTAAAAAAACTGATCTCATTTATTTATGCATACAGCTTAATAGCAGTTCCTGGAACCCGTAATACCTAGTGGTTATAGAAATGCTCTAAAAAAAAAAGACTTGGGACTAGGAAAACAGAGTGACAGAATCATTTTCATTTTTACTTTATTATTATTTTTTAAGATTTTATTTATTTATTTGACAGAGAGACAGCGAGACAGGGAACACAAGCAGGGGGAGTGGGAAAGAGAGAAGCAGGCTTCCCACCGAGCATGGAGCCCAATGTGGGGCTCGATCCCACGACCCTGAGATCATGACCTGAGTCGAAGGCAGTCGCTTAACCAACTGAGCCACCCAGGCGGCGCCCCTTTACTTGATTATTTTTAAGAATTTTGGGGGCATGTGGGTGGCTCAGCCAGTTGGATGTCCGACTCTTGATATCAGATCGGGTCATGATCTCAGGGTCATGAGATCGAGCCCCAGGTCAGGCTCTGTGCTCATCAGGAGTCTGCCTGAGATTCTCTCCTTCTCCTTCTGCATACACACCCCTACCATGAGCTTAATCTTTTTAAAAAAACAATTTTTTAGAGTTTTTAAGACTCTGAAATTCTTATAATGAACATGAATTACACCTCTGTTATTTTTTATCTTACACTGAACTGAGGAAAAACACCTATGCTTTCACAATAGCAGTTTCATTAAAAACAGGTTTACAACTGTCCCTAATTTAATCAAGCAAAAATGTGGATCCAAATTGGGAATTTATATGGGCACCTGGATGACTCAGTCAGTGGAGCATGCAACTTACAATCTCAGGATTGTGAATTCAGTATAAAGATTACTTAAAAATAAAATCTTAAAAAAAAAATTGGTAATTTATTCAAGTGAAAGCCATTTATACACATTTTTACCTGCTCTTAAAGGCTTATAGAGTTCATTAGATGGTGTCCTTTGCCAGCGTTCCTTGAATTTTGCTCTTAAATCATTGTCAGTTGCTTCTTCTTCATCCAACAATCTTAATGACTTTTAAAAAGGAAGCAAAGTAACAATGAAATATCATTTCTGGTATAAAAAAATTAAAACATTTTTTAAGTGATCAGACTCAATAAAGGTGAGAATTAAAGGATGGGAATACCCCTACTTTACTGGCTGGAATATAAAATGCTACAACAATTTTTCTTGCACAAATCCAAGTTATAACATATTGAACAAAGTCTTATAAAATTTAAGGCTAGGTTAGCCATTACCTTACTCAGTAAATTAAAAACAAAGAAAAACTAAGAGATTATGTATATCCATACACCAAGACTACTTTAAATATTCTTCTTAAGATTAAAATAAATAGAAAGCCTTTAGACCTTAGATGCCATAAACAAAACAAAGAGAAAGACATTAATTTATCCACATGAAAATCAAAGATTTAGACTTCCATCCCACTATAGTGGAGAACTTACCTAATTTGGGGAAGGAAACAGGCATCAAAATCCAGAAGGCACAGAGAACACCCCCCTCAAAATCAATAAAAACAGGTCAACACCCAACATCTAACAGTAAAACTTAACGAGTCTCAGAGACAAAGAGAAAACCCTGAAAGCAGCTCGGGAGAAGAGATCTGTAACCTACAATGGTAGAAACATTAGATTGCCAACAGACCTATCCACAGAGACCTGGCAGGCCAGAAAGGACTGGCAAGATATATTCAGAGCACTAAATGAGAAAAATATGCAGCCAAGAATACTATATCCAGCTAAGCTGTCATTGAAAATAGAAGGAGAGATAAAAAGCTTCCAGGACAAACAAAAACTAAAGGAATTTGCAAACACGAAACCAGCCCTACAAGAAATATTGAAAGGGGTCCTCTAAGCAAAGAGGAAGCCTAAAAGTAACATAGACCAGAAAGGAACACAGACAATGTACGGTAACAGTCACCTTACAGGCAATACAATGGCACTAAATTCATATCTTTCCATAGTTACCCCGAATGTAATGGGCTCAATGCCCCAATCAAAGGACACAGGCTATCAGATTGGATAAAAAAAAAAAAAAAAAAAAAAAAAAAGACCCATCGATATGCTGTCTGCAAGAGACTCATTTTAGACCCAGAGATACCCCCAGATTGAAAGTGAGGGGGGTGGAAAACCATTTACCATGCTAATGGACACCAAAAGAAAGCTGGGGTGGCAGTCCTTATGTCAGACAAATTAGATTTTAAACCAAAGACTATAATATAAGAAAAGAAGAAGGACACTATATCCTACTTAAAGGGTCTATCCAACAAGAAGATCTAACAATTGTAAATATCTATGCCCCTAACATGGGAGCAGCCAGTCATATAAGCCAATTAATAACAAAATCAAAGAAACACATCAACGACAATACAATAATAGTAGGGGACTTTAACACCCCCCTCATGGAAACGGACAGATCATCTAAGCAAAAGATCAACAAGGAAATAAAGGCTTTAAATGACACACTGGACCAGATGGGACTTGACAGATATATTCAGAACATTCCATCCCAAAGCAACAGAATACACATTCTTCTCTAGTGCCCATGGAACATTCTCCAGAATAGATCACATCTCACATCCTAGGTCACAAATCAGGTCTCAACCAGTACCAAAAGATTGGGATCATTCCCTGCAAATTTTCAGACCACAATGCTTTGAAACTAGAACTCAATCACAAGAGGAAAGTCGGAAAGAACTACGTGGAGGCTGAAGAGCATCCTACTAAAGAATGAATGGGTCAACCAGGAAATTAAAGAAGAATTAAAAAAAATTCATGGAAACCAATGAAAATGAAAACACAAGTGTTCAAAATCTTTGGGATGCGGCAAAGGCGGTCCTAAGAGGAAAGTATATAGCAATACAAGCCTTTCTCAAGAAACAAGAAAGGTCTCAAATACCCAACCTAACCCTACACCTAAAGGAGATGGAGAAAAAACAGCAAATAAGGCCTAAGCCCAGCAGGAGAAGAGAAATAATAAAGAGCAGAGCACAAATCAATGAAATAGATTCAAAAGAACAGTAGAACAGATCAACGAAACTAGAAGCTGGTTCTTTGAAAGAATTAGTAAGATTGATAAACCCCTGGCCAGACTTACCAAAAAGAAAAGAGAAACGACCCAAATAAATAAAATCACGAATGAAAGAGGAGAGATCACAACCAGCACCAAAGAAATATAAACAACTATAAGAACATATCATGAGCAACTATATGCCAACAAATTAAGACAATCTGGAAGAAATGGATGCATTCCTAGAGACCTATAAACTACCAAAACGGAACCAGGAAGAAAGAGAAAACGTGAACAGACCCATAACCAGTAAGGAAATGGAAGCAGTCATCCAAAATCTCCCAACAAACAAGAGCCCAGGGCCAGATGGCTTCCCAAGGGAATTCTACCAAACATTTAAAGAAGAATTAATACCCATGCTTCTGAAACTGTTCCAAAAAATAGAAATGGAAGGAAAACTTCCAAACTCATTTTATGAGGCCAGCATTACCTTGATCCCAAAACCAAAGACCCCGTCAAAAAGGAGAACTACAGAACAATATCCCTGATGAACATGGGTGCAAAAATTCTCACCAAAATACTAGCCAATAGGATTCAACAGTACGTTGAAAGTATTATTCATCACAACCAAGTGCGCGATTATTCCTGGGCTGCCAAGGTTGGTTCAACATCCGCAAATCAATCAGTGTGATAGAATACATTAATAAAAGAAAGAACAAGATCCATATGATCCTCTCAATAGATGCAGAAAAAGCATTTGACAAAGTACAGCATCCTTTCTTGATTAAAACTCTTCAGAGTGTAGGGATAGAGGGTACATACCTCAATATCATAAAAACCATCTATGAAAAACCCACAGCGAATATCATTCTGAATCGGGAAAAACTGAGAGCTTTTTCCCCTAAGGTCAGGAACATGGCAGGGATGTCCACTATCACCACTGCTATTCCACATAGTACTAGAAGTCCTAGCCACAGCAATCAGACCACAAAAAGAAATAAAAGGCATCCGAATCGGCAGAGAAGAAGTCAAACTCTCACTCTTTGCAGATGATATGATACTTTATGTGGAAAACCCAAAAGACTCCACCCCAAAACTGCTAGAGCTCATACAGGCATTCAGTAAAGTGGCAGGATATAAAATCAATCCACAGAAATCAGTGGCATTTCTGTACACCAACAACAAAACAGAAGAAAGAGAAATTAAGGAGTCGATCCCATTTACAATTGCACCCAAAACCGTAAGATACCTAGGAATAAATCTAACCAAAGAGGCAAAGAATCTGTATTCAGAACACTATAGAATACTCATGAAAGAAATTGAGGAAGACACAAAGAAATGGAAGAACGTTCCGTGCTCATGGATTGGAAGAACAAATATTGTGAACATGTCTATGCTACCAGAGCAGTCTGCACATTTAATGCAATCCCTGTCAAAATACCATCAACTTTTTTCAAAGAGATGGAACAAATAAACCTAAAATTTGTATGGAACCAGAAAAGACCCCGAATAGCCAGAGGAATGTTGAAATAGAAAAGCAAAGCCGGTGGCATCACAATTCCGGACTTCAAGCTCTATTACAAAGCTGTCATCATCAAGACAGTATGGTACTGGCAAAACAACAGACACATAGATCAGTGGTACAGAACAGAGAACCCAGAAATGGACCCTCAACTCTATGGTCAACTAATCTTCGACAAGGCAAGAAAGAATGTCCAACGGAGAAAAGACAGTCTCTTCAACAAATGGTAGTGGGAGAATCGGACAGCCACATGCAGAAGAATGAAACTGGACCATTTCCTTACACCACACACAAAAACAGACTCGAAATGGATGAAAGACCTAAATGTGAGACAGGAATCCATCAGAATCCTAGAGGAGAACACAGGCAGCAATGTTTTCCACCTCAGCCGCAGCAACTTTTTCCTAGACACATCGCCAAAGGCAAGGGAAGCAAGGGTAAAAGTGAACTATTGGAAATTCATCAAGATAAAAACCTTTTGCACAGCAAAGGACACAGTCAACAAACCCAAAAGACAACTGACAGAATGGGAGAAGATATTTGCAAACGGCGTGTCAGATAAAGGGCTAGTATCCAAAATCTATAAAGAACTTAACACCCAAAGAACAACTAATCCAGTGTAGAAATGAGCAGAAGACACGAACAGACATTTCTGCAAAGACATCCAAATGGCCAACAGACACATCCAAATGGCCAACAATTATGTGCTCCACATAACTCGGCATCAGGGAAATCCAAATCAAAACCTCAATGAGATACCACCTCACACCAGTCAGAATGGCTAAAATTAATAAGTCAGGAAACGACAGATGTTGGTGACGATGCAGAGAAAGGGGAACCCTTCTACACTGTTGGTGGGAATGCAAGCTGGTGCAACCACTCTGAAAAACAGTACGGAGGTTCCTCAAAAAGTCAAAAATAGAGCTACCCTCTGACCCAACAATTGCACTACTGGGTATTTACCGCAAAGATACAAATTTAGTGATCCGAAGGAGTACATGCACCCCAATATTTATAGCATCAATGTCCACAATAACCAAACCAATGAAAGAGCCAAGAAGTCCATCAACAGATGAATGGATAAAGATGTGGTGTGTGTGTGTGTATATATATATATATATATATATATACACACAAGGGAATATTATACAGCCATAAAAAAACACGAAATCTTGCCATTTGCAACGACGTGGATGGAACTAGAGGCCTTTATGCTAAGCGAAAATGGTCTATCAGAGAAATACAATTATCATATGATCTCACTGATATGAGGAATTTGAGAAACAAGACAGAGGATAATAGGGGAAGGGAGGAAAAAATGAAACAAGATGAAACCAGAGAGGGAAACAAACCATAAGACACTTTTTTTTTTTTTTTAAGATTTATTTATTATTTTTGAGAGAGAGAGAGAGTACATGAGAGGGGGGAGGGTTAGAGGGAGAAGCAGGCTCCTTGCCGAGCAGGGAGCCCGATGCGGGACTCGATCCCAGGACTCCAGGATCATGACCTGAGCCAAAGGCAGTCACCCAACCAACTGAGCCACCCAGGCGCCCCAACCATAAGACACTCTTAATCTCAGGAAACAAACTGAGGGTTGCTGGAGTGGTGGGGAATGGGAGGGATGGAGGGGCTGGGTGATGGACACTGGGGAGAGTATGTGTTATGGTGAGGACTGTGAATTGTGTAAGACTGATGAATTACAGACCTGTACCTCTGAAACAAATAATACATTATATGTTTAAAAAAAAAAAGTAGGAAGGGAAAAATGAAGGGGGGGAATCAGAGGGGGAGACGAACCATGAGAGACTATGGATTCTGAGAAACAAACTGTAGGTTTTAAAGAGGAGGCATGGTGGGGGGATGGGTTAGCCTGGTGATGGGTATTAAGGAGGGCACATATTGTATGGAGCACTGGGTGTTATATGCAAACAATGAATCATGGAACACTACATCAAAAACTAATGATGTATGGTGACTAACATAATAAAATAAAATTTTTTTAAAGAAAGCTACAAAACACTGATGAAAGGAATTAAAGAAGACCTAACTAAATGGAAAGACATTCTGTCCATATTCATGGATTGGAAAATTTAATATTGTAAAGATTGGCAATACTCCCTAGGTTGGTCTAAACTTTCAGTCCAACCGCTATCAAACTATTAACTTTAGGATTTTGTATATATAAAGGTTACATCAAAAGCACAATGAGATACCACTTCATACCCACAAGGATGGCTATAATTAAAAAACAGAACAATTAGGGGCGCCTGGGTGGCTCAGTCGGTTAAGTGTCTGTCTGCAGCTCAGGTCATGATCCCAGGGTCCTGGGATCGTGCCCCACATCAGGCTCCCTCCTCAGTGGAGCCTGTTTCTCCCTCTCCCTCTGCCTGCTGCTCCCCCTGCTTGTGTGCTCTCTTTCTCCAACAAATAAATAAAATTAAAAAAAAAAAAGAACAATTTAAGGGTCAGAAAGGATATAAAGAAACTTTACACACTGCTGCTAAGAATGTAAAACGGTGCCACTGCTCTGGAAAACAGTTTGGTAGTTCCTCAAAAAGTTGAACATGAAATTCCTGTATGACTCAAAAACTCCACTCATCTCTATATATGCAAGAGAATTTAAAACAGGTGCTTAATAAAAAAAAAAAAACTTGTTCACAAATAGCATTATTAATAACCAGAAAAAGCAAAACATCCCAATATCTATTACTGATGAATAGATAAACAAAATGTGATACCTCCACACAATGAAGTGTTAGTCAGCTGTAAGAAAAAATGAAGTGCTGGTGCTACAACATGGAGGAACCTGGAAACATTATTCTAAGTGACAGAGGTGAGAGTGCACATACTGTTTATGATTCCATTTATATGAAATGTCCAAAATAAGCAAATCCACAGAGACAGAATCAGAGTAGTGGCTGAGCAGGGTCAAGGGGGAATGAAGAGTGACTGCTAATGAGAATGGAGTTTCCTTGCAGGTGATGGAAAGACTCTGAAATTAGACAGTGTTGGTGACTGTACAACACCGCAAACATACTAAGAGCCACTGTCGTGTATACTGTAAAGAGGTTAAAATGATGAATTTTATGTTACACAAATTTTACCTCAAAAACAGACAGGCAGTTGTGAAATAAATATAGGGGATTTTTTAAAAGAATTAGGTATGTTGAAAACAAGAGGTATCAATAAAATAAAAAAACCACTCTATAGGGTGGCTGAAAAGCACAAAAAGCACACTAACTAACCAATTACTGAGCTGGAAGGCCGGCCTGAGGCAGTCTCCCAGAATGAGAGCACAAAGAGAAAACATAGAAGAAATGTTGAATGATATGAAAATTGATCATCATTAAAGAACCACCAACCATCTGACAGAAATTCATTAGGAGAGGGCAGAGAAAAAGAAGTAACTAAAGAAACAGAATCCATGGGCAGGGATCAAAGGTTAAAGGGCCCGACAGGTCCCTAGCAAAGATATATTACTTAAAAAATAAATTAATGGATACTTCAAAATTTCTGAAAATCAAGCCTAATTTCTAAAAGCTACCAGAGAGAAATGAACACTCAAAAAAGAGGACCAGCTTCACAACCTTACTTCTCTCAACTCACAACTTACTTAAAATGAGACTCTCCAAGTACAGTTGACAGAGTAATAGTGACTACTTCAAAAGGCTGTTAGAAACATCAATAAGATAAATAAAAGTACCTCATATTAAGATAGGCAGACAACAGACATATAGCATATGTCAGTACATATTAGTGTGTACACTAATAATGCCACTTTTTAATTATAAGATAAGCTTTTTACACATTAATATTTCTAATGAAGATGCTCCTCACAACTGATGATATATAGTATTTCAATAGGCAATGTTCTTTTTCCATAAAACTTGTTTCAAAATCAAATATGCATCTTCTAATCAATTACATCTTAAAATCAAGGAAATATAGTAATATTTAAATAACTACTAACTAGCAGGCACATGCCTGATCCCGCTTCACAGCTATCTTATGTGATAAATACTATTATCCCATTTTTTTCGATAAGTAAACTGAAACATGAAGATGTTACATAATCTGCCCAGGGCCACAGCTAAGAAAACTGGGGATCAAGTTCAAATATAACTCCAATATTCAATAATAGTTCATTATTATAACTTCTACTTACTAAATGCCCCAGACTGCTATCTGACTTGCTATACATACTGCATTTTCCAGGGTTTGTCTTCTCCCTATCAAGACAATTACTTCTTGCTGCTTTCATGTACATGTGATCTTAAACAAACTCTCCACTTTTTTCTCCCTTTGTCTATCTACTATTCTAACATCCTTTCAAGTGGAACACCAGATAACAAGCTTGCTTGACCCAATAATCAACAAATTTTAAAGGACTATAAAGCATTCTCTTGAATAAAGTCTATGACCTCAAGAGCAGTGTCTGTCAAATATTAATGGGCACACAAATCACCCTGGAATCTTGTTAAATGCAACTCCTGATTCAGAGGTCTGAGATGGGGTCTGAGATTCTGCTTGTCGAGAAGCTCAGCACAGCAAGGCTTTGGTACTGATATATAACATCAATTCTATTTGCTTTCAATTTTCTGATTATTGACTACATCTACATAGATGAGGTTGGTAACACTGAAGGTGTAATTAATGTAGAACCCCTCATGAATCAGATTCCCCAGGCCAATACTACAGTAAGTTTTCATTTAAGTTTCCTGACCTTTTTCAATAGCTAATAAGACACCACCACCATCACCATATCATTTAGTATAATCACAATGATCCTTTTAAAGGGTAATCCTTTAAAAAAAAAAAAAAAACAAAAAAAACCAGGAGGTAAATATTCTCATCCCCAAGGTTCACACTGTCTTAAGTACAGATGACCCTTGAATAACACAGGTCTGAACTTTGTAGGTCCACCTACAAGTGGATTTTTTTATAGTACAGTATTATAAATCTGTGATTTTTATGATTTTCTTTGATTTTAGTAACATTTCCTATTCCTAGCTTACTTTACTCTAAGAATACAGTATATAATATATATAACATACAAAATATGTGTTAATCAACTGTTTGTTACCAGTGAGGCTTCCAAAGTCAACAGTAGGCTATGAGTAGTTATGTTTGGGGGAATCAAAAGTTATACTCAGATTTCTGACTGCATAGAGTACTTAAGTACTCTTCCCCTCTCCCAAAGTATTTGGAAATGATGTAAATATAATATCCCCTGAAAATTAACTGAAAAATTAAAATATCATAGATTAAAGCACTGACAACAGAAGTTACCTAAAAGACATGACTCCTAAACTGGCAAAAGCCACTATAACCATTTTGAATATATTTATCATTAAAAGAAGAAATGAATTAATGAGGGGAAAGAGGTGAAGGTACAATAAAAAATAACTGTCAAACAGTTGACTTTAGCCAAAAAACTTTAGTGTTCCATTCCTATTGATAAAATGCCCTCTCTACTAGAAGATGGAAGCAGTGGGCTTACAAAACATTTGATGGCCTAACTTCCTTAGTCTGATTCCACGTTTACCAAGAAATCTAATCTTTCATAGAAAAGAAATCATTAGTTATGAAGGCTCTGAACAGTTTGTATGATAGCAATTTCTCATGGTATATCAATATTACATCATGGTCACATGAGTTTCATTAATGTGCATTTATATACCCTTAAGACATGTACGAACCTATTCTCAATCAGAATTCCTCTTGAAGCTGAAAGGCAGCTCTGGGCCACATTAAGTTCATCAGGATGGTGAGTATTACCCTACAAAACCCAATAGAAGAAAGCATCCAGTCCTAATTTCTGCTGGACACCAAGGGGTAAAACAGTTTTTACTTGAAAAAACAAATCTCTTAAAACATACCTCATCTAGGATTTCTCTATTTCTCTGTAGTAGTTCAGGTAGCTCTTTGATCAACTGATCAACAGTCTGGATGCCTCCCTGTTCAATCACAGACGTGGACTTAGTCAATATAGACTGAGGTACAGTATCTCCAGATATATCTTCAATTGCTGCTGGAAGATTAAGGGAAGCTAACACCCTGAAAAAATGAGATACTGTGTCATCTAGAGGTCTAAATCATCTTTAAAACATTAATCTCCTATATATCCTAATCAATAGCAATGGAGTTAGCACCCCAAAAAAGTGATTACCCTCATCAATGGAAAAATAGAACAAAGATAAAGGGAAAAAAAAAGAAAAACAAACAAACAAAAAGAAAAAAACAGAAAATCAGTGATTGATAAAATTAAAACAAAACTATTAAAACATTAAGTTCACAGTTCAGAATTAAAAACCAAAAAAGTGGGGCGCCTGGTTGGCTCAGTCACTGAGCGTCTGCCTTCGGCTCAGGTCATAATCCCGGGGTCCTGGGATCGAACCCCACATCGGGCTCCCTGCTCGCCAGGAAGCCTGCTTCTCCCTCTCCCACTCCCCCTGCTTGTGTTCCCTCTCTCGCTGTGTCTCTGTCAAATGAATAAATAAAATCTTTAAAAAAAAAAGTAAGAAATATACATTAAAAAATACTAGCTACCTTGGGCTCACAGCTCAAACTTAACTTCTCTCAGTCTAAGTAATTAAAAGTCAAAATTCAGGGCACCTGGGTGGCTCAGTCAGTTAAGTGTCTGCCTTGCATCAGGCTCCTTGCTCAGCAGGGAGGCTGCTTCTCCCTCTCCCTCTGCACCAACCCCCCGCCCCACTCTTGCTTGCTTGCTTTCTCTCTCCCTGCTGAGCAATAAATAAAATCTTTTTTTTAAATAAATAAAATCTTAAAAAAAAAAGAAAAATCTCAATAACATATATCTAACAAAGGACTTGCTCTAAAATACATAAAGAACACGAAAAACTCAATTTAAAAAAATGAGCAAAAAATTTCAACAGACACTTCACATAGGATATATAAATGGCTAATAAGCACATGAAGAGTTACTCAACACCAGTAGTAATCACAGGAATGCAAATTAAGCCACAATGTGATACTGCTACACACACACTAAAATGAATAAAAGTGAAAAGACGGACAATACTAAGTGCTGCTGAGGGTACAGAGTCCCCAAAAAGCATGGGTGGGAATATGAACTGGAATAACCGCTTTGGAAAACAATCTGGCTATTCTGCGTGAAGTTAAGCATACACCAACCACACAACTCAGCAATTCTAAGCCTAGGTATTTACCCAAGATAAATAAAACATGTCCACACAAAGATCTGAGCATCAGTGCTCAGAGCAACTGAAATGTCCACCAACAGTGAGTTAACAAACTGCTATTTAACCATAAAATGAAATACTGCTCAGTAATAAAAAGGATCAAACTGACACAACATAGATAAATTTCAAAAACATTATGCTAAGTGAAAGAAGTCCAACACATTTTGACTATATACTGTGCTGTATGTACTGTGTTGCATACTATATATACTGTAGCAATACTACAATGTACTATATACAGCAATGTACATATAATGTAATACACATGCTATAATAATTACATTTATATTGAACTGTATAAAAAGTAAAACCAACCTAGAGTGACAGGGAGCAGACAACAGCGGCTAAGGGCCAGGGGAAGAAGGACTAAAGTGAAAGAGGCATGAATTTTTTAGGGTGATGGAAATGTTCTCTATCTTGATCACGGCGGTGGTGGTTACATGGGTATGAACATTTATCAGAAAGAACTGAACTATACACTTAAAATAGGTGTATTCTGTCGCATTTTATTGAAAATTATACTTAAGATATTTTAAAAACCAATGAATTATTTTTTTAGCCTTAATCCACCAGAAAACAAAAATTGGTTCAGAATACTGAATATACCATGTATCTTAACTTACAAGTTCATTTCTACTTCTCATTTCCCTCAAATAAATATCCCCGAAAATGCAAATTAGTAGTCAAAAATTCTCACTTTGTTTCAGTAATCAAATTTATCCCAAATACATTTGCTAGGGCTTAATAAATATAATATCCACAATAAGTACATATGTGTATTTGCTATTTCACGTATTCTTGACATTCAGCTCCGACTCAGAAAACTAAAATGTTCATAAACTATTTAGTTATAGAACAATCAAATAGAAAACATTAGAACTTTAGAGATACATTTATGAAAGTTAAGCTCTACCAACCCATTTGCCAAAGTGGTGGCTTCTCTCATTTGAGCAATTGATCTGTTAACCAAGTCAGCTTTCCTCTGATTATAGGCGGCCAATGACTGTTGCACTGACACAGGAACCATGTTCTCAAACAAATCTAAAATGAGGAATGAAAATTGATAATATTTTAAGACACAATTCCATCTGTAAAGTGAATGCTCATATTCCAATATTCACATAAAAAGTCTATAAATATTTAAAAATCAAAACCAAATCACTATTAAAAGTACAATAATGAAGAGAATTTTTACATCACTATATTCGAGGACAATGACAATGAAAACTTTTTCTTTGAACTTAATTTTCTTAACTTTTTAAGATGTGTTTGTCATTAAAAAGATCTTTGGTAAAGATGACTTAGGCATAAGAAAATACACTGTTCATTTGTTGATTAAACTGATTAAGCCTAGAGTGCCATGGTTTGATTTCTAGTTCCTTCCACCACTTTCTAGCTCTGCAACATTGGGCAAATTACATAAGCACTCTGTGCATCAATAACCTCATCAGTGTAAGAATATGGATTCTGAGTTACTGCCTGTACTTAAAAGAGTCCCTGGCACATGGTAAATACATTTTGTTTGCTAAATAGAAATAAGTAAGATAATCACCCTTTCCCAATAAATTAGAGTATTATTCTTGGGATCTCAGCTAGAGACTACTATACATTGAATATATCTACAATATCCAAGGATCCAATATCCAAGGATAACGTTTATCTCATACGACCGTAACTCCGTAAGTTTGTATGTTTAAAGTCATATTTATGAATGTTCATTTTTAATGGCAGAATCTTAAATAATGTAACAAATGTGAACAAAATGACAAATGCTTAAAGTCTATCATTACTCAAACACAGTTTCAAATTCTCTCTGTTGTATGCATATACTTTATTACCATTTACTTTCCATCTTGAAATTTCACTATAGATAAAACACTTCATATTTATTCTCATATTCATTAACATGAATGCAAATCATATTCAAAGCATACAACAGCAGCTATATGACTTTAGCTACAAAAAAAACCAAAACAGATTAAACTGGGGAAAAGATGAGTAAGATTAAAGCGTATCTGAATACTTGACATACCAGTGAATTTCTGGCTGATGGGTACACTGACTGGGGTAGATTTCACAAGTGTGGCTTTGCCAATAGGGTCTAGATCTTTAAGGTCTGGAACTCGATCATGATAAATGAAGTCATTATCCTTCCTTGCTGCAGTAAGGGCACGGCTGATTTTGTCAGAAAAATCTTTCACATTGACATATTCATCATAGCGAGATGCCACTGTTTTAATCAATTCTGCTGCATGCTAAAGAGAAAATGTTAAAAAAAAAATTTTTTTTCTTTTTCTCAACCAAGGATCTAAGCATTGGTTTTTCAAACAATCTTTGAGGACTTGCATTTCCAGGATTGTGGTCAACAGAATAACCTAGAAATTATCCCATCACAAAATACCAAAATATCAAAAATAAAGAATAAACCTAGTAGGCATCCCTCTAAATATATAAGTGAATTACCAAGAAAGTTAAAGAAATCCACTGGCCAGTAAGTATAAACTGACACTGAGGGAGAATGGCTGTCAAATATTTCTGAAACTCAAAGGACTAGCAATTAAAACACATTAAAAGTAGAGTGCCTGGGGGCGCGTGGGTGGCTCAGTCATTAAGCGTCTGCCTTTGGCTCAGGTCATGATCCCAGCGTCCTGGGATCGAGCCCCACATCGGGCTCCCTCCTCCATGGGATGCCTGCTTCTCCCTCTCCCCCTGCTTGTGTTCCCTCTCTTGCTGTGTTTCTGCCAAATAAATAAATAAAATCTTTAAAAAAAATAAAAATTTAAATAAAAGTGGGGTGCCTGGGTGGCCCAGTAAGTTAAGCATCCGAATCCTGTTTTCAGCTCAGGTGGCGATCTCACGGTGGTGGGACTGAGCCCCGCTATCAGGCTCCAAACGCAGCAGGGAAAACTGCTTCTCCCCCTCTCTTCCTCTCCCTCCCCTTTTGCTCCTCTCCCTCCCCTTTTGCCCCTCTCCCAGCTTGTGCATGCACTATTTCTCTCTCTCTCAAATAAATAAATCACACACACACAAATGAATAAGCGTGTTATCTCAGCATCGATAGGAATTTTTTTTTTTTTAAAAAGGTCTACCCTCACAATTCATAAGATGAACATATGCCTCACATAAATTTAAAGCTCTCAGGGCGCCTGGGTGGCTCAGTCGTTAAGCGTCTGCCTTCAGCTCGGGTCATGATCCCAGGGTCCTGGGATCGAGTCCCACATCGGGCTCCCTGCTCCTTGGGAGCCTGCTTCTCCCTCTGCCTCTCTCTCTCTCTCTCTCTCTCTCTTTCTCTCTCTGTCTCTCATGAATAAATAAATAAAATCTTAAAAAAAAAAAAAAAGCATCTGCCTTCGGCTCAGGTCATGATCCCAGAGTCCTGGGATCGAGCCCCACATCAGGCTCCCTGCTCCACAGGAAGCCTGCTTCTCCCTCTCCCACTCCCCCTGCTTCTGTTCCCTCTCCCGTTGTGTCTCTCTCTGTCAAATCATAAATAAAATTTTTTAAAAAAATATTACGTTACTAGTATTAATTTTGCTGGGTGGGATGACATTGTAGGTTTAGGGTTTTGTTTTGTTTTTTTTAAGACTTATCTATTAGAGATACACAGTAAAGTACTTAAGGATGAAATATGTGAAATACTCCAAAAAAATAAGAGGGTAAGGGAAATAAATGAAATACAAATAGCACAATACTGATAATCACTGGAGCTGGGCAATGGATATTTAATGACTCATTACTTTATATATTTTTTCAAATTTTCCATAATAAATATTTAAATAAAAGAAAATTCAAATAGAAGCATAAACAAAAAGATCAGGAAAATTTTATAATGAGAGATCATGATACCTATCAGGCATTAAAACACTCTATAAAGAGTCCATGATTAAAATGGTATGGAACTGGAACATGAACAGATAAGCCAATGAAACAGAATAAAAAGTTTAGAAATAGACCCAAATATTAGCGTGTGATAAAGCCAGAATCTCAAATCAGTGGAATAAGAAAGTCACTGTAATAAATGGTTTGGGGATAAGTCATTTGGAAAAAGAAAAACTGGATTCATACTTCACATATCAGGATAAATTCAAAGTGGATCAAAGATCCAAGTACAATATATGATAAATTATGGATGTATTATACTTTTATATCAGCAATCCTTTTATTTCTAGAAATTTAAGGTATACCTGTTGCTATGGACTAAACTCTTTACCCTGCCCCCAAAATTCATATGTTGACGCTCTAACCCTCAAAGTAATGGTACTTGGAAATGGGACTTTTGGAAGATTATGTTTAGATGAGGCCACGCGGGCAAAGCCGTCATGATGGGATTAGTGTCCTTTCGGAGGATGAACCAGAGAACGTGCTCTCCCGCCGCCCCCCATTGATGGAAGGACACAGAGAGAAGATGGCCAACAGTCTGCAAGCCAAGAAGAGAGCTCTCACCAGAACCTAACCACACTGACACCCTGGTCTCAGACTTCCAGCCTCTACAACTACGAGAAAATAAATTTCTGTTGTTCTAACCCTCAGTCTATGATTATGGAAGCCAGAGCCAAGACACCTACTGAAATAACAAAATGCCATGTGTACATAATTATTCACCGCAGTATTACTTGCAGCAAATCTTGGAAATATGCAAGTATCCAGCAACAGGGGACAGCAATAAACTGCTGTTTATACAATGAAGTACACCTCAGCTCTAAAGAAAAATAAGGAAGGGGTCTCTATTGCTATATTATGATTATACGTGCTGCCGAAGCGAGCACTCTATTGCTGTATTAAAATGGGGAGATCTTTAGGATATGTTGTTACATGATTAAAGCAAGACACACAGTACCTCATATGTAAGAATGGGGAGAGTTAAGAACATGCATTGTGCGTATTGTGTATGCATGTGTATGTATTTGCTTGTATTTCAAAGACAAAAAAGGGCGCCTGGGTGGCTCAGTTGGTTGAGCGACTGCCTTCAGCTCAGGTCATGATCCTGGAGTCCCGGGATCGAGTCCCGCATCGGGCTCCCTGCTTGGCAAGGAGGCTGCTTCTCCCTCTGACCTTCCCCCCCTCTCATGTGTTCTCTCTCTCTCTCATTCTCTCTCTCAAATAAATAAATAAAATCTTAAAAAAAAAAAAGATCTTTAAAAAAAAAAAAAAAAAAAAAAGACAAAAAATACTGAAACGATTAAATGAGAGTCTAACGGAAATTCCCGTTGGGGCAGTGGGAGAAAAGGACAGAGGAACAGGGCAGATGGGAAACAGAGAAAGGGTGAAGTGTACACCTTTATATGTACCTAATTTCCCCAATTTTTATTTCAAAAAATTTCAAGCCCACAGAAAAACTGAAAAAACAGAACAAGGAGTAACAACAGACCCACACTTAGGTTCAACAAGAGTTATCAATTTGCCAAAAAAAAAAAAAAAGTTATCAATTTGCCATATTTGCTTTTATCACTCTTTCCCATATATACACTTACATGTATTTTTTTTTTTTGCAGAATCATTTGAAACTAAGTACATCCATAAATATATAAGCATACATCTGGTAAGAACAATCTCCTTAATATCTACAAACTACTATCACAACTAATAACAAACAATACTTTCACAAAATCAGTTTTACTAGGTCCCTCATTAACGAATTAAGTATATCTAACACATATTCATTCTACAGTCACATTTTTGTAACTATTTTTATGTTTTTGAAAACTGTACTTTCTCTGCATTAGAGATTCCACCAAGATAATCAACTGTACAGCCTTCTGGAGCCAAATAAAGGGCACTGTCCAGGAAGGACAGCTCATGAGCCCTATGAGCCCAGGTACAATTTCTCTTGCCCCAAAAGTAAATCCCAAGCAACAGTCTTACCTTCACCGCTATTTTATCTATTGTTTTGATTTTCCTGACTCTGTGGATTTTGATTTTGTTTCTTGTTTGCTCATGACCAATGTTTCTTTTCCCCATTGCTGACAGCAATGACTGAAAAGCTAGTTTCATGGGGTGACCATTTAATGACCTCTATCAGGTTCATGGGGTACTCTGAGCCATAGACTTCAGAGAATATGATTTATTGGTCATCTTTTTCTATTTGTTCTCTTCACCTATTTCTGAGCTCAAATCAAGTAAAAAAAAAAAATCTCACACATGGCAAGAGGAACAGTCCCTTGAGATATGAATTAGTGTTCATATTCCATGTTAACTTTTGACCTATGACTAAAGCTAAAACTGAAGTCACTCTCAAGGGTTTGTGACTGAAAAAAAGTCTTTACCTCTCACTGTTCAAGTTTGAAACAGTTTCCTTTTTCCAGGGGGGATTTTAAATATTAAAATTTCAAAAGGAACTCTTATGTGACTGGTTTATAGACACTAAATAAGACCTTACTTGAAACTAATAGTCCTGAAATTCCCAGAAAATAAAGGAACTAAACTTCTAATACTTTAAATACGTTAGCTTGAAAAAAATCCTTCCCACAGAAACCACTTTTTCAAGAAGGATTTTTATGTAAAAATATAAGTTACTGTAATCAAAGTAAACTCTGGACAAATGAGATTATGTCTGAATATCTGTATTTTATTAGGAAGTATACCTCTCTCTGATTTTGTCCGTGTGAAGAATAAGCATACATTTTCTTTTTTATTAAGACTTCAGTTTCAGGGCACCTGGTGGCTATGTCAGGTAAGCGTCTGCCTTTGGCTCAGGCCATGATCTCAGGGTCCTGGGATGGAGCCCTGGTCAGCAAGGAGCCAGCTTTTCCCTCTCCCTCTGACCCACACTTATGCTTGTTCTCTCTCTCCAGTGCGCTCTCTCTCTCTCTCAAATAAATAAAATCTTTAAAAAAGAAAAAAAAGACTTGGGTTTCTTGCCCCATGAGAAGACTAATCTGAACTTCCCAAACGATATGTGCAGAGTATCTTCTAATATCCAGTCCATATTTAAAGTTCCCTAACAGTCCTCTTCCTACCCTCAACTTACCAATACTCAAAATACAAACATCTCATATAAATAGCCCTTGCCCCTGTGTGAAATTGACCCAGATGTCACAACAAGTTTCTAACAACCCCAATGTTGACAGTATGGACAACTGCACAGAAGATACTCTGCTGTATACAAAATCTATTTATATATACAGTTGACGCTGTACAACACAGGGGTCAGTGGCACCAATACCCTGCAACACAGTCAAAAATCCGCTATAACTTTTGACTCCCCAACAGCTTAACTACTAATAGCCTACGGTTGACCAGAAGCCTTACCCATAAAATAAATAACACATATTTTGTATGTCACATGTATTTTATATTGTACTCTTACAATAAAGTAAGCTGGAAAAAAGAAAACGTTACTAACAAAATCACAGAGGGGCCCCTGAGTGTCTCAGTCAGTTAAGCCTCTGACTCTTGACTTTGGCTAAGGTCATGATCTCAGGGATGGAGATGGAGTCCCACATCTGGGCTCCACGCTCAGCGGGAAGTCTGCTGGAGAGTCTGTCTCTCTCTCTCCCTCTGCCCCCCCCAAAATAAATAAATAAATCTTAAAAAAAAAAAATCACAGAGAAAAGACAATACACTTACAGTACTATAAAATATCTGTGTTTAAGTGGACCCATACAGTTTAAACCTGTGTTGTTCAAGGGTCAGCTGTATGACCACTGTCCTTCTCAAGCTGTGGAACTGTAAGTCCCAATTCAAAGGTCAGGCCACAAGTTAAGCACTGCACAACCATTCTGAAACATGGTAATTTAGATTATTTTAGATTAAAACAAACATGAATGGGGCACCTGGGTGGCTCAGTCAGTTGAGTGTCCAATTCTTGGTCTCGGCTCAGATCGTGATCTTGGGGTCGTGGGATCAAGTCCTGCATCGGGCTCCACAATCAGTGAGGAGTCTCCTTGAGATTCTCTCCCTCCCCCCCCCTCCCCCTCACACCCTCTCCCTCTCTAAAATAAATAAATAAATAAAATCTAAAAAAGAAAAAAAAATGGTGGGGCACCTGGGTGGCTCAGTCCATTAAGTGTCTACCTTCAGCTCAAGTCATGATCTCTGGATCCTGGGATCAAGCCCCACGGCAGGCTCCCTGCTTGGTGGGCAGTCTACTTCTCCCTCTCCCTCTGCCCCTCTCCCCCACTCATGCTCTCTCTCAAAGGAATAAGTAAAATCTTAAAAAAAGAAAAAAAAAAAGACTTCAAAAAGCACCCAGCAAGTAAACCCTAAAGATAAAAACAATCACTTTTCTCTTGATAGGGGCAATGAGTGGGAAAGGTTTTTATGAGCAAACTTGGGAATCTCACTAAGGAAAAAAACAGCCAAGTTACTTAAATATTTATTTCTAAGAGACTCACCTGTAACCTTGCAATCTCTTCTCCAAATTTCTTCTGCTGTTTTGCCAGGATAGACTGGTGGTACTCAGCATTGGCCTGCATGATACAGTGCTTTGCAGCCAAGACAGGGAACACCTCCTGGAAATAAAAATACTGACCAGGGGAGAGTCCAACCACACAAACCACCACAGACAACATGGGATGCAGGAAGAAAAAGGAAAAGGAGACGGAAATTAGAATCACCCCATTAATGGTTTAGAGATCGGTTAGTCATTGGGTGTAAACAGAGAAGACCACATGATTTTGCAGGAATTGAATTCGATGAATTCAATTTTTCCAATTAAAATTAAGGGTTTTTTTTTTTGAACTGTTAAGTGAAGCCAATTTAAATTTAAGTCTTCAATTGAGCCATGAAGTCAACATTTTGTTTACAAAGAAAAAAGGAAAGCATGTATTAGAAAGAGAAGGAAAACAGACATTCACAGAGGAATACCAGGCACAGGGCTTTAGAAGCTTTCTTATGAGTCCTTACCCAGCCCTTAAGAGTTAACTAAACCACCATTACTCACATATACTAATGAAAATGCTCTATAGCTGACTGTTTCATCATGTTTAAAAGACAAAAGACAGTAAATTAAGTTCCCACTTACATTTAAATCCTAAGAGACTTTTTAATAAAGATGATTTCTAGCCATATAAAAATTTAGTATAAACACTAACATTCAGATCATAAACTCAAAAACACATAGCAAACAGACAAATGCACTAAATTAATATTTAACATGATAAAGTGTTATTTTTGCCCTAATTTGTTTTGAAGAAAATTCTGTCAAAATTAGTTTTAAAAGATCCAAACACATGAACCAGAGAAGCACTTATATCAGTAGATGCTCTTCCAAAATGTCAAATCCTAGCCTGCGACTTCACTATCTTTAGGAAGTACATGACATATGAAATCCAAGAAATTTACTAGGCAATCACAGTCTAGACAAAAAAAATAAGACAATCAAAAACTCAAGTACTACCTGATATGCTTTCCTGTCTCCCAGTGAATAATTTCCTAGCTTCCTGGATCACTACTTACAGATATTCCAGTTTTATAACTAGAATATGAAAATACCTTATGAGCTTTATTAGTTAAAAGGCAAAAAAGACATCTAAATCTCAAACTGTACTCATGCCAGTTCTCAAGGTAAGGCTGGAGCAACTTGGTATTTAAACAGTAGATTTTCAAGGAATACCAGAAATGCTGCAGAAGTAGTTTCCAAGTCTTTGAAGGTGACATTCTTCTCTCCATGACACGACTGAACTAATGGCCCAACAGGATGTAACGGTACACTGTGCAGCTGAACATGAGGTCTTTTAGATGGAAAAAAGGTGAGAGACGATCCCAAGGCTCTTTTCAGGAGTAACAGCAGTAACATCCAAGAGTCCTGGGCAAATTTCTACTGATCTCTTGGTGTATTTTAAATCTCCAGGAATTCCTTCACATAAATTCCTAATTCTCCGACTAATTTGTGCTGTTGATATATTTACATGCTTTTTTACTTCACTACAAAATTGTCTGCAATTTCATTATTTACAAAGATTCCAGGATGACTTATAAGTCAATAAATTCTCCTACAAAAAGATCATGTAACAAAAACCATATGCTATTATACAGATAAAACTAATTACCTGAACATTTCTGAAAGAGTAGTTGAAACATACGACATTTCACTCAATCTGTAAACTCCCTTTTTTTAACCATTCTGAGTTTACTTGTTAGTCTAATCATCTGCTTTGTCATTTACAAATGATCATCACTGACTAGTCTTTTCAAATGCCACTTCGGAAAAGTTTACATTAAAATAATACTTCCTGTGATGTGTGGTTTAAGATGGTTGTTTTCTTTAGCTGTCCAACAGCAGCCCAATTTTTTATTCCTGTTGGCAAAACTTAATTCTAATCAAAATATTAGACGAATTTGTTTTCTTTTCCTTTTGTCTTTATGTGTTTTTGTGCTTTAAGACTCATCTTTAAGAAAACAGGACAATAATTAAAAGTGTGACTAATCAACATGCTCAAGTATTCATGCTTGTACCAAATCACCAATGAATTAGAACTACACAATGCCTTCATGTGGTAAAATTACTGGAAACAGAGGTTCACAAATTTCCAGGAAGATTCCTGGAAATTCCCAGTTTTAGCTTGGGAAAACAAACTTAGTAAAGAGTAGAGATAAACGCATCCCTAAATATAAAAAAATTTTTCATGCATCTTAAATAAAAAAATTATTTCTATAAACATATTCTCCAAATGCCTCTCCTAAAATTTCAAGTCTTTTTATGAAACATAATTTTCAAAGCACCTTCTTATACACAAAAACATCCAAGTATTTCCACATGCAAAATAACCCAAGTGTTTACAAAAACAATAACTGACCTTGGGGAGAGTATCTTTGTACTGACACTGTTTAAAAGCATCACCAAAGTAATCTGCAGCCTGATTAGCCAATTTAGCTATGATGGCATCTTTCATTTTATCTGGAATAAAATATTAAATGACCGTTATAATTAAAATAAATATAAAATAATCTGATATATCATGATAACTCAGTATAAACACTGAGATCACAAGTTTGTACATTTGTCTAAAAAAATCCTTATTGATGAAATCAGTTCTTCCACATAAAATTTAACCAATTCATAGGCAAATCCAGAGTCAGAAAATAGATTAGTGGTTGCCAGGGGCTGGGAAAAAAGGGGAATGGTGAGGGGGTTTGGAGTTTGTTTTTGGGGTGACGATAATGTTCTAAAATAAGGGATAGTGCTGATGGTTTCAAAACTGAATACACTAAAAAACAAAGAACTGTACATTTCAAAAGGGTAAATTTTATTACATATGAATTCTATCTTATTATAATAAGCTGTTATTTTAAAAGAAAAAAAAAACTATTCCAGTTCATTTTGCTTCCACAAGATGAATGCTCTCTTATTTTCAGTTTCTCTGCACTTTCATATTCAGACCATATCCCAATCTCTCATACCAACTTACATGCCTTCTAAGAATTGTTTTTATTTCCTCATTCACAGGGCCAGGGACTCTGCCTAGATGCTCCTTATTAATTACATCTAGTTTAGAGGAGATCTCTTCAAAGAAACTCTTCTTGACTAATGAATCTAAAATTAGCATGACTCCCCCTATATCCTTACCCAGAGCCAGGCCACCAGGCATTATCACATAATCTCTCTTATTTTCTTTATACCAATTACCTCTCTTTAAAATCACCTTGGCGGGGCGCCTGGGTGGCTCAGTCAGTTAAATGGTGGCCTTCGTCTCAGGTCATGATCCCAGGGTCCTGGGATCGAGCCCCACATCGGGCTCCCTGCTCAGCAGAGAACCTGCTTCTCCCTCTCCCTCTGCCTGTCGCTCTGCCTACTTGTGCTCTCTATCAAATAAAATCATTAAAAAAATAAATAAAATAAAAATAAAAAAATAAAATCACCTTGGCTACTTAATTTCTTATCCTCTTCCCCACACTAAAAATGTAAGCTTCCTGAAAATAAGAATCTTGCTTGTCTGCAACCTCTATCTAGAGCCTAGAGCAGTGACTGGCACACAGTAGGTACCCAATAAATATATGTTGAATGAATGAATTTTTGACCCATTACAAACCTACATAAATACTATTCCAGAGTTTAGTGTTTTATCGCTTCTCGGCCTTTTGGCTAAGATCAAGAGCAGAGTTTAGTGTTTTAAGACAATAGCTATTTCATAAAATGCTTCAAACACAGTCTACTCTACATTCATAAATGTTCATTTGTACCACCTTAATTTCAGAAAAGGAAAGCAGAAAATTTTCAGACCCATGTGTCAAGTTCAAAGAAAAAAGCTCTACGTTGAATATATTATATTCTAATCACCTTCCTATTTTAAAAGCTTATCGCTTCTTTTTACATGCAACAAAATGGAGGAAAAATTAGAATTACCTCTTGTGGCTTTTAAAAAAAATACTTCTTGGGCCTGTGCCAACATAATAAGACTGAGGGTCCCAACAGTATCTGGAGATATGTCCACAGTAGGCTCTCGATTTAAGGCAGATAGAACTGTCTCTTTAATATGTAAAAAGGCACCACTAGCAAACTAGAGGGAGGAAAAAAAGAACTTCTTTAAAATCTACAGAACTCAACCGAGACTTAATTTTCTGTTACACACAAATCATTTCAAATGTTAATTTAGTTGAACAGTTACTAAATTTTTGTATTGTTACAGATCTAAAACCGTCTGACCTACAGACAATAAGGGTATTTTTCTAAAATGCTATACAGTTAACAGAAGATTTAATAAAAATTAAAAGTACACTACAGCAGGGGCATCTGGGTGGCTCAGTCGTTGAGCCTCTGCCTTCGGCTCAGGTCATGTTCCCAAGGTCCTGGGATCGAGCCCCACCATCGGGCTCCCAGCTCCACAGGAAACCTGCTTCTCTCTCTCCCACTCCCCCTGCTTGTGTTCCCTCTCTCGTTTGACAAAACAGCAAAGGATCCAGTCTCTCTCACAAATCTTGGAACTGGAGGCCCACAGAGGCTATTAAAGAACATAGCCAAGGGCACACAACTTCTGGGTGGCAAACAGCCTATCACTTCTCCCTTTCCATCACACTAGGTGACCTGCTGTGAATTACAGAAGGGACTCACAAGATGGAATGTTCTCAGTAACTAAGAACGCCCTCTAAGATATCACATGCCAATTAACTGAGTTACAGTTAATATAAAAGTAAATAATTAAATTTACTTCATTTTCACATTTTATTTTTTTTTTTAAAGATTTTATTTATTTATTTGAGAGACAGAGAGAATGAGAGAGAGAAAGCACATGAGAGGGGGGGAGGGTCAGAGGGAGAAGCAGACTCGATCCCGGGACTCCAGGATCATGACCTGAGCCGAAGGCAGTTGCTTAACCAACTGAGCCACCCAGGCGCCCACATTTTCACATTTTAAAATATTGGCCCTCTATAGCCTCAAAAAGAAAAGGGATGTGCATCACGTTTGTCATCCATACCCATTCAAAACCGCATGGCAAGCCACAATTTGGAGCACCTTGTTCGCATAATATGTATTTTCCCCTCACTTTCTTAGAAGAGCATTCTTCACCTCACTCATAAACTTAAAACAATAGGAAAAAATCAGACTCCACCTCTAGGACAAGCAAATTCCAGAGCCAAGGAAGACACTGGAAGCACCATTAGGAATTCCATTAAAATGTGGAATCAGAACACCTGAAACCCCAATGGACCAGTTATTAACACTCTGACCTTTTAGTCTCCTTATGTATAAAATGAGAATGACATTATGTAACATCCATTACAAGGCTTATATGAGAGTAAAATAATGTACATGAGCACACTTTGTAAATTACAACATATTATAAAACATGAAAATATATATCACTTAGCAGCAATTGTTTATTCTTTAAATTAAAACAAAAATAAAAGTAATATACTGCCACAAATATGCCATATTAATATATGATAATATCTAAAATCTAAATGTAGCCAACTTAAGAACATTACATATCTGACCACATTTAAATATGACCTCTCCAAGTCTCAAAGTTAAAATTTTCTTAGGTCTTAATTTTTTTGTGACAATGGTGAAATTTTAGATGTGTCTCACTCTAAGAAAAAAATATATTAAAATAATGTACATTTGACCCTTGAACAACAGAGGTTTGAAGTACGCAGATCCACTTACAAGAGGATTTTTTTTTCAATAAATACGATACGGTACTGTAAATGTATTTTCTCTTACATACTTCTTAATAACATTTCTTTTCTCTAGCTTACTTTAAGAGTCCAATATAAAATACATGTAACATACAAAACACGTGTTATTTGTTTATTTTATGGGTAAGGCTCCTGGTCAACAGTAGGCTATTAGTAGCTAAGTTCTAGGGGAGTCAAAAGTTACAGTATATTTTCGACTGTGCAGGGGGTGAACACCGCTAACCCCCACACTGTTCAAGGGTCAACTGTACAAAATTTTTAAATGAGGTCAATTATTTAAAAGCGATTTACCAATAACTTCACCCCAAACATTCAATCATTTGTTCTCCCAACATTTATTGAGCCTTTTTTATGTGCCAGGCACTGTGCTAGGTGCTGGGTATACGATGGTGAGGAAAAAGAGAGCTGGTCTACAGGTACGAAGTTTATCAAAATTCAAAAGTATTAATCAATTCATTAAAAAGTACATTACTTTTCTTTTTTTTAATATTTTTTTAAGATTTTATTTATTTATTCATGACAGACAGAGGGGGGGGAGAGAGAGAGAGAGAGAGAGAGAGAGAGAGAAGCAGAGGGAGAAGCAGGCTCCCAAGGAGCAGGGAGCCCGATGCGGGACTCGATCCCAGGACCCCGGGATCGTGACCTGAGCCGAAGGCAGATGCTTAACCATCTGAGCCACCCAGGCGCCCAAAAAGTACATTACTTTTCAAGAAAATATCTGTGTATAAAGAAACATCTATAAACCTAAATACAAATCATTTTCAATTTAATCCAACTGAGCGTTGATCATTATGTGGTTACCTGGTAATGCTTAGCAGCGATTTTCAGTCCTTCATCATTATCCAGGTTCTGTTCTGCTGCAATCTGGCTAGCTAAGGCTGCACAATTGAACAACACACAGCTCTTTTCATATCCTAAGCTTGCAAGAGCTGTAAAAAATTAAGAAGGAAATATTTTATCAGTTTATTTTTCTAAAGAAAATGAATGTTTCAGAGATTGGCTCTCACAAAAACAAGTTCCCAAACCTGTTTTCTCACCCAAAATAGTGCCCATTATTTCTAATGCTGCCCTGCCAGGCATTTATTTCCACAGCAATATTCCCACCATCTAAAATTCAAAAGATCATTATTCTTTCCTTCCCTTTATGTCCACAATGCTGTTAGTCAGGTTCCAACTGAAAAGTCATTCTCGTGTCAATTCTCTTAAAATCAAATAAATTATTTCCATTTTCTCATCACCTCTCTCAAAATTATATCTTCTCACCACATTCAAGCCAGTTCTTCACTACTACAAACCTAACACAATGCAAGTACCTCCAAGTCTCACTCCCTTATGCCAATACATCTCTCAGAAGGCTAGCAGATAATGTGGTTAAAATACAACTCTGGTCAAAAAACTACACACTTCACATCCACTGGGACAGCTACCATCAAGAAAGGCAACAACAAAAAATAACAATTGGTGGCAGACGTGGAAAAACTAGAACTGTTGATTGGACTGTAAAAGATTGCAGCTGCTATGAAAAACAGTATGGCAGTTCCTCAAAAAATTAGAAATAAAATTCCCATATGATCCAAAAATTCCACTTCTGGGTATATACCCAAAGAACTGAGAGCAGTCACAAAAAGATATTTATACACCCATGATCATAGCCAAAAGGTAGAAGAAACCTAAGTGTCCACTGATGGATGAAAAGATAACAAAATGTGGTATATACATATAATGAAGTATCATTCAGCCTTAAAAATGAAGGAAATCCTGTCTCGTGCTACACAATGGATGAACCCTGAGGACATTATGCTAAGTGAAATACGCTGATCACAAAAAGCAAACTTACAGGCATACCTCATTTTATCGTGTTTCACTTTATTGGGCTTTGCAGATAATTGCATTTCTTTTACAAATTCAGAGTTAGTGGCATCAAGCAAGTATATCAGTGCCATTTTTCCAACAGCATTTGCTCATTTTGTAGCTCTGTGTCACATTTTGGTAATTCTCAGTATTTCAAATTTTTTCCTCATGATTATTATTATATTTACTAGGGTGATCTGTGATCAGTGATTACAAGTCACTGAAAGCTCAAACGATGGTTAACATTTTTTAGCAACAAAGTTTTAAATTAAGTTATATACAGTGTTTTTTTTAGACATGCTATTGCACACTTAAAAGACTATAGTATAAACAAAACTTTTATATGCACTGAGAAACAGAACAAAGCATTACATGTGAAAATATATTTCCACTCTCATTCTTAGAATCCTAAAACTACACAATATTCTAATGAGTAGGTAGCCCATGCTTTATTTAAATAAGACATTACTGAAGGACACTTAATTCCCAATATTTGCTACTGGAAGTGCCTTGATGAACTACCTCCCCCATTATTTATGCTAAGTTTTTTGCTTCCCACTTCTTCCAGGAACTTGGTTTGTCACTTAATCTAGCTCACTTAATATCTCCTAGTTCTGCCATCTGCTCCTTAATTCTCAACCTATCAATGGCATTAAAAATCCTTTTTCTTGACCTGGTCTCCCTCTCTGCATACTGCTCCCTTGTCCTTAAATCTTTACTGCAAATTTTCTGAAATGAGCAACCCATATTTGCTGTTTCCATTTCCTCACTTCTGGTCCACCCCTCAACCCGATGCAATTTGGCTTCTTCAGCATGCCCCTAAAGAAACTTCTTTCATTGCTGAATCCAGTGACTTCTCCAACTTTACATGACTTGACCTCTGCCACAGTAACTCTGTCAATGATGTTCCAACCCGAATGAATATGAGTCATCTGGAGGTATTTTCAAAGATATTAATTCCAGTGGCCCACCCTGAAAATTCCTCCTATCACATCTGGCATTCTGTATCTTTACACCTGTATCTTTCATATTTTCCCCAGGTAATTCTAATGTGCAGCCAGGTTCAGGAACCACTGGACTATGTGATCTCTGAAACCCTCCTGGCACTCAATCCCATGTCTCTTTTTTCCCCTGGTTCCTCTGAGATCTGAAAGCTTTGTCTCATCCTCATTCCCAGGAACCTTTTCCCCTGTTTCCCTTGAATGTTATATTCCCTACCTCTGGCTTTCACACTTTTCCCAATCTACAGACTACCAGAGGAGATAGGTTTATCATCATTTAATGATAATTGTTCCCAAATCTATGTCTCTACCACTTTTGAGTTTTAAATCCAGTTTCCAAATGCCAAAGAAAAATGCCTCCCCAGACATAACACTGGAAAGTCAAACTCAACTTGTCTATTGGAAGAAATAAATATCCAACAAGTCAAACCAAGTTATAAATCTGAGAGTCAACCCTCAACTACTACTCTTTTCTGAGATAGTCGGCAGATCAGTTAGTTTCCACTCTGAAATGTCACTCACACCCACTGCTTCACCTCTGACCCACATATACCACCTTGTCTAATCTCATCAACCCTCATCAGTCTCTTCACTGGTCTGTCTCCTTTAATCTCTAGAGTCAGGCTTTCAGGGATCACATCCCACTTCATTAAATCCTTGCTTTATGACCTTAGAAAGTCACTTAATCTTTCTAAACCAGTGTGTTCAACTGGTAATAATAGTGCCTTTCTTCATTGGGCTTTTGGGGAATTCAGTAAGATAATATGTGTGAAACCCCTTCCACAGTGCCTAGGTGTAATAAATACTCAATAAACATGAGTTATTAACATATAAGAGAGAAGAATACAAATTCAGAGTGTATTTCCAACTCTTCATAATCTACTTTCCAATGTCTTCACCCTCCATAATCCTCCATTCAACCTATGGTTTCGAGACTTTAACAATAATTGTATTAATATGCATTACATATAATTTATAGTGTATGTTATTATATATAATATACACTCTATAATGTATACATTCTATAAATAATACATTACATGTAATTATTTATAATAAAATGTTACTATTATTCATTGCAGCTAATACTTATTGCATACTCTTCTAAGGACTTCGCATGTATTCACTCATTTAATCCACAAAAGAACCCAATGAGATAAATAGTATTTCACAGTACTATTTATTCCCCACTTCAAAGATGAGAAAATTAATGCACAGAGAGGTTAACCTGCCAAGCTGGTAGATCAAAAAAACCTTTATTCTTCTGATCTTTGGTTATAATGTTCTACCTGTAACGTTATTTTCTAGGTGGGAAAACCAAATTCATCCTTCAGAGCCTAACGTGAACATTGCTTTCTTTCAACAAGCAGAATTTATGTCTTCTTCATCTATGCTCCCACAACTTTTTTCATATACCCATATACTACCCACTATATTTTAGAATGATCAGCTGTCTTCCTAGCCAGACTGAATACAACTGTCTTATTCATTTTTATAACTAGGACAGTGCCTGGCAAGGCGTAGGCTCTCTACAAATATTTGGAAATGACATTAAAATTTGAAGTTAAAAAGAAAATAAAATGTAAAAATGTTTATTATTTATGAAGAGTTGTTAGGAGAGCAATTTTAAAAACCTAAAATAATACAAAGTGTTTAGACTAAGTTTCTTACCATTTTTATAAAAATAATTACATACCCAATTTTACAGATCCTCCAAAAAGTGAACCTTTATCAAAAGCATCCTTCCAGGTAAATGTCAAGCAGATCTTCATAGAAAAAGAGAAAACAGAAAATCATCTTACCTTCTTGGATCTTATTAAATATTAGGTCTCTTTTGAAGAAAAATCCATAATGAGGAAAAGGACCAAAGCTTGTCAAAATATTATCCTACCTAGCCAACTAACTCCTTTCCCTTTTCCTGGACCATAAAATTTTCTTTCTTAAAATACTGGCACTAAGATATTTCCAATGGTCATTCTGCCTCAGTAATTATACATATATTATCCTCTCCAGAAAACACTATCTTACTCATCTTTACAACACACAATGACCTGAACAGAACGGGCACTTAAATGATTGTCAAATAAGCCAAGAGAGGCAAAGGCAACAAAGTACTACAGGTTTCCCAGAAGATAAGATCAAAAACGAGTACATGATGATGAAGTAGGAAAAGGGTTACTTTTGGGGGAATGAGATGAGATGATGTTATTTCTTGACTTGGGTTGTGCTCATACATGTATATTCACTTTGTAAAGATTCAAGATATATTCACTTTTGTATGTATGCTATACTATATAAATAAAAAGTTCACTTAATTAAAAAAACTGCATCTCACTCTGCTTCTAAAATACTCCACACATAGAGGCGTCTGGGTGGCTCAGTCAGTTAAGCGGCTGCCTTCAGCTCAGGTCATGATCCCAGGGTCCTGGGATCGAGCCCCACATCGGGCTCCCTGCTCGGCAGAGAGCCTGCTTCTCCCTCTACCTCTGTCTGCCGCTCTGCCTACTTGTGCTCTCTATCTCTGTTAAATAAATAAATAAAAACCTTTTTAAAAAAATAAAATAAAATATTCCACAGATAAAGGTTAAAAAAAACTTACCATCTTTTAAATTATGTATTGGAATCCCATACAAAAATTTTGCAACTGAGGATTAGAGAAATTTTCTATAGGCACAAAACTAGAGAGAATAACTTAACGAACCCCATATAGCCATCACCAGCTTTAGCCTTTTGTCCATCTTGGTTCACCTACCCCCACTTTCCCTGCCCCCAGCCCAGCCCCCAAACATATACTTTTTTTCGAGTATTTTAAAGCAAATTTCAACATATTACATCACCTGCAAAACTTCAGTACAAGAATGTTTAAAGTATTTTTCATAAACCACGTATTTTAAAACTCAGAAATGTCACGCAAACTAAAAACTTGTTTAACAAGTCTCTCAAATAAAACTGTAAGAAATCGTCAGCATTTCCAATACCTAGCCTTTAAGAGAAAGCAAACTTTTTTTTTTCAAAGATTTTATTTATTTGACAGAGAGATAGAGAGCACAAGTAGGCAGAGGGAGAGGGAGAAGCAGGCTCTCTGCCGAGCAGGGAGCCAGACATGGGGCTCGATCCCAGGACCCTGAGATCAAGACCTGAGCCGAAGGCAGCCGCTTAACCGACTGAGCCACCCAGGCGCCCCGAAAGCAAACATTCTTATAGTGTAACACCTAATCATATCAGCACTTGCAACTTCATATGCAAATATAATGTGTCAAATTTTAAAAACATAAACTGAGACTAATACTTCAATTATAGTTTCCTTCTTAATTCTGTAAAAGCCAAAGAGAAGGACATCATAGATTATGTTAATCAGTGAACAGATCATACTGATATAAAATGCAGGGAAAAAAAATGCAGCCCAATGCTCTACATAAACCCAGAAGTGACTAACAATGGCAGCAAAAGAATTCCAAGACGCTTTTCAAAAAGACAATCTGATTTTTATCAGATGGGCTTACAAGCTTCTAATTTGTATCAAAAGGTCTCATAAAAATATAAAAATAGTAAAGTGATACCATGTATGGGAGGAAAGTTTACCATTATTATACAACTTTAAAACAAATTAAAATTAATGACTTACTTGATTTTCAGAGAATGGGAATTTGGGTTCAATGGAACAAATCTGATCATAATATCTAAAAAACAGAAGAAAATTTATAATTACCAGAGCTAAATATTATACACATTTATATATATACAACTGGTTTAAGAGTACACGAAAATTATTCATGCTTACTTTTGAGTGGCCCACAAATCAAATTCATTTTAAAGTTAATAAACACAACCTTTCAATGCATAAATCAGAATCTAAAATGCATGCAATAAAAAAAATGTGAACAAAAGACTCATACTCACCACAAAGAAAAATACTTATCGAGTATAATTGTCTAAAAGCAAACTAACATCTGCCAGGACCAATGTATTTCTTAAAATACTATTTATTAAGGTAACTGTTTATATCCATTGGGTAAATTAGTATCTCTGGTAAAATATTTTTTTAAAGATTTATTTATTCCAGAGTGCATATGAGCAGGGGGGGAGGGGGCAGACTCCTCACTGAGCCCAGAGCCCAAAGCAGGGCCTGATCCCGTGACCCTGAGATCATGAGATCATGACCTGAGCCAAAATCAACAGTTGGATGCCCAACCGAGCCACCCACATGCCCCTAAACTCCTATTTAAAAACGGTTTACTAACTTTCAGATATGCTTTGGTTATATCCACTTCTGTCCCTCTCCACCACTGTTCATCAAAGCTTCTACCCTCCCCAGAAATAAACCCATGATTATATTGGTCAGTTAATCTTCAACAATGGAGGCAAGAATATCCAATGGAAAAAAGACAATTTCTGGGGTGCCTGGGTGGCTCAATCAGTTAAGTGTCTGCCTTCAGCTCAGGTCATGATCCTGGGGTCCTGGGATCGAGCCCCACATCAGGCTCCCTGCTTCTCCCTCTCCCCCTCCCCCACTTGTGCTCGCTCTCTCACTTGCTATCTCAAATAAATAACATCTTAAAGAAAAAAAGAATTTCTTCAACAAATGGTGTCGGGAAAACTGGATAGTTTTGCAAACTATGCAAAAAGAATAAAACTGGATCACTTTCTTGGGGGGAGATAGTGGGGGACAGGTGACAAAGGTGATGGGGATTAAGGAGTGCACTTGTGATGAGCACAGGGTGATGTATGGAATTGCTGAATCACTATATTGTATACCTGAAACCAACACTGTATGTTAACTGGAATTAAAAACTTTAAAGAAAAAGATAAGTGTGCTCTATCCCCTTCACCTACTTCACACATTTCTCCACCTACCTACCTTCTGGTAACCATCAGTTTATTCTCTACAATTAAGAGTCTGCTTTTTGGTTTGTCTCTTTTTTGTTTGTTTATTGTTTCTCAAATTCCACATACGAGTGAAATCATATGATATTTGTGTTTGTCTGACTTATTTTGCTTACCATTATACCCTCTAGATCCATCCATGTTGTTGCAAATGGCAAGATTTCATTTTTTATGGCTGAGCAATATTCCATTGCGTGTGTGTGTGTGTGTGTGTGTGTGTGTGTGTGTGTCTTCTTTATCCATTCATCTATCAATGAACAGTTGGGCTACTTCCATAATTTGGCTACTGTAAATAATGTTTTAGTGTTTTCATATTCTTTGGGTAAATAACCAGTAGTGGAATTACTGCATCAAAAGACAGGTCTTTTTTTTTCCCCCAGTGAGGGGATTAGAAGCAGAGGGACAAAGAATCTTTTTTTTTTTAAGATTTTATTTATTTATTTGACAAAGAGAGACAAAGCGAAGAGAGGGAACACAAGCAGGGGGAGTGGGAGAGGGAAAAGCAGGCTTCCTGCAGAGCAGGGAGCCGGATGAGGGGCTGGATCCCAGGACCCTGGGATCATGACCTGAGCTGAAGGCAGACACTTAACAACTGAGCTACCCAGGCACCCCAGGAGAGAGAATCTTAAGCAGGCTCCATGCCCAGTGAAGAGTCCAACAAAGGGCTTGATCTCATGACCTGAGCCAAAATCAAGAGTGGGACACTTAACCAACTGAGTCACCCAAGCACCCCTATTTTTATTTTTTTGAGGAACCTCCATACTGTCTTCCACAGTGGTTGCACCAGTTTGTACCAACAGTACACAAGGGTTCCTTTTTCTCCACATCCTCACCAACACGTTGTTCCTTGTTTTTTATTTTAGCCATTCTAACAGGTGTGAAGTGGTATCTCATCATAGTTTTTCTTTCTAAAGATTGAGAGTGTGTGCACACGTGCAAGCCCAAGCAGGGGAGGGGCAGAGGGAGGAGAAAAGCAAACTTCCCACTGAGCAGGGAGCCAGTCACAGGGCTCGATCCCAGGACCCCAAGATCATGACCTGAGCCAAAATCAAGAGTGGGCCACTAAACCAACAGAGCCACACAGGCACCACTCATAGTTTTGATTTGCATTTCCTTAATGTGTGATGTCGAGTATCTTTTCATGTGTCTGTTGACCACCGTATCTTTTGCCCATTTTTTAACTGGATTGTTTTTGGAGTGTTAAGAATAAATTCTTTATACATTTTGCATACTTACCCTTCATTGGATATGTCATTTGCAAGTATCTTCTCCCAATCCATCGATTATCGTTTAGTTTTGTTGACTGTTTCCTTCACTGGGCAGAACCTTTTTAGTTTGATTAATCCCAATCATTTATTTTTGCTTTTGCTTCCCTTGCCCCAGGAGACATCTAGAAAAATGTTGCTATGGCTAATGTCAGAAAAGTTACTGCCTGTGCTCTCTTCTAGGATCTTTTGGTTTCACATCCACATTTAGGTCCTTAATCCATTTTTTTAAAGATTTATTTACCCATTTTAGAGCGTGAGAGAGAGAGAGAGAGAGTATGTGGAGGGGAGGGACAGGGGAAGAGACAACCCCAAGGAGACTCCAAGCTGAGCGCAGAGCCCCCAAGATCACCACCAAGCTGAAACCAAGAGTCGAATGCTCAACCAACTGCACCACCTAGGCACCCCCCCTTAAATCCATTTTGAATTTATTTTTGTGTATGGTGTAAGAAAGTGGTCCAGTTTTCCCAACATCATCTGTTGAAGAGACTTTTTCTCATTTGATATTCTGTCCTGCTTTGTCGAAGATGGACTATATAATTGTGGGCTCACTTCTGAATTTTCTATTCTGTTCTATTGATCTATGTATCTATTTTGTGCCAGTACCATACTGTTTCATTACAGCTTTGTAATATAACTTTAAGTCCAGAATTGTGATGCCTTCAGCTTTGCTTTGTTTTTTCCAAAATTGCCTTGGCTATTTGCCGTCTTTTGTGGTTCCATACAAATTTTAGGACTGTTTGTTCTAGTTCTGTGAAAACTGCTCTTGGTATTTTGGTAGGAATTACAATAAATGTGTAGATTGCTTTGGGAAGTATACACATTTTAACAATATTTGTTCTTCCAATCCATGAACATGGAATTTTTTCCCATTTCTTTGTGTCGTCTTCAATTTCTTTCGTCAGTTTTCAGAATACAAGTCTTGCACCTTTTTGGTTGGGTTTATTCCTGGGTATCTTATTATTTTTGGTGCAAATGTAAATAGGACTGTTTTCTTAATTTCTCTTTCTTCTGCTTCATTACTGGTGTATAGAAATGCAACAGATTTCTGTACATTGATTTTGTATCCTGTGATTTTACTGAATTTGTTTATCAGTTATAAGCAGGTTTTTAGCGGAGACATCCAGGTTTTCTATATATGGTATCACGTCACCTGCAAATAGTTAAAAGTTTTACTTCTTCCTTACTGATTTGGATGCCTTTTATATCTTTTTGTTGTAGACTACTGTGGCTAGGACTTCCAGTACTATGTTGAATGAACGTGGTGAGAGTGGCCATCCTTGCCATGTTCCTGACCTTGGGGGAAAAGCTCTCAGTTTTTCCCCATTAAGAGTACACTTATCTTGATGAGCACTGAGTAATGTACAGAAATGTCGAATCTCTATATTGCACACTTTAAACTAACACAACACTGTATGTTAACTATACTGGAATTAATTAACGGGGTGCCTAGGTGGCTCAGTTAAATGTCTGCCTTCAGCTCAGGTCATGATCTCAGGGTCCTGGAGGAGCCCCACAGTGAGCTCCCTGCTCAGCAGGGAGTCTGCTTCTCCCTCTCCCTCTCCCTCTGCCCCTCCCCCTCCCGTGCTCACACTCAACTCTGTCCCTCTCTCTCTCAAATAAATAAAATCTTTAAGCCCCCCCAAAAAACCTAAAAACCAAAAAAAACCTTCTACCCTCCCTTTAAAGTAGACTAATCAAAAAAGTCTGCCAGCCAACCTCCCTGTCTCCTTTGAGTCCTTTCTCTTTTTTTTAATTTTATTTATTTGAGAGAGAAAGCATGTGTGGGGGCTGGGTGTGGGGCAGAGGGAGAGAGAGAAGCGGACTCCCCGCTGAGCAGGGAGCCCAATGCAGGGCTTGATCCCAGGACCCCAGGATCATGACCTGAGCCCAAGGCAGACGCTTAACCAACTGAGCCACCCAGGTGCCCTTTCTCATTCTTTTCAATCTATTCTCCACACAGCAGCCAGAACAATCATCAAACATGAAGCAGTCTTCTCCCTCATCAGGCTGACCTTCGAGCTAGCAAGGAGGGTTAGGAGTATCCAAGGCCAAGCCTTCTAACTGGCCTGTAATCTTTCCTCCTTTCCCTATTATCTCCTCCCTCCACCCCACCCCTCCTCAGAGCTATCATTCCAATAACTGTTTCTAACGTAAATTTTTCAGGGGGAGGGGCAACACATCTGAGACAAAGTTCTTGGCCATGAGTTTGGTTATGAACAGAAAGAATTAAACAATTAAATTAAATACACTGAAGGGAATGTAGGCTGTTTCTAACTATCAGAGAAAGGAGTTACAAATACGGAAAGAAAGATGGCTAGAATAAATTCTGTGGCTTCTGCCTGGAATTGGAGGTATCAGTGTGAAATTATTTTTTTAATATAGTGGAGAAATACAAAAACAGGTATAAATGTGTGTGTGAGTGTATTTCCTAACTGTATATACTGAGAGGGCCTAGAAGCAATAACACTTCAGTAGCAATAAGCACACCTAGACCCCAAATGAGTAACGCTCTGGCTGAGACCAAGAAAATTCAAAATTCAAGCCTAAAACATCTTGCTATGTCAGATAGTTAAGGAAGTACTCAAAAAATGAGAACTTGTCAAAGACACAAGAACTAGCTTTAAGGGGCTCCTGCTAGCCAAGTCCAAAAAAATTTAAATAAAATAACAAATCATAACCCATTGAGGAAAATAAGAACACCAATCTAAAGCACATAAAATAAATGCATGAACAGGGAAAGACTACCCTACTGTACAATGCCAACTAATAACACTAGAATATAAAACAGAGTTAGAAAAAGAAGCATTTGGCACCTTTCTGAATATAGTATCTATTTCAGGTAAGATACATCAATGGATGCTAAAGCAAAAAAATATAATGGAAAGAGGGTATTACAAAGACTCAAAGTATCTCCCTACAAAGTACTAATTATTTAGTTCAACATACTTATTAGCTGTAAGGTCAAGAAAACTGGCAGACATCACCCTGACCAAGTGATAAAAGTTACATGTTAACAGCATAGGACAAATCAACTTCAAGTTCTTCCTGACATGCATGCACGAGCACACGCACACACTGTGTTCACACACACACACACACACACACACACACAAAACAGCTGTACTTTGGTGGTAGTACTGCCCAAAAATGCATAAATCACAAGAAAATATAAGACAAACCCTGAGGGACAGTCTACAAAGAAACTAGCCTGTACCTTTTAAAAATGTCAAGGTTGTGAAAAACAAGGGGAAATGGAAGAACTGTTCCAGACTGAAGGACACTAAAGAGCCAACTGAATGCAACGCAGGATCCTGGACTAGATCCCAAATCTGTACATTACTCAGTGCCTAACAACATTATTGGGAGAATCAGCAAAATCTGAATGTGTTTTATGGATTAAATGATAATATTCAATCAATGTTAATTTCCTGATTTTGAAAGTTGTACTGTGGTTATGTAGGAGAGTATTCTTGTACTTAAAAAATGAACTCTGAAAAAAAAATGAACTCTGAAGTATTAAATGCTTAAACCCTTTAATGGATTCCTATTATACTTAAAATTACATACAAAATTTTTGACAAGTTCTGGCATTATCTAGCCATCATTTAACTCTCCAGCCTCATCTGAGAATATTCACTACACATTTTAGTCATTAGTCTATGCTCTCCCCTGGCTTAGGGACTTCACCCTGGAAATTTTTTTTCTCTGGAAACTTTTCCCATCACAATTCTCCACTTTTCTTATCCAGGCTGATATATCATCAAAAAAGTCTTCCCTCGGAGCGCCTCGGTGGCTCAGTCGGTTAAGCGTCCAACTCTTGATTTCAGCTCAGGTCATGATCTCAGTCAGCATCATGAGATCAAGGTATACTTAGGCCACTTGAGATTCTTTCCCTCTGCCCCTCCCCCACTCAGCTCAGGCGCCCTCTCTCTCAAATGAATGCATAAATCTTTGAAAACGTCTTCCCTCATTCATTCACTCATCCATTCAACAAATATATACTAAGAATTTACTATGCACCAAACACAGTTCTAAGACATAGAAATTCAGCAGTAAATAAACATTTAAAATTTTGAGCCCTTGTAAAGCTTACTTTTAGAGGGTGAGACAAGACAGCTAAGAAAAATATAGCATAAGGGTGGTGCCTGGGTGGCTCAGTTGGTTAAGCATCTGCCTATGGCTCAGGTCATGATTCCAGGGTCCTGAGACCAAGCCCCACGTTGTCGGGTTCCCTGCTCAGTGGGGAGTCTGCTTCTCCCTCTCCTTCTGCCCCTTCCCCTGCTCGTGCTCTCTCCCTCATGCTCTATAATAAATAAAATCCTAAAAAATAAAAAAATAAAAATATAGTATAGTAGATAATAAGTGCTATGGAGAAAAAGAAGGACAAGGTGTTATACAGGGTGATGTGAGAAGACTGTAGTCTTAAATCACTACATGTGGTCACTTGACTATATATAGAAGTAAAAAATTTAATAATTTAAAACATCATGAATAACAGAAAAGGCATGAAGGAGGTGATGTGATGAGGCAAGCAGATAAGTGAGATAAAAGCATTACCAGTCAAGGGAAGATCAAGTGCCAAGAAGCTGGGACAAGAGTATGCCTGAAAATATCCTGCCATGGCAAGGAGGCCAGTAAGGTCACAGAACAAGCACTGGAGAAAACAGAAGGAGATGAAATCAAAGTACTAATGATGCCTTGAGTACAACTCTAAGGCTTTTGGCTTCTACTATACAGAGTAGGAAGGGGACCCATCAGAGAGTTTGGAGAAAAGAGTAACATGAGCTAACCTATTTTCAGAGTCACCATCCATGGCTGCTGAGTGGAAAACGGACTTGCACTTGTGCAAGAGCAGAAGAGAAATCAGTCAGGAAGCTATTACTGTAATCCAGTCGAGAGATGACGGTAGCATGGACCACGTCGTTCCACACAGGTGGCAGAAGTGGAGCAGGGGTGCCTGGGTGGCTCAGTCGGTTAAGCTTCCAACTCTTGGTTTCGGTCGGGTCATGATCTCATGGGTCATGGGACCAAGCCCTGCACTGGGCTCCCTGTTCATCATGGAGCCTGCTTAAAAGATTCTCTCCCACTGCCCCTCCCCCCACTCATGTGCACACACACCCTCTCATTCTCAAATAAATCTTAAAAAATAAGATAAAATCTTTAAAAATATATAGAAAAAAAAAGAAGTGATACGGGCAGTCTATCTAACTCTTGTTTTAAATTAGTTCCCCTCTCCCTTTATAATCTCTTAGGCCTCTGAACTCTTCCTTCATAGAACTTAGCACAGTGTGGAATTATGTTTAACGTCTTTTCTCTCAAAGGATTCTAAGCTGCCTGACAGCAGAGACTCGGTCTGTTTGCTCACTATTTTATTGCTACCCCAAACAAATCAATCAGTAAAATGCAAAGTTTTTTTAAAAGTAACTTTTTTTCAGGGCACCTGGGTGGCTCAGTCGTTAAAGCGTCTGCCTTGGGCTCAGGTCATGATCCCCTCCCTGCTCAGCAGGAAGCCTGCTTCTCCCCCTCCCACTCCCCCTGCGTATGTTCCCTCTCTCACTCTGTCAAATAAAATCTTTTTTAAAAAAAAGTAACTTTTCTTCTTATCTCTGAAAAGTAAAACCCAAGATTCTCTGTTTTGATAATGAACAGGAGCTACTAAAGAACATGCCCATAAGGACAGAATAGCAAGTACCAAGGGCCTGAAGCAACAGAAGGCAGCAGTGTGCCTGAGGGTGTTCATGGCACAGCAAGAAGTCTCCTATGGCTATGGAGTGGGGATTTACAAACTTTTTCTGAGAAGGGCTATCAGAGGCTTTGCCAAGCAAAAGGCAAAATCAAGGATAAAATGTAGGTCCTTATATAACAAGAAAGAAAAGTCCTGCCTAACCTATATCCTTTTTACCTAAGTCAGGCCCTCTCAGATGGTGAGCACACTAGGTACAAGGTCATTAGCTGGAGCCATTTCCAAAGGAAGAGTGTCCAGTATCCAGTCTGGTGGAGAGGGCGCCATGGGGGGGAGGGAGGGTAGATAGTACTCAACGCAATCAGCTTCACTCTCTGCCCCAGTGACACCCAAATTCCAGCACGCCCTTCTCTTCTCCCAGAGAGCCCAGCCATCTCAACTTGGGCAGCTGGCTCAGCTGCTAGGGACAAGGCAACGTGCTGAGTCACCAATCCCCAGTCTGAGATTCTACATTCACTGCAACGTGTAGGTGGCACCAGAGCAAACCCTGGGCAGCAGCGAGGTGCAGCCAATGGCCAGGGAGGCAGGCACTGGGAATAAAGGGGTCGATGGAACACTCCAGCGAGGTCTCCAAGGCTCACAGCCCTAATCCACTAGAGTGGTGGCTATGGACAACACAAAAATAGGCAGCTGGGCAGGCCTTAGTCTGCTGACTTCGGCTCTAAAGCAAGCAGGAAAGGAAGTAGTAGGAGATAAAGCTACTTCCTCTGCAAATGGATCAGGAAAGAAAAGGCTAAACAGAATGTCCTCTGTCCACATGTCCAAATGAAAACGATACTACCATAACACAACAAACTAAACATTAACTCACAAGAGAATGACAAATTTAGAATTTTTACAAGACCTATATAAATGACTCAAGTTAATACAAAACTAAAATTACAAACTATTAAAAAAATAAATGTCAATGAAAATACTAATATCAAAACCAATGAATGTAGCCAAAAGCAGACTGAGAAAAAGCATACAATCCTAAAAATGTATTAGAAAAACAAAAGAGGGGGAAAGCTAACCACTCAATACAAAAAGAGGAAAAAGAAAAGTGAATGACAAAGGCAGAAAACAAACCAAAAAACATACACTTAAGATTTTTATTTATTTATTTGAGAGAGAAAGAGCATGGGGGGGGCAGAGGGATAAGCAGACTCCAGGCTGAGCAGGGGGCCCGACTTTGGGCTCCATCCCAGGAGTAGATGTTTTACACCTACTCTATTCAAAGTTTTTGGGGTCAACCTCAAAACTTAAGTTGTGTGGGGAAACAGTGCATTTATAGCCTATATTTAAATGACTAGAAGCTATATGATGGAATCCCCAAAAATAGCTGTCTCAGGACAGGTTATGTAATTTAAAATAAGTACTATGGGAGGGCAGTCATTGGAAATCAACAATATCTGATTCACATGGAGTAAACTCAAGAGACACCAACTAATGCTTTTCAAGGAAAGCAACCATTGCTAACTGCAGTTAAAATGCTGTTCCTACAGCACCAAATACAATGAATTATTCCTTCGATATATTTCCATCATACCACCCCTTGTAATTCAGCCTAAATCTCAGGTCTCAAAATTTCTAGAGAGGCAACAAGAGCAGAAACAAGAGAATCTACCCACCTCTCTATCATTTAAATATGATTTACTAGATCAGCAGATTCTAGCTTAGGCTATACCTCTAACAAAGTAGACCTACACTGCAAGTTTTCCACAAGTAGGAAGAAGGAAAGCCAGTGTCCTATACCAGAGTTAGCAAAAAAAAAGTGCATTGATTATGGGAAATAATACTACAAAGAATCTGTATGTACCTTTAATTTTTTTTTTAAAGATTTTATTTATTTGACAGACAGTGAGAGAGGGAACACAAGGAGGGAGAGTGGGAGAGGGATAAGCAGGCTTCCCGCGGAGCAGGGAGCCCGATGCAGGGCTCGATCCCAGGACCACCTGAGCCGAAGGCAGACGCTTAACGACTGAGCCACCCAGGCACCCCTGTACCTTTAATATTTTAGAAATAAGTAATTTTTTAGTCAATTATAAAACCCTAATCATGCTTAAGAGGTACAATGTCACAGTGGGCAATAGCTCAGGCTTGCAAGTCAGATAACCCTTAGTTTGAATCCCAACTCCAACTCAAAGCTGTGTGACTGAGTGCAAGTGATAAATAACCTCTCCAAACCCTTCCTAATGTGAGGTGATACCTCATTTAATTTAAGCATGAGGAAAATGATACAATACATACTAAATACTTAAAATAGTGTTGATATATAGTACATGTAACATAAATGGTAGCTACAGATTATCTGCAACTATTCAGAAGTGCCTTTATATGTTCTCCGGTAATTTTATAAAACTCAGTCACTTTAGAGCAAATATCCAATGGCTCAGTTTTTAAAAGTTCATGGGGGCAGGGGGAACCCTAGGAAATGAATTCATTTCTTTGAATATACAAAAGACAGGTATAGGATAAACTCCCATCAGAAATTCTAGTTTTAGGGACACCTGAGTAGCTCAGTTGGTTAAGGGTCTGCCTTCAGCTCAGGTCATGATCCTGAGGTCCTGGGATCGTGTCCTGAATCGGGCTCCTTGCTCGGCGGCGAGTCTGCTTCTCCCTCTGCCTGCCGCTCCCCCTGCTTGTGCGCTTGCTCTCTCTCTGACAAGTATGGAATCTTGAAAGAAAAAAAAAAGATAAAGCTTTCTTCAAAAGTTTAAAGAAAAAAAAAAGAAGTTCTAGTTTTAGGGGCACCTAGATGGCTCAGTCAGTTAGGCATTCAACTCTTGGCTTCAGCTCAGGTTGTGATCTCATGGGTGATGGGATCAAGCCCCGTATTTAGGCTCCCTGCAGAGAGACTGCTTGAAGCCTCTCCTTCTGCCCCGTTCTTGACTAATGTGCATGTACCTGTTCTTTCTTTCTCTCTCTCCCCCCTCAAAAATAAATAAATAAATCTTTTTAAAAAGAGAGAGAGAGAAAGAAATTTTAGTTTTAAAGTTTAGGGGGAACATGTGGAGATTGAGAACAACCAATCCACATTAGCCAAAGCGACACTGAAATGCAAATTCACATAACCTATACAGCTCCAGTCACTACTTAGGGCTGTGCAACTCCTGACCACCAACCAGAGAGAAACAAGAGAATCCAAAGAGCTGGACCACTTATTGGTCAGAGTTAACAGATCCTTCTGCAACTTTATTTTCACACTTCTTTCTTCACCCAATTTATCACATGAAGAATCATTAATGAAGTATTCTGCAGCAGAGTATAGTAAAAAAATAACTAGTCAGGGAGTCAAGAGGTCAAGATTTTAGTCTAATTCTGCCACAAAGTCAACTGTATGGCCTTAAACCTCCTGTGGGCAGAAGATTCTCCTTTAAGGTTACACAGAATGAAAACAGTCCTAACAAGTTCTTTTATTAGAAATAGAAAACTGAAAAATCAGATTTGAAATCTTCCTTTAAATTACGTCTATTCAAGGGAGGCTGGCTGGCTCAGTTGGTTAAGCTTCAGACTCCTGGTTTCAGCTCAGGTCATGATCTCAGGGTCATTGGACGGAGCCCCAACTGGGGCTCCACAATCAGCGCACAGTCTGTTTTGAGATTCTCTCCCTTCCCATCATCCGTGCACAAGCACGCACGTGTGCGTGCTCTCTCTCAAAAAATAAAATCTTAGAAAGAAATTAGGTTTATTCATCTATGCAGAATAAATTACTGAGCCAAGTACAGATACTTTTTGAGACCAAGAGCCAACTATTACGTATCTTTATTTCCTCCACACGGTTTGAATAACAAATTTGTAGTAATGTCATTAGCGCTAAAATTATCTCAATATCTTCACCCCCAAATTAACAATCAGAATGTAAGCAACAGTTGTGAAGTAAAATGGAACAGCAGTATTTTCTTTCCTGACCTATAAAACACTAGCATTTGAAAAAAGAATTCAGAAATTACAAGACTAGTTCCATCGACTGTACCTTTTACAAATGAAAACGATACTACCATAACACAACAAACTAAACATTAACTCACAAGAGAATGACAAATTTAGAATTTTTACAAGACCTATATAAATGACTCGAGTTAATACAAAACTAAAATTACAAACTATTAAAAAAATAAATGTCAATGAAAATACTAATATCAAAACCAATGAATGTAGCCAAAAGCAGACTGAGAAAAAGCATACAATCCTAAAAATGTATTAGAAAAACAAAAGAGGGGGAAAGCTAACCACTCAATACAAAAAGAGGAAAAAGAAAAGTGAATGACAAAGGCAGAAAACAAACCAAAAAACATACACTTAAGATTTTTATTTATTTATTTGAGAGAGAAAGAGCATGGGGGGGGGCAGAAGGATAAGCAGACTCCAGGCTGAGCAGGGGGCCCGACTTTGGGCTCCATCCCAGGACCTGAGATCATAACCTGAGCCGAAGTCAGACACTTAACCAACTGAGCCACCCAGGCGCCCCTTGACTTGCTTTAAAAAAATAAAAGGTAGCTCCAAAACCTTAGCAGATCTGATCGAGGGAGAAAATCACATGTAACACATGCACATTAGGAATAAGAAAAAATTACAACTACCGATTATGAAAATAAAACATTTTGCAAGGACTTCTGTATGACAAACGGTATCATAAACACAATTAAGAAACAATACACAGGTGTGAATATTCCCAATATACATAATGGGAAAAGGGATAAATAACCAGAAAATATAAAAAAAAAAAAAAGCTAAAAAAACAAAAAAAAAAAAAAAAAAAAATGCTAAAAATCAGTAAGAAAAAAAAAAAAACAAGCAACCCAGAAAACGGGCAAAGAAAAAGAACAGGCCATTCACAGAAAAAGAAACTAGTAAATAAATATATGATGCTCTACCTCAGAGAAATCCGGGCAATGCAGCCGAAAACAAGATACCATCACTCATCCATCATTTCGCAAAAAGCAATAATTTAAATTAACTAGCAAGAATCCGCAAGGATGTGGAGGAACAAAAAACTCATATATGTCTGTTGATGGGAATATAAATTGATAAAACCACTGTGAAGAGCCAAAAATACAATAACTCTCTTCCAGTTAACCAGAGATCTGAATAAACATCCTTCTCTGTTACCTCCCAAAATTCCACTAAAAAAAAGGAATACGGGCGCCTGGGTGGCTCAGTCGGTTGAGCGACTGCCTTCGGCTCAGGTCATGATCCTGGAGTCCCGGGATCGAGTCCCGCATCGGGCTCCCTGCTCGGCGGGGAGCCTGCTTCTCCCTGTCACCCTCCCCCCTCTCATGTACTCTCTCTCTCTCATTCTCACTCTCTCAAATAAATAAATCTTTAAAAAAAAAAAAAAATTAAGGAAGATATTCTGCTTGCTTGATTGAATGAACATATCACAACTGTTTGATTTTTACATACCCAAGGAACTTTTATATACACCTCCATGTTAAAATTTAATAGACTATAGTATATCTGTTAGGTTATCCTAACACACTAGAAGGGCAAGAAGTGAAAAAATATATATAGATGTTCAATGAATGGGCTAGAAGAGGATAATATAGAAGTGACTGATGAAACATGGTTACTTTCAAAGAGACTATCTCCGGAACAGCCCTAGTACCTAGGAATAGTTCTCACATTTATGCCTGAAAAAAGAATAAAAGGATTGAAAAAATGAATGAAGTTTTAAAAGTTCACAGCAGAATCCTATCACAACCACCATCCACTACTCCCTCTTTTCTGTTAGTCTTAAAACTATGCACCAATTGTCTCTGAACCCTCCAAGCTCCTTAAAGGGTTGGGACCAAATTTAATCTACTTAACAAGACTGTTACCATAGTGTTAGTTATACCACATCCATGGTTTCTTAATATTACTAATGGAAAATCCTCACTGAATACTATTCCTGTCTGCATAAAAATCACTTTGGAGTTTTTTTAAAGTATGTTAGTTCTAAAAAATGACTAAGAATTCCTAGGTTACCTTAACAAAATGCTCATACTAAGTTATCAAACTAATGACCTTTGCAACCCAATAGTCATATCTTTAAAAATGACACCAAAGGGTCATAATCTCTCTGAGGAATCTATTCAGTAGACTCCTTTTGGGGAACCAGCCCTTCCCCCGTCCATATTAATACCGCTTTGATCCATGTGGGATGGAAAAGTTAAACCAGCAGAATGACTCAGACAAAGACAATTTAATTAGCCTATTTCCCCTATTTCCCACTATCATAAATGGGCATAAGTCAACCCAATCAGAGACCTCCCAAGGACTTTCACCAGAGATAAGGAGAAAAGCACTCTCTCATTTAAGATCCTGAGTATTAGGGACCACTGTAATCACAGTAGAGCTGCGGGGGACAATGTCTCCCAATACAGGAACAAAGCTCACCTAAATTTAGGGAATCATCACCAACACAAGATGATCTCCAGTGATGTTTAAAGCTAAAGCAGCAGTATTCCTAGACTTTTGAGACACCAGAACAAACTAATCTGGGTTTTCTTTTCATCCTAATACAGCGTTTCTCCTGTGAAACAAGGAGAGTTATGTTCTTACGTACCAAGTAGGCAAAAGAAAATTTTTAACGATAAAGTACTATAAAAATGTTGTCATCCTATCCGAAAAGTACCACAAACAGAACCCTCATTAAGTACAGCATGAGCTCAATAAGCATTTGTAAGATAACAAATTCACTCCCTTATGTGCATACCTGCTTGCGAACAAACTGATTTTAAGCAACTTATCTTGAACGTTCTGTCACTGGAGCTTAATTTCAAATAATCTCCGAACCTCTGGAATTTTCCGTCATTTGATTATGATGAACTTAAGAAGATAGCTCATTTCAAGTGAAAATTTCAAGTGACGTTTGTTCCAGCGGCCCACTTCTCTCACTTCCCTCAAGCAACTACTATTATGAAATCTAAACCTGGCCAAGAAAGTTTAGCGATGATGCAAAAATGGGGGAAGGGTGGAGTCTCAGAGACCCCAAAGAAGTGAAGAAAATTATTTCCGGGAAAATGTGGCAAGACCGTTCCTCGCAGGTATACGAAGGACTGAGTCCCAGCCGACCAAGGGCTGGGGCGGGCCGGCAGGACGAGTGGGCAGCGTGGGTGGTGGCCTGCGGGGCCGCTCCTGCTCACCAGGAAGGAATGCAGACCACACCTACGCGCCCGGCCAAGCCAGGGCGGGGCGGCCCGGTCCGGCCGTGGGTGCGAGGGAGGGACGCGGGAAAGGCGGAGGAAGAAGCGGGGGCGGCAGGCCGCAGACCACCTCCCCATCGCTCGCCCCCGGGCCCACCTCAGGAGCGTCTCGAGAGCGCCCTCGTGCTTGTCCAGCGGGCGGCCGAGGGCAGCGCGGCGCAGCTTGCTGAGCTCCTCCGCCGCGCGGCAGTACTGGGCCTGCTCCTCCCCGCCGCTCGGGTACGTCTGCTGGATGAACTTCACCAGCGGCTTGGCCAGGTCCACCTCCGAGGTCTTTTTCAGCTGTACCGAGATAAACGTCGCCATGGCGAGGACCTCGGCCGTCGTTCGGGCCAAACAGACCGCGGGACGGCCACGAGAGTGGAGACGCGCGGACTACCCAGCTGGCGGACCGGCGGACCGACAACCCGACGGACGAGCTCTCCGCGGCTGCTTTGGATCCGGCCACTTCCGGGAGCTCCCGCGCAGGCGCACTCGGCGCGCCGCCTGAAGTCACGTGAGAGAGTCGGGGTGCGGGGGTCCAGTGCCGCTCGCCGGGGCCCAGCTCCGCTTGGGCTGCGTGGTAAGGAGCTGGCTTTTTTCGCAAGTGGAATTCTCCCTTTCCTGCTCACTGCCGTAGCGGGTGGACCGAGCGCTCTCATTAAAAGTAACTATTCCTCCGTCCGAACAACTGGTGAAGTACTGTTACTGCCATCTAGGAGAGTTTTCCGCGACCTGTCCAAGACCTTGCAGCCTCAGGGTTATTGTGACCTATGGTAGTTAATTCAACGGATTGCTGTATACAAGGACTGAGTGTACAGTGAGCCTGGTAGGCAAAGTCCTTGCCATTGTGCAGCTTACAGTCAAGTAAGGACACAGATACTAAGGTGGACAAAGCATGCAAACAACAGGGTGCTTGGAATGTAGGATATTAGGGTCCCATGGAAGAACCTGATTTAAACAAGGTAAATAGACGGGCGCCTGGGTGGCTCAGGTCATGATCCTGGAGTCCCAGGATCGAGTCCCACATCGGGGTCCCTGCTCAGCAGGGAGTCTGCTTCGCCCTCTGACCCTCTTCCCTCTCGTGCTCTCATTCTCTCTCTCTCAAATAAATAAATAAAATCTTTAAAAAAACATACTTTCTAAAACAAGGTAAATAGAGAAGGCGTCTCTGAGAAGGTTAACTTAAAATGACCTGCAGTTTGAGAAGTGCTTGACGTTAGAAGAAGAGAGGCAAGGGAGAGCCTCCCAGACCAAGGGAGTGCAAGTACAAAGGCCCTAGGAGGCAAGCACTTCCCTTTTTCTGGGAGTTGAAGCAAACTGTGGCAAGAACTTAAAAACCACACGGGGAATGAAATGAAATAAAGTTGGAGGAGTAACAAACTGAGTGTTGCTGGAGTGGTGGGGGGTGGGAGGGATGGGGTGGCTGGGTGATAGACATTGGGTAGGGTATGTGCTATGGTGAGCGCTGTGAATTGTGCAAGACTGTTGAATCCAGATCTGTACTTCTGAAACAAATAATGCAACATATGTCAAAAAAAAAGAAAAAAGAAGAAGATAGCAGGAGGGGAAGACATACCATGAGAGACGATGGACTCTGAAAAACAAACAGGTTTCTAGAGGGGAGGGGGGTGGGGGGATGGGTTAGTCTGGTGATGGGTATTAAACAGGGCACATTCTGCGTGGAGCACTGGGTGTTATGCACAAACAATGAATCATGGAACACTACATCAAAAACTACTGATGTAATGTATGGTGATTAACATAATAAAAATTTTTTTTAAAAAGTTGGAGGAGTAAGCAGGAATTAATCATTCAGAACCTTATGGGCCAAGTTAGAGAATTTGTATTATAGAATAAATGCAAAGGAGGCGATAAATGGGATTTAAGCAATATTGACATGATAGAATTTACATTTTTAAAAGGCCACCCTGTGCATCAATCTGATACTGTATCTCTCGATGGGCTGTAGTATGAAGTATACACTATCATTGATGATGTATTCCAAGCAAAAATGTTTAACTTGAGTCTATCAAACCTTTGCATCCAACACACAATTTATTACAATACAGGTGGCTCAGTCAGTTAAGCATCTGCCTTCGGCTCTGGTCATGATCCCAGGGTCCTGGGAACAAGCCCCAGCTCGGGCTCCCTGCTCCATGGGGAGCCTGCTTCTCCCTCTCCCTGCTGCTCTACCTGCTTGTACTCCCCCTCTCTCTCACTCTCTCCCTCTCTCCCTCTCCCCCTCTCTCCCTCTCTCTGTCTAAGTAAAATGTTTTAAAAAGAAGAAGTAATACAGGGGATAGAGGAGCAAATTAAATGATCCATAGGAAGTAACCAAACATCCAGGAGGTAGAACATTCTGCAGAATAACTGGCCCTATCTCTTCAACAATGTATTGTTAGGAAAAAACCCACTGCTAGTATGAAAAGAAATTTAAGGTATACAAGAGTGGATTGAATCCTGGTATGAACAGACCACATTATAAAATGCATTTTCAGGACAGTTAAAGAAATTTCCATATAGATTGAGTGTAAGATAAAAATGTATTGCCATCAAAAAATGGAGATTATTAACTGAAAAGAGCAAGTCACAGCACAGTATATATGTTACAGTATCTCACTTTGGTTACAGATGCAAAATATGTGTATTTGTGTACTACAAAAAGAAAAATCTAGGATTATACCCTAAGGGTGTTAGCAGCTGTAATCTTTGGAAGTGGAAATATATTTTTTTCTTTATTTTTGTCTACCTTTTTTTAATAATCGTTGAATTTTGCTAAGTTTTTTAATTAATTTTTTATTGAAGTATAGCTTAAACACAATATTACATTAGTTTCAGGTGTACAATATAATGATTTGACAAGTCTGCAAATTATGCTATGCTCACCACAAGTGTAGCTACCATCTGTCACCATACAATGCTGTTACAATACCATTGACTCTATCCCCTAGGTTGTACCTTTTATCCCGTAACTTATTCATTCCGTAACTGGAAGCCTGTCTCCCACTCCCCTTCCCCCATTTTGCCCATCCCCCACGCCCTCCCCTGACAACCATCAGTTCTCTGTATTTATGGGTTTTGCGTATCTTTTCTGTGTAATTTTTTTACAGCGTATATACTCCTTTTGTTATAAAAGTTTATTTTACCAAATTTTCATTTTTTAATAAAAGATTCTAGGTTAAAATAAAATAGCCACTTGGCTGCTATGTAGAGAATGCATTAAAGAAAGGCAAGGTGGAACTAAGGAGGCAAGTCATGAGATCATGTCAGAAACCCAGGCAAGAGATCATGAAAGCTAACATTAGCAGGAGTGAGCTAAATTGATGTGTTTTCGAGTTACAAATTGAAGAATTTACTGATAATCAGGATAGGAAGTTGAAGAGAAGGGAGGGATCAAGGAGGCTCCTGGTTTGGGTGCCTGAACTTCTGAATGGCCAGTAGAATCACTTACTGATACGAGGAAAACTGATATATCATCCACTGATGGGGGCAGGGGGTGGGGAGTGTTTGTATCCCGCTATCAAGTGGAGTCAATAAATTGACAATTGGGTTTATGGGATTAGAGCTTCAGAGAGAGGTCTTGTTTGGGAATCAGCAGTCAGCGTACAAATTATTTTTAAACCCCTGAGACTATAAAGGAACACAAAGAAATAGAAATAGACCAGAAGCTATCAGTTAGGTAAGATAGGATCAGATTAGGTGTATTTTTAAGGCAGAAGATGATGGAGTATCTTGTAGGTTGGTTGACAGAACTGATGTACTGGAGAGAGAATGAAGAATAAGAAGACCCTGAGGAGCAAAGCACATGAAAGGAGGAGAGGAAAGGGTAACCATAACTGGGAGGGTAGAAGGGAGGAATTAACTGTCAAAAAGATGTAGGATAAATCATTTGTTGAAGCAGATGGGGAATGAACATAGATGTGGCTAACTGTATGGCATTGGTCAAGGGAAGATTGAGGTGATCCTGTCTGATGGAACTTAAAATAAAATCCAAACTCCTTATCACAGCATGATCTGTTTCTGCATATCTCTTCAATTTCATATTCTGCCACTTGTTCTCTAAGTCACATTAGTCTTATTTCAGTTTCTCGAATTCACTAAGATCTTTCTTTCTACATGTGACTTAGAATACTTCCCCCCTCACTTCCCCCCTCACTTTCTTCATATATAAGTTGAAATGTTTCCTCCCCATCATACCATTTAGATTCCCCCCTTGTTAATATCTAACTCAGCCATTGTTTATTGCCTTCCAAACACTTACCCTAACTAGCAAGGATTTTTGTGGTTGTTGATTGAATTTTTGTCTGACTTACCCACTAGAACATAAGCTCTATAAGGCAAAATTGTGTTTTTTTAAATACTGTTATATACAGCATGATTGGCACTCAGTAAATATTTTTAAATGAGTAAATGGGTTTCACTGCTTGTAAAAAAAAAATTTTAGATCTCTACTGTCAAAGCAACACACCTTTCTCAATAACAGATACCCTCATTAATTTGGCAATAAGCCAGTATAGTTAATTAGGCACTAATCATTAATTAGGCAGTATGGCGGCGCCTGGGTGGCTCAGTCATTAGGCGTCGCCTTCAGCTCAGGTCATGATCCCAGGGTGCTGGGATCGAGCTCCACATCAGGCTCCCTGCTCAGTGGGAAACCTGCTTCTCCCTCTCCCATTCCCCCTGCTTGTGTTCCCTCTCTCACTGTGTCTCTCTTCTGATAAATAAATAAAATCTTTTAAAAAATAGTAATAATAACTAGGCAATAGCTCAGTGGCCAAAGAAGGATGGCATATTAGGATAGGCTAGCTTTGTGTTCTGATAATCAACAATTTCAAAATCTCAGTATCTTAACATAGTAAACATTTGTCCCTTATGCACACAAAGTCTTGTATAAGACAGGCAGCTAATTATCTCAACCTGAGATGCCACTTTCAAAGGGGAATAGGAAATCTATGGCATCACGCAGCAGCTCTTCACTGCCTCAGCCTTCACTTCCACTTGCACTCCACTGGCTAGAACCTCTCGTTTGGCCCCATCAAACTACAGTAGGACTGGGAAGGGTAATCTTCGTGCCCGGGAAGAAGGGGTGGGCTGGATATTAAGGCACACCAGTGATGCATTCCAAGGATGAGTTTCACTGCTTCCAGACTTACTTAGTGGTAACATTGATTTTCCATCTGTGTAATCAAACTCCATAAAATACATTCTTAGAGTATAGTAATCTCAGTGTAATGTTTGCAGAGATATTAAATCAGTAGATTTTCCTCCCTGATAATCTCTCATTCTGGTAGGCCCATCATTACCCCCACTGATTGAACCAATGACAATAAATGCCTCTTTGGACAGATAGAACCCCGCTGAAAATGGGTAAGTTTCAAAACAGAGTTTTTGAAGTCCATATTGAGACAACAGTCTGAAAGTAAGCACTTGTGATTTTTGGAGGAGTCAAGCTTTGTTGTTGTTGTTGCTGCTGTTCTTGTTTTTTTAAGATTGATTGATTGATTGATTTAAAAGACAAAGAGAGTGAGCAGGGAGAGGGGCAGAGGGAGAGGGAGAGTAGCCGACTCCCTGATGGGCTCAATCCCAGGAATCTGACCTGAGCTGAAATCAAGAGTGGAACACTTAACCAACTGAGCCACCCAGGAGCCCCTGGAGTCAAGCTTTGTTGAGGAAAGAGACATAAAATCCAAGCCCAGAAGGCCACAATACAGAGTTTTTTAAGTGAATGAGAGAGTAAATAGGACAAGGGTTTGATGGAAGGAAAGTTCCTGCAGTATAAGAAAGAGAAAGGCCTTTGGGTGCTGAGAAGGAAGGGTCTGAGAGAGTGAAGGGCAGAAGGTAAATGAGGTGTCCTCACTTCCTCACTCCACACTCTCTAGTGTTGGGTAGATAGGATACAGGGGAGGGCCTCAAGGAAAGGAGATGAGTAGAAACAAAGAGACAATGAAATCAAGAACAGCAAGAATGGTACCCCCCTGTCTCCTGGGGAGACACATCCTGTGTAAGGAATGGAAAGCAGGGAATGGTGTGGGGCAGGGACACTAGGTTTTTGCAATATGCAATAGAGAACTATTTGTCTCTTTAATCTTTTTACATACTTAATTTCCAAAAAAGTAAAAAATGTATGCAAAAAAAGAAAGTCATTTTTCACATATGGGTGTGTAAATTTTGTCCACATGGCACCAAAATTTTTTTATCTAAATTCAATGAACATATAGTATATTATTAGTTTTAGAGATAGAGTTCAGTGATTCATCAGTCTTACATAATACCCAGTGCTCATTACATCACTTGCCTTCCTTAATGTCCAATACCCAGTTACTCCATCCTCCTTTCCTTTCCCTCCAGCAACCCTCAGTTTGTTTCCTATGATTAAGAGTCTCTTATGGAGGCGCCTGGGTGGCTCAGTCATTAAGCATCTGCCTTCGGCTCAGGTCATGATCCTAGGGTCCTGGGATTGAGCCCCACATCGGGCTTCCTGCTCAGTGAGGAGCCTGCTTCTCCCTCTCCCATTCCCCGTGCTTGTGTTCCCTCTCTCGCTGTGTCTCTCTCTGTCAAAAAAATAAAATCTTTAGGGCGCCTGGGTGGCTCAGTTGGTTAAGCAACTGCCTTCGGTTCAGGTCATGATCCTGGAGTCCTGGGATCGAGTCCCACATCAGGCTCCCCGCTCAGCGGGGAGTCTGCTTCTCCCTCTGACCCTCTTCCCTCTCGTACTCTCTATCTCTCATTCTCTCTCTCTCAAATAAATAAATAAAATCTTTAAAAAAAATAAAAAATAAAAAATAAATAAAATCTTTAAAAAAAATAAAAAGAGTCTCTTATGGTTTGTCTCCCTCTCTGGTTTTGTCTTATTTTTCCCTCCCTTGCCCTATGATCTCTGTTTTGTTTCTTAAATTCCACATATGAGTGAGATCATATGATAATTGCCTTTCTCTGATTGACTTATTTCCCTTAGCGTAATACCCTCTAGTTCTATCCATGTCATTGCAAATGCCAAGATCTCATTTTTTTGATGGCTGAGTAATATTCCATTACACACACACACACACACACACACACACACACACACACACCACATCTTTATCCATTCATCTGTTGATGGACATCTGGGCTCTTTCCATAGTTTGGCTATTGTGGAAATTGCTGCTATAAACATTGGGGTGAAATTGCCCCTTTGGATCACTACATTTGTATCTTTGGGGTAAATACCCAGTAGTGCAATTTTTGGGTCATAGAGTGCTCTACTTTCAACTTTTTCAGGAACCTCCATACTGTTTTCTGGAGTGGCTATACCAGCTCGCATTTCTACCAACAGTGTAAGAGGGTTCCCCATTCTCCACATCTTTGCCAATATCCGTTGTTTCCTGACTTGTTAATTTTAGCCATTTTGACAGGTGTGAGGTGGTATCTCTTTGTGGTTTTCATTTGTATTTCCCTGATGCCCAATGATGTGCAGCATTTTTTCATGTCTGTTGGCCATTTGTATGTCTTCTTTGCAGAAATGTCTGTTCGCGTCTTCTTCCCATTTCTTGACTGGATTATTCCTTGGGTGCTGAATTTGATAAGTTCTTTATAGATTTTGGATATTAACCCTTTATCTGATGAGACATTTGCAAATATCTTATCCCATTCAGTCGGCTGTCCTTTGGTTTTGTTGACTGTTTCCTTTGCTGTGCAAAAGCTTTTTATCTTGATGAAGTTCCAGTAGTTCATTTTTGCCTTTGTTTTCCTTGCCTCTAGAGACGTGTCTAGTAAGAAGTTGCTGTGGCTGAGGTCACAGGGGTTGCTGCCTGTGTTCTCCTCTAGGATTTTGATGGATTCCTGTCTTACATTTAGGTCTTTTATCCATTTTGAGTCTATTTTTGTGCATGGTGTAAGAGAATGGTCCAGTTTCATTCTTCTGCATGTGGCTGTCCAATTTTCCCAACACCATTTGTTGAAAAGACTGTCTTTTTTCCATTGGATATCCGTTCCTGCTTTGCAAAGATTAGTTAACCATAGAGTTGAGGGTCCATTTCTGTAGTCTATTCTGTTCCACTGGCCTATGTGTCTGTTTTTGTGCCAGTACCATACTATCTTGGTGATTACAGCTTTATAATACAGCTTAAAGTCCGGAATTGTGATGCCACCAGTTTTGGTTTTCTTTTTCAACATTCCTTTGGCTATTCGGGGTCTTTTCTGGTTCCATACAAATTTTAGGATTATTTGTTCCAGCTCTTTGAAAAGTTGATGGTATTTTGAAAGGGATTGCATTGAATGTGTAGATTGCTGTAGGTAGCATGGACATTTTAACAATATTTATTCTTCCAATCCATGAGCATGGAATCTTTTTCCATTTGTTTGTGTCTTCTGCAATTTCTTTCATGAGTATTCTATAGTTTTCTGACTACAGATACTTTGCCTTTCGTTAGGTTTATTCCTAGGTATCTTATGGGTTTTGGTGCAATTGTAAATGGGATAGACTCCCTAATTTCTCTTTCTTCTGTCTCATTATTATAGCACCAAAGTTTTTAAAGAGAAATAGGGAAGCCATTAAGCCTTTTATCTAGAATTACTCCCTAGGTAAGCTCACTCTCATCCTATATACTACTGCTCATATTTCCATCAGTTGCCAGTTCTCTAATACCATTCACAGCTATTGAAATAACTACTGCCCCTTGCCACCAGAGTCTCTCCTAAATGAGTCACTTCTAAGAATAAAGTATCAGAATTATTTTTTAAATGTTTTATAGAATAGAAATAAATATTTCTGGAGAGCTGAAAATTATCTGGTGAGCATCTCAACATTGAGGGCATGTTTCAAGACATTTTCACTAAAATCCAATATTTGTTTAAGTATTTCAAGTTTATTTTTTTTTCTTTAAAGATTTTATTTATTTATCTGAGAGAGAGAGAGAATGAGAGAGACAGAGCACAAGAGGGAAGAGGGTCAGAGGGAGAAGCAGACTCCCTGCTGAGCAGGGAGCCCGATGCGGGACTCGATCCCGGGACTCCAGGATCATGACCTGAGCCGAAGGCAGTCGCCCAACCAACTGAGCCACCCAGGCGCCCTTTTTTATTTTTTTTTTATTTTTATTTTTTTTTTTTTTTTTTAAGTATTTCAAGTTTAAAGAGCAGCACCCTCACCCTCTCACCATGACTTTTGTTATTAATTTGCTTTTACAGCTATATAAGAAAGTGTCTTTAGTCTGTTCCCTGAGGCTCTGTTGGCTCTGTTTCAGATTCAGGGAGCAGTCAGTAAGTGTTATTAGTTTCTCTTCATATTAAACACACTTGAGTTTCTCTGTAAGAAAATTATGCATGTACATAGAGTACGTGTATCTTTGCTTATTTAATATTTATGACCTTGTGCTAAAAAACAAACCCTATAAGCTTCATGGTACAAAGCATCAGTAACATTTGGATGACCATACTAAGTTATTCAGCAAATATCTCTGAGTTCCCACTGTATGCCAACCAAAATTTAAATCAAGAGAATTCTGTAACTAACCTACCAATCTATTGTATATAGTTACAGAGGTCCTGACTCCACCCTCACAGAGGATAGTTTGGGAGATAGTTCATAGGAAGAGGTCTAGGAGAACAGTTAAAGGAAATCCTAAGACAGCAGCTGTGCAACAGACCTAAAAAGTAGCCAGCCCAGATTAAAGCAAAAGGATGAAGGGCTCCAGAAGGAAGGTCCCAAAGAGAAAAAAAAAAGAAAGATTGGTGGGATTAGATACACTACCTGATATGATGGAGGTTTCAGGAAAAAAAATATTATCAGGAAGAAGGAAAGAATGACAGTGATACTCTAAGAAAAAAGACTGAGCAAGTAAGGAAATAAATCTTAGTATATAGCCTAGTATACTATTAACAAAATATACAGTCATATAAACACTATCTTTTTTAAGATTTTATTTTTAAGTAATCTCTATACCCAACATGGGGCTCAAACTTATGACCCTGAGATCCAGAGTCACATGCCCTACTGACTGAGCCAGCCAGGTGCCCCTAAACACTAATTTTTTAAGGTCATGTCCACCAGTTTTCTTCCTGGAAAAATTACTATTTTCTCTTGTAATTAACAAGTAATTAACAAGTAATTTGTAATAATATCCTGTGAGACTATATAAATATATTGCTTCTCATTAAACATTTCCACTATTTTTTTCATGCTTTGATTCTTGCCTGAACCTATTATTGCTATGATGGTTGCAAAATGGAAATTTTCTTATCCACCATTCCTCCTATATTAGTTGGCATTATTTTGTACAGAAGAGTTTCCCTTTTTCTCCCATTTACTTATTCATTCAGTTATATATTTATATCAGTATGGACTCATGGATTTTTATTCAGTAGATCATAATCTATTCCTATCATGATGTATTTTGATACTCTGTTTTGTCAATGGAAGCACCTTCAGGCTGGTTCCTACATTCTTTTTTTTTTTTTTTTAAAGATTTTATTTATTTCTTTAAGAGAGAGCACAAGTAGGGGGAGAAGCAGAGGGCGAGGGAGAAGCAGGCTCCCAATATGAGCCTTGATCCAAGAACCTGGGGATCATGACCTGGGCCCAAGGCAGACGATTAACTGACTGAGCCACCCAGGCGCCCCTTCTATGTTCTTTTACCCCCAACATTTGAATTTAAAATTTCAGGGGCACCTGGTTGACTCAGTCTGTTGAGCATCAGACTCTTGGTTTAGCTCAGGTCATGATTTCAGGGCCCTGGGATTGAGCCCTGCGTGGGGCTCAGCAGGGAGTCTGCTTCTCTCCCTCTCCCTCTGCCCCTCCCCCTGCCTGTTTGCACTTTCTCTCTCAAATAAATAAATCTTTTTTTTTTTAAGATTTTATTTATTTGACAGAGAGAGAAAAGTAGAGCATGAGCCAGGCGGAGAGGCAGAGGAAGAAGGAGAAGCAGACTTCTCACTGAGCAGGGAGCCTGACATGAGGCTCAATCCAGAAACCCTGTGATCATGACCTGAGCTGAAGGCAGCTGCTTAAGAACTGAGCCACCCAGGTACCCTTAAATAAATCTTTTTTTAAGAAGTGAAAAAAAATAAAATTTCAGGGGCGCCAGGGTAGCTCAGTCATTTAGCATCTGCCTTCCGCTCAGGTCATGATCCCAGGGTCCTGGGATCGAGCCCCACATTGGGCTCCCTGCTCCATGGGAAGCCTGCTTCTCCCTCCCCCACCCCCCCACTTGTGTTCCCTCTCTCACTGTGTCTCTCTGTCAAATAAATAAAATCTTTTTTTTAAGATTTTTATTTATTTATTGAGAGAGAGAGAATGGTAGAGAGAGAGCATGAGAGGGAGGAAGGTCAGAGGGAGAAGCAGACTCCCTGCTGAGCAGGAAGCCTGATGCGGGACTCGATCCCGGGACTCCAGGATCATGACCTGAGCCGAAGGCAGTCCTTAACCAACTGAGCCACCCAGGCACCCAAATAAATAAAATCTTTAAAAAAATAAAATAAAATTTCAAACAGTATATAATTTTAAAGCGAACACCTACATATCCACCACCTAGGTTCTAACATTAACATTTTATTATCACATGTATCTATCTTTATCACACATATAATCATCCCTCTATCTCCCTATCCATTAATCTATCTTACTTTGGGGATATATTTCAGGGTACATTGCAAACATCAGAAAGGAAAAGTAGAATAAGTAATTTGGTGAATAGGTGATGAGAATCAAAAGATGTTTAAATGATATCATCAAATGTCAATTAAAGCTGACAAATAGCAGAAGGAAGTAAGGAACAGGGAGACCAAATAATTAAGAAAAAGTATTAGTATAAAGGTAAACATTAAAATATATATATAAATTTTCCATAAACACCAAAAGAAAATTAAAAAGAGCAAGTAGGCCATGTGGGGAAAAACAGTAAAAATGATAACAACAAATAAAGCACAGAAAGGTATGACGAAATTGAGATCAAACATAACAATCATATAATAAATGTAACTGTTCAAATCAACCACTGAAGGGAGAAGACTTTTAATTGACTCACAAAGGAAAACCCAAATGTGATAGATTATAAAATTGGCCACAAATTCTTCCCGTCCCTTCATCTCTGACTTTGCAGTGTGACATTACAGATCTTTCCATCAAGGGGTGGAGTCTTTTTCTCCCTCTTAAGTCTGGGTTGTCGATTTGAATTGCTTTGGCCAGTGGGCATTAGCAATTGTGATGCAAGTGAACACTTCACTCATCAGGGCTGGTCCCCTCTTGCTGCAGTTGAAACCCTGTGACCTCTGTGTGTGCTGCCTAGCCTGCTGAATTATGAAAGACACATGGCCCAGTCATTCTCCCAGCCCTAGCCAACAATCTGCTAATCATCAGACATGTGAGTGAGGCTATCTTAGATAATCCAGCCACCAGCCAGACCCCAGCTGATATCATAGACATGAGCAAGCCCATCAGAGATTGGCTGAGCCAGCCCAGACAACGTGTGTATGCCAGCCAACGAACAGAATCATGAAGTAAATAAATGACTCTTGTTCTAAACCACTAAGTTTTGATATGGTCCATTATGTAAACATTAACTGACACATCGCCATTGTGGTACATACAGGCATTACACCTAAAGTAAGTGGTTCAGAAAGGATAAATAGAAAGGAACAGACAAATACACACCGGACAAATGGAAACAGTAAGAAAGCAAAGGTTGGGGTACCTGGGTGGCTTAGTTGGTTAAGCATCTGCTTCAGCTCAGGTCATGATCCTGAGGTCCTGGGTGGCTCAACTGGTTAAGCATCTGCCTTCAACTTGGGTCATGGTCCCAGGGTCCTGGGATTGAGCCCCAGGTTGGGCTCCCTGCTCAGTGGAGACTCTACTCCCTCTCCTTCTGCAGCTCCCCCTGCTTGTGCTTATTCTCTCTCTCTGTCAAATAAATAAATAAAATCTTAAAAAAAAAAAAAGAATACAAAGGTTGTTATCTTAACATCAGACAATTCAAGCCAAAAAGACTTAAATATAATTAAGGACACTTCATAATCCTAAAGGATAAAATTTTCCAGAAAAAAAAAATGTAACTAAAGACTACAAGTAAAAGTTTTTAATAACTATCAGACAACCTAAAATCCATGTACCAAATATGTATGTACCGTGTACCAAATACGGCACAACATGTGATGTTGTTGTGATGGCACAACAACTGCCATCACAAAAAAGCTACAAGATTGGCACCTGGGTGGCTCAGTTGGTTGAGCGACTGCCTTCGGCTCAGGTCATGATCCTGGAGTCCTGGGATCGAGTCCCACATCGGGCTCCCTGCTCAGCGGGGAGTCTGCTTCTCCCTCTGACCCTCTTCCCTCTCGTGCTCTCTATCTCTCATTCTCTCTCTCAAATAAATAAATAAAATCTTTAAAAAAAAAAGCTACAAGATTAAATTTCCAAGTAATAATTTCAAATCTTTGGGCCAAGTCTATGAGTAGCTAAAGGAATTAAAAGAAACACTGCTCAGGGATGATCCAAAGAAGATACATGTGGAAGCAAGGTAGGTGAATTAAAAGTAATAATGTATAATACCTCTATGAGAGATGTGGCCTTGCAAATTATAAGGCAGATGAGAAGGTATATTTTACTTTGTTGTTAGGCTGCACTCTATGAACATTAGTATTTGTCTTTGGGAGTTGATGATTCAACAGCAACCTGCAGCACCTTTAACAGAACAAAGTGACTCATATACCTACTCTTTGTGGCCTGGATAGTCAAAGTTCCCCACCCAAACTTGGACTATGAGGGGACTTTACTGCTCTTACTCACCACACTCTCCCCCAAGGTATTGGTCTAGTGGTTCTCAGTGAGAGGTAATTCTGTCCCCCAGAGGGGGACATTTAGCAATGTCTGGGGACATTTTTTGGTTTTCACAATTTGAGGGGGCAGAGGATGATGGGGGAGGGACGCCCCTGGCATCTAGTGGTTAGAAGCCAGTGACGCTACCTACAATGCACAATACACTGCCCCACAACAAAAACTCATCCAGCCCAAAATGTCAATAGTACCAAGGGTGAGAGTCACTCTGGAGAAATGTCCTGTTCAGAATGGGCTCCAAATTTTGAGGACTATACTGCTGTGAGTATAGTCCAATCCATTGGAAGGGGTGGGTTGTTCCAAAGAATGAATGAAGACTTATTGAGAGGTGAGGAAGCATTGTTTAAAGAGATTGGTGCTTAAGAACAGGGGAGAAAAAGGGGCATCTGGGTGGCTCAGTCATTAAGTGTCTGCCTTCGGCTCGGGTCATTGTCCCAGGGTCCTGGGATCAAGCCCCACGTCGGGTTCCCTGATCGGTGAGAAGCCTGCTTCTCCCTCTCCCACTCCCCCTGCTTGTGTTCCCTCTCTCGCTGTGTCTCTCTGTCAAATAAAGGAATAAAATCTTTAAAAAAGAAAAGAATAGGGGAGAAAAATTAGGAAGTGGAGTATAACAGTGAGGACTGAATTTCATAAGGACTTTTCCATTAAACTAAGGAAAAAAGCATAGTCACTTGTATTGTTGTTGCCCCAATTCTTACTAAATGGAGAATGAAGGAACCCTCTACTGACCCAGGAAGAAGAAGCTACCTCCTGTCGTGGTGACTATGTCCAGAAGTTCTAGGTGGTGACCAGCAGCAACACGAAGTGTTCACACAGAAATGAGAGCACCAAAGAGGAATACACATGTGAGAGCAGGGTACAGAGTACAACTAAGGGGTTTAAGACCAGTTGCTCTGTCTGGTAAATGTCAAGGTCCTCCTACTCCCGAATACCTTCAGTTATAAGGATAATAACCTTATTCCCCAATTTGTTTTTTGCTTTTAAATTTGATTTGTGGAGTTAAAAAGCACCAGGTTGGAGGTGCCTGGATGGCTCAGTAGGTTAAGCCTCTGCCTTCGGCTCAGGTCATGATCTCGGGGTCCTGGGATCGAGCCCCGCGTCAGTCTCCCTGCTCAGCAGGGAATCTGCTTCTTCCTCTCCCTCTGCTGCTCCCCCCTGCTTGTGCGCTCTCTCTCTCTTCTCTCTGTCAAATAAATAAATAAAATCTTTTTAAAAAATAAATAAAATACTTAGGAATAAATTTTTTTTTAAGATTTTATTTATTTGAGAGAGAGAGAGCACATGAGGGGGGGAGGGTCAGAGGGAGAAGCTGACTCCCCACTGAGCAGGGAGCCTGATGCGGGATTCGATCCAGTGACTCCAGGATCATGACCCAAGCCGAAGGCAGTTGCTTAACCAACTGAGCCACCCGGGTGCCCCTTAGGAATAAATTTAACCAAAGACATGAAAGATCTATACACTCAAAACTAGAAACCCTGATGAAAGAAACCGAAGAAGATACACAAGAATGCAAAGCTAGCCTGTGTTCTTGGATTGGAAGAGTTGTACTGTTAAAATGTCCATACTATGCAGAGCCATCTATAGATTGAATGCAATCCCTATCAAAATTCCAAGGCCTTTTTTTATGGAAATAGAAAAACAATCCTAAAATTCATATGAAATTACAAAAGACCCCAAACAGCAAAAAAAAAAAAAAAAAATCTGGAGAAAGAACAAAACTGGAGGCATCATTCTTTCTGTTTTCAAGCTATATTACAAAGCTATAATAATCAAACCAGTGTGGTATTGGCATAAAAACATACAAAGATGAATGGAATAGAATAGAGAGCTCAGAAATAAATCCATGCATATTTGGTCAATTAATTTTTGATAAAGGAGCCAAGAATATACAATGGGGAAAGGATAGTCCCTTCAGTAAATGGTGTTGGAACAATTGTATATCTATCCATCTGCAAAAGAATAAAACTGGACCCCTACCCAAACATCAACTCAAAATGGATTAAAGACTTGAATTTAAGAAGAACTCTTAGAAGAAAACATAGGAGATAAGCTCCTTGAAATTAGTCTTGGCAATGGTTTTTTGGACTTGACACCATGAGCAAAAGCAACAAAAGTAAAAATATAGAAGTGGGACTACATCAAACTAAAAAGCACAGCAAAAAAACAAACAAAAAAAAAACCCATCAACACAGCAAAAAGACAATCTATGGAATGAGAGAAAATATAAACCATATGTCCAATAAGGGGTTAATATCCAAAATATATAAGGAACTCATCAACTCAAAGCAAAAACAAACAAACAAAACAAATAACCCAATTAAAAAAATAACAGGCAAAGGACCTGAACAGACATTTTTTTTTAAAGATTTTATTTATTTATTTGACAGAGAGAGAGACAGCGAGAGAGGGAACACAAGCAGGGGGAGTGGGAGAGGGAGAAGCAGGCTTCCCGCAGAGCAGGGAGCCCGATGTGGGGCTCGATCCCAGGACCCTGGGATCACGACCTGAGCCGAAGGCAGACGCTTAACAACTGAGCCACCCAGGCGCCCTTGAACAGACATTTTTCCAAAGAAGACATACAAATGGCCAACGGGTACGTGAAAAGATGTTCACTAGGTGGTGCTCAGTTGGTTAAGCGACTGCCTTCTGCTCAGGTCATGATCCCAGGGTCCTGGGATGGAGTCCCGCATCGGGCTCCCCCTGCTCTTCAGGGAGCCTGCTTCTCCCTCTCCCTCTGCCTGCCACTCCCCCTGCTTGTGCGAGCGAGCTCTCTCTGTCAAAGAAATAAAATCTTTATAAAGAAAAGATGCTCACTAATCATCAGGGAAAGGCAAATCAAAACTACAATGAGCTATCACCTCACACCTGTTAGAACAGCTATTATCAAAAGACAAATATTAAATGCTAGCAAGGAAGTGGAGAAAAGGGAACCCTTGTACATTTGGTGGGAACGTAAACTGGTACAGCCACTCTGGAAAACAGAATGAAGTTTTGTCAAGAAATTAAACATAGAACTACCGTATGATCCAGCAATCCTATTTTGGGTATATATCCAAAGTAACAAAATAATTATCTCAAAAAAATTATCTGTACCCCACTATTCATTGTAGCACTATTCACAATAGCCATGGTATGGAAACAACCTAAGTATCTGCTGTCAGAAAATATGATTTTATGTATATATAAGTTCAGCCGTAAAAAGAAGGTAACCCTGTCATTTGCAAAAACATGAATGAACAATGAACATTTTGCTAAGTGAAATAAGCCAGACAGAGGAGGACAAATACTGCATTGTATCATTTATATGTAGATTCAGAGGGGGGAAAAAAACAAAAAAACAACAACAAAAAAGTCAAACTCATTAGAAACATAGTAGGATAGTGGTTGCCAGAGGCTGGGGAGGAGGGATAAGGGCAGGTTGGTTACAGGGTACGAACTTTCAGTTATAAGATGAAAAACATATGAGGATCTAAATGATAGCATGGTGACTATAGTCATTGAAATTGGCTAAGAGAGAACTTAAGTGTTCTCACACACACAAAAGTGATGGGAGGTGGGAATTCTTTCACAATGTATATCAAAATATCACATTGCACAATTTAAATATATTGCAAATTTATTTGTATATTTATTTGTACAAAATAATGAAAGAAAACTGCTCTAGTTCTTACAGACCCCAGTGTCTTCTACCTCTGTCCCACAAGGCGTCACTGTTGAAACACGGAAGATCGGCTATGTCACCAACACTCACAAGATGGAGCTATTATTAAAACAAGTACTCTTTTTTTTAAGATTGATTGATTCATTGATTCATTGATTCATTCATTTATTTATTTGAGAGAGAGAGCACATGAGAGGGGAGACGGTCAGAGGGAGAAGCAGGCTCCTCACTGAGCAGGGAGCCCGATGCGGGACTCGAACCGGGGAATCCAGGATCATGACCTGTGCTGAAGGCAGTCGCTTAACCAACTGAGGCACCCAGGCGCCCCAGCTGTCAGTTTTAAATGGTAGTCTGGGACGCCTAGGTGGCTCAGTTGGCTGAGCTTCTGCCGTCCGCTTGGGTCACGATCCCAGAACTCTGGGATCGAGTTTCGCATTGGGCTCCTTGCTCAGCCGGGAGCCTGCTTCTCCCTCTGCCTGTCGCTCCCCCTGCTTGTACGCTCTCTCTCTCTTTCTCTCTCTCTGACATATAAATAAATAAAATCTTTTTTAAAAAAATTTTAATGGTAGTATCTGCACTAATAAAAATGCAAAATTCTACCTTGCTGAAAAGGGATTTCGGTGGCGGTGCGAGGACTGCCGCACAGCTAGCGGAGCCGGTCCGGAGGTCTACCCGGCCCGGAGCTCTCCGCCTCTTTCCGCCGCCTGCCGGCCGGAGGCCCACAACCTAGCCCGGCGCCAACCCCGGGGGAAACGCCCTCATCCACCACCTCCTGGCGGGCGGGACCTGTCAGGACGTGGCCCTCGTGCGCTCTAAGGACTCGCCCCCAGTCTGGACCGCCTTCCCGGGAAAACCTTCGTCAACATCACGCCAGCTGAGATTGGTGTCCAGGCTGGCAAAGACCGGTCAAGTTTTTCGTGAATGGGCTGACACTTGGGAGCCGAAAATGTTCTGTTAAGCGGGACTCGCTGCTGCAGGACTGGGCATTTACCCTGGATCTTCGTACCAAGAGCACCGGCAGAGCTCCCACTTTCGACATCACTGTCACCATGACTGCCAAGACGCTAGTACTGTTGATGGGCAAAGAAGGTGTCCACGGTGGGGAGATCAATAAGAAATGTTATGAAATGGCCTCCCACCTGCAGCGTTCCCAGTTACTGACCTGGGCTGCCCCTTTCCCCCACCACATCCCACTGCTTTTGCACCCTTCCCACACACACACCATTTTTATGTTGGGAGCTATTACCCCACACCCGTTGTTGCTGCCAAAACCATATGGACTGGGGGCTGGCGCTGGATGGACAGACACCTCCCCCTACCCATACCCCTCCAGTGTGTGGTTGCAAAAGTTTTTATTTTGGGTTTGTTTTTTTTTTAAGATTTGTTTATTTATGAGAGAGAGAGAGAGAGCAAGCCAGCATGAGTGGTGGGCAGAGGGAGAGGGAGAGGCAGACTCCCCACTGATGTGGGGCTTGATCCCAGAACCCTGAAATCATGACCTGAGCTGAAGGCAGATGCTTACCTGACTGAGCCACCCAGGCGCTCCTGTTTTGTTTTAAAAAGATTCTGCCAACAACAACAACAACAACAAAAAATTAGATTACTGGCACCAAAGGAGGAAATATGACATTGGGTTTCCATACTTTTGTGGTTCCCCAATGTCAAAAAAGAGAGTGGAGCCTACAGGCCTCTCATGACAGAAGGAAATCATGTTCCTACAGATATGTTGGCAGAAGGGAACCAAAATACCTTTATTACTGCTACCCCATGGCTACACCTCTTGTATAACTACCTCTGACTATAACTTGATGTTTCCTCAACCAGTTATACATAATATGGGAAACTGGTCCAGAAGAGTACACCATCCACCAACCTCACGCTAAGCTATTGTAGTCAAGCAAAAACCAAGGAACTCAACATGATAGAACATATAAAACTAAAACAAGGGGCACCTGGGTGGCTCAGTCGTTAGGCGTCTGCCTTCAGCTCAGGTCATGATCCCAGGGTCCTGGGATTGAGCCCCGCATTAGGCTCCCTGCTCGGCGGGAAGCCTGCTTCTCCCTCTCCCACTCCCCCTGCTTGTGTTCCTGCTTTCACTGTCTCTCTCTCTCTGTCAAATAAATAAATAAAATCTTTTTAATAAATAAATAAATAAATAAAACTAAAACAGGCAATGAGTGTGACATTAGGAGGAAAAAGTGCCGCTCAGGGTTAAAGAAGATAAAGGAACTATGCAAATAACCAAAGAAATATTTCACACTGGACTTTTGAAAGTTAATCTAATAAATGTAAATTATACATTAGAAAACTGAAAACAAGTAAAAGAACTTTCAAAGATGAGACTGATAAAGTCAAAATAACTTTGCAGGAATTGAAAAGAGAAAAAAACACATGCATTCCCTAAGATAATGATAACCTTTGATTCTGATGTTTTGGCAAAGGAACGCATGCTTGATAGTGCTGTGTAAGCTTGTATCCTGGGAGCTCTACTTGGAAATGTAATTGTCAAGGAAGTGGCACAGAGTGGTTTAAGGCACTTAACTTTTGGTCAGTTGGTAATTGGATATGGTCCCATGTTGAAGAGTCCTTTTTCATGCTTACATTGATAATATTAGGAATACGGTTGCTTATACTGGCGATTAATGTAAAAGAATTAGTGTGAAAGAATGTGCGTCAAAGGAGAAGTATGAACAAGATATAATTGTGTATGATTAAGATTGCAAGTGATGTAGAGTCAGAGAGTGGACCGATATTTTTGTGAACTTGGATTTGTTAGGGCATTAGGCCCTAGCATTCATTAGTGTGTGAGTGACTTGAAACCACAGGATGGATTGTTGTGGTCTGATATGGTTTTAAATCCACTCGCTTACGGCAAAGACAAAAAAGTTGGGTGGTTTTTTTTTTAAGATTTCATTTATTTATTTGAGAGAGAGTGGGAGAGTGAGAGAGAGAGAGAGAGAGAGCACAAGCAGGGGGAGCTGCGGAGGGAGAGGGAGAAGCAGGCTCCCTGCTGAGCTGGGAGCCCAATGCAGGGCTCGATTCCAGGGCATTGGGATCATGACCCGAGTTGAAGGCAGACGCTCAACAACTGAGCCACCCAGGTGCCCCCAAAAAGTTGTTTTTAATAGTAAAGTTTTGGTGTAAGAAAGAAGTGAGTCACATCAGGATGTCGTCTCTCACCCATAAGTACTCAGTAGGAGCTCTGTGGCAGAGGGACACCATGGGGGTTCATCAGTGGAAACATAGGAAGACACCACTAGACAGACAAGGGGACATTTAGAACATGAATCCTAGAAGCTGTAAGGACTATCTGAGAGTGTTCTGACTGGCAAGGCTCCACTTGGCTTATCTTAAAGTATCTTTCCAAAGACCTTGGATCAATTAGCTCCTGCCCCAGCAAAGGAGACACTTTTCCAGGCAGTGGTAAAAACCATGCAAAGGCCCTTCAGCGAAGTACATCTCGCCCATCAACACCAGCATCCTCCTTCCCTGGAAATGTGCTCTAACATTCCTGAACTTTTACTCCTGCTCTGGCAGCTGGAGGTGATATCTCGGTTGGCTCAGGTGTCTCTCCAATTACCAACTCTTATAAAAATACACTTCAAATTAATTTGAACTTTATTCCTTCTCTGTCCTATTGCCTGGACAATAGTGTGATTAATGGGATTGATTTAATATGGAACTGTGTTATTTCTGTAATGGTCAATTTAAAAACCTGATCCTGTATGCTGTTGGCTGGAGAAATCTGCACAGGGAACCAGCATTAAAGACAATGTTGGCAAAGACATAATCAGTCTGAGCATTATTTGCCCCCCAAAACCAAGCAGATGTCAGGGGGAACATGTGCATTTGTACACTCTAGGGCTGGGTTTGGGCAGATGCCAGGTACCCCCAAGACTCTGTTACTGTGACCCAACTTTGCCCAACATGGCCCCCTGTCCCAGGCTACCCTGACCTGTGAGGCTCACACATGAGCAGGACACAGCCTGTCAACTGCCCATGGAGCTGGGGCCCATCCCTAATCACCTGCATTGCCTCAAGCATGGAAGGAGCCCACCCCTGAAATTCTGAGGCAGCCACTGAAATGGGTGGTGGCCAGTCCCCATGTGTACTTACTGTGTGCTTCTGCGGCAATCAAAGCTCCCAGGTGTCTCTTATAGAGGATACCAGTCAGCAAGCACAAATCAGCCCTTGCAAGCTTCCAGATTCCTCCATCTCTGCCTTCAGGGAGAATATGCACATTCGTGTAGACAAGTGCTTAGAAATAGGCAGATGCCATGCACCCCACCTACCCAATCCTGTGAACCAGACTCTCAGACTTGGCCTTGTATCAGGTCCCTGGACACTCCCTGCGCAGCTGACGTATGTGCAATATGCACCCCGTCAGCCCACCAGGGCACCTTAATGGCCACAAGGGTGGAGGGAGCCCCCACCAGGAAACCCTTTCTGAGCCACACTGAAAATGGAAACCAATAGGATGGACTGCCTGATGGGGTCCCAGGCTTCTCCAGCCATCAAGCCTCCCAGGTTTCTCTTTTTGGAGTGGACCCCAACCATCCCAAAGGGCACCCGCCCAGCTGGACAGTCCAAATTCCTACACCTCTGCCTTCAGGGAGAATATGCTCCTTAGTGTGGGTTGTGGCTTGGAATTATGAGGATGCCACATACTCACAGTAATCACCATTCAGGCACAGCCTCTCCTACAGCTGTCCTGCTTCAGATCCATGGACCCACTAACGTGTGCAGCTCATCCGTGGACAGTGCGCACATTGCCTAGCCAGCAGGGTGCAGCCGGGCAGGAGAGCCCTCCAGGCCAGTGGAGTATCAGCGCAACCCCAAACCACCCAAATAACCTTCAAGAAGGTAGGAGACCTCCCACAAAAATAAACACCTTTCTGAGGATGACATTTTAAACAGCGACTGCCAGTCCTCATACCAAGTGGACAAGCTGCCTGGGAGAATCTCCAGCTTCTCCAGCCATCAAGGCAAACAGGTGTCTTCTTACTGGAGGACATCCCAGCCATGGGCCAGTCTCCCAACTCCCAACCTGGCAAAAATGTCCATTTGCCTCAAGCCCTGCCTTCTTGGGGAAATGTGTGCGCTTGTTTAAGCTAGGCATGGGAGCAGGCAGGGGCAGGGACCCCCACAAGCCTCACCGATGGCCTCCCTACGGCTTGCACATAGCCACTGCCGCGGGGGCCGTCCAGGCATGAGGGGCAGGAGCCTTCCAGCACACCCTGCCTATGCTGCAGGGCATACAAAGCAACAAGTAAAGCTCTTTGCAAGGTGACACCATTAAATTGAAGCCACTTAGCCCCTATTTCGACCAACTGCCTGATGGGGTCCTGCACTTACCACCATTCAAGGTGGTGCCCATGCAGCCCAACAGGCCCCTCTGGGGAATATAGTCCATAGTCCACCAGCTTCACCTCCTAGAAGAAACATGGATGCGTGTTTCTGTAGGTTAAGGCTTTGAAGTAGGCAGACACCCGGTAGCCCCAACAGTTGTCCAGGGGATCCATGCTCTCCAGACACTGTGGCGAGGGCCACAAGAATTCTGAACTGCACAGCTCGGCAGTCACACTATGCAGGGCGCATGCCTTCCTCCCGACAGCTGGAGGCTATTTCTGAGGCACAGGCTAAAGTGGCAAAAATCAGTGTCCATCTGGGCTAGCTGCCTGATAAGACCCCAGACCCCTCCAGCCATAATAGCTCCCAGATGTCTCCCACTGGAGGATACCCCAGCCAGTGGCCTCAGCCCCAGACTGGCAAAGCGCTTCATTGCTGAGAGCTCTCCATTTAGGGGCCTCTTCAGTTGCCTGTCTCCTCTGAGCTGCGCAGCTCCCCGCATGGGCAGTAGGCACCCCTTCCTCCCTCGCAGGGCCCACCTCCTGGCTGGAGGGAGCTCAGCCCTTCTTGCTGAAGGGGCGGTTTTCAAGGGGTCGTAGTCAGTCCCTAGCCCATTTGGACTAGCTGCCTGATGAGCTCGCAGACGCAGCCTTCCAGGCTCCCAGGTGTCTCCAGTTGGAGGATGCCCAGCAGCCTGCCAAGCACCTGGTAAGGCAGTCCAGCTAGAACAAATCCACGCATTTGTGCAGGTCAGGACTTGGAATTAGACAGCTGTCAGAAAACATTCCCCTTCCCCACCGGCCGCCCAAAACCTCCTGTCCCGCACCATGTGGGCCTCTTCCGGGACTCGCACTTACCCGGCCCTGCGAGACTGGCACATGCGCAGTATGCACCACGTCAGCCTTTCCGTGAAGCCAGGCCGGGGGAGCCTGAGCAGCCCACTGGTTCTCGAACCACGTGCTTGGGCTGAGCCCACACCCAAACATCTTTCTGTGGTGGCAGCTTGAAAATGCTCCCACTCAGGACCCATTTCCACTGACCAGGCAGGTCCCGGGGTCCCGGGCTTCCCAGCGTGTCCCTTGGTGGAGGAGCCCCGGCAGCCCGACAGGCCCCAGCTGCGCGAGGCCGTCCAGACTCCTACAGCTTCCCCTTCAGAAGGACTCTGCATACGAGTTTGTGTAGATTAGAGCTTGGAAGGAGGCAGATGCGTGTACCCCCCAAAAGCCTGCTGCTGGGAACGTCCTCTCCAGGCCCTGGTTGCATTCCAGTGCCACCCCAACCCTGACCTGGTTGCCCGCACTTGGGTAATACACCCTGCCTCCGCCTCCTAGCTCCGACGGGGCCGTTTAGGCCTGAGGGGCTGTGGCCAGTCCCACACCCCCTGCCTAGGTCCTCAGGAAGAGGGAGACCACCCCTGAAGCTTTTTCTGACTTGACCTTTCTCAGCAGGTGTCAGTTGCTGTCCTTTGGGCCCATCTGCCTGATGGAGTTCTCACTCCCCCAGCCATCAAGTGTTTGTGGTTCCTCTTAAGAGAGCCCCGTCCCTACTAGGGAGTCCCTAGTCATCTTGTCAAGGCAGTCCAGACTCCTCCAACTTTACTTGTGGAAGGAAGATGTATGTGCATTTGTGTTGCTTAGGGCTTGGAAGGAGGCATATTTTTTGTCTGTTCAACAGCCTGCTCTCATGACCTGGTCTCTTTAGACACTTGTTCTGTTTGGGTCCCTCGTAACCCTGATTTGCTTGCCTTGCACATGCACAACATATACCCCATCAGCTCATCTGGGGCAACCTGGTCCCTCAAGTTTGGTGGTACTAGGTGCCCTTCAGGCTTTTGGAGCTCAGGCTGTATTGCAACCCCCTGAATAGCCTTTCTAGGAGGCTATTCCTTGTGAAGCATATGCCCCCACAAAGGAGGGTGGGTGAGCCAGGGATCCCCATCAGGCAGCTAGTCCACCTGGGGACTGTAGGTCCCCAGGTTTAAGCTGCTGCCTGATATACTCAGGCTGGGATCCCTCTGCCCAGGGCTATGCAGGTGTCTCGGGATCAAAGGATCTCTTCAGGCCTGTGGGGTCTTGGCCACCCATCCTAGAGTGTCAAAAGTCATAGTGCTCATTCAGGAGAATGGCAAGTCAGGGTAGCTAGGGACCTGCCGTCAGGCAAATGTCCAGATAGGCTGATCACAAAATGAGAGGCTTTTTTCCAAGGTCTAACATACACAAATGTACATACTTATTCCCCCTAATGATAAAGCTGGAGAATTTGGACTGTCTTGCCAAGATGGGTTCTGACTGGTTTCAGGGATAGTCTCCCAATGAGAAAGACCTAGGAGCCTTAATTACTGGAAAGCATGGGACTTCATCAGGCAGCCAATCTAAATGAGCACTGTCACCAGTTGAAGGATGCTGCCTTAGAAAGATTTTTTGTGGGATGGATTTTCTTTGCCCTGGAGGCATGCAAGTGATTCTCAGCTGACACCAGGTACACAGGTCTGGGGGTCCCGGCCCCCTTGCCAGACTGATGGAGGGCATAGTGTGTGTGTGCAAGCTGCACAGGTCAAGGTGGCCGGGGTCCTGGAACAGGACCATGTATCTTGAGGCCGGTTCATGGAGAGGGCTACTGGGGGTACCCACATCTGCCTAATACCAAGCCATAACCTACACAAATGCACATATTCCTTCTGAAGGGAAAGCTAGAGAAATCCCAACCACATTGTCAGGGCTGGGAGGGGATGGGGCCTTGCATAGAATGGTCCCATCTACCTAGTTCCCAGCCCTAACATACCACATGAGCATAGGTATTGGCTTTTCCTCCATCCCTGTTTTTACTAAAGTCACCTAGGATCACATGCCCAAATAAATGACCTACACATAAGTTTTAATGGTAAGGTCTGATTTCAGGGGGATCAGGCTAAGATACTCAGGGTCTATAAAAATTATTTTTTTCAAAAAAAAGTATTTTTTTTCAGATTATAGAATCAGCTTTTCAAAGATACACAGTAAAGGAAAGCAATAAGATTTATTCCAGATTCCTGAAGATTCCTGTGAGAATTCCTTCTCCCATATGTACCCTTTCCCTCAAGGCTGGCCACCCCAAATCCCATTCCCGCATCATTTCTTGCACCGTGGTCTTAGTTGAGACCACTCCAGTGCAGTAAGTCATAGCCACTTCTCTCTGCAAAAAGCCAGAAGAGGACACAAATGGCACACTACAAAGGCATATTACTAAAGTATAGCTGAGGCCAAGAGTTTCTATGATGGAAGAGTCTTTTCACTCTGAATAATCTCAGATACAAGCCTGGCCAATAAAATTTCTGTTCAGAAAGCACCTTCAACCATGAGTTCTACATGACTCAAAGCAGACACCTGGAGTACTTGATAAACCCATTACTCTTTACCACTTGATCTTTTTTGTCCATATTCCTGGTTATCATTATAACCATGGACTACGTTAAGCAATTTATCACTTTCACCACAGTATTCTACTAAAAATTATATTTTTTGGTCAAAAAATATATATATATGGTTTCTTGACCAAACAATTTGTAATCATGGGAATTTTGAGCAATTGTCATTAATGGATTGTTTTTTCAACAGGATAAATTCGCGGCTCTTATGCAAATATAAAAGAAGAACAGGTCAAGGATGTAATTTAACTCATTGACAACTGAGATACTACAGTTGGTTCTAAGAATAATTCAAAGATCCACATATGTATAAGCAGTCAGTAATGCTGAAATGAGTTTATAAATTGGTGCAAAATTGGAAGAACTCCAGGAGAAATGGACTTCAGTTGCATTTCCACATGTCAAAATTTATCTGCATGTCTGTGGGTAAGAGCCATTTACACTGCTCTCGGCCGTCTACAGTCACAGACTTAAAAAGAGCTCAAGGACAGGGATCACCCAGAAGGGTGTGTTTCGATGATATTCACCTGTTTCTCCATTGAACGCACCTGGTAATCATTTTGCTCTGTTTCAACGTCTTTCATATCTCTCCCTACATTGTCTTGTGTCATCCCCTCATTTCACAGATAAAGAAAAGGAGGCCTAGATGAAAATAGCAGCCTTTATATTTGCAACAAAGAAGTCAGTCAGGTCTGAATTTCAGGGCACTTGCTCATCCAGGACAGTGCTGGACCTGGACTTCTGACCTTCACTTTTCCATCTTCCTGCAGTCACTATGTTCCTTTATTTCCACCGGTCCTTGAATTGACCTGTTGCTTTTCTCTTCCTAATATCATCCTTCTGCCAACCTCGTTCTTTACCCTGGGTCAAGGTGACAGTCTAGTTTGTCTAGTGACTTCTCATAGCTAACCTCAGCCGCTGTCATTTTATTTGCCAAACTTTGAATAAAGTCAGAGCCTTACGTTGTTTCTGCATTGTGTGTACAAATTACTATCCACCGATAAACCTGAGGTTTGTGATCAGAAAACAAGAACTGCTTTGAATCCCACAAACCAAAAGTAGGTTAGCCCAAAGTGTCTTTTCGTACCTTGCTGGTTTCTCAGTTTCCGTTTTTCTCTCGAAAGAGTTAACAGAGAATGCAAACCAGCAAGGGATTCCCACACTGGTTAGTGGGGCTGCTATTTCTCGCTGAAACTAACCCGTCAATCTCTTCCTCCACTTTCTCTACTTTCAAATCCTCTGCGTCCTCTAATACTCTGCCAGAGGCAAAGTCCTTCACAGAGGGGCCCGTGTACAGTTCCAGAAGGGGTCTTGATATATACTGTGGGCTGAAAATGCATTGAATCAAGAATGGTAGGGACATGAAATAAAGCAAAAAGCCATGACAGGAAGTCAGATAGCAAGCTTTGTCCATTGCAAGTGCCATGGGACAAGATGGAAGGACACTTGGGTCAGATTTCCCAGCATTTGGTGCCACTGAGCAAGGTTCAGCTGCTTGCCGGGCTTATGAAATATGGCTACAATCATCCAAGGAAGTGAAAAAGTAACAAGGAAACAGAACAATCAAAGTTACCTACAAAGAGAAGGTATCTTGATTTATTTCCTCTTGCATTGCTTGCTATAAATAGCGTGGCATTGGCTTCCTTGTATTTGCTTAAGGGAAAGGATTTGTGGTCCTATTGTTCTTCCTTCTGTTTTACTGATAAATGAAAGAGCAAAGGTGGAAGTTTACTCCCCCTTGGCAAAGTTCTGACACCAAACCAGCTGAACTAAGGAGGAGACTCAGAGACTCATGAGATTGGCATGGACAGAGATATCTGGTAGTCCAGATAGAAGTAAATCATAAGAAATGACAAAAAAAAAAAAAAAAAAGAAGAAGGAAGAAGTCATAAGACTCATTTCTACAGAAAGGCAGTGGCTAATCTGTAGTAGACAATAAATACAGAATGAACAGGGGAGGAACAGAGTGACAGAACACAACCAGTTTCACTATATGGTTACGTGCTATAAGGTTCTTTAAATTCATGTTGGGGGGTACCTGGGTGGCTCAGTCAGTTAGGTGTCTGCCTTTGGCTCGGGTCATGATCTGGGGTCCTGGGAACGAGCCCCCGCATCAGGCTCCCTGCTCAGTGGAGAGCCTGCTTCTCCCTCTCCCTCTGCTGCTCCCCCTGCTTGTTTTCTCTCTCTCTCTCTCTCAGATAAATAAATAAATAAATCTTAAAAAAAAAAAAAAGAGTTGGATGCACCACCACTGAGCCAGGCAGGCATCCCTCATAATCTCACCTTTTAATTTGCAATGGCTCAGCAGTCCTAAACACAAAAAGAACTTAAAACCATTCACAATTGAGATGGACAGGTACAGACCGGCCTAATGAACTGGTAGTTCCCGGAGGAGGCTGGACTATACTAAGAGACAGCAGGTTCTGGAAAGAAAAATGACCACAAGAGAAACCCTATTTAATTCACCCAGAGAGTGTCTGCATTTGGTTTTTCCTCCATCAGCACCTTCTCCCGACATATGTCTGCACAGCTGTCATGCAGTGGGAGAAAGTTAAATATATCAAGATGTTGATTGTAACACTGAAATAGCAAAAAATTGGAAAATATCTCAATGAATATTGTGGAGGATTGGCTATGTAAATCAAGATACATCCATAACATAGAATCCTAGGTAATCATTAAGGAAAAGGTAGAGAAAACAAAAACAAAAAGACAAAAATACATGAAAAATAATGCTTTTCAAAATATTGGACATCAGGTGATAAAGGACAGTGATCCCTATGGGACTCTAATATGGCTTATATGGCCAGGCACAGTCTAGCTTCTCCCTGCCTCACGGACCTCATCTTGTGCTTTGTTCTCTCTGCTCAAGCCACACTGAACATGTGTTCATCCCTCACACCAAGATCCCTCTCACCACAGGGCCTTTGCATTTGCTCTTCCCTCTACCTTTTTTAACTACTACACAGCAGGGCGCCTCAGTGGCTCAGTCGTTAAACGTCTGCCTTCGGCTCAGGTCATGATCTCAGGGTCCTGGGATCGAGTCCCGCATGGAGCCAGGGAACCTGCTTCTTCCTCTCCAGCTCCCTGTGCTTGTGTTCCCTCTATCGCTATCTCTCTCTGTCAAATAAATAAAATCTTTAAAAACAAAAAACAAAAAAAGCTTCTACCCAGCTTTTCAGATCTCAGTCTCTTCAGGCTGTCCCTGATCTTCTGACTAGGAACCCCTAATCTTTAAGCTTTCCACTCCTACAAATATGTACTCTCACACTCCTACAAATATGTACTCTCACACTCCTACAAATATGTACTCTCACACTCCCTCCTACAAATATGTACCCTCAGAAGAGCATTTTTCTCATCCTTCTACCTCTCATTTGTCATAATAGATGTATACACACACAATTGTTTTGTTTAATGTCTGTAGCCTCATTGGTGTATAAGTAGACAGGGTCTGTGTTCATTTTCATTCTCTATTGCATCAACACCTAGCACAATACATTCCATAACTATTTGTTAAATATGTATATCAGTGAATGCAATTCTTATTTGGGGTGATTTTCAAAATACTTAACAACTAATATGGCACGGACACTTCTCATTCAGTACTGGAGATAGCCATAAATAACCAGCATAACTATACATATCAACGCCAACTACATATTAACCCTGCCTGTATTACAATACCAAGCGTTTTTTTTTTTAAGTTTATTTATTTTTTTTAGTAATCTCTACACCCGATGTGGGGCTTGAACTCACGACACCAAGATCAGAGTTGCATGCTCTATCAACTGAGCCGGCCACGCACCCCCACAATGCTAAGGGTCCTAACATAAACATTGCTCTCATTCTGACCTATTACAGGATTTACATGGGACTGTAAATAATTAAATAAAAAATTTAAGTAATATGTGCAAAAATCAAATCAGATCTAGATCTATTTGCTTAATTTGATTTAGATATTGACTCAGTTAGGATTAATATCAGCTGCATATAATAGAAAATCCAAATTAACTATGAATAAGTCTTGGGGTGCCTGGCAGGCTCAGTCAGAAGAGCATGCGACTCTGGATCTAGTGTCATGAGTTTGAGCCCCACACTCTGTAGAGATTACTAAAAAAAATAAATTAAAAAAATGAATAAGTCTTGCATGTGATAAGGTTTCATCATTACACATATACATATATACACAAATCCAGTCTGGAATTGATATGGAGACTCTAAGATATCATCAGGAACACAGGCTCTTCAAGCTTTCTGTTCCTGCCTCACTAGAACTCTTGTCTTCATGGTCTAAGATGGCTGTTGGAGCTCCGGCCATCACATTTACATTCTAGGCAGCAGGATGGAATACTAGGTGAAAAGTGAGAGACAGAGTAAAAGATATGTATCAATCTTTTAAAGCAGTTTTCCAAAAACTGCCATATGACTTTAATTCCTTGCATCTCATTGGCAAGAATTTAGCCATGTGGCTACACCAAGCTGCATGGGACACTGGAAAAATGGGGGCATTTGATCCAGGCAGTTATGTGATCAGCTAAAATCAGAGACTGTATGACTTTGGCAGATGAAGACAAGTTGGGATAGGTAGCTAACAGTCTCTATTACAGACAGATTCACATATTACACTATTTTTTAAATGGGAGGGACTGCATAGAAATTTAAGAAATTGGTTACAAGGGGTGGTTGGAAAGGAGTAAAAAAAAGAGGAGAATGGAAATGGAGTAATACAGTTGAGGATGAAGTTACACTTCTTCAAGAATACCTTTTTGTTATAGAACCACAGTCATGTTTCACATGCCCTTCACATTCCCCTGAAAAAAAAACAAGCAATTCAGACCTATGCAGATGTGGTGGGAATCCAAGATATAATACAAACAGTAACACATGAACCTGTACTAATAATAAAAAACAAAATCTCGCTGAAGGGGTGAGGAAGAAAAGAACTATGCTAAGTAACCTTGAAAAACAGAATCTTGTCTGCATAACACAAGTTTATAGACAGGGTGCCTGGGTTAGTTAAGCATCTGCCTTTGGCTCAGGTCGTGATCTCAGGGTCCTGGGATCAAGCCCTGCGTTGGGATCCCTGCTCAAGTGGGGAGCCTGCTTCTCCCTCTGACCCTCGCCCACCATGCTCTCTCATTCTCTCTCTCTCTCTCAAATAAATAAATAAAATCTTCAAATATATATATATATATATATATATATAATAAAAGCTTTAAAAAAATTAAAATGTTGGGGTGCCTGGGTGGCTCAGTCAGTCAGATATCTGCCTTCAGCTCAGGTCATAACCCCGGTGGTCTGGGATCCAGCCCCACATCGGGCTCCCTGCTCAGCCTGCTTCTCCCTCTCCCTCTGCCACTCTCCCTACTTGTACCTCTCTCTCTCTAATAAATAAACAAAATCTTTAAAAAATTTTAAAAGAGGCTAAAGACAAAAAGAACTACATAAATGCTATAATCTATAATAAAAATGTGTATTTCAAAGGACTATGGGTTAACAATTCTGACACCACTTTATGTGTACTTTATGAATAAATAAGTAAGAATATTATATACAATGGAGAGCCTGGTTTCTCACTATAGGAAAAAAAGTTACAAATAAGAAGCCGCATAATATTGGATTGGAATCAGAGGTATCAGCATAAAATCATAGTTTTAAAATATATATACAGATAGAGTTCTATAAAAATACAGATGCAGGGCGCCTGGGTGGCTCAGTTGGTTAAGTGACTGCCTTCGGCTCAGGTCATGATCCTGGAGTCCCGGGATCGAGTCCCGCATCGGGCTCCCTGCTGGGCAGGGAGTCTGCTTCTCCCTCTGACCCTCTTCCCTCTCGTGCTCTCTATCTCTCATTCTCTCTCTCTCAAATAAATAAATAAAATCTTTAAAAAAAAATACAGATGCATGTGTGCATGGCTTAGTAGAGATACATGTATTTCCTAGCTTTTCCACAGAAGGAACCTCGTAGCAGTGAGCACACTTAGCACCCAGATATTGGTTTCTATACACCATTCTTCAGTAAAAGAACTAGGATTCCTTGGAGAGTGGTTGATTCAAGGGCTGGGACAGAGAAATTATACGATGAATCCAGAATATTTTGCAGTGCCAGAGAGTAAGGCTGTGCTGAAAAAAGGAAGGGACATGTCAAAAAGACACAGGAACCAAACCTGAAGGAGCTCTAAATGGCCAAAGTTAGAACAATCTGAGCATTAAAATAAATAAATTATGGTGTTAGATTATAACCCATAGAATAAGATAAATATTATGAATCTGTACTGACATAAATAAATAAATGGAAAAGAATTCTTATAGAAGGATTCCAACTAAAGTGTGTAGAAAGAAAGAGGGAAATAAAAAAAAATCAATATTAAGCAAGTACCACTGTGTTAATTCCTTGCAGGAAAGGTGGATACTAAAATTAGCAGGCAGGGAGCCTGGGTGGCTCAGTTGGTTAAGTGACTGCCTTCAGCTTGGGTCATGATCCCAGGGTCCTGGGATGGAGCCGCGCATTGGGCTCCCTGCTCCTCAGGGATACTGCTTCTCCCTTTCCCTCTGCCTGCCACTCCTCCTGCTTATGCTCTCTGTCAAATAAATAAGTAAAATTTTTTAAAAATAAATAAATAATAAAATAAAATTAGCAGGCAGAAATTTGAGGAGAAACAGGATATTTAGGACGCCTGGGTGGCTCAGTTGGTTGAGCGACTGCCTTGGGCTCAGGTCATGATCCTGGAGTCCCGGGATCGAGTCCCGCATTGGGCTCCCTGCTCAGCGGGGAGTCTGCTTCTCCCTCTGACCCTCTTCCCTCTCATGCTCTCTATCTCTCATTCTCTCTCTCTCAAATAAATAAATAAAATCTTTAAAAAAAAAAGAAACAGGATATTTAGATAATCTTAGAATATCTACTCGAAGTTATTTATGAAGACAAGGGAAAGATAGTAACTTTACAGTGGAGAAACCTCACAGGCTGCACCCTAACCAAATGATCAAGGTTAACGTGTAATAACATAACAATGTCATAAACGCCTTACTACGGAGCACTGAGAAGGACAAAAAATCATTTGTCCAAAATGCATAACCTCATTCTAATCACAGGAAAACATCAAACAAGCCCAAATTGATGGATATCTTAACAACATTCATGACCAATACTCCTTAAAATGTCAAGGTCCTGGAAGATAAGGAAAAACTACAATACCGTCATAGATTAGAAGACACTAAGGAGAAATAACAACTCAATGCTCTGTGAAATCCCAAAACGGGAAAAGGACATCAGTGAATCACTACTGAAATTCTAGTAAGTTCTGTATATTAGATAATAGTATTATACTAAGGTTAATTTCTTGGTTTTAATCACTGTACTTTGGTCATGTAAGATGTTAGAATTAGATGAAGCTAAGTGGAAAATATGTGGGAACTTTCTGAATTATGTTTGCAACTTTTCTGTAAATCTAAAATTGGTTAAAAATAAAGTTTTAGGTTTTTTTAAGATTTTATTTACTTATTTGAGAGAGAGAGAGAAAGCGCTCATATGAGCGGGGGGGAGGGACAGAGGGAGAGGGAAAAGTGGGCTCCATCTGGGACCCCAGGATCATGACCTGAGCCAAAGGCAGATGCTTAACCAACTGAGCCACCCAGGTGCCCCAAATAAAGTTTTTTTTAAAAGGTATGATTCTGGGGTACCTGGCTAGCTCAGTCTGTAGAGCATGCCACTCTTGATCTTGGGGATATGAGTTCCAGCCCCATGTTGGGCCTAGACCTTACTTAAAAAATAAAATAAAATAAAATAATAAATTGAATGTGAATGTCAGATGTGGTGTAAAAAAATAAAACATGTTTTGGTGTGAATACTTTATTATATCTAACAGTTGTTATTAAATATACTTCATACTGTTTTAAAGGGAAGGGGTTAAAATTGTTGCTTTGATGAAGGATAGTTGGAAGAAAGGCAGGCAGACAAGGGGCCCCGACCCTAAGAGGAAACCACCCTTTAAAGGATTTTACACCACCTTGGAAGGAGCCCTCCAACCTTGCCCACGTAATAGATAGATGACAAAAATCTGATTGGATGCCAGGCACAGGGAGGGTTAATCAGATTAAAACAGCCCACCAATAAGCCCATAAAAACCCCTAGAACTAAATGTCAAATTGGCAACCCTCTCGGGTCCCCTCCCTCTTTGGTAGCTTTGTACTATCACTTTGCTATCACTCAGTAAACTTTGTGTTGCTGCCCACCAGTCTGTCTGGTCTACCTCTTCGTTCTTAAAAGCAGCATGGCCAGGAACCGTGGGCACTTAGAGGAGAAGAAATCCTGTAACAGCCTTATGTTTTAGTAAGAAATATGTCAGGAGTTTAGCTAAGCTAGCCATGCTATTGCTGCCTTAGCATTTATTTTGTTTAGCCAAACAGCCTGCCAGCAGGCTTAACTGACATTACCCCCCATACAAGCAAGCACATGTCCTACCTAGGTAATGGCCTGCAGAGTCACAAGCAAATGTAAATTCCTGACATGACTTCCTCAACAGCCCTTGTGACCAACTGTCTGTCCTCTCTCCCAGAGCCTTTCTCTTGTACACCCCATAGAGAAGACTCCCCTTGGATGGGATGCCTGGGTGGCTCAGTCGGTTGGGGGTCTGCCTTCGGTTCTGGTGGTTCATGATCCCAGTGTCCTGGGATCGAGTCCCACATCGGGCTCCTTGCTCAGCAGGGAGCCTGCTTCTCCCTCTGCCTCTACTGCTTCCCCTGCTTGTGCTCTCTCTCTCTGACAAATAAAATCTTAAAAAACAAAAAACAAAAAAAACTCCCCATGGAGCTTCCCCAGACCACACTGTTTTGGGTTTGAATTGACCAATCCAGCCTTAGCCCAGGAACCCCAAAGCCCTCCCCACCCACAGAGAATGATGAAGGCATATGCCCCAGGTCCTCTCCCTCTCTGCACCCTACCTTGACCTTCCTGAGTGCTCAAGTGGCCCCTTGACACATACTGTGTACTTCCTCCAGATCTTTTTTTTTTTTAAGATTTTATTTATTTATTTGTCAGAGAGAGAGAGAGACAGAAAGAGTACAAGAAGGGGGAGCGGCAGGCAGAGGGAGAAGCAGGCTCCCCGCTGAGCAGGGAGCCCAATGTGGGACTTGATCCCAGGACCCTGGGATCATGACCTGAGCCGAAGGCAGACGCTTAACCGACTGAGCCACCCAGGCGTCCCCTTCCTCCAGATCTTGTGAGTAATAATCCTCTCTTTCAATTTCTCTCATAATCTTTTGTTGAACCATGGCAACATCCACATCTTGCATTTCTTCAACAAAAATGTTAATCTAACAAAGTTGTAACAAAAACATATTCCGGACTTCTAGAAAAAGGAAAGGAAACTAAGAAAGTAGAGGTATAATGCAAGAAACCATGGTGGAGGGGAAGATTTCCACGAGCAAGATTAAGACATCGTGGACCCATTCCCCAGTGAAATTGGTGAACATCCTTTTTCAAAAACAAACATAAAATCAGTTTTTGTTTTTTTTTTTTAAAGATTTTATTTATTTATTCATGAGAGACAGAGAGAGAGAGAGAGGCAGAGGGAGAAGCAGGCTCCCAAGGAGCAGGGAGCCCGATGCGGGACTCGATCCCAGGACCCTGGGATCATGACCTGAGCCGAAGGCAGACGCTTAACCATCTGAGCCACCCAGGCGCCCCAGTTTTTGTTTTTCCCTGCCGCTGTCAGCGAGTCGCGCGGAGGCTCAGGTGCATTCAAGATTCGGCTCTACCAGTAACCCACTGCCATTGCTGAGGAAGGCATGACTGCTGGAGGTGTAATGGGTGTTCATACTGCTGCTTTTCAAGAGGTACTGAAGACCACCTTCATCCACAATGGCCTAGCACATGGAATTCACTAAGCGGCCAAAGCCTTAGACAAGCTCCAAGCCCATCTTTGTGCGTTTGCATGCAACTGTGATGAGCCTATGTATGTCAATTTGGTGGAGGCCCTTTGTGCTGAACACCAAAATCAACCTAATTAAAGCTGGTGACAACAAGAAACTAGGGGGATGGGTAAGCCTCCGTAAAGTTGACAAAGAGGGAAAGCCCCACCAAGTGGTTGGTTGCAGTTGTGTGGTGATTAAGGACCATGGCAAAGAGTCTCAGGCCAAGGATGTCATCGAGGAATACTTCAAATGGGAGAAATGAACAAATGAAAAACTTGATCGAGGAATACTTCAAATGGGAGAAATGAACAAATGAAAAACTTGGTTCTTGTTGAAAAAGAAAAAACAACAAAATCATTTAAAATCTCTAGAAATGGTCCTAAGGACATATAGCCTATAAAAAGAAAAGAAAGCAAGGGGCGCCTGGGTGGCTCAGTTGTTAAGCGTCTGCCTTCGGCTCAGGTCATGATCTCAGGGTCCTGGGATCGAGCCCCGCATCGGGCTCCCTGCTCCACGGGAAGCCTGCTGCTCCCTCTCCCACTCCCCCTGCTTGTGTTCCTGCTCTCGCTGCATCTCTCTCTGTCAAATAAATAAAATCTTTAAAAATATATATATAAATTTCTAAAAAAAAAGAAAAGAAAGAAACATTTACTAAAACAAAACAAACAAAAACTACTAAAATTCAGTACAAACACTGAGTCTATGGTATTTAAGCTGAGACCCACTCCTCCTTCCCCCACTCCCACTCGGCAAGATGAACACTCAAGACTGGTACATCCAAGAAAGAACACAGGGCTCTCTCACCCCTCTAGCTCCCAGTTGGAGGGCTATTTCCTGCGAACAGCAGGACATCAGCATTTCTCATCTTGTCCCCATCAACCTATTGCAGAGGCTCACTTCCTGTGAGTGTGGCTGAGAAATGAGGGCTCCTTTCGTCTGCCCAGATCCTGCTCATGGGACTGAGGCTCTCTACCCTGGATGTGGCACCTCTGAGAGTCCACAAAGCTCTGATTGTCCTTGCCCCAGCTCACCAAGCAGTGGTTCCAAGCCGGAAGAGGCAAGCCAAGATGTGATGTTACCACCCCCTTTCTACTGAATACTCAATTCCTAGGGCAAGAGAGTCACTCCGAGAGAAGTGTGCCACAGTCCCCAGCCCCTTCAGAGTAATGGCTCAGAGGTTTTGCCTAAGGGAAGAAGCAGGATGAAAAAGACAGCTCTTATTTTCTTCCCAAAGACACTGATTTCATCTGCTATCAATGTGGAGAAGTTCAAGCCTGAGGGTTCTTTCAGAAACAGTGGAGATGGTGGTGAAAGGCAACTGGGAGGAGAATGACATATTTATTGGATATATAGGCAAAGTATAGGCCAGCTAGAAAACCTGGGAAAGGGAGTGGGGAAGAGCCTGCCTGGGATCCGAATAAACTCAAATACTTCTCTCAGGGGTGCCTGGGTGGCTCAGGCGGTTAAGCGTCTGCCTTCAGCTCAGGTCATGATCCCGGGGTCCTGGGATCGAGCCCCACATTGGGCTCCCTGCTCAGTGGGGAGCCTGTTTCTCTTTCTTCTGTTCCCCCTGCTTGTATTCTCTCTCTCCTTGTCAAAAAAATAAAATCTTAAAAAAAAAAAATACTGCTCTCAAAAAACTATTTCATCAGGGCACCTGGGTGGCTCAGTAGGTTGAGGGTCTCGCTCCTGATTTTGGCTCAGGTCATGATCTCAGGGTCTTGAAATCAAGCCCTGTGTCGGGCTCAGTGCTCCGCGCTTGGTGTGGAGTCAGCTTGAAATTCTCTCTCCCTCTGCTCCTCCCAAGCTCATTCTCCCTCTCTCTCTCTCAAAATAAATAAATAAAATCTTAAAAAAAAAAAATCTATCCCATCAAAGGAGACTGAATTGGATTGGGTTCTTCTGGGGAGCAATTTTTGCACCAGGGCTTTGCTGAAAACAATAGAGTAACCAGTGGGCAATTGGTGGAGTCTAACAGCGGTGTGGTCCGAGGAAGAGATATTAAAGAAAGCCCTGTCAAAACCTCCACGTCCCAGGATGACTATGGATGATTGGGCTTCTGCCAGCCTCAGGACAACATTAGAGGTTTACCACAGGGAAAGGGGAGGATGGAGAGAGAATAGACTACACTAAAATAATCCAGTCATTCACTAAACAAACAAATGAGCAAATAACAATAACAAGCCCTATTGGAAGGGTTACTACGATATTATCTAAAATGTCCAGTTTCTGACAAAAAAAAATTATGGTACATGCAAAGAAACAAAGGATGACTTAACATTGAAAAAAATAAAAAACAAAAAAACAGGCAACAGATATTGCAAGTGAGAGCAACCAGATGTCAGAGTTAACAAACAAAACCCTCCTAGTAGCCATTTGTTTTGTGTTGTCCCAGCCTACAGATAGTGAAGCTACTGGCTAGAAAGGCCTGGGACAACACCATTTCCCCAGTGTTGAGGCCAGACCAGCCCATGTGGTTCTTATGATTGCAAGATGCACCTCAGTAACAACCATCAGGAAACCTTGAAAAAAAACAAGGTTTATTACTGAGAAGTCCTGGAGGGTACATGGCACATCCAGGCCATACAGTGAGATCAGGGGTACAGACAGAGAGAGCTTGGGCCTGGGGTTTTGCCTTTATTGGGGTCAGGAGTGGGTTGCCTAGGGTTTTATAGGTTCACTCTTTATTGGTGAATTTAAAACATAAAAGTAGGAATTAAAGTGCATGAAGAGAAAAACATGGCCCCTCAAACACTAGCAAACATGCGGCAATGTATAAAAATGCACCATGACCAAAAGAGATTTATCCTGGGAATGCGAGTTTGGTTTAACATCTGAAAAATAACTATTTTAATGCATCATATCACTAAAATGAAAAAAGAACCGATGATCATCTCAATAGACACAAAAAAACATTTGATAAAATTCAACAACTTGTCATTAAAAAAAAACAAACAAAAACACTCAACAAACTTCAACAAACTAGGCACAGAAGGGAACCTGACAAAAGAGCGTCTATGAAAAACTTACAACTAACATATTTAATGGTGAAAGACTGGATGTTTTCCCCCTAAAATCAGGAATAAGACAAGGATGTCCACCCTTGCTATTCCTGTTCAAAGTTGTAATAGAAGATTCTAGTCAGGGAAATTGGGCAAGGATAAAAAAAGGCATCCAGATTGGAAAGGAAAAAGTAAAATTATCTCTATCCACAGATGATGTGGCCTTGTATATACAAAACCCTAAGGAATTACCTGAAAAACTATTAGAACTAAGAGAAACAGTTTTATTTTCATCAAGGCTGCAGAATGAAAGATCAATTTTTTTCTATATACTTTCAATGAACAATATGAAAATGAAATTAAGAAAATAACTCCATTTGAAATAGCATCAAAAAGAATAAAATTCTTAGAAACACACTCACAAAACAAATATAACATTATATGCTGAAAATTATAAAATATTGTTGAAAGAAATTAAAGGATATCTAAATAAATTGAAAAAAATCCCATATTCATGGATCAGAAGACTTAATATTATAAAGGTGACAATACTCCCCAAATTGATCTACAAATTCAATGCAATATCTATCAGAATCCTAGCTGACTTTCTAGAAATTTACAAGCTGATTCTAAACTACATATGGTATTTCAAGAGCTTCTGAAAAAACCTAAAACAACCTTGAAAAAGAACAAACATGGAGGACACACATTTCCTCATTTCAAAATACACTACAAAGTAATGGTAATCAAGACAGTATCGTACCGGCTTAAGATTAGACATAAACATCAATGAATAGAATTGAGAGCCCAGAAACAAACCCATGTGTCTGGGGTCTATTTATTTGTTTATTTGTTTGTTTGTTTGTTTGTTTTTATTACTAATATATAATGTATTATTTCTTTCAGGCGTACAGGTCTGTGATTCATCAGTCTTACACAATACACAGCACTCACCATAACACATACCCTCTCCAATGTCCATTACCCAGCCACCTCATCCCCCTACCTCCCTCCCCTCCAACAACCCTCAGTTTGTTTCCTGAGATTAAGAGTCTCCCGGGGCGCCTGGGTGGCTCAGTCATTAAGCATCTGCCTTCAGCTCAGGTCATGATCCCGGGGTCCTGGGATCAAGCCCCGCATCGGGCTCCCTGCTCCGCAGGAAGCCTGCTTCTCCCTCTCCCACTCGCCCTGCTTGTGTTCCTGCTCTCGCTATCTCTGTCTGTCAAATAAATAAATAAGATCTTTAAAAATCAAAAGAAAAAAAGAGACTCTTATGGTTTGTCTCTCTCTCTGGTTTCTTCTTGTTTCATTTTTTTCTCTCTTCCCTTATGATCCTCTGCCTTATTTCTTAAATTCCACATATCAGTGAGATCATATGATAATTGTCTTTCTCTGATTGACTTATTACACTTAGCATAATACCCTCTAGTTCCATCCACATTGTTGCAAATGGCAAGATTTCATTTTTGATGGCTGCATAATATTCCATTGTGTATATGTATACCACATCTTTTTTTTAATATATTTTACCTATTTATTTGACAGAGAGAGAGAGCACAAGCAGGGGGAATGGCAGGCAGAGGGAGAGGGAGAAGCAGGCTCCTTACTGAGCAGGGAGCGCGACACAGGGCTCGATCCCAGGACCCCAGGATCATGACCTGGGCCTAAGGCAGACGCTTAACCGGCTGAGCCACCCAGGTGCCCCTACCACATCTTCTTTATCCATTCATTTATCAATGGACATCTGGGTTCTTTCCATAGTTTGGCTATTGTGGACATTGCTGCTATAAACATTGGGGTGCAACTGCCCCTTCAGATCAATACATTTGTATCTTTGAGGTAAATACCCAGTAGTGCAATTGCTGGGTCATAGGGTAGCTCTATTTTCAACTCTTTGAAGAACCTCCATACTGTTTTCCAGAGTGGCTGCACCAGCTTGCATTCCCACCAACAGTGTAGGAGGGTTCTCCTTCCTCCACATCCTCACCAACATCTATCATTTCTTGGCTTGTTAATTTTAGCCATTCTGACTGGTGTGAGGTAGCATCTCATTGTGGTTTTGATTTGTATTTCCTTGATGCCAAGTGATGTTCAACATTTTTTCATGTGTCTGTTGGCCATTTGGCTGTCTTCTTTGGAGAAGAGCATATGACTCTTGATCTCAAGGTTGTGAGTTTGAGCCCCACATTGGGGGTAGAGATTACATTAAAAATTTTAAGGGGTACCTGGGTGGCTCAGTTGGTTAAACAACTGACTCTTAGTTTTGGCTCAGGTCATGATGTCGGGGTTGTGAGATCAAGCCCTGCATTGGGCTCTGAAGTCAGCAGGGAGTCAGCTTCAGATTCTGTCTCTCCCTCTTCCGCTGCACCTTCCCCTTTCTGGTGCTCTCTTAAATAAATAAATCTTTAAAGAAAAAAAATTTTTTTAACAGTCTTGAGGTTTTTTATTTTCTTTACATTTATCATGCCACGAATTCATAGGGAATGGTTTCCAGCAGTTTGGGCTCCTTTCAATTGGTTCTCATAAAATGTGCTTCTCTGGGTGGGGCAGGCTGGCACTTCAGTTGAACCCAAGTACCTTTTTTTTTGGCTTCCTTCTCTTTCTGATCATTTTCCTTCACACACTTCAGGAAGCTATCTCAGCTCTTTGAGTGTTTAATATGCTCAATGTGTACATTAATTCTCTTGGCAAGAATCTTGCCCTTGTTTATTTAGAGCAATGCCAACAGCATGCTCAGTAACATTATAGACTCTTCCAGTTTTGCCATGGTGACATTTGTGGGGCATTCCTTTTTGAACAGTGCCCATTCCCTTGATGTCCACAATATCACCTTTCTTGTAGATTCCCATGTATGTGGCCAAAGGAACAACTCCATGTTTTCTAAAAGGCCTAGAGAACATATAGTGGGTATCTCTCCTCTTTCCCTTTGTTTTGATCATTTTAGTGAATTACTGGAAGATGGCAGTTCCAGACAAAAGGAAAGCAGAAATTTTTAAAAATAAAATATAAATGGGACTCCTGGGTGTCTCAGTTGGTTAAGTTACTGACTATTGGTTTAGGCTCAGGTCATGATCTCAGGGTCATGGGATCTAGCCCCATGTCATTGGGCTCTGTGTTCAGAGGGGAATCAGCTAGAGATTCTCTCTCTCTCCCTCTCCCTCCCACACTCTGTCTTTCTCTCTAAAATAATAAATAAATCTTTAACATAAAAAATAATAAATAAATAAAATAAAAATAAAATATTAAATATTAAAAAGTTTTTAATTAAAATGGGCAAAGAGGGGAACCTGACCAGTTTAGTTGGTGGAACATGTGATTCTTGGTGTTGGGGTCATGAATTAGAGCCCCATGTTAGGCGTGAAGATTGCTTGAAAAAAAATTAAAAACAAAATAAAATAAATTAAAATGGGCAAAGTAGCTTTATTCTTAATAGCCCCAAAGTGGAAATAACCCAAATGGCCATCACTTGATGAATTAATAAACAAAATGTGGTAGTCACAAACAATGGAATATTAGTCAGCCATGAAAAGGAATGGAGTGCTGATATATGCTACTATATGGATGAACTTTGAAAACATGCTAAGTGAAAAAGCCAGTCACAGAAAGCATACATTGTATGATTCTTTTTGTGTGAGATGTCCAGACTAGGCAAATCCTCGAATAGTCAATTTGAGACAGAAAGCAGATTAGTGATTACCGGGAGCCATGACGTGGGAGGAGCAGGAGAGAACTAGTAATGCGTGCAGCATTTCTTTGGGGAATGATGAAATATTTTCGAATTAGATTGTGGTAATGGTTGCACAACTTTGTGAGATACTAAAACCCACCAAACTGTACACTTTAAGTGCGTGAATATGAATTATATCTCAATATAGCTATTTCCTTAAAAAGGAAACAAGAATGAGCAAAGAAACTGGCGAACATGAGGATATACCTAAAATACATACACAACAACAATGAAATAAGGGATTAAAAGCACAGTAGAGGGGCGCCTGGGTGGCTCAGTCGTTAAGCGTCTGCCTTCGGCTCAGGTCATGATCCCAGGGTCCTGGGATCGAGCCCCGCATCCGGCTCCCTGCTCAGCAGGAAGCCTGCTTCTCCCTCTCCCACTCCCCCTGCTTGTGTTCCCTCTCTCGCTGTGTCTCTCTCTGTCAAAAAAATAAATAAAATCTTTTAAAATAAATAAATAATAAAAGCATGGTAGAATTATAATATCAAACAATCATTGGGGTTGTGTGCTTCCACAGGCACACATGGGATAATTTTAATTTCAAAAAGGTTAAGGACTGCAGTTGATTAAAACATATTGAATATAGGGGCGCCTGGGTGGCTCAGTCGTTAATCGGCTGCCTTCGGCTCAGGTCATGATCCCAGGGTCATGGGATCGAGCCCCACATCGGGCTCCCCACTCCGCGGGAAGCCTGCTTCTCCCTCTCCCGCTCCCCCTGCTTGTGTTCCCTCTCTCGCTGTCTCTCTCTCTCTGTCGAATAAATAAATAAAATCTTAAAAAAAAAAAACATATTGAATATATAAAAAGTCATGAGTTCAGAATAATTTTTTAGAAAGCAAATAGTCCTGGAGATAGCCAGGCCATCAACTTATTCCTCTGAAAATTGTTAGTTATAGGGAAAGAACTAAACATTTCTGCTTTTCTAATATAAATAGAATTTCAGTATAACCTAATATCCCCGTGGATAAGGGAAAGTGTTTCAAAACAGAAGAATTCCAGTTAGGGCTGGGACTAGGGTAAGGTGAGTCAAGTGCCTAGGGTAGAAAATTTGAGAAGGCACTCACCTTGCCCTGATTCTAGTTAATAAATGCAGGAGTGTCCAAACTAGAAAATCGTTTCAACCATTAGTGAAATAACTGATTCAAGCACTAGTAATTAATGCTGCTAAAACAACTACAAGAAAAACTGATAGGAAACATATAAAAATCAGGCTGTCACCATCCAAACCCAATCATCACTCTTAATGCTACAGAAAGTGAGACAACCAACATCGCATGCCTCCTGAGTGGGTACAGAAAGTACATAGCACGACTTAGTAAGGATTCTCAGGAAAAAATTTTGAGTCATAATACAATCAAACCGGGCACCTGGCTGGCTCAGTCAGTGGAACGTGTGACTCTTGATCTCGGGGTTGTGAGTTTGAGCCCCACATTGGAGGTAGAGATTACTTAAAAATTAAAATATTTAAAAAACAATAATAGGGGTACCTGGGTGGCTCAGTCGTTAAGCATCTGCCTTCGGCTCAGGTCATGATCCCGGGGTTTGAGCCCTGCGTTGGGCTCCCTGCTTGGTGGGAAGCCTGCTTCTTCCCTTCCCACTCCCCCTGCTTGTGTTCCTGCTCTCACTATCTCTCTCTCTCTGTCAAATAAATAAATAAAATCTTTAAAAAATAAATAAATAAATAAAATAATAATGCAGTCAAACCTTTAAAACTGACCCCTAGTCCACAGGAAACACTGAGCATAAAGGACGCAGTCCACAAGGAAGCAATATACAAGATCTCAAAGGAGGGACTTTATATTAGACTCTAATTTCATCAGCAAGTCAATGAAAGGAAAAATAAAAGGGGAGGGGACTGTTCTAGATTAAGAGAAACATAAGACTTAAAAGACTTATGAGAAACACGAGAGACGTAACAACCAAATAAAACAGATCCTGTTTGATCTTGATTTTAAACAGAAATTACAAAAAGAATTTTTTATACAATCAAGGAAATTTGAGTATGGCTTGGTAATTGAATAATATTAAATAATTATTTGCATTTTGTTAGATGTGATAATGGATTGTGGTCATGCAAGAAAATATTTGGAGATTTCTTTTTGAGTTGCATACTGAAGTATTTAGAACTGAATGGTACAATGTCTGGGATTTGCTTTAAAATACTCCTACTCCAACAAAAAACATAACAAGGGGGAAGGAGTAAATGAAACAAGTCTATGGTTAAATGAAGCTAAGGGATGAACACATGGGGTTTGTTATACTTTCTAGTTTGGGGCATGTTTGGAAAGTTTCACAATAAAAATCCCAAAAATATGGGTACCCCATTATTCAGCTAAATCTCACTGTATAGAATGTATCCTAGAGAAACTCTTACAGCTGTGCACATGTTCAAGAGTGAGTTGTGCTTTGTAAAATGAAAATTGGAGATGAGTTCAAAGTCTGCGAATAAAAGAAGAGATAAATAGGGTAAAGTGTCAACAGCCATACCCCATTCCTCCTAGTTAACAAAATCCTGATTTTATTTATCCCTCACAGAAATACTTTGTGAATACTGTGTGATGGATCCAAGGCATGCTTTGGAATCTCATTTCTTCTTACCAGTAATTGATGCGGTGGCAGGCAGGCAACAATTTTGCCAATGAAAACAAAGGGAAATCTTGGTGAGAGTCTAGGGAAGTTCCACCATACTTCATTGATTCCAAGGCACACAATCTTTCTTTCATTTCTGAAATTTGCAGGCTTCTCACAACTGATAGCATGTTGCTGGACGGCTGGTGTAGTGTGTTTGTCAACCCTGCGTGTGTACAAACATTATCTGAAAACCTACCCTTTGTGACATCTGGTAAGATCCAGAAAGTACTAGAATTACAACTTGCAGAATGGGTGTTCCTGAGACCACAGTGGCACATTCCGTGAGGAGATACTGCACTGCCAGTTCCTTATAGCCCAGAGGGTAACATTTTGGGGGGAAACATGGACGTGGAAGGATCTGATTTGAAAAGTGATTTAGAGTGGAACTCTGGTGAGAAGACATTCTGAAAATACCCTTAACCAATTTATTTCATTTCTACCTTCCTATTTTGTATACTCAAGAGTAATATATAATTTTAAAAATGTTATGTCTAAGTTTAAAAGGGTTATTTTTAAGAGTATAAAACAAAACTTCTAAGGGATAAGAAAATACTGTCAGTTTAAGTGTCGGAATTTTGGTTTTCTTAATAGTTAAAAAAACATGTGCCTTCCCATTGATGGATGGAATGTGGTACCTATCTGTTAGAGAATAAGGCTAGAAAATAGAAATTCTTTTTTTTTTTTCCAAGCAGCAATATGAATCATGTTTCTTGAAAAACGAATGCAGACGAACACAGAATGGGTGCCCGGGCGCCCTGGACTGCTCCTTTCCACAGGCCCCTGCATCATGGGGGCCCCAGGGCTGGGGCTCCTGCGCCGCCGGCCTTCACAGGGTGGACGAGGCCCTGGCGTCTCCCCAGCGACGCAATAAATAGGAGGATCGAATGGAGGACCGAGAAAATAGAAATTCTTTTTGCTCCCCTTCTTGCTTTGGATACTGTCCGGCAAGGGCACAGCTGTGGCAGTTATCTGGGACCACCAGGGGGAGACAAAAAGGATACCAGGGATGTCCAGTTGCATCCAGACATTGCTGAGTCACTCATCTAGCAATGGAACATTCTACTTGCAGATTCCCATCAATGAGATAAGTAATGCCTATATTACTTATAAGACTTTTACTTAGGAATCATGCTAGAAAAGTATACTGAAGTGATAATCATTTAGTAGAATACTGAACATTTTAAAATATACTATAAAGTTTAATAAAATATATATTTTTTATATTTTAACATATATTTATATAAATATAAACATATTTTATATGAATACTATGTATTTTATAAATATATATTTCGATATCAAAAAGATGATGTTGAGTTAAAAAAAGCAAGTTTCAGAATAATATCTGTGCAATACTTATATAAAGTTGAATGATTCATAATGTGTTGTTTATATGTTTTAAACATGGACTAGAAGGATACATACTATCTTTTTTTTTAATTTTTATTTATTTATTTATTTGACAGAGAGAGACACAGCGAGAGCAGGAACGCAAGCAGGGGGAGTGGGAGAGGGAGAAGCAGGCTTCCCGCTGAGCGGGGAGCCCAATGCAGGGCTCCATCCCAGGACCCTGGGATCATGACCTGAGCCGAAGGCAGACGCTTAATGACTGAGCCACCCAGGCGCCCCGGATACATACTATCTTTAGCATAGTGGATATGCTAAAGATACTCACTGGGGGGGCGCCTGGGTGGCACCTTGGTGCCTTGGCTCAGGTCATGATCCCAGGGTCCTGGGATGGAGCCCTGCATTGGGCTCCCCGCTCAGCGGGAAGCCTGCTTCTCCCTCTCCCACTCCCCCTGCTTGTGTTCCCTCTCTAGCTGTCTCTCTCTCTCTGTGTCAAATAAATAAATAAATAAGAATTAAAAAAAACAACAACCCTAGTTACTTAAATTTTCCATGTTTATAACTGAAACAATCTCAAAGTCATAGTTTAGAGCACAATAAAAGTATGTTTAACATACATACATTTTTTTCTTTCACTTGCAAATTAGAAATGTCCACTGGAGATGGCGCCAAAGAGTCATGAAAAACACTAGGCTATGCGACAGACTAATTCTCTTAACGGTACTAGCTATAATTGTGAAAATCCCATGTATACTATTAAGACTTCTATCAACAATATCTTGTATTTGCATATTAGTGGTTCAGAAATAATGATAAGGACACAAATCTAAAAGCCAACAAACTTTGTAGGACACCTCCAGAAGGAATAAAGAACCTTAGGATGAGAAGAGGCTCCCCGACTCAATATGTTGTTTTTAAGACTTTTGCCAAAAGATTTCTATTGGTCAGGGTCTAACCAGGAAAATAGAAACCACTCTAAGCATTGAAAACAGGGGAGAAAACCCCGGAGGGAACCTAATACAGGGAATTGGATAGAGGAGCCGAGAAACCTGGCAAGGCAGTGAGGCAACCCAGCCCTTAAAATAGCAGGACAACATTACTGCCTCCTGCTGGAGCGAGGGGGGAGAAAGAAAGGAAGCAGGAGGTGTTCCTGGAGTCCAAGGGCTGGGGTCATTGAGCAAAACCAGAACTACCCTGAGCCTGTTGAGGGATGAGCCTTTCCCAGAAAGACTACCTGAGGCAGAGAAAGAAGAGGAGAAATACCCCTGGTTTCTCCCTTCCTCTTGCCTTCTGATTTCCCAACGACGCCTCCCATTGGCTGGACTTAGCCAGAAATCAGCTGACCTGGGATCCTGGGAAACAGCCTATAGGAGGAGTCAGCCCCCTGAAAGCACAGCAGAGCGGAGCGAGGGTAAAAATGAGATCTGAGGGCAGAGAGGATCCATCCCACTAGTTGTAAACTTAATTAGTTATAGTTAAATTTTCTTGTTTCTCCTATTTCTTTTCCAAAATGGTTCTCAGGCGCCTGGGTGGCTCAGTCGGTTGGGCGTCTGCCTTTGGCTCAGGTCATGATCCAGGAGTCCCAGCATCGAGTCCTCCATCGGACTCCCTGCTCACTGGGGAGTCTGCTTCTCCCTCTGACCTCCCCCCCTCTCATGCTTTCTCTCTCTGGCTCTCTCTCTCTTAAATAAATAAAATCTTTAAAAAATAGTAACAAAATAAGATAAAATGGTTCTCAACTCCTATATACCCAGAGTTGCCACATTTAGGGAGTGGGAAGGAGAGACACGGATGCCGGTTGAATCTGAATTTCAGATAAACAATGCAATATTTGGAATATATTTATATCAAAAAATATTTGGTATTTATCTGAAATTCAAATTTAACTGGGCATCCTGTCCTTAAAATTGTATCTTGCACACTGTGTACCATATACCAAGTATAAATGAAATGCTTTAAAAACAAAACTAACTTATACACCCAACTATACAAAAAACAGAACTTATCCTAATTTCCACATCTGTAAGACAGTGGGAAAGACTATTTCACAAAATTAGATAATGCCACTGTGCTCCAAACATTCTGGTGACAGAGACTTTGGATACAGGGCCAGACATAGGGTAAAGCAAGTGAGGCACTGACCTTGGGTGCAAAATTTAATGGGGTGCCAAAAAACTTAGTAAGTAATCAAGATAAATAATATGTTAATGGAATATTTTTAAATAAAAATGAATACAAAAAAATCCATAAAGAACAAAATATTGAAAATTTTAATATGACAGGATCAGTAACAGTGTGTGCTGAGACATATTGAAACCTGAGAAAAAAGGAAAAATCAGTCTTTACTTACTTTAAACCTGTCTTTACTTAAAATATTGATGTACTGTTCATCATGAATATATTAACTCCTGATTTCTAAAAATATTGCCTTAAAATACTATTTGTCTTGATTATGGAATTTTTTGGCACTTCCTTAAATTTTTCCACCTGAAATGAGTGTTCAGCACTGTTTGGATCCATTTCAGGGTTACACAAAATTCGCCAGATTTGGGTCGAATGATTACTGGCAACTTTTAAGTTGGCAAATAGTTTTGCCTTTGGAGCTTGATTTGAATAGCCAGTGAATGAAAAGTGAAGCTGGGAGAGGAGCTTGATGTCCATCCCTGTGAATGTTACTGCTTTGGCAAAGTGGGTAGAAATTTATGCTTTCACATCTTTGTAGTATTTCTTGGTAATTATCTACTCACTGAGATGAATTGGTTGCAAAAAAACTTGTAGTTTCCACCAGAAATTTGATTATGGAAATAACACTTGATTTAACCCTTTGTATCCTAAAAAAAAAAAAAAAAAAGCCAGATCTAGAGTCGAAGAACTCTTTTCAAGTTCTAGTTGTGACACTTACTAGCTGAGCAAGTTGATTCATTGATTTACTTCTTGGAGCCTCAATTTCTTCACCCTCAAAATGGGTTTGAATATCCATATTACAACAATGTTGAGGACAAAAAGAAACAATCATTGCAAAACCTCATTATGAAATTGTAAAAGACCATTCAGAAGTGTCAAAACTCCTGATACACTGAAGAATTCTCATCTTGGAGGGGGGAGGGGCAAAGGGTGAGGGAGAGAGAATCTTAAGCTCCAGTGTGGAGCCCAATGTGGGGCTCGATCTCACCACCCTGAGATCATGGCCTGAGCTGAAATCAAGTGTCGGATGCTTAACTAACTGAGCCCCCCAGGCCCCCCAGAATTCTCATTATCGTAAAGTCCTGTTGCATTCATAGATATTGGCATGCTTACTAAGTATCAATATAAGGATGATATTTAAAAACAGTATTTGGAGATTATAACTGAGGTAATGGAGAGGGGATTCATATCGAGAGATTGTTTCCATAGTGCAAGAGAAGATTTGCGTATTGCTGGTATAATCTTTGGCCATCAGGAACATCTTCTTGAGAAAATGATGCCCATGTTTCCTGGGAAGGAAACGGCTTTAGCTACAAAGGAGGGTGTGTATGGGATGGAAACTGAAAAGGGATTATAGGCAGGTCATGAAGGGTCTTAAAAGTCATTTTAAGGAGTTTGGAATTGGTACTAAAAGCAATGAAGTATTTTAAATGGATGTGGACAGGATCAGATTAGCATTAAAAAACCTATCTCGGGGCGCCTGGGTGGCTCAGTTGGTTGAGCGTCTGCCTTCAGCTCAGGTCAGGATCCCAGGATTCTGGGATCTAGCCCCATGAGCAGGGAGCTTGCTTCTCACTCTGCCTCTGCCCGCCACTCTGCCTGCTTGTTTGTGCTCTCTATCTCTCTGTCAAATATATAAATAAAATCTTCAAAAAAAGTAAAAATAAAAAACCTATTTCTGGCTAAATGAAGACATTCTGGAAGGGGAAAAGACAGGATGACAAGGTTGCTGTGGCACTTGTCTCAGAGGCGATAATGACTTGGGAATAGAGTGGCAGTGAAAATGGAAGGATCCATCATATGGAGGAGGTAGAATCCATAGACCTCGGTTGGCTGGTTGAACCAGATGGGGAATGAAGAACTGGGAGATGGTGTTTCAGTTATCTATTGCTACACCCTCAAATTTAGTGGTTTAAAAGAACAACTTGTACATCCACATGCAAAAGAATGAGGTTGGGGGGAGCGCCTTGGTGGCTCAGTAGGTTAAGGGTCTGACTCTTAATTTTGGCTCAGGTCATGATCTCAGGGTCATGAGATTGAGCTCCGTGTGGGGCTCTGAGCTGGGTGTGAAGCCTGCTTGGGATTCTCTCTCTCCCTCTCTATCTGCTCCCCCCTCAACAACAACAACAAAAACATTTTTTTTTTTTTTTTGGAGAGAGAGAGCGCATGTGTTTGAGAGGGAGGGGGCAGGGAGGGGCAGAGGGGAAAGGGAGACAGAGAATCTCAAGCAGGCTCCACGCCCAGCACAGAGCTGGGCCCAAGAGTCGATCTCATGACCCTGAAATCATGACCTGAGCTAAAATCAAGAGTCAGATGCTTAACTATCTGAGCCACCCAGGCGTCCCTTAAAAATAAAATCTTAAAAAAAAAATGTTAGAATTAGAAATCGGTAGTGATTGTACGACTTCACAGCTCAGTTTCAAAGGGAGAATTGCACACTTTACAAGGGTGAATTGTATGGTATGTTAATTATATCTTAATTTTTAAAATTAGATTTAAGAAATGCAACAACAATGCCTTATCATTTTTTGCCATCCTGGGGGTTGACTGAGCAGTTTTTCTATTTCGTATGGTATTGGATAGGATCATTCATGTGACTACATTGAGCTGGCAGCTGAGCTGAGCTGGAAGTTTCAAGAAGGCTTCATTTTTGGGGTGTCTGGGTGGCTCAGTCAGTTGAATGTCGGACTCTTGGTTTCAGCTCAGGTCATGATCTCTGTGTCCTGGGATCAAGCCCGGTGTCAGGCTCCATGCTCAGCCTCCCCCTCTGTCCCTTTCCCTCTCCCTCCCCCTCTGCCCCTCTCCCAGCTCACACATGCTCACTCTCTCTCTCAAATAAATAAATAAATAAATAAATAAATAAATAAATAAAATCTTTAAAAAAAAAAGAAAAGAAGAAGTCTTCATTCTTATGTCTGGAACCTTGGTGCTTGCTGTCAGTTGACGCATCTTGGGTTTCCTTCATGTGGTCTCTCTCCAGCAGGACAGCCTGAGCTTCCTTACACCTTGGTGGCTGAGAACAAGGGAAGAAAAGTGGAAACTGCAATACTTTTGAATGACTAGCCCAAAACTGGCTCACCATCACTTCTGCATCCTGTTGGTCAGAACAAGTCACAGCTCAGTTTCACAGGGAGAAGGAGAACAGCATGTGCTTATTGGGACAGGTGTAACTGCTGACAACTATCTTTGCAGACAGTCTTGCACAAGTGACAAGGACCACATCCAGTTTGAGGCGCTCTTCACTGGCTGGAGGGGAAGTGCAGTGCCAAGGTTGGTGATACAACAGAGTCCCACTGAGATTTTCCACCTCCCACTTTTTTTTTAAGATTTTATTTTTGGGGGTCCCTGGGTGGCTCAGTCGTTAAGCGTCTGCCTTTGGCCCAGGTCATGATCCCAGGGTCCTGGGATCAAGCCTCGCATTGGGCTCCCTGCTCAGCGAGAAGCCTGCTTCTCCCTCTCCCACTCCCCCTGCTTGTGTTCTCTCTCTCCCTCTCTCTCTCTGTCAAATAAATAAATAAAATCTTTAAAAAAAAGATTTTATTTTTTTAAGTAATCTCTACACACAATGTGGGGCACAAATCCACAACCTCAAGATCAAGAGTCTCATGCTCTACTGACTGAGCCAGACAGGTGCCCCCTCCCCCACTTCTGAATTAACACCTTTCCATCACTGATGTCACCCTATCTGTGAACAAAGGATAGCTGCCAATACTGCAAGTTGAGAGAAGAGACCTAAATTGTCTTCAATGTAGGAAATTCTAGAACGTTTAAAGCTGAGTGTGGTGGTTAAGATAATAGTCACTTGTCTTGTGACTTGGGAAAGTGGGTTAACTCCTGTGCCTCAGTTTCCTTATCTATGAAATGAGGAACAAGAACAAGAAAAGTGACCACCTGTGAGAAACTGAAAAATGACTCTGTTGACATCTAGGTCCTGCTAAGAAAATAAAAATAATTCTTCATAGCAGAATGTTCCCAAATGGACATAAGCAATCACAGAATATAAACAATGTTCAGAGAAGTTTACAGCATGACTGTGTTTGGAACAAGACAAAAAACAAAGCCCTCCACAACTGTAAAAATGAGGGAACACCCCCTTCTTCTAACATGAGTAATGCTGCCCCTTGACCAATGACAACTCTAGCCTTGCTTTAATCCTCCTGCCTCCTAGATAAAGATTAAGACCCTTAATCACTGAACTGCCTGTTTCCTGAGTGAATCTAATTCTAAATTGCCCCCTCCACCTGCCTAATCCCTCTTTAAAATCATCCAGCACAAGTCCAGATTATTTAAGAGGTTCTGCCTAATTCCCTTTTCTTGAGAGGATCCTTCCTTAAGCAAGATCAGTAAGCACTTCAGGCATCATTTTATGTGAGCTCTAACATGTTGGGGAGAAAGAATCTCCTCTGCCCTTCACAGTTCTTCTAGCTGGACTAAGAATCAAACTGAGATGAGACAAATTAGTGGGGAAAAATCAACTTTAATAGCATACATATGAGGAGTCCACACAGACATGGAAATTCCAAAGACAGTGAGTCACATGAGGCTTATATGAGCTAAGGAAAGGGGTAGGGGTCTGAAGATACAATGGGAGAAAAAGACCATTAGCAGGAAGGTGGGAAGAGATGTTTGGAAAATAAAGATGTTTGCCCTATGCCAAAGTGACCCATCTTGGGTCAGCCTGCCCTTGGCCCCTTCAAACATATACATCAAAATATATACTAGAATATTCATATTGGCCTTATTCAATACAGACAATAAAATAAGCATATAAATTACATAATAATTAACATAATGGAACATTACATAACAATGAGAAACAAGCTACAAACTCAACAACATGGATGAATCTCATATTGTTGAGCAAATGAAGCTAGACTCCAAGAAAAATATACTCTATGGGGATGCTTGGGTAACTCAGTCGGTTAAGTGTCCAACTCTTGATTTCAGTTCAGGTCATTATCTCAGGTTTGTGGGACTGTGCCCTGAATCAGGTCCGTGCTCAGCATAGAGTCTGCTTGAGATTTTCTTCCTCTCCCTCTGTCCTTCCCCCAATTCTTACATGCTCTCTCACTCGAAAATAAATAAATAAGGTGTGCCTGGGTGGCTCAGTCACCTTTGGCTCAAGCCATGGTCCCAGGGTCCTGGGATCAAGCCCTGAATCAGACTCCCTGCTCAGTGGGGAGTCTGCTTTTTCCTCTCCGTCTACCCCCTCCTCCACTCGTGCTTTCTCTCTCCCTTGCTCTGTCTCTCAGGTAAATAAATAAAATCTTTAAAAATTAAATTAAATAAATAAGTCTTTAAAAATATATATATAGGGGCCCCTGGGTGGCTCAGTTGATAGCGTCTGCCTTCAGCTCAGGTCATGATCCCAGCAGCCTTGCATTGGGGTCCCTTGTCTGTGGGAAGCCTGCTTCTCCCTCTCCCACTCCCCCTGCTTGTGTTCTTCTCTCGCTGTGTCTCTTTCTGTCAAATAAATAAAATCTTTAAAAAAATAAAATAAAATAAAATAAATATATATATGCTGTATGGTCCATTTGTATTAAATTTGAATCCATGGTGTTAGCCATCAATATAGTGACTACCCTTGTGGAGAAATGGGAGGAGGCATTAGGGGGGCCTCTAGTTGCAGGTAGTTTGTTGTCCTTTCTCTGGGCGCTAGTTAGGTGGATATGTTGAAAATTCGATAAACCGTACTTATGATTTGTGCACTTTTCTATGTGAACGTTAATGTGAATAAAAGTTTTTTTTTTAAAGTGGACAACCACTTAAAAGGGACATAGGAGCCTACCTGAAAAAGCTCCCAATTAATAAAGCTGAAACAATTTCAGCAACAAAGTAACTTAATATTGAATTGTAAACACAATCATGAGTCCATACTCATAAAATTTATGATTAAATAAGTAACTAAATGAGAAGAGACAAATCTCCCTTAGAGAAGGTTATCTACATACATACTCCTCACTGCAGGAGGTAGAGTTTAAAACATCCTCCACTCCCCAACCTGAGTGTGAACTGCACTTAATGACTCACTTCCAAAGAGTAGAATGTGGAAGTAACTTTACAGTGGAGAAGACTGGCAGACCCTACCTGAGCCAGGTGATCAAAGTTAACATCATCATTTGCTAGCATGTAATCTTCATTTGATGTGATGAGAATGGCAAGTCACCTCTGGTTTTCCTCCTAAAAACCCATAATCCTAGTCTAACTGTAACTGAACTCAAGGGGTGCTGCATTTGGGGTGCATCAAATTGAACATAACCCAAAGAAGTGTTGAAAGCAAAGAGCTTTTTTTTTTCAAAAATTTTTTTTAAAATTTCATTTATTTAATATAGTGAGAGAGAGAGGAAGGGAGAGCAAAGAGGGAGAGTGAGAGGGAGAAGCAGATCCCCCACTGACCAGAGAGCCTGATGTGGGACTCAATCCTAGGACCCTGAGATCATGACCTGAGCCAAAGGCAGACACTTAACCAACTGAGGCACCCAGGTGCCCCAAAAGCAAAGAACTTTTTATTACTTGTTACTTGTAAGGAGACAGATAGTTCTCAAAGCACTGTCTTCCCATGGATTAGTACAGGATGCTTTTAGTCACTGTATCAGTGGGCAGGGCAGGTAGCTTGCAAATACATTAAGGAACTTATACATATTCTATTACTTATGCTCTTTGCTTCACCTATGCTTGTCTAACACATTAACATGCTAGTGCATATAGGTATGTTCAAAAAATGGCAGAAAACCCCACCTATAGGAAGAGATCTTAGTATTATAATGAGCTAAAGGCAACTTTAAGACAACTTGGGAGAAAATAATAAATAAATAAATAAATAAATAAATAAATAAATAAATAAAGGGGCTCTCGGCTGGCTCAATTAATAGAGCATGCAGCTCTTGATTTCGGGGTTGTAGTTCAAGCCCTATGTTGGGTACAGAGATTACCTAAAAATAAAATCTTCTTGGGGGCACCTGGGTGGTTCAGTCAGTTAAGTGTCCGACTCTTGATTTTGGTTCAGGTCATGATTTCAGGGTTGTGACATGGGCGTGGAGCCTGCTTAAGATTCTCCCTCTCCCTCTCTAATAATAATGACAAAAATAATAATAAAATAATACAATCTCCAAAAAAAATAAAGACAACTCAGTGGGGCTTCTGCATAGATCCTCAGCTCTAGTCCTGCTCAAACTGGCTCATGTAAGGGGCTATCATGTGAAACACCTAGCCGGGTAGTCTCCTTGGCTGGAACTGCTGGTTCTGCAAAACAAAACACATTCCTCCCCTGCTTTTGTCCCTTCCTGCTCCTCCCTTCTACTGAGAGCTTTTAGCCTCTGATCTAAGTAACTTCCCTGCTGCATCCTAGGTAACAGGGGCAGGAGTGTCCTGAGAAGGTAGACCCCGTTGATTGAAGGCCCATGAAGTCATGTTAGGAGGTGTCCTGATGCCACTTTGTCTGGTCCTCTGTTGGTCTTTTCCATTTCAAGAGACTTGGAATCTAAAATATACCTTTATTCTTTATGCTAAATATTTCATTAGATATATTTGATAATTGTATCTCTAGGATAGTGCTGATTAACTACTTGTCCCACAGGTTGCTTTGAAAGATAAAGCAGGCATTCCTATCCCTGGAGGCTAGGCCTATGTGTTCCTTGTTTGGTCCAGCTGTGCCTGGGGACAATTTGACTGCTTCTGTTCTGAATTGACAGGATGAATGTCTGGGTGCCAGCTTCATAACCATGAACAAAATAAATCAAATCAAATGTGCAGTCTTCAAAAATCCTGACCAGTACTCCTTAAAGCTGTCAAAATCATCAAGGACAAGAAAAATCTGAGAAACTATCACAGTCAAGACTAGCCTAAGAAGACATAATGAATGTAATGTGTTGTCCTTGACAGAATGCTGGAACAAAATGGGGACAGTGGGGAAAATTGATGAAATTACAAAAAATATATGGTAATGTACCAATCAAGGTCGTTTCTTAGATGTGACAGATGTACCAGTTATTTAGTCAAAATCTATGATGCTCACAACACGGGAAACTAGGTGAGGAGTATACAGGAACTCTATGTATCTCTTTTCAATTTTTCTGTAAATATAAAACTATTCTAAAATAAAATGTTTTGTTTACAGGAACTGCAACAGTGTCTTCTCACAGAATTGGGAGAAATCAGTGAAAGCGTACAGGTGTCAGGTGTTATTGTGATTTTACGTAAAATGCGGGAGGAAAGCTCTGACACTCAGGAATTTTAACCACGATAAGCAAGAAGTAATCGCGTGGAGATCCCTCCCGGGCGACCCAGCACACGCCCACAGCCACAACTGAGCATCCGTCCAGTCGGGCGCGCACGCATACGCACACGCACACGCCGCCGGGGGCGGGGCGCTCGGGGGCGCCTGCGTGGGGCGGGGCCAGCCGCAGTTCCCGGGGCGGCCCCCGGAAGTGGTGTGTACCAGGATGCCGTGGAGCGGAAGCTGTGCCTGGCGGGAGACAGTGGGGCTACCCGGCCTGAGACGCTGCCTCTTGTTGCTAGACGACGTGAACTAGCTTTCGTCACTTCCTCAGCCCGCCGCCTCCCCATTCCCCAGGCCGGAACCCAAGGGCCCGGAGCCGGGGTGGGCTCGTCTTCCGAGGTCCAGGACCGTAGCTAGCTTGGCAGCTGGAGTCGAGGCCACGCCACCTGCGGGGAAGAACCTAAGCTGGAGTGGGAAGATGGCTGCAGACAAGCCTGCAGGTGAGGCTCCCACGCCCCGTGTGCTGAAGCGGTGGGACACGCGGGGGTGGGCCGACCCTGGCGCTGAGTCTGTGGGGACTAGGGGATGGGGACCCGAGGGCGACTTTAATTTGAGTGTGCATTTCTCTCCCCCGTCCTCTCCCTCGGCCGTCCCAAATGTGAGTCTTTGGGCCCCAGATCGATAGTTTTTGTTTTTGTTTTTTTTAATCTAAGTGCAGTATGAAGCCACTACTGACCGCCTTTGCCCCACTCTCCAGAATATCTAACTTAAATTTATTTAACCACTTCACAGGCTTTTCGGTTTTCCAGTGGGGAAGGCAGAACAAGCAAAGTTCACCCTGGAGCACACAGCTGCCTTAAGTCCCCTGGCTCAGGATAAGACTCACCTGGGCTGTTTTGCCCTACATAAGCCTGCCTCTGGTCAGCGATGTCCTATGTAATTAGTTTTGTGAAAACTATGTGTTTAAGTAGACAAAATTAGAGCGTCTCTATTCGTTCTGTGCTCTCAGATATCTTGCGTTTAGAACCTATTTTCCCGTAGTTCCTCAAGGTTAATTAATTTAATCTCGATTATTTTCTCTATGGATTACTGCTCCATTCCTAGAATCTTCTCCATTAGGGTATGTAAAATTCTATCCTGCCTACCTCTGGGACGATCTGCCATATGTGTCTTTTAAGAAATTAATGTTCTCTGTGGCATCTCAGTTATGTTGGGAGAGCTTAACTGACAGATCTTAGAAGTGGTCAACACTAAGACTTTTTGTAGTGAAATTTTAAAAAAAGAAAAGATAGTCTCTATATTCTGTAGATTTTGATTTCAGTAAGGGACAGATGGACTTGATTTGAAATGAAAGTGAGCCAATCCTAATATAGGTACAGATGAATAAAATTGTTGAAAAAAATCTCTTCAGTAAACTGAGAAGAAAAACAGAGAAAAGGTTTACAAAGTGAGGATAATAGAATATGCTGTAGAATTTTAGGTAGGCTGGTCACAGAAAGACTCGGGTGAAGTGATATTTGAGCAGATACCCACATGAAATGAAAGAGAGAGCCATATGGAATGGTTAGTGTGGATAGGGAGAATGTTCCAGGCAGGAAATAAGCATGACTTGTCCAAGGCTGGACGAAGGGGACCAGCATTTTCCTTTTTAATTGATGGCCATTATCTGTTTCCCAGGTTTACCATTCCTCCGTGCCCATATCTTTTGCGCTTGCCTGGAATGACCTTTTTAGACCTAAAGCCCATCTGGTTTTCAAGCCCTACCTCAGTCATTAAGCATTCTTCTACTTGTTCATTCACTCACAAAGATTGAGTACCACGCACTGCCTTGGATATTGAAGAAATGGATATGACACACTCCCTGCCTTTGAAGACCTACTGCTCAGTCTGTGAGAGACCTAATATAGTGGCACATCCATTTGGTAGTACGTATGTAATATAGCCACGTAACGTAACTCTGTAATACGTGTAGTGGAGGAGTAAGGTCCAGGGCGATTTGGGACTGTCTTTGGTTGAAGTTTATAGGCCATGTTGTAGGAAATTCTTAACCTAGATAATGTTAAATTTGTATTAAGTAGATGAGTGTTTAATGTGGTTCCTTTGAATCTCTCCTCCTCTCCATCCCCATTTCACCTGCTGTGATTCTAGCCTTCATCTCTTAATGGGGTCTGTTTCACATTAAGCAGCCTTCTGACTGGTGTTTGTTTCTCTTCCTACCCAGTCCATTCTTCTGACTGCTGTCTTTTTATTCTAAAACACGAATTGGAACATACTATTCCCACCCCTGTAAACTTTCTAAGATTGTACCATCCTCTGTGCATCAGATCCTCACTCTTTAATGTCATTTGTGAAACTTCACAGTCTGTTCCCAGCTGATGTTTCTATATCAACACACCTAGCTCTTCACACCAGAAATGACTCTCTTGAAAAGCATTGTGTTCTTTTGAGTTTCTGACGGGTAGGAAAGAAGGGAAAGTGGTATCTTCCTTTCTCTTCTCAATCTGGTAAACATTCTCTTCATTCAAAGTCTAGTTTATACGCTGCTTCATCTCTGAGCTCCTGAGCTCAGAGCCCTTGTCACGGAGGGTATTGTGTGCTTATTCTTAATTAGGTAAGAAAAGAGACCCATGAAAGCGTTTAAAAAAGTGACCTGATCATAGTGTGGGAGGGGGTAGATTTAAGTGAAACAAGACTGGAAGCCCAGGGAATAGCTAAAGCCAGCTAATGTTGTGATATTAATTTATTCCGTAAATATTTATCCATGGCCTGCTTTGCCAGGCACTAACATAATCTCTGTAATCCTGAAGCTTATAGTATGAAAGACAGATAAACATGTAAACAAAATAAGAAATAATTGTGATTTTTAAGTTGTGATAAATATTGTGACAAAAAAGAAAATGAATAGGACGACAGAGGATAACTGAGAGCAAGGACCCTGTTTTGAATAGATTGGAAGGGCTCTCTTAGAAGTAACATTGGAACCCTCAATATAAAGAGCCAGCCATGTGGGGGAAAAATGATCCAGGTAAGAGGAGCAACAAATGTACAGACCCCTTGGAAAATGTTTAAAGAGTGAGAAGACCCCTCGAATATAAGCACCTCGAAGAAAGGTACTTTTATCTGTGTTAGTCTTGCTCTTATCTCCAATGCCTAGAACAATGGCTGGCATATAGGAGGCACTCGATACGTATTTATAGCATAGTGAGCAAAGGAGCGTGAAAGAGATGAATTCAGTTGTGTCAGGCTGGCCTATGTCAGTTTGAGTTCATTCTAATGGGAAGCCATTGGGAGATTTCAGCAAGAGCATCATGTGACCTGATTTATGTTTTAACTGAGGTAGGTGAGAACTGATGAAGAGATAGAAGCAAGGGGTTTGAAACCAGACACCCTGGGTTCCTCCTAGCTCTACCACTTGGTATCCATGTGACCTTGGGCAATTTTTCTTTTGTAAAGTAGGCTCCACACCCAGCATGGAGCCCAACAGAGAGCTTGAACTCGGTGATCCTGAGATTAAAACCTGAGCTGAGATCAAGAGTCAGATTCTTGGGGTGCCTGGGTGGTTCAGTTGGTTAAGTGTCCAACTCTTAATTTCAGCTCAGGTCATGATCTCAGGGTTGTGAGATCGAACCCCATGTGGGGCTCTGTGCTCAGCAGGGCGTCTGCTTCAGATTCTCTCTCTGCCCCTCTCCCCTGCTTGCTTGCTTGTGCGCTCTCAAATAAATATATAAATGAGTCAGATGCTTAACCAACTGAGCCACCCATGCACCCCTTGGTTAAACGTTAAGACCCTTTTTAAGCGTCAGCTTTCCTCTGTGTAAAATGAGAATGATAACAGTATCTGTGTCTCCGCATTAAGAAAGGGTTAAAATGACATCATCTCAGGGCCTGATTTTTTTCTTTAAATGTGGGCTAATATTACTTTGGGCTAAGCGGTAGGATGGCAAGGAGAGGCAGATATGAGAAACGTTTAGGGAGTAAAACTGGCAGAATTTGTGAACTAATTGGGTATAGTAAGTGAGCAGAAAGCGTTGTTCCTTAGGAAAGGTTCTTCGTTGAATCTCAGTTTCTTCATTTGTAAGATGGGTGTCCTAACAGTTTTCTAACTTTTTAAGATTTTATTTTTCAGTAATCTCTATACCCAACATGGGGCTCGGACTTAATAACCCCAAGACCAAGAGTCACATGCTCTACCAACTGAGCCAGCCGGGCGCCCCCTAACTTCTAATAGCATTTTATTTTATTTTATTTCATTTGTTTTATTTTTTAAGATTTCATCCATTTATTTGACACAGAGAGAAAGAGAGCGAGCACAAGTAGGAGAAGTTGCAGAGGGAGAGGGAGAAGCAGGCTCCCCACTGAGCAGGGAGCCCGACGTGGTGCTTGATCCCAGGACCCTGGGATCATGACCTGAGCTAAAGGCAGACACTTAACTGACTAAGCCACCCAGGTGTCCCTTTATTTTTTTTTAAAAAGATTTTATTTATTCATTAGAAAGCAGGGGGAGCAGGGGCAGAAGGAGAGGGAGAAAGAATCTGAAGCAGACTCTGCCTGACTCGGGGCTTAGTCCCCCAACTGCAAGATCATGACCTGAGCTGAAACCAAGAGACGGACATTCAACCAATTGAGCCAACCCAGGTGCCCCCCTAATAGCATTTTTATTTATCTCATAGGGTTGTAGCTTAAGCGTATCAGCTGAGGTAAGGTGTATTACTTAGCTCACATCCTCTGAGAAGCAGAAGTCAAAGTGCTTTTTATTTGGAAGGTGCAAACTCAAGATAGTAAAAGTGAGAGAGAGAAAAAAGTAAGGCAAAGGAAGGTGCAGTACATTAATACCTGGCTCCTTTTTCACCTTGAGCTAAGAGACAGAGCATGTCACTTGCATAAGGGATTTTTCTGAAAGAGTTTCGAGGAGAAACTACACTTCAGAATAGTTCATATGAAGAGAGAAAAAAGGGATAATTTATCTGTCCAGTTTCCTCCCATTTCCTGTTTCCAACTGGTAAAGACTTACTGTCTGAGAAACAAATTGACCTGTGCTTCTGGATTGTGTGGCTTCTCAGTGACTGATCTGCCAGCGGTTCTCATGCTCTGATTTGTATTTCAGCCAAACTGTAGAGGGGGGTGGATGGGGGACCAACCAGAGACAAAGATTGAGGGGGGCATTGGGAGGTTCACAAGGTCCATGTCCCTATATGACATACAAAAGTGATGTGAAACTGGTTGCATTTTTGACTAAGGAAGTACCAACAGCGTTTTAGGATGATTTATTTGACCTTATTTTTTTATGGTTATCTGAAGGGATAAAATGGCTGGAGTTCGGACACAAAATCCTAGATTTGAATTTATCTGAGAATTTGAACTGTGAGGCTGGCTGTAGTAGGCTTAATAGGAAAAGGTTGACAATATTATGAATAAGGGAAAGATAGGACCTGATGGGTAATATGAAATCAGGAGAAGAGTACTTACAAATGGCTTTGAAATTTTGAGCCAGGATGGCCACAGAAATGATAAGAACAACAAACAAATGGGAAAAATTTAAGCCAAGGCTATTTTATTAAAGACACCCAAAACTGATGATTATTATTAAATGTATAAGGTAAAAAGTATCAAATTCTCTGTTGCTTCTACCCGGCCTCTGCCTCCAGGGAGCTTATACTGAGTTTGTGTGTTCTTCCAGACTTTTCCTATTCCTACCCAAGCTCATATTGACTTATAAATATGTTTGTGCAGGGTCGCTTGGGTGGCTCAGTTGGTTAAGCTTCGGACTCTTGGTTTTGGCTCAGGTCATGATCTCATGGGTTGTGGGATAGAATCCTGCTCCATGCTCAGGGCAGAGTCTGCTTGAGATTCTTTGCCCCTTCCCTCTCCCTCTGCTCCTCTGCATGCGTGCACGTGCGCACGCTCTCTCTCTCTCCCTCTCTCTCTCTCAAATAAATTCACTCTTAAAAATAAATAAATATATATATATGTGCTGGTGAGGAAATTATGTAATACTGTCCTACCATTTGCTTTCTTCAGGGTCCAGTAAGGAATCTGTGCATATTTGAAATTTTTTCAACTTTGTATTACAAAGGATTTCAAACATCCAAAAAATTGAAAAAATGAGTATCCATATGCCCACCACCTAGTTTAACGAATGTTACATTTTGCCATATTTACTTCCTCTATCTCTGGCTACAACTTTTAGTATTGAATCATTTCTAAATAAGTTATAGACACTTCATCTCTAAATATTTCACTATGCATTTTTTTTTAAAAAGATTTTATTTATTTGACAGAGTGTGTGAGCACAAGCAGGGGGAACAGGAGCGAGAGAGAAGCAGGCTCCCCACTGAGCAAGGAGCCCAACGCAGGGCTTGATCCTAGGACCCTGAGATCATGACCTGAGCCGAAGGCAGATGCTTAACTGACTGAGCCACCCAGGCGCCCCTCACCGTGCATTTTTTTTTTTTTTAAATAAAGCCATTTGGGGTGGCTGGGTGGTTTAGTCGTTAAGCATCTGCCTTTGGCTCAGGTCATGATCTCAGGGTCCTGAGATGGAGCCCCGCATCAGGCTCCCCGCTCCCTGCTCAGCGGGAAGTCTGCTTCTCCCTCTCCCGCTCTCCCTGCTTGTGTTCCTGCTCTCACTATCTCTTTGTCTCTGTCAAATAAGTAAATAAAATTAAAAAAAAAAAAAGGCCATTCACCTAACCATTGTCATACTTTAGAAAATTAATATTTGAATATATTAAATTTCCCAGTTGTCCCAAAAATGCTATTTAAAGACTTAAAGAAGCTGTGCTTATCTGGCAAAGTATCAGTTAAAAGATAATAGTAAGTTAAAAAGGTGAAAAGCACAGCATAGTTCCCTAATAATACTGTAATAATGTATTAACTGCACATACTGTGGCAAGCGCTCAGTAATGTATAGACTTGTTTAATCAACATGTTGTACACCTGACAGTAATATAATACTACGTTAATTAAACTTCAATTAAAAAAAGCTGTGCTTTTCAAACTACGATCCAGTCATGGTTTACACATTATATATATATATATTTTTTTAAGTCTCTTCAGTGTATTAATTCCCAGTATTCCTTTATGTTTTGTTTTGTTGTATGACAGTGATTTTTGAATCAATTGTCTTGTAAAATTCCCACATTCTGGATTTGTCTGATTGTTTCTTCTCAGTATCCTTTAATTAGTTCCTTGTCTTCTGTATTTTCCATGAACTGAAAGTTGTTGCCTCTGCAGACTTGATTAGATTTAGGTTTACCATATTTTTGAGATACTTTCTAGATGATTCTGTATGCTTTATATAAAGTGCATAATGTCAGTTTCCATTTGTCCACCATTAGTGATGCTAAATTTCATCAATTTGTTAAGGTAGTGACAGGAACATCTTTTTCCAATTGCAATTAGAAGTAATCTGTGGGGTAATAATTTGGAATCATGTAAACATCCACCATTGATCAGTTATATCATTGGGGGTTGCACAGTGACACTTTTCCTAGTTCTGTTACTGTTTACATTTATTTGCTGATACTATATAAAGAATAGCTCTCTCATATCAACTGGGAATGAACTATAACTCTTCCCAGAAAGGCATGTTAAATGTTAAAAAACTTGAAAATTCATCCTTTTCATTTACTAGTTTTCAGGATAAGGAGTTGATATAATAGTGACCTACATTTGATATCTCAAGTGTCTTTAATGTTTAGGAATTTAGAGTAATGTATTGGTCTTACGATTCCAATTTTAAATATATAATTGAGTGTATAGTTGATTTGTACTTGTGAACTTAAGTTGAAACCTTAACTATATATTTTTGCATGGACATTAAAGAGTACCTGAGTCACTATTTTCATAAGTTAAATTTTTTTAGATTTATAAGTTATTTAAAGTTCTCAGAAAATTTTCTTTTCAAGTCAACTGTATTTAAATTGAATATATTAAAGTAGTAAAAATTTTATGTCTGAATGTGTCTAACTTTGTAAGGGAGATCAAACATTCATCACAGCCCTTTAAAATTAAAACCCCAAATAGAATGTCTAAGTTGTGGAGTACCTGGCTGGCTCAGTTGGTAGAGCATGCAAATCTTGATCTTGGGGTTGTAAGTACAAGCCCCACATTGGACATAGAGACTACTTAAAAATAAAATCTTAAAAAAGAAAAAGGTGGGACAGGTGGCTCAGTTGGTTAAGCATCTGCCTTCAGCTCAGGTCATAATCCCAGAATCCTGGGATTGAGTCCCACATCCGGCTCTTTGCTCAGCGGGGAGCGTGCTTTTCCCTCTCCCTCTGCTTATGCGTGCTTACTCTCTCTCTCTCTCACAAATAAAATCTTAAAAAAAGTCTAAGTTGAATGTAAAAGCTTAAGGGAAATCTAGGCTTTCTGAATTTATAACATTAATAAATCAAGTATTAATAATTTGAAAACTAGAGTAAATCTCTTTTCTGTGCATAAAAACTCTCCAGTATGAAAATTAAAATACTCCTCAGCAGGGGTGCCTGACTGGCAGTCAGTGGAGTGTGATCTTGATCTTGAGGTTTTTTGAGCCCCACAATGGGTGTAGCGATTCCTTAAAATCTTAAAAAAATACTCAGCATGGTAGAGGTCTGCTTTGCTTGTCTTTTCCAAAGCATGTTATTGTTGATTCTTTTTTTTTTTTTTTTAAAGATTTATTTATTTGACAGAGAGAAACAAAGCAGAAGAGGGAAAACAAGCAGGGGGAGTTGGAGAGGTAGAAGCAGGCTTCCTGCTGAGCAGGGAGCCCAATGTGGGGCTTGATCCCAGGACTCTGGGATCATGACCTGAGCCAAAGGCAGACACTTAACAACTGAACCACCCAGGCTCCCTAGAGTCTTTTTTTTTTTTTTTTAAGATTTGATTTATTTATTTGACAGAGAGACAGCGAGAGAGGGAACACGAGCAGGGGGAGTGGGAGAGGAGGAGCAGGCTTCCCGTGGAGCAGGGAGCCCGATGCAGAGCTCCATCCCAGGACCCTGGGATCATGACCTGAGCCACCCAGGCACCCCTATTATTGATTCTTGATATTCTCTTCCTTTATTTCTGTAGTGCTGGACAGGGTACTCAAGTCTGAGGCATTGCTGGCCACATATTATTTCTCTGAGCTGTGTAGTAATCACAGCTGTTATATGTGTAGGGTTTTGGTAAGTCAGAGACACTTGTTCAAGTGTTAGAAAACCACAGGTGAGGTGTGTGAACTTCAGTTACATGGTGACTTTGGCAAACCTGAATGATGTTTCTTTGAAACGGCATCCTTTTTTAAAACTTGTCTTCCCAAAGGCATTAATACTACTTTGTGACCATACTAGTAGGTTTTCTTAGTCTTTAACATTCCTTATTTCTTTGGAAAAAAATGTCTTTTCTTGAACATCATTGGAGTTATATTTTGAAAAGTGTAGCTTGTGTGGAAGACCCTCCTCCAATCAGATTTCAGTTGTTAACATTCTGTATTAGAATGTTACTGTGCTTTTTCAGTTAACTGACTTCTTTCAGTTTTGAAATAGCAGTGTATTTCTTTTCTACTTAGTTCAAACCTAAAATCAATTGTTTGGTTCAAAATGAAGCCTGTTGGCTTAAAGGGTGTCAAGGCTTTTGCTCCTAAGAGCTCTGTGCGCCTGGAAGGTCAGACATGTTCGTTAGGCCAGAGTAGAAGGAAAGTCAAGCTTATGGATGAACGGCCATACACTCTTACAATTGGCAATGGAGACTACTTTTGGACAAATAAAGACACATTATGGAATTATGTGCAGACTCTTTCTGGTAAGAACTCAGCAGTTACAAATACTGTTTTAAAAACTGATTATGAAAATAACACCCATTCCTTACAGAAAACAAGAATATAATGGAAAATAAAAATAGTAATCCCATTGGAGTATTTTTGTTTTAAAGTTTTATCTTGAAGTAAAAATGCAGATAAAATAATGGTTGGTTAACTTAGAAAAGGCTACTCTTTGGGCTTAGTTCTCCAAAATATCTGTAGAAATGAGAATTTTAGAGTCTCTTGTAAGCCTTAGAGTCTAGCTTATTTATTTCTCTTAAAGTTCGCTTCTCTCTTTACCTGGAGGATTATAGGAGGCTTTTACAGTTCCTGGAGGAAAGTAGAAGCTTAAACTCTTCAGTGCATTGGTGAATTATTGGGTTATTTCCCCCTGCTTCATAGTATATATAAATCACTCTTTGGCAGTTGGGCCCAGAGGTCCCATAAAAGAATATAACCTAGAGAGGGTATATTTTAGAAGAAGCTATGGAGATAACTTGATGGCACATTAAGAAATTTTGGCATTTGGTTTAAATTTTGTGTACTTCCTTATGAGGGAAGATAAATGTTGTAAACACTTAGGGTTTCCTAAAATTTTTTAAAGTGTTTGTGTTCATTGTTAAAATTTTATGACAGATGTACATGCAGTTGAGGGTTCTGCTTCACTCTAAACTCATTCTTTGATTTCTGGAGTCCTGAAATCCTGTGTCCTATTTTTACACATTTACAAGTAATTGGTTCTGGGGCACCTGGCTGGCTCAATCAATAGAGCATGCGACTCTTGATCTCAAGGTTGTGAGTTCAAGTTGGGTGTAGAGATTACTTTAAAAATAAAATCTGGGGCACCTGTGTAGCTCAGTCCATTAAATGTCCAACTTTTGATTTCGTTTCAGGTCATGATCTTAGGATCATGGGATTGAGCTCCACATAGGGCTCCAGGCTCAGTGCAGAGTCTGCTTGCCCCTCTCCCTCTGCTCCTCCCCCTGCTCACATGCGTGCTCTTTCTCTCTGAAATAACATCTTTTTTTTTCAAATCCAAAATAAATAAATATTTTATTTATTTTTATCTTTTTTTTAAAGATTTTATTTATTTATTTGAGAGAGAATGAGAGATAGCACGAGAGGGAAGAGGGTCAGAGGGAGAAGCAGACTCCCTGCTGAGCAGGCAGCCCGATGTGGGACTCGATCCCGGGACTCCAGGATCATGACCTGAGCCAAAGGCAATCGCTTAACCAACTGAGCCACCCAGGCGCCCTTTATTTATTTATTTTTTAAAGGAGATTTTATTTATTTGACAGAGACACAACGAGAGAGGGAACACAAGCAGGGGGAGTGGGAGAGGGAGAAGCAGGCTTCCCGCTGAGCAGGAAGCCCTATGCGGGACTCGATCCCAGGACCCTGGGATCATGACCTGAGCCGAAGGCAGATGACTAACAACTGAACCACCCAGGTGCCCCAAGATTTTATTTTTAAGTAATCTCTACACCCAGCTTGGGAGTCGAATTCACAACCCCCAGATCAATAGTCACATGTCTACCAACTGAGCCAGCAGGTGCTCCCAAAATAAAATCTTAAAAAATTATAATAGTAAATAAATAAAAGTAATTGGTCCTTACTGTTATTATGCACCTAAAGTTTTGCAAAACAGATATATTGTGTAAACAGGTTAACAATAACTCATTGTCACGGCTTTCTAAAGAAAAAGCTATCCTTTTTTTTTTTTTAAGATTTTATGTTTTCAGTAATCTCTACACCTGGAGCGCCTCGGTGGCACAGTTGGTTAAGCATCTGCCTTTGGTTCAGGTCATGATCCTAGGGTGCTGGGATTGAACCCCACGTCAGGCTCCCTGCTCAGCGGGGAGTCTGCTGCTCCCTCTGCCCCTCCACCCACTTGTGCTTGCTTACTCTCTCCCTCTCTAATAAATAGTTAAAATCTTAAGAAAAAGCAAGTAATCTCTGCACCCAACAAGGGGCTTGAACCCACAAACCCTGAGATCAAGAGTCGATCCACCAATGGAGCCAGCCAGGTGCCCCTAATAGTGTCCTTTTAAACTTTCTCTAATAAACTATTCATTTTCCTCCTCCCTGTTAGGACTCAATTCTTACTTATCTGTATGCTGAAGTGGAAATGAAATACTAATTTATCTGCTAACTCTTTTTTTCATTTATCTTATATATTTTGAAAGTTTTATATATTTAAGTATATATATAAGTATCCCAGTGTGGGACTCAAACTCATGACCCCCCCGAGATCAAGAGTCACATGCTCTTCTGACTGAGCCAGCCAGGTGCCCCTTATCTGCTAACTTTAATTATCAGAAGTAATACTAAAAAACCCAAATACCAGAATACCTTTTCTTTGTAGAGCAGATCTAAGTCTTTGATAAGTTCACTTAAGCACAAGTTATATTTTGTTCTTGGTGTTAAGTGGTGATTCTCAAAAGAGTGTGCAATCTACCAGTGCTGGCTCCATTGGTGAGAAACTGCAAGAATCTTTAGTTGTTTTGTCAAAAGGAAAGGGGAAGGGAGGTAATATTTATTTAGCATCTTCAAGCAGAGAGATAGCCAAGGGGAGACCGTACCGGAGATGTGACTGATTCCAAGGCTTATACTGCTTTCATTGCACTGTGTTTCCCTCTTGAGAGAGGGAAATTGGGAGTCTTTACTGACTGCCAACATGTGCCTGGCCAGGGCTCTCGGAGTCAGCTCTGTGGAGGACTGGTTCTTTGAAATGCTCTTGGAATATATAGGTTTCTAGATAGTTATCAAAAATGTCCACATCGTGCTTGCTTCAGCAGCACATACACTAAAATTGGAGTGATACAGAGAAGATTAGCATGGCCCCTGTGTGACGATGACAGGCAAATTCGTGAAGTGTTCCATATTTTTATATATATTTGGAATGTTAACCAAAAAAAAAAAAAAGCCCACATCATGAATGTAAATAGAGTTTAATGACTCCTCACACACCCAGAAGCTCCCTGTATGCATCTTGCAGTCACTAGACTCCTGAAGGATTGATTTGAAAATTAAATGAGTTTAAGCTATTTGAGGTGCTTACATGCCTAACACATAGTGAGTGCTCAATAAAGGCTGGATGCTATTGTTACAGTTAGGCAGAAATTGCGGGTAGTATAAGATGGAGAAGCAAATAGTTTCTCAAGATAGAACTTGGCATAGTAGGGGCTGGAAAGAATGATGGTTGTTTCAGAACTGCAAGCAGTTTACACATGGAGCCCTATTTCCTCAGGACTTCCATGCCTACCTTCTGATTTAGGTCCAGCCTCACCTCCCATCCCCACTCCCTCTCTTTCACAGCCCCCTATTATTGTCATAGCATTATTCACATCTGGAGTCATGTATTTATATCTTACCTCCCCACAGAGTCTCTTAGTTTCACAAGTGCTGGAACCTTGTCTGTGTGATTCACATTTACATCCCAAGCACTTAGAACAATGCTTGACCTATAGTAGTCTCTCAGCTATTTATTAATTGAATGCATGGCTTGAATTTATCACAATAAGCCAAACTATCACAGTTAAAAAAATAACTCCCAGGCAAGTGTTCCGTGTTCACCATGGCCAAAGTTAAAGAGTGAACAATGTCTTCTGAGAAACTTGGGCTGATGGTAATGGTAGTGGTTGTAGGAATTATTGAGTAGTAAATTTGGGGGACAAGATGATCTGCCATTTCCCCCCATGTGGAGATTTGTCTTCCACTGATACCTTAGTTAGATATGTGTTGCGTTGTGAACAAACATAGATGTTTCTTTATAGAAGCTTGTTTGGGTGGACTGAATTTCTGAGTTGGAGGGTACCCTAAAAGCCATCTAATATAGATGCTCATTTTAGTAAATAGGGAAGCTGACATTTGCCCCAGTTCCATTTCTGTATCTGTTTAATTTCAAAAGTGGCACTAGAGTTTTGGTCATCGTATTTTATTTCCAGGTATTGTCTCCACCTCATTGTACTACCTGGTCCTGTCTGTATGTTGAAAGTAATAAAGTCTGTACTACCATGCCACATATGGGGACTTTGTCTGCCAGATACATTTCAATCACTTCACATATATTCTTAAAGCCTCCCAGTAACTCTAAAAAATGTTTTCTTATCCCCATTTTGCACCTGGGTTCAAGCTTTGGAGGTCTTTGGATTCAAGGCTGAAGCAACAATTCTATCTGGAAAAAAAAATCTATATAAGAAATTCAAATATCGGGGCGCCTGGGTGGCTCAGTCGTTAAGCGTCTGCCTTTGGCTCAGGTCACAATCCCAGGGTCCTGGAATTGAGCCCCGCATCGGGCTCTCTGCTCGGCAGGAAGCCTGCTTCTCTCTCTCCCACTCCCCCTGCTTGTGTTCCCGCTCTTGCTGTGTCTGTCTCTGTCAAATAAATAAAATCTTTAAAAAAAAAATTCAAATATCACAAGATTTTGATAGTTTAAAGAATTCTTTATTCTGAGTCATAAACAGTGGCATCACCCTCACATGTCTATGTTTGCAGCCCATTGCATCATACTCGTGCAATGGTCATATTCTTTTTATTGGTATTCCATTAATGATGCCTGGAGCTTTTGTTGGTGAGTAAAACTAAAAAACCAGAATGTTCTTTGGGAGATATTGAAACATAAAAGACACCTTTTTAAAAGAAAAGTTAGATTTTTAAAGCAATTTAAAGTATTAACATTAAAAATGATTAATATTTGGGGTACCTGGGTGGCTCAGTTGATTAAGCATCTGCCTTTGGCTCAGGTCTTGATCCCAGGGTCCTGAGATTGAGCCCTGCATTGGGCTCTCTGCTCGGTGGGGAGTGTGCTTCTCCCTCTCCCTCTGCCGTGATCTCTCTCTGTCAATTAATAAATTAAAAAAACTTTTAAAATGATTAATATTCAAAAAAATAAAAATGACTAATATTTATATCACTGACATAATACTCTTGCCATAAATGTTAGACTGTATGCATGAGGAAACAATCAGATAAACCCAGAATTTGGAACATTCTACAAGGCAACTAGCTTTGGCTCTTTTTTTTTTTAATTTTTTTTAATTTTTTAATTTTTTTTTTGAAATATATATTTCTTTTTTTTTTAAGATTTTATTTATTCATGAGAGACAGGGGGAGAGAGAGAGGGAGAGAGAGAGAGAGAGAGAGAAGCAGAGGGAGAAGCAGGCTCCCAAGGAGCAGGGAGCCCGATGCGGGACTCCATCCCAGGACCCTGGGATCATGACCCGAGCCGAAGGCAGAAGCTTAACCATCTGAGCCACCCAGGCGCCCTCTTTTTTTTTTTAATTTATTTGAGAGAGAGAGAGAGCATAAGCAGGGTGAGGGGCAGAGGAAGAAGCAGAATCCCCGCTGAGCAGGGAGCCTGATGCGGGGCTCGATCCCAGCACCCCAGCTGGGATCATGACCTGAGCCGAAGGCAGACATTCAACCGACTGAGCCACCCAGGTGCCCCAAGTCAATAATTATTTGATTTTATTTATTTTTTAAAGATTTTATTTGAGAGAGAGAGAGAGAGAGAATGAAAGAGAGAGAGCACGAGAGGGAAGAGGGTCAGAGGGAGAAGCAGACTCCCCGCTGAGCAGGGAGCCCGATGTGGGACTCGATCCCGGGACTCCAGGATCATGACCGGAGCCGAAGGCAGTCGCTCAACCAACTGAGCCACCCAGGCGCCCTCAATAATTATTTTAAAGAGTCTAAGCTAGGGGCGCCTGGGAGGCTCAATCAATTGGTTGAGCGTCTGCCTTCGGCTCAGGTCATGATCCCAGGGTCCTGGGATCAGCCCCGCATTGTGTTCCCTGCTCAGTGGGGAACCTGCTTCCTCTGCTTCTCCCTCTGCCTGCTGCTCCCCCTGCTTGTACTCTCTCTGTCTCAAATAAATAATAAATAAAATCTTTAGGGAAAAAACAGTGGCTTGATAAGCAAAAAATGGTAAGGCAGTGTTCTGGACTAAAATAAACAAAAGCTATTTAACTGAGGAAAGGTGTGAGCCTTGATTGGTCCTTGGATTGGGAAGGAAAAATAAAGTTATAAGACATGTCTTAGAACTGGGGCTCTTGGGTGGCTCAGTCGTTGAGCATCTGCCTTCAGCTCAGGTCATGATCCCAGGGTCCTGGGATCGAGCCCTGCATTGGGCTCCCTGCTCAGCGGAGAGCCTGCTTCTCCCTCTCCCACTCCCCCTGCTTGTGTTCCCTCTCTCATTGTGTCTGTCTTTGTCAAAATAAATAAATAAAATCTTAAAAAAAAAAAAGACATGTCTTAGAACCATCATGGAAATTTGAATGAAATTAGTGGACTATTTGTTAGATGATACTATTGAATTATTATTACCTTTCTTAGTGTGATTATTTTATTTTGGTTATGTAGGAGAATGTTTTAAATCATAGGAGAGACATGCTGAAGTAGGGGAGTTAAATGTCATATTACTTTCAAATGATTCAATGAAAGAAATACGTGAATAATGAGAAAGCAAATGTGGCAAAATGTTAAAAATTATGAATCTCCATTTATATAACTAATGTTCTAGAAATGACAGTTGTTGAAACGGAGAGCAACCTATCAGTGGTTGCCAGGGGTAGGGAGGCAGAGAGGAAGTGAGTGTGGCTATGAAGTATAATTGGAAGGATACTAGGGGCGCCTGAGTGGCTCAGTCAGTTAAGCGTCTGCCTTCGGCTCAGGTCATGATCCCGGGGTCCTGGAATCGAGCTCCACGTCGGACTCCCTGCTCAGTAAGAAGCCTGCTTCTGCCCCTCCCCCTGCTTGTGGTCTCTCCCTCCCTCTCTCTCTGTCACATAAATAAAATCTTTAAAAAAAAAATAGGAAGGATACTTCTGTTGATGAAAATTTGTGTTTCTTGGCCATAACATTGTTAGCATCCTGGTTGTGATACCCTAGTATGGTTTTGCAGGATGTTACTATTGGGGGAAACTGGGTAAAGGATACAAAGAATCTCTCAATTTATTTTTAAGACTTATTTATTTTAGAGAGAAAAAGAATGCACGTTCATGTGCAGGGGAAGGGGCAGAGGGAGAGAAGCAGACTTCCCCACTAAGCACGGGGCCAGACCGGCGTGGGGCTCAATCTCACAACCCCTGAGATCATGATCTGAGCCAAAATCAAGAGTGGGATGCTCAACTGACTGAGCCACCCAGGTGCCCCTCAATATTATTTTAGAGCTGCATATGAATTAACAAGTATCTTAGAATAAAAAGCTTAATGTAAAAAACTGAATCTAGGTGAAGACAGTATGGGTGTTCATTGTATTTCTTTTTTTTTTTTTTTAAGATTTATTTATTTGAGAGAAAGAACATGAGCAGGAGGGGCAGAGGGAGAGAGAGAAAGAACTTTAAGCAGACTCTACATATAGTGCGGTGCCTGATGGGCTCAGTCTCATGACCCTGAGATCACATTCTGAGCCAAAACCAAGAGTTGGATGCTCAACCGACTACCCCACCAGGTGCTCCTGGGTGTTCATTTTCATTGTATATTCTTTCAGCTTTTCTGTGGGTATGAAAATTTTCAAAATTGAAAGTTGGGGGAGGAAGTTGGAGGAAAAAAAGATCCAAAAAAATCAAAAGAAAGCTAGCTTGCTTGCTTTCAAGATTTTATTTATTTGTCAGAGAGAGAGAGCACAAGCAGGGGGAGCGGCAGGCAGAGCAGGGCAGAAGAAGCACACTTCCTGCTGAGCAAGGAGCCTGATGAGGGACTCAATCCTAGGGTCCTGGGATCATGACCTGAGCCGAAGGCAGCTGCTTAACCGACTGAGCCATCGAGGAGTCCCAAAAGAAAGTTTTCTCAGTGGGAAATATTGGTAAATTGTAGAGGACTGTTTCTAAAGACTGATCTTGATTAAGTACAACTTGTATTTTGAGTTTAGTACCTCAGGAAAAACCAAGAAATGTCATGATTAATTTGAGATTAAATGAAACTAAAATAATCCATAGCATTATAGCTGGCTATACCTTCTCAGGGTGCCTTCCTCCCCTCCCTGCGTTCCTATTCCCGAAGTCTTTATAATGATGATGATGGCGGCATTGAATAAATGTGAAAAGGGCTGAAAGATTTAAAGGATTTAACATTTTTTACGGTCCCTTGATACACTAGATGCTACATTTTTATGAGCTCTGTAGATGTGCTTACCTTTTATTCTTACTAACTTTTATAACTTTATTGTCTCCTTTCCTTTAAATAAATAAATAAAAGCTCAGGTATGTTTCTTAGTGTTGACTGGAAACTATGTTTTGTGGCTACTGCTATGTAATTTTACCGAGGAAACTTAAAAGTTTGTGAAAACTGGATAAGCATGATGTTGTCTCCAGAGTGTGATATTATGGTTTAGGTTCCTGTCAGTTATCTGACATCAAGGCCCCAAATCCCAAGAATAAGAAAGATTTCTGCCAGCCCCTCTCCCAAAAAATCATCTACCACAGTATATAAATGAGGCTTAGTCCAGAAAGATCTCTTGTGAACAAAAAGAGATGGTATCATTTGACTGCAATTGTGCTCACAAATGTTGGGATCAATGATGCTTCTTCTTTCATGAAAGAAAAAATATTATTTTGGGATGCCTGGGTGGCTCAGTCGGTTGAGCGTCTGTCTTTGACTCAGGGTCCTGGGATTGAGTCCCCTCATGGGGTTCCTTGCCCAGCGGGAAGCCTGCTTCTCCCTTTGTCTGCTGCTCCCCCTGCTTGTGCATGTGCGCTCGCTTGCTCGCTTTCTGGCAAATACAATTTTTTTTAAAAGATTTTATTTATTTATTTGACAGAGAGAGACACAGCGAGAGAGGGAACATAAGCAGGGGGAGTGGGAGAGGGAGAAGCAGGCTTTCCGCCGAGTGGAGAGCCTGATGCAGGCTCGATCCCAGGACCCTGGGATCATGACCTGAGCCGAAGGCAGATGCCTAACAACTGAGCCACCTAGGCGCCCCTGCATACACAATTTTTTAAAAAGATTTATTTATTTATTTTGAGAGAAGGGAGAGCCTCTCCTGCACACTCCCCCCTGAATCCAGAGCCGGATGAGGGGTTCAGTCCCACCACCCAGCGTTCATGACCTGAGTCAAAACCCAAGAGTGAGACACTCAACTGACTGAGCCACCCAGGCACCCCAGAAAAAGTTTTTTTTTTTTTTGAAGCATTTGTCAGGACAGTTAAAAGTGTTGAACTTGAGTAGTTTTAGACTTTATTTAGCAGAGATTTTTGTTTACTTTGGAATTTGGTTTTTAAATAAAAAATATCGGGGCACCTGGGTGGCTCAGGCGTTAAGCGTCTGCCTTCGGCTCAGGTCATGATCCCAGGGTCCTGGGATTGAGCCCCACATCTGGCTCCATGCTCCGCGGGAAGCCTGTTTCTTCCTCTCTCACTTCCCCTGCTTGTGTTCCCTCTCTCTCTCTGTCTCTCTCTGTCAAATAAATCTTTTAAAAAAAATCTAATTTTGAAATACTGAGTTGTGGGGCAGGAATCATTAATCTTAAAAGGTATATGGATGCTTAATCATGTTAAGGAAGCTTTTTAAATGTGTTAATTCTGGCTTTTGGATTTCTAAGCCTATGAAAGTATTCTTGGCCTGGAAATTTTTTGTTTTGTTTAAAGATTTTATTTATTTGGCAAGGAGAGACACAGTGAGAGAGGGAACACAAGCAGGGGGAGTGGGAGTGGGAGAAGCAGGCTTCCCGTTGAGCAGGGAGCCCGATGGAGGGCTCCATCCCAGGATCCTGAGATCATGACCTGAGCTGAAGGCAGATGCTTAACGATTGAGCCACCCAGGTGCCCCTTGGCCTGGAAATTTAGTATGAGTTCTTATCAAAGTAGTTTTCTTTTTTTTTTTAAGATTTTATTTGAGAGAGAGAGAGAGAAAACACAAAAGGGGGGTAGCGTCAGAGGGAGAAGCAGACTCCCCACTGAGCAGGGAGCCCAATGTGGGACTCGATCCCGGGATTCTGGGATTATGACCTGAGCCAAAGGCAGCCACCCAACCAACTGAGCCACCCACGCGCCCTCAGAGTAGTTTTCTAATTGTTAAATGTTACTATATTCCAACTGGGTTATAAACTTTTTGAAGGTATTATATATATATTTATAATCTCCTTTTGTCTCCAGAGTCTGGCATAATTTCTTGAATATGTAGGACTTTGATATATTGCTGGGGGGCAGATCTCATGTTTTTAAGTGAACACAACATTCTCAGCCCAGGATGGACAGAGCTGTAATCTTTACATAAGTGATGGTGGGTTTTCATTGTGCTTGACCATGGCTAAGGGAAACATTTCTTTAAGTTTTTGGTGGAGTGGCTTCTAACTCACTTATAACACTAATATGCCATTGTTGTTGAGAAAGCCCTAACTGTGGCACCTTCATTAGGAAGAAGACAGAAGAAAACTAGGGCATGTTCACTGTACAACTTTATTTCTAAACAACCGTAAAACTTTTGTGCTTGCAGATCAGGGAGCAGAGAAGCATGAAGGGACAAGTCAGTCCTCTGGGATTACTGATCAAGAGAAGGAGTTGTCCACCAGCGCTTTCCAAGCTTTCACGGTAAGCAGTGGTTTTTTTTCTTTTGTCTCCCATTTTTAGAATCTGTCTAATACGAATCTTTCCACAATGAATTTTTAAACATAATTTTTGTTCTGTAATAATTCAAGAATTAAGTTTAGTGAGTAGGTTTAGTTTTAATATTTAAAAAAATTAGAGTTTAAATATGGTAAAAGGAATGGGAGTAATTTGAGCCATTACCAAGTTTTTGTGTTTTCATAAACATGTTTTAACTCTTACAGTGTTGTTTTTAAGTCTTTAAAACTTAGGGTCGCCTGGTTGGTTCAGCATGTGCCTTTGGCTCAGGTCATGATCCCAGGGTCCTGGGATTGAGCCCCGCATTATGTTCCTGCTTGGCAGGAAGCCTGCTTCTCCCTCTCCCACTCCCCCTGCTTGTGTTCCCTCTCTCGCTGTGTCTCTCTCTGTCAAGTAAATAAATAAAATCTTAAAAAAAAAAAAGTCTTTAAAACTTAGATTTGTAAATATGTGGGTCACTCTTCAATTCACTGCTTTATTCAATTCTTTTTCTTGAATATGCTTTAAAATGGAATTCCAAAGGTTTCTTGTCAAAACTTTAACTCTTTGACATTAAACAATATGAAAAGAAACCTTGTTTGATTGTCAAGTTACATGTAAGCAGAAGAATTTGATACTTGGATATTCCAAGTGTATTTACTGGAAATTAAAAATTAGAATAATTAATCATATTACCTTTCTTGGCCAGTCTCAGCTACTATGTCCTACTAGCAATAGACAACTATATACATATATATTTGTGTGTATATAGCATGTTGTTTTATACATATATAGAGATGTATGGTATACCTATGTGTCTATGTATGTGTCTTATACAAGTATTGGTGTTAGAGTTTGAGTCTTAGGAAATATCTACAATTTTTTTCCGGCTTTATTGAGATATAATTGACATATCCCAGTTTCTTAATTGATATGAATATTGCTTCATCTAGTCACTTTAATTAGTATATTTAGGGGAATTGTAGGTCCTTTTATTTTTCTTTCCTTTTTTGTTGTAGGTCTTTTTAAAATTTTTTTTTTTTTAATCTTTATTTGTCAGCTAGAGAGAGAGCACAAGCAGGGGGAGCGGCAGGCAGAGGGAGAAGCAGGGGAGCCTGATGTGGGGCTCGATCCCAGCACCCTGGGATCATGACCTGAGCCGAAAGCAAACACTTAACCGACTGAGCCACCCAGGCACCCCTTTAAAGAGTTTTTCAATGAAGAGTGAAATATATTTGGAAATGAATGTATGGTTTTAAAGCTGATACATAATTTTGTCTGTTTTTTTGTCTTAGGCTGGAAATTATGATGCCTGTCTACAACACCTTGCTTGCCTACAAGAAGTAAACAAAGATGATTATAAAATAATTTTGAATACAGCAGTGACTGAGTTTTTTAAAAACAACCAAATGACAACAGATAGTTTGAGACAGACACTTAACCAGCTGAAGAATCAGGTGATACGCAAATGAATTTAGCTGTAAAAATACTGTGGTATTCTCTCAATTGTGCAATAGAAATACTTAAGGAAAATTAATAGGACATGTCTGGTATTGATAGCACAATTTCTAATGTATCTAAAATACTTGCATTAATTTTATAAAACTATTATTCCAGGGAATGGAAGGTATGTTGTATAATTTTATTTTCTATTGTATTTTTAAATTGAACAGAATAGATTAATATACCAAATTTGAATGAGCTTTGGAGTGTTGAGAAAAAATTAAAGTGGAAATATATGAAAAAGCTTAACCGCTGAGATTCTTTTTTTATAACTGCAAAGATCTGATTATAATAATGTCAAATTGTTTTAGCACTTTGGATCAGGACATGATTAATTGATTCAGTAGAAGATATTCTGATTCATAAATGGTTTGGGGCTTGTCTTGGTCATTGATCATACCAGCAACATTTCTCACATCACAGAGTTAGAGCTTTGGTAGTCAAAAGGGCTGATGATGAGGATGATGATAGTATCAGATAGCAGACATTTATTGCATTATGGAACAAGGCCCTGCTGAGAACCTTGTATGCAGCATGTCACTTATTCTTCCCAGTAGTCCTATGAAACAGCTACTATAATTTTTCTCATTTTACAGATGGGAAAGCTGAGGTACAGATAGCTTGTATAAATTGTCCAAAGACACAAAGCTCTTAAATGAAAAGAGCTCCGTCAACCCAGTCCTGTTTGACTTTAGGGTCTGTGCTTCTGATTACTGCTTCGTGCTGTAGAAGGTCTTAAGACCTTTTTGAGCTCCTGTCCTTGTTCATGAATACCACTATACAGTAGAGTATCACCCTAATATGTGATATAGTTAGAAATAAGTGACCCCCAGGGCGCCTGGGTGGCTCAGTTGGTTAAGCGACTGCCTTCGGCTCGGGTCATGGTCCTGGAGTCCCTGGATCGAGTCCCGCATCGGGCTCCCTGCTCAGCAGGGAGACTGCTTCTCCCTCTGACCCTCCCCCCTCTCATGTGCTCGCTCTCTCTCTCTCTCTCTCTCTCAAATAAATAAAATTTCTAAAAACAAAAAAAAAAAAACCACTTCAACCTTAAAAGAAAGAAATAAGTGACCCCTTCACGGTCTTCATAATTTTTTATAGGAGCAAAGCTACTTTACAGTATCACCCTAAACGTGGTATTGTTAGAAATAAGTAACCTGCTCACGCTCTTCCTAATTCTTTACAGGAGTGATTTTTCAACCCTATTATAGTTTCTCAATGAAAATGAGAATAATAGGGGTGCCTGCCTGGCTCAGTTGGTAGAGCATGCAATTTTTTTTTATTATTAACATATAATGTATTTGTTTCAGGGGTACAGGTCTGTGATTCATCAGTCTTACACAATACACAGCGCTCGCCATAGCACATACCCTCCCCAGTGTCCATCACCCAGCCCCCCAACCCCCACCCCCCTCTGCTCCAGCAGCCCTCCATTTGTTTCCTGAGATTAAGAGTGTCTTATGGTTTGTGTCTCTCTCCAGTTTCATCTTGTTTCATTTTTTCCTGTCTTCCCCTATGATCCTCTGCCTTGTTTCTCAAATTCCACATATCAGTGAGATCATATGATAATTGTCATTCTCTGATTGATTTATTTCACTTAGCATAATACCCTCGAGTTCCATCCATGGAGCATGCAGTTCTTGGATCTCGGGGTCATGAGTTCAAGCCCCACCTTGGGTGTAGAGATTACTTATAAAAAAAAAAAAAAAGAAAATGAGAATAATTGCCATCGTTTATTAAATGCTTATGTGATTCCAAATTCCACATTAAATGCTTTTTATGTTTTATCTCATATAATCCTCACATTCAACCCTTAAGATAGGTACTTGTTATCTCAGTTGTACAACTGGGATTTAGGGAGCCTAATAATTTTAATTTATATAGCCAGGAAGGGGAGTAGCAAGATTTGAACCAGACCGTCTGAGTTGTTGTTTTTTGGTTTTTGGTTTTTTTTTTTAAGTAAACTCTACATGTGGGGTTTGAACTCATAACCCCAAGATCAAGAGTTATATGCTCTACAGACTGAGCCTTCCAGGCACCCCCAGACCATCTGACTTTTGAGCCTGTTTTCATAGCTACCCCAGTCTTCACAAATTTATATATCACATTTCTTTATTTCTCTAGTCTTAGTAACTGTGACTTTATCTGGAGCTCCAGAATCAAAGGAAAGATGATGTTTGTGGATATCTAGTACACATGTCCTATGACCCCATAGACTGTTTCTTCCAGGGAATATTTATTTGGTCTTTGAGCACAAGTTCATCCTTAAAACCCTTTTTTAGAGTAAGAGACTCCTGCAAACTTCCTATTAAGCCAAGAAAACTGCTTTTTGAAATCCTTTCGCTAGTCCTAATTCTTTTGTTTGTTTGTTTTTATTCTTGATAAGGCTGGCTCAATAATCCCCCTCATGCCATCCAACTCTCTTGCATTTCCTAGAAGTGTTTGTACCTGTGTCTCCTAGCTTTATCTAAATCACACTTCCATTCAGAGTCTTCTGTCCTCGGCGTAGTTACATATCTTTACAACCTATTTCACCTTTATTAATGTTTTATCTCATTTAATGAGTAGTTTTTGTTCTGGCTGGGGCAATTACTAGATGTTTTTGGTAAGTCCTAGAAGATGTTGCTGTTATTTATGTCATGTTCAACCATTTTTGCGTTTTTTTTTTTTTTTTTTTTAAAAAAAAAGAATTTATTTATATTCTTCATTTGCTAGAGAGAGAGAGAGCAAGAGAGCACTCACACGCACACACCAGCAGGGGGAATGGCAAGCAGAGAGAAGCAGGCTCCCTGCTGAGCAAGGAGCCTAATGTGGGACTCGATTCCAGGGCCTTGGGATTACGACCTGAGCTGAAGGCAGATGCCTAACCGACTAAGCCGCCCAGGTGTCCCTACTTAAATAAAATCTTAAAAAAAAAAAACAACCAAGTGTTAAAAACAAACCCATAGCAGTCCCTGCCATTTGACAGCAAACTCCCAGCGCCCAGCAGCTAGTAATTTGCTTTGTCTATTTATTTGCCTACTTTGGCTATTTTGTATAGGTGAATGTTCAACCATTTTTGAATCCAAAATTCCTTAATTTGTCCAAAACCCCCTTTTCTGGCTAAGAATTAACCCTTTCTTAGCTCATTCTCTCTTCATTGTATTACTACCAAGAAGTACTATTTTTCTTAGTCACTAGAAAGACTATGACTTGGTAAGTGAAGATTATACAGAACCTGCAAACTCAACAGAGATGCAAGTGCTTGTGATCAGAGAGGACCAGTTGTTAACATTTGAACCGCCCTGTCAAGCTCACCATGTGGATGACTGAAGTCTCAGGTGTCTGATTACAAATTACTCTGTGTCATGAACTTTCTGCTTCCTTGCCATCAGCCAAACCAAGGTTAAGTTCATCATGTATATCAAAGTCCCACTGCTTAATATAGGGAAGTGTCAGTCTTAGAATTAATTATTTACCATTGCTCAATAATTTGTGCCAATCTTTAGAGGCACCTGGGTGCCATAGTTGGTTGGGAGTCCGACTTTTGGTTTTGGCTCAGGTTGTGGTTTCAGGGTCATGAGATTGAGCCCCATGTAGGGCTCCAAGCTCAGTGCAGTGTCTTCTTAGGACTCTCCCTCCCTCCCTCCCTCCTCCCCATGCACTCTTCTCTCTCTCAAATCCTTAAAAAAAAAATTTATTCCAATCTTAATAGTGGCAAAGAAAAATTAGTTTTAATACAGATAGATTTCCAGTTTTGTATGTTAAATGAAATTACAGAATGTTTGCAAAACGATTAAAATTTGCAAGCCTTTGCTACAGCTTAGGGAGGGGATATGCAGGTAGTCATTAGCTTTAAAATGCAAAGCGATTTTTTTATCTGGTATCAGATGTAAATGTTAGTGTTTTAGCAAAGCCATTAAAAGCCTATTTTTGTTGTTTATTACTTTAAATAACTTAGTTATATGAACAAAACCTGAAATTAAGAGGAATATCAGAAAATATACTCCCTAGTTATAAAGCCTTGGGCAAGATAATTAAATTTTTTGTGCTGGTCTCCTATTTATAAAACGGAAATGATAATATCTATGTCCTGGAGGTATTGTGAGGATTAAATGACGTATTCTCTATAAAAGGTTTAACATAGTGGACCTGGCACATAATTAAGTAGTTAGCTATTGTTTATTAATGTTTAAATTTTACTTTAGTTTTTACAAAATGAAATCAAGGTTATTTATACATATGTGTATGTGTGTGTGTGTGTATAAAACATAGTGCATATGGGAAAGGTCTTTTGAGTTTTGCCCACTGCCAGGGAGGCTAGAAAGTAGGGAACCATCTCGGAAGCCATGTTGGCAGTTAAGACATTGATGATATCTTCACAGTGGCAAGGAAGAGACTTGCCTTGCTTTGTGCTAAGTACTACATAAAGTCCATGAAAATGTTTTACTTAATGAAATTTTATTATGAATAAAATAATTTTGAATATATGAGAATAATTAAAATCTAGAGGTCCTGTTGAAAATGTGGAAAAATTCAGAGTAAGAAATGTTGGCCTGTGTTTCTGTTTGTTCATATAGATTCTTTCACTTTTGCTCTTTATTTTCTTACTGTTGTGAGAACAACAACGATCTTTGTTGATTGTTTCATAGGTCCATTCGGCTGTTGAAGAAATGGATGGATTAGATGATGTTGAGAACAGCATGTTGTATTACAATCAGGCAGTCATTCTTTATCATCTGCGGCAGTACACAGAAGCGATAGCAGTTGGTGAAAAACTTTACCAGTTCATAGAACCTTTTGGTATGTTCTGTCAAAATTCTCCCTGTCATCAGGGGACTTGGGTGGCTCAGTGAATTAAGTGGCCCTTGATCTCAGGGTTGTGAGATCGAGCCCCCCATCGGGCTATGCACTGGGCTTAGGGCCTGTTTGGGATTCTCTCTGTCGCTCTCCCTCTGCCCCTCCCCATTCTAAAAAAAAAAAAAAAAATTCTCATATTTGCAGTGGCCTCTGGTACTTTTACCTAGTTAACCTAAATCAGGGAGTTGCCTATTAGTATTTAAGAAAGAAAAAAAGCTGTGTAGGTTTTCTTAATAGCTAGAAAAGATAAAAATGACATTTTTAGATGAACCCAAGTTTTCTTTTAGCATTTCCCCCCCCACTCCTCAATGTTTTTTTTTTTTTTTAAATCTCATCTGCTCATTTGAGAGAGAGAATGAGCAAGAGAGAGAACACGAGCAGGGGGAGCAGCAGAGGCAGAGGGAGAAGCAGGCTCTTCATTGAGCAGGGAGCCTGATGTGGGGCTCGATCCCAAGACCCCAGGATCCTGACCTGAGCTGAAGGCAGACACCTAACTGACTGAGCCACCCAGGCACCCCTGCCCACCCCTCAGTTTTTAAATATGATTGTTAGAAATGATGTTTCTGATTGGAAAGACTTAGTGATTTTTGTTCTTTCTCTGCTCTTTAAATACCGCCTAGTGTACCCAATCCATTCTTACTTGAGCAGTGTATTAAGGAGTGTTCGGGGATTTTAAGGGACAGTGAAGTATTTTGTCCATTGCCTCACTGATGTTTTTGTGGGTAATCAAAGAATAGATAGTACAGACTATGCTAGCTTTTTTGGTATCTTAAGTTACTTATCTTACAGTTACTAGCCTTGAATAAGTATAGTAAGAAAGGTGAGGGCAGAGGAACAAAGAGGGAGCAAACAAAGCAGCAAAGGCAGACTCAGGAAATGGTTGTTAAAGAGGGCTGTTTATTTCCAGCCCACAGGCAGTCAGATTTCAGTTGTGATTCACATTTTTGTCTTTTTATCTATGTTACTCTCCTTTAAATTCAAAACACTAATGCCGATTCCTGATTTATAAATGCCTGATTGCTGATGTGGTCCCCACAGGACAAGAGGTGGAGTGTGATGGTTCCTCTGTGGGGCTTTGGGAAGAATGACAGGGTCCCCTTTTGCTGCCAACTGTTAACAGCTGCTTGCTGAGGATCCAGGGGGGCATTTTCAAGGTGCTCCTCTTCTGTGCTGAGGGCATGGTAGGTGGGTAGATTGGGCAGGAGAAACACCACTGGTGAAGATGGGGTAAATTGTGACCTTTCTTTATAAAGCTGGAAACCAGAATTATACTTCTAGGATGACACAGATGTGTTTTTCTATGAAGCGGGGAGGGTTGTTTGTTTTTTGTTAAGTAATCTCTACACCTAAGTGGGGCTTGAACTTATCAAAAGTCACATGCTCTACCAACTGAGCCAGCCAGGTGCCCCTTTGTAAAAAGCTGGTTTTTAGAATTTCTGAAACAGTTCATGAAATCCTGTTAATCCATACTGTGGCTGAGTATGGAATATAACAACCAACTAGGTAGAATTCAAATTTTTTTTCTTCTTTGAAAATTATTATTGTTCTTTTAATTTATAAGTAATCTCTACACCCAACATGGGGTTCAAACTTAGAACCCCAAGATCAGGAGTCACATGCTCTTCCAACTGAGCCAGCCAGGCACCCCCATTATTGTTATTTTTAAAAAATGTTACTATTTGAGGGATGCCTGGGTAGCTCAGTTGACTGAATGTCCAACCCTTGGTTTCAGCTCAGGTCATGATCTCAGGGTCCTGCAATTTAGCCCTGCGTCAGACTCCATGCTCACTAGGGAGTCTGCTTGTGGATTCTCTTCCCTTCCTCTCCCTCTGCCCTGTTGTCCCAGCTTGTGCACACTTGCACTCACTCTCTCTAAAATAAATCTTTAGAAAAAAATAAAAATATTACTACTAGGTTCTTCTGCAACGTGTATTTATTGAGCATATACTGTGGACCAGAACTGTCCTGGGAAAGGGCGCCTGGGTGGCTCAGTCGTTAGGTGGCTGCCTTCGGCTCAGGCAAGGGTCCTGGGATCGAGTCCCACATCAGGGTCCCTGTTCGGCGGGAAGCCTGCTTCTCCTCTCACTCCTGCTTGTGTTCCTGCTCTTGCTATCTCTCTCTCTGTCAAATAAATAAATAAATCTTTAAAAAAAAAATGTTCTGGGATGTGAAGATTAATGCAGTGAATGAAATAAAGTCTTTACCCTCATTATGCTTATATTCTAATGGGAGAGAGAACAACACAATAAATATATGTTTTGTGAGGTAGCTGAATGCCATGAAGAAAAGCTAAAATTGGGTAAGAGGATAGAGATGGATTGGGAACCTTATTTTTAGATAAGGCAGTCAAGGAAGGCCTGGGATAAGACAGTATTTGAAAAGAGACAGTGAATTTAAGAGGTGAGCCATGGCTCTTGAGGAGGAAGGCATTCCAGCCAGAGATGATAGTATATGTGAAGAACCTGTAGTGAGCTTGAGTTTAGTGAGAGGAACAGCAGAAGTCGTTGTGACAGGAACTAGGTGGGGGAAACAGAAGCAAATGAAGTCGTAAGTAGTAAGGGGCAGAATAGGTGAAGTCCTGTGGCCTAGGTAAGGACTTAACTGTTTTAAGAGTGGTGGGTGACCTTTGCGCATCAACCACCTTGATTTTAGCTTTAAATGGAATCCACTCTGGCTGCTGTGTAAAAGCAAGAATGGAATCAGGAAGACTTGTTAGGAGGCTCTCTTAAGCGCTTTTGAAATTTCTGTTCTTGATTTTAGCATTCTTTTTTAGACCTTATTTTTCCTTTTTTCTTCTGAAAGGAAAAGAAAATGATATACCAGGTTACCCTTCCTTTCTTTTTGGGCTCTTCTTCCTTTGAAGTCCTTCTTAGAGTTGGAAGGAACCTCAAAAGATCACCTGGCTCACCCCCCTGCCTTCAGGCAGGTGAAGTATTCTCCCCATTTTACAGGTTGGCCAGCTGAGGTCTAAAAATTAGCTCAGTGATGTGTAGAGGCCACATATCTAGTAAGTAGCTAAGCGAGTACTGGAATTGAGGTTTCCTTCTTCCTAAAGTAATATTCCTCATTTCATGTGTTGGTGTTTGGTGGATATTTTGTCGAAGGAGGATCTGTCACTAGGAACCCTGCAATGAGAGGCCTTGAGATGCAGAAGAGAATAGCATTGTTGGTATTGCACGTTGTTCCATTCATGGCTCTAGGTGATGAACAGTCATTTAAATAAAGACTGAGTCTTTGCTCTTTAGAACTTTTTGGGAAGGAGTGGTCTGAAATGTTCGCTTCACTTTGGATTATAACTTTTCTTTTCCTGTTTTTTTTCCCCCAGAAGAAAAATTTGCCCAAGCAGTGTGTTTTTTGCTTGTAGACCTATATATATTAACCTATCAAGCTGAGAAAGCTTTGCATCTTCTTGCTGTCCTAGAAAAAATGATTTCACAAGGCAACAATAACAAAAATGGGAAGAATGAGGTAAGTGTTCTGAGGTGATCAGATTAAAATTTGTGGTTAATATTTGGAGTTATTAAATATTTTAACAGCTTTATTGAAATATAATTCACTGTACAGAGTGGTCGCTATTGTTAATCATACCATAGTATTACATACTCGAAGATGGCTAAGAGAGTAGATCTTTAAAGTCCTCAGCACAAGAATAAAAACCTTTTGTAATTATGTATAGTATAGTGATAGATGTTTTAACTAGACTTATTTCATAGTATTTACAAATACTATTATGTTGTATACCTAATAGTGTTTATGTCAGTTATACTTCAATTTAAGAATTCTTGTAATAAAAATCAGAAGAATTACGCCTACCCTCAGGCGGCCCACAGGCTAGGTAGGGAGAGACAGATGAGTTAAAATTTTGATTAATGGGGGCAACTGACTGTTGCTCTACCAACTCAGTTGGTAGAGCATGTGACTCTTAATGTCAGGGTCATGAGTTCGAGCCCCACATTGGGCATGGAGCCTACTTATTTAAAAAACTAATTTGATCAGTGACCTGAAAAAGCAAATATAATTCACATCTACAAAATTTAACATTTTAAGATGTACAATTCAGTGGCTTTTAGTATACTCACTGAGTTTAGATAGTCATCACTATCTAAATTCCAGAACATTTCATCACCCCAAAAAGAAACCCTGTACCTGTTAGCACTTTTTCCCCTTCCCTCAACCCCTGGCAGCCACTAATCTACTTTCTATCTTTATGAATTTGACTATGCTAGACATTTTATATAAATGGAATCATACAGTATGTGGCCTTTTATGATTGGTTTCTTTCACTTGGCATAATACCTTCAAAGTTTACCAGGTTGTAACATGTACTTCATTACCTTTTCATGTATTTCATTCCTTTTTATGGCCATATAATCCTCCACTGTATGCTTTTGACACATTTTTTTTTATCCATCAGTTGATGGTCATTTGGGTTGTTTTTCACATTTGACTAATATAAATGATGCTGCTGTAAACATTTGTGTACATATTTTTGTGGAGGCATATATGTTTTCATTTTTCTTGGGTATATGTTTAAGAGTGGAATTGCTGGATCATACGGCAGTTCTATGTTTAATCTTAGGAGGAACTACCAGCCTGTTTTCCAGAGTAGCTACACTATTTTACATTCCTACCAGCCTTTCATGAAGATCCCAGGTTCTCCACATTCTTGTCAACCTTGTTATCTTTTTTTTAAAGATTTTATTTATTTGTTTGACAGAGATAACAGCGAGAGAGGGAACACAAGCAGGGAGAGAGGGAGAGGTAGAAGCAGGCCTCCTGCGGAGCAGGTAGCCTGATGCGGGGCTCGGTCCCAGGACCCTGGGACCATGACCCGAGCCAAAGGCAGACGCCCAATGACTGAGCCACCCAGGCGCCCCCTTTTTTTTACACTGTAACCGTCCTAATGGGTGTAAAGTGGTATCTCATAGTGGTCTTAATTTCTGTGCTTACTAAGGGTGTGTGTTTGCATCTTTTCCTGTGTGAAATGTTTTATAGAATGTAAAGATTAGAATTAAGACAATAGAAATCCATAACCTGGATAAACAGGGCAGCTTTTTTTTTTTTTTTAAAGATTTTATTTTTTTTATTTATTTGACAGAGGGACAGCAAGAGAGGGAACACAAGCAGGGGGAGTGGGAGAGGGAGAAGCAGGCTTCCTGCCGAGCAGGGAGCCTGATGCGGAGCTCCATTCCAGGACCCTGGGATCATGACCTGAGCCAAAGGCAGATGCTTAATGACTGAGCCACCCAGGCACCCAGGGCAGTTTTCACTAGAGAAAATTTCATCATTTAAGTTCTTCAGAAAGAGTGCATATTTATGACATATTCTGGGATAAGAGACTTGTACATTAAGAATACTTCTTAGATCTCATGGTTGTTTTTTTTTTAAAAGATTTTATTTATTTATTTATTTATTTGAGAGAGAGAAACAGCATGAGAGGGGAGAGGGTCAGAGGGAGAAGCAGGCTCCCCACTGAGCCGGGAGCCCGATGCAGGACTCGATCCCAGGACTCCTGGATCATGACCTGAGCTGAAGGCAGTCGCCCAACCAACTGAGCCACCCAGGCGCCCTCATGGGTTTTCTATTTTTAAGATTTTATTCGTATTTTTAGTTATTTATATTTGTGAAGATTTTATTTGAGAGAGCACACACACATGCGTGAGTGGTGGGGTGGGGCAGAGGGAGAGAGAGAAGCAGGTTCCCTGCCCAGCAGGGAGCCCAACATGGGGTTTGGTCCCAGAACCCCAAGATCATGACATGAGCTGAAGGCAGACGCTTAACTGACTGAGCCACCCAGATGCCCCAAGATTTTATTTTTAAGTAATTTCTACACCCAACATGGGACTCAAACCCACAACCCCGAGTTCAAGAGTCACAAACTCACCTGACTTAGCCAGTGGAGGTGGCCACCATGAGGTGCCCCTCTTGTTTTTTGTTTTGCTTGTTCTCTAGTTGTCAAGGGATGGTCCTTCTCTCTTCCTGTTACGGCCCTTTTGTTAAAAAAGGAATATTTGTAGAAAACAGATTGTTAATACCTTCCTTTATACCTGTGTAAGTTCTCGAAGTTTAAAAGTAAGTATCTAGGGCACTTGGGTGGCTCAGGCATTAAGTGCCTTCGGCTGGGGTCATGATCCCAGGGTCCTGGGATTGAGCCCTGCGTTGGGCTCCCTGCTCAGTGGGGAGTCTGCTTCTCCCTCTCCCACTCTTTTGGCTTGTGTTCCCTCTCTTACTGTGTCTCTCTCTGTCAAATAAAATCTTTAAAAAAAAAAAAATAAAAGTAAACATCTAGCATTACTTTCTACAATTTAACAGGTGTAGATAGAAAATAATTCAGTTAAATCATCTTAGCATTATTCCTAAACACTGTGTGGTAAAATACTTTGTTTTTATATTCAGTATGTAAGAGTTGATAAAATATAATTCCGTTCAAAAGATGCTTGTGTCCTCTGCTAGATATTAAAGAATAAAAACCTTATAGTTCACACTTTGTGAGAGAGGAGAAAGATGGGCAGCATCTGTCCAGGGACTGGGAAGAAGGCGAGTAGAGATGATTTTGGAGAAGTTAGGGGCGCCTGGGTGGCTCAGTCGGCTGAATGTTCGACTCTTGATTTCGGCTCAGGTTGTGATCTTAGGGTCATGAGATCAAGCGCCATGTAGGGCTCTGTGCTCAATGTGGAGTCGGCTTGAGATTCTCACTGCCTCTCCCTCTGCTCCCCCTCCAAATAAATACTGATTTTTTGGAGAAGTTTGGATGTTTGATTTCGGCCTTGAAAGATGTAATATAATTCGATGAGTCAGAAGCAGAAGGATGGAGCAGAGTAACTGGCACGGCAGAGAAAACATCACAGAAGGTGTGAGAGTGGTATGTTGGAGGAATTTCTGGTAACCTGAAATGCATAGTACACCTGAAAAATGTAGGTATAGGAGATCAGGAGATGAGATTGGCAACTCAAATACTGGTCACATTGTGAAGGGTTTTGGATATTACTAGGAATCTAGCATATGATGTTGGCAGTATTTATACCACAGAAAGTTTTTAAGAGGGAAATGACATGGGGGCACCTGGGTGGCTCAGTCTGTTAAGTGTCTGCCTTGGGCTCAGGTCATGATCTCGGGGTCCTGGGACTGAGCTTGACTTCAGGCTCCCTGCTCAGTGGAGAGTCTGCTTCTCCCTCTCTGTCCCATACCCCCCCCTCGTTCTCTCTCTCTCTCTCTCAAATAAATAAATAAAAATCTTTTTTTTTTAAATGTAGACATCAAAACTTTAAAAAAGGGATGCCTTGGTGGCTCAGTTAAGCATCTGCCTTTGGCTCAGGTCATGATCCCAGTGTCCTGGGATCGAGCCCCACATTGGGTTCCTTGCTCAGTGGGGAGTCTGCTTCTCCCTCTCTCACTCCTCTGCTTGTGTTCCCTCTCTCGCTGTCTGTCGAATAAATAAAATCTTAAAAAAAAATTTTTTTTTCCTGTTACCCACTCCAGACTATTATACCTGAATCTCTGGGGGTGAGACCTGGGATTCTGTAGTTTTAAAATGTTCTCTAGGTGATTCAGATAAGCTCACTTGTAAATCACTGATTTAATTATGGCAAAAAATTTTTAATTTTCGTTAACTTTGTTTTACCTCCTTACAGACTGGTAATAACACGAACAAAGATGGATCAAATCATAAAGCTGAAAGTGGAGCCCTAATAGAAGCTGCAAAATCAAAGATTCATCAGGTAGCATAAATTCTCAGAGAGGTTATGCATCACGTATATTTGCTAATAGTTATGAATGATGAAGAATGTGATAGATCATTGAAAGCAGTAAATAATTCAAGGCATGTATATTTGTTTGGCTTTGAAGTATTATAATTTAAAAGCATATTTATCCTTCTAATTATATTTGCTTAAAATGATAATGCAGTATCTTTTAATTACTTGATAAAAGATTGAGAGAAATGGCTTGGGAATGTATTGAATGATAAAATCATTTGTAGATTACTAAAATTCATTCTTAATTAGCCAGGTACAGATAAAAATGATAGGAATTAGAGAATTGCTGAATCACTGTATTGTGCCCCTGAAACTAATACTGTACGTTAATTATACTGGAATTAAAATATAAATTAGTTTTTTAAAAAATAAAAGAATTGTTAGGATTTTTGCTTGAAATTTAAGTATAAATTTTCTACCATTTTTTTTTTAGAATGCATTCTAAGAATACAGTAAAAATAGATTAAGATAATTTAAAACTTAGTTTTGCAAGTAACTGGTATAACTATGTTGTAAACAGATTGGATTGAAATTTCATTTAACTAGAAAGTAAAACTACTTCAGCATGTGTAAATCCATCATAGTTCTCACATACTAGCATTTTCCTTTGATAGTATAAAGTAAGAGCTTATATCCAAATGAAGTCCCTGAAAGCATGCAAAAGGGAAATCAAGTCAGTCATGAACACAGCTGGAAATGTAAGTTTCTTCTTGATTTTCTTTTCTTTTTTTCCAGTTTGTAACTTTTATGTCCTAAAACTTTCTTGTTTGGATAGTAGGTATTTGTGAGTCTTAAATAATTTATTTTAGTCTATTGTATATATATACTGTTACATATAATCCTTGACATTGAGTTGTAAAGTGATGATCATACTGTGTCTGTAATTTAATACTTTTCTCACTTAAAATTATAGCAAGCATTTTCCCTTGGTGTGTAGCCCTCAAAACCACCATTTTAAATAGCTATCTAGTATTCTGGAAATTGTTTATCACAAGTCATGTAAACATTTACTATTAGACACTTTAGAATCTTATTAGTTTATACTCAAAACATTTATTAAAGATTAACAGTTCAGCTATAGCCCAAACCTACCCTTTCCAAATGATCTTTGACTTGACAGTACCTCAATTTGAGTAATGTTGCTAGAGTATTTGAGATAAAATTACTCCTTCCTTCCACTCCCTCCACTCCACTCCTCCACTGATACATAACGTTTAAGACTGTGGAAGGAAAAGATAGAATTGTGAACATTCTTGATGCTTTTGGGAAAACTTAATTTTAAGTATGAAGTCATAGGGTGAAATAGTTTGGCTTTGAAGTATTGTAGTAGTTTGTACTACAGTTTGTAGTAGGAATGGTTCAGGATAATTGACCCTAGAAATCCTAGGCAGGATCCAGATTAGTCACTGGGTCAGTACTCAAGTGATTTCTGAGGAGAACAAATTGTAGCCACAGTCTGAGGGGGTAGACTTGAGGCTAAGAGGGAAAAGCCTAACTAGCCAGCTAACCATTATCAAACCTTTTTTGAGATAAAAGACATGATCCCTGCCTTAACGGAAGCTATACTCACAGCGGAGAGAGAAACAGGAAAATAGATAATTGTAATGCAGGGTAGTAGTAATACCTAAATCAGGAGGAAGTATTGCTACCCGGAATAAGCTTTGGAAGCCCTTGTTCCTCAATGACCAGGAGGCAGAGCAGAGCATGAACAAGGACTTAGAAGAAAAGCCTATAGCTAAGCTAAAGTGAATAAATGATGAGACCAGGATTCCTGATGTCCTCTTGGATGGATGTTCAGTCTGCAGATCTATGCATGCTTTTGCATTCTAAATAGGTATGATACAGATGATCCTCCACTAGGTTTCTTAGGGGAAGTGAAACATGGTCTGCCATTGAAAATGTGATCTTTGTCACAAGCAAGATTAACTCTTGAAAATAAGGCATTCTGTTAGGCAATTCTTCCATCCATAGAATGACACTTTTTTTTTCCTATTTGGAAAGTCATTGGATTATTTGTGTCCCTTTGGGTTCTAATGAAGGTGCATCTGTACCCTAAAAAATAAGGGAGACCTCCAGTCTCTCTAGTCATTGAACTGAAGGACCTAGTTAAATTGGCTTCCAAGTAGTAGTATAATAGATGAAGACAGTCTGTTGATGATCTGCAGACTATATTCTTATACATAGGTACTGCGTGTTTTTTTTTTAGGCAGACCCTTAATTCAGTTGATAAGGTGCTCTCTGATAGGTTTAATATTTTTAGATCGTGAAAGCAATGAAAAATTGCTATAGTTTTTTGTGAGCATGATTTGATTCATTTATGCTCTTGAATACATGCCAATACGGCAGTATGATTATGATCTCACAATAGACATCTGAAAACAAAATATAAGCAACTTATATTTTCTTTACAGTCTGCACCCTCTCTATTTCTTAAAAGCAATTTTGAGTACTTAAGAGGCAATTATCGAAAAGCTGTGAAGCTATTAAATAGTTCAAACATTGCTGAACATCCAGGATTCATGAAAACAGGTAAAAGAAAATTGTGAAATTCTAGTATTTTTTCTAGTTCTTCTGTCTTTTGTTATTTCCTACAGTGCTCTTCAGTGTGATTTTTGCTAATTTTTTTATTTTTATTTTTTATTTTTTTTAAAGATTTTATTTATTTATTTGACAGAGAGGGAACACAAGCAGGGGGAGTGGGAGAGGGAGAAGCAGGCTTCCTGCTTAGCAGGGAGCCCGATGGAGGGCTCCATCCGAGGACCCTAGGATCATGACCTGAGTTGAAGGCAGACGCTTAACGACTGAGCCACCCAGGTGCCCCTAGAAAGTTTTAATGAGGTTTAAGTGTCTGTTTAAGCATCCAGCTCTTGATTTTGGTTCAGATCATGATCTCAGGGTAATGAGATCGAGGCCTGCATCGAGCTCAGTGCTGGGTGTGGAGTCTGCTTAATTAAGATTCTGTCTCTCCCTCTGCTCTTCTCCGTGTCTAAAAAAGAAAGTTGTTTTTTTTTTAAGTTTTAATGAGTTGCTTAATACTCTTGGTAAAATGGAAGGTAAAATTTGGGGCTTTTAAGTTCACATCATTGCTATTTTATGGGGAGAAAGGAGGAAAATCCATTTATTCAAGAAATGAAGTCAAACTATTGAAAATGATTTATCCCAAGTTTAAAATGCAAAGATGGGGGCACCTGGGTGGCTCAGCTGGTTAAGCCTCTGACTCTCGGTTTCAGCTCAGGTCATGGTCTCAGTGTTGTGAGTTTAAGCCCCAGGTTGGGCTCTGCACTCAGCGTGGAGTCTGCTTAAGATTTTTTTCCCCCCTCTGCTTCTCGCCCCCCTTCACATGCACTCGCACTCACTCACTCACTCACTCATAAATAAATAAATAAAATCTTAAAATGCAAAGGATGAATAAGTTTTTTGGGGATGCTTTCTTTTAGATTCTATCCAGATACGAAGATAGAACACACCTGCAGGGGCGCCTGGGTGGCTTAGTCGGTTAAACGGCTGCCTTTGGCTCAGGTGGTGATCCCAGATTCCTGGGATCAAGCCCGGAGGCAGGCTCTCTGATCAGCAGGAAGTTGGCTTCTCCCTCTCCCTCTACCTGCTGCTCCCCCTTGCTGTGCTCATGCGCTCTTTCTCTCTCTCTCTCTCTCTCTCCCCCTGTCAAATAAATAAAGAAAATTAAAAAAAAAAAAGCATACCTGCAGGCATACTCACCTCCCCCCTTTACCTGTTCTGTTAAGTGGGGTTGTAAAAGATGGAGAAAAGCAATTTGTTCCATTACAGTTCTCTTGGATATTCTGTTTATTCTGAGTACCCATTTTTAATTGTGCTAAATTTTCATTTTTGCTGTTTTTATTGTCATAATTTCCCCTCAGAGTCCCATAACACCCAGACACTGAAATGATCTTTAGGACTAAAACTTCAGTATCCTTTGAGAAAATTTTGCTTAGGATTGTCTTGATACAGATTTCAGAATCAATATTTTTAGGCTCTACAGTGGAGTGAGGAGCAGGACATATAGTTGACTACTCAACAGTTAAGATGATCTAATGGGAAAGATTTTTATATAGTAGTTATATATTTTATGTACTAATTTTTTACAGTTATTAATTTAAAAATATTTTATTTCTCATGTAAAATTATTTTTTGCTGCTGATGAAATATGCTTATTGGAAAAGATTCAGGAATAGAATTTTCTTAAATTGTTCACAATGCCACTACCAGAAGTAGCCTCCTTTAAATAAACATTTTAATGTATTTCCTACTGTCTTCCCCAGAAGCCTACTATTTGTCTTTTTAAAATACCATTGCTCAATTTAAAAACACATCAGAAGAAAATCTTTAGATTTTAGTATTAAGCATTGAATATCCTGAGTGTTAATTTTGTCAGTCTGATCGGTATTTTATATCATTGTGGAAAAGACAGACTATCAGTGAATTGTTTTGGAGTATTTGGGAAGCAGTTTAGAAGAAGAAAACTAAAGCTTGGATTTCCTTCATTACACCAAAATAAAACCCAGAGGAATGAAGGGTTGAAAGCAGCTAAAGAAAACTTGAATATTTTAATTTGGGGGGGATGGGAGACTTGATTAAATTTTATCCAAAATGCAAGAACCATAGATTTTAGAAAAGATGATTAATTTTTTTTTTTTTTAAGATTTTATTTATTTATTGGAGAGAGAGAGAATGAGAGAGAGAGCACATGAGAGGGGGAAGCAGACTCCCTGCTGAGCAGGGAGCCCGATGTGGGCCTCGATCCCGGGACTCCAGGATCATGACCTGAGCCGAAGGCAGTCGCTTAACCAACTGAGCCACCCAGGCGCCCCGAAAAGATGATTAAATTTCACCACATAAAAATGTAAAACTTTTTATGATTAAACTCACACACATACACACTGAAGCAGGTCATAAGACAGATGACACACTGGCTTTGGGGGGAATATTTGAAACAGATGTGACAGAAGGTTTCTATAACATAATAACAGGTAACCAATAGGAAAAACATCTGTAACCAAATAAAAAAATGGGTAAAGAACAGAAAGAAGCAGTGTGTGTATTACAGGATAAGAAATACAAATGCCTAACAAGGGCGCCTTGGTGGCTCAGTTGGTTGAGCGACTGCCTTCGGCTCAGGTCATGATCCTGGAGTCCCAGGATCGAGTCCCACATTGGGTTCCCAGCTCAGCAGGGAGTCTGCTTCTCCCTCTAACCCTCTTCCCTCTCGTGCTTTTCTATTTCTGTCTCTCATTCTCTCTCTCTCAAATAAATAAATAAAATCTTTAAAAAAAAATGCTAACAAGCTTGAGAAGATAGATGCTCAGCCTTAGTGATAATTAAAGAAGTGTGAACTAACAGTGAAGACTTTAAACAAGCAAAAGCAGGATTTTATATATTGTTTAATGTATTCTTGCTACTCATTTAGTATGTTTCCATATATACTGATTCTTTCCAGTTTCTACATAATATTTTGTTGTGTGGATGCGGTGCATATAATGTTACTAATAAATACTTTTGTCCTTTGCATTATTATATTGTCTACAATTATTTAAAAATCAGAAGAAAAGATTAAGCAGGCTAACAAAATCAATGGTTAGGGTTTATCACCTTTAATAAAAGATTTTAGGGCGCCTGGGTGGCTCAGATGGTTAAGCGTCTGCCTTTGGCTCAGGTCATGATCCCAGGGTCCTGGGATCGAGTCCCGCATCGGGCTCCCTGCTCCTTGGGAGCCTGCTTCTCCCTCTGCTTCTCTCTCTCTCTCTCTCTCCCTCTCTCTCTCTCCTCCTCTGTCTCTCATGAATAAATAAATAATCGAGTCCCGCATCGGGCTCCCCGCTCAGCGGGGAGTCTGCTTCTCCCTCTGACCCTCCCCCCTCTCATGTGCTCTCTCTCTCTCATTCTCTCTGTCTCAAATAAATAAATAAAATCTTTAAAAAAAAAAAAAAGATTTTAAAAGGAAAGGAACTTAGAAAATTTTCAGATGTCCTGAATTTCAGATGCCTTATAAACTTTTCTGTAAGGACCAGGTGGAATTGCTGTTGCATTGCCAATTCTTGTGTGGCGTATGTCAACAGTAACATTTTTGGACAAATTTATTTGTGTTTTTGTCAGGTGAATGCTTGAGATGCATGTTCTGGAATAATCTTGGTTGCATCCATTTTGCCATGAGCAAGCACAATTTGGGAATTTTCTACTTTAAAAAGGCTCTACAGGAGAATGACAATGTTTGTGCACAGCTCAGTGCAGGCAGCACTGATCCAGGTGAGCCCATTGCTGGGGGACAGTTCATATTTTACTACTTGAGAGCATGATCTTAAAGAGCAAGCATCTGAGCACTGAGTAATGTATAAAATTGTTGAATCACTATATTGTATACCTAACACTAATATAACAAGGTAGGTAAATTATACTGGAATTTAAAAAGTAATTTTTTTTTTTTTTTTTTTGGTAAAGAATAAATAGGTAGATAGTGATCAAGTGTCTGGTCAAAATGCATCCATATGTGCCTGCCTACAATTAACATTGACCCTGACCAACGGGTTTGACTCTGGGGATTTTTGATAGATACGGCTACTTCAAATAGCAAGGTGGTAGGAATAATTATCAAAGAAATTTAAATTATATTTACTTTTTCATGGATTTGAAAATCAGTAATCACACATGGTAATGTTACAAAGCAAAGTATGTTGCTAAGATTTCTCGACTAGTTTTTTTTGGTGTTTTTTTTTTGTTGTTTTGTTTTGTTTTTTAAGTAAGCTATATGCCCAATGTGGGGCTTGAACTCACAACCCTGAAATTAAGAGTTGTATGCTTTACCGACTGAGCCAGCCAGGTGCACCTAAACTAGTTTTTATTATAGCTTCTTTCCAAGGTTTCACATGGGATGTTATAGGCAGCAACTGACAATCTTTTTTATTTTTTTATTTTTTTTGCATCTGACAATCTTGGAGCAAATTCCTGAAGTTTCTTACTTTAATATTCATATGATATGGATCCTTGACCTGGAATGCTTAAAATCAAGCAATTATTTAGCTTTTTTAACCATAAAAAAACTGGTGAAAAGTGTATCCAAAATCATAAGTAGTCTTATTGTAGACTGTGAAACTTTGAATAAGTGAGTGAACCATAGTCTTTGTAGGTATAATATATTAATTTTTATTTTCATAGTAAAGTTCCCAAACTTCTGCTAACATTAGCTGAATACTTCTGGTTAATAAAGCACATGACAATAAAATGGCTAACCAAAATGAAAGTTAAAAAAGTGAATCTTCTGAAAAGGTGGAAAGGTGGTTAAAGATTCATAGGAGTCAGTGGGTCCTATCTATTTTGTTTGCTTTTCTGGACCATTGTTACCTGGGGAGCTGGCAAATGAGAAGAGACATCTCTGGCCATACCAGCACAAGCAACTGAGATGACCTGGAGAATATTTGTGGGGTTGAGGATGAAGATCATCACTAGGAGAGAGCTATTACAGCTTTACACTGGGCCGGAGCACCTGGGTGGCTCAGTCAGTTAAGCATCTGCATTTGGCTCAGGTCAAGATCCTGAATCCTGGGATCCAACTTTGTGTCGGGAGTCTGCTTCTCCCTGTCCCTCTGATGCTCCCCTTGTTTGTGCTCTCTCTGTCAAATAAAATCTTTAAAAAAACACAAAACTTCACACTGGGGTCCTTGGTATTAAACAAAGTAGTATTTAAGTATTTAGTGGAATAAATGTTTTCAGTGTAACTGTTATTTTTAATCTAATTTTTTTTCTTACCTAATTTGTATCATTAGGCAAGAAATTTTCGGGAAGACCCATGTGTACATTACTAACCAACAAGAGGTATGAGTTGCTATATAACTGTGGCATTCAGCTACTTCACATTGGAAGACCTCTTGCTGCCTTTGAGTGTCTGATTGAAGCTGTTCAGGTTTATCATGCAAATCCCCGTCTCTGGCTAAGGTTGGCTGAATGCTGCATTGCTGCAAATAAGGGGGTGAGTGCTCCTTGGGTATCTTATACACTCCCCCCCAACTTGTTACATAGAAAACAGAAAATACTTGAAAACACACAAGACCTCAAATTCTTTATAACTCAGAATTTATAAAGATAGTCTGTTCTTTAACAGTTGGACAAAAGATTTAGTTTCTTAAAGTCATTTATTAACATTCTGGTTCTTAAAGTATAGCAACCTGTATCAGCAGTAAACATTAAAGAGGTGAAGCCAACGAGAGGGTCATATCTGTTGGAACAGTGGTCTGCTAGCTGCTGGGGCAGGGGCCATATCATCTGCTGGCCTGAGAATGGTGTGTGCACCAAGTGGTTAGAGAAGGACTAAGACCATGAGTGTGGAAAGAACTGTACAACATTGCATTTCCTTCATTGGGGAGGGGCTTTACTTTTGATTCAGTAAATGGTTCAGAGTTCATGGATTATCAAGCTGTCTCTCTCACACCTTTGTCCACAGTGACTGTGAGAAATAGGCCAGTTTACATGGGTGTCCTTGCCTAGAACATCTGCACGTGGTCGTTGGTAGAAGCCTTTGGAATCTCAAGTGGGGAGTGCTCAGTGGGAGTAGGAGAAAGACAGGTTCTATCAGAATTACCAGATGCCTGTATCACCCCATTTCCTACCCACCCCCCACCCTTGCTGCGCTCTTTGGCTGCGTGGAGATTGGGAGGCCTGGCACCTGGGGTTTGTCTGCCATAGGTGATATAGATGTTTTTGCTGCTCCTATTGTGGAACAGCACTTTCTGAGAAGCAGCTGCAAAAACTAGCATTTAGAAGTATGTTTGCCTGGCAGTTTTCACACATGATACTTAAGTTGTTCATGATTTGGGTATACCACTGGGGAAAGAGATAAGTGCTATCTTTGAAGGGCTTTAATCATTTATATAATTGTAATTTGCCTTTTAAAAAAGGACAACTTTTTTTTTTTTTTAAGATTTCATTTATTTGAGAGAGCACAAGCAGGGGGAATAGCAGGCAGAGGGAGAAGCAGGCTCCCTGCTGAGCAAGGAGCCCGATGTGGGACTCAATCCCAGGACCCCGGAATCATGACTTGAGCCTAGAAGGATGCTTAACCAACTGAACCATCCAGGTGCCCTAAAAGAGAACTTCCTTATTGGATAATTCTTAAATTAACTGACAATTTTAGGCGGTATTTATACTTTTTTAAAACAAGAATCTCTAGAAATTGGGGCGCCTGGGTGGCTCTGCCATTGGCTTGGGTCATGATCCCAGGGTCCTGGGATCGAGCCTCATATCGGGCTCCCTGCTCAGCGGGAAGCCTGCTTCTCCCTCTCCCACTCCCCCTGCTTGTGTTCCTGCTCTTCCTATCTCTCTCTCTGTCAAATAAATAAATAAAATCTTTAAAAAAAAAAAATCTCTAGAAATTGCTTATTCTCTTTAATTCAATCATGAATTTAAGTGTTGGAGACCTCTCATTTGGACAGTTATTGGAAACCAGGGAATTAGATCTTCCTAGGAGTAGAGAAATACAGTAAGGTTTAATATTTTCTTTTAAAATTACTTATTTTTAGAAATAGTACCTTTAGGATAGTCTTTCATTCTGTGGATTTTATTATGAAATCCCCATCCCTCCATTTTCTTGTACAAATTTCTAATTTTTTAAAAAAGATTTTATTTCTTTATTGGGGTGCCTTGAGCTCAGGTCATGATCCCAGGGTCCTGGGATCGGGCCTGCATAGGGCTCCCTGCTCAGCAGGAAGCCTGCTTCTCCCTCTCCCACTCCCCCTGCTTGTGTTCCCTCTCTCGCTGTGTCTCTCTCTGTCAAAAAACAAATCAAAATCTTTAAAAAAAAATGAATGTATTTACTTTTAAAGATTTTTTTTTTTAAAGATTTTATTTATTTGACAGAGACACAGCGAGAGAGGGGACGCAAGCAGGGGGAGTGGGAAGGGAGAAGCAGGCTTCCCGCTGAGCAGGGAGCCTGATGTGGGCCTCGATCCTAGGACCCTGGGATCATGACCCGAGCCGAAGGCAGACACTTAATGACTGAGCCACCCAGATGCCCCCAATAAGTTCATTTTTTAATAAAAAGAATGAACTTAATTGTTAAATTGGTGATGCTAAGGAGATGATTTATGTCCTGTTTATCTGATGCACGTTGCTTCAGACCGCTTTTGTCAGAAGCACAGCTTACGCTTACTTGGGTAGATATAATATGTGAGAAATCTCCTAATTATCAAATGTAGACTTAATTGCAGGGAGAGTATTTAAGCATTTTAAGAGAAGGCTGTTAAAATATATAAATGTGGGGCGCCTGGGTGGCTCAGTCGTTAAGCATCTGCCTTCGGCTCAGGTCATGGTTCCAGGGTCCTGGGATGGGGCCCTGCATCGGGCTCCCTGCTCCTCAGGAAGCCTGCTTCTCCCTCTCCCACTCCCCCTGCTTGTGTTCCCTCTCTCTCTGTGTCTCTCTCTGTCAAATACATAAATCTTTAAAAATATATATATGTATATAAATGTACCATTTATTTTTCTTAGTTCTGAAATTCAAATATGTTGAGTGCTATTGTTGTTATGGCACTATAAAGTAATATTTTAATTACATATGATTCTTCTACATCATGACTGATCTGACACACGTTCTGGCTATTGGTGTATTATTGAAAGTATTAGTTTATTATTGTGGGTTTTTAGTTCCATTCCATTTTTGTTTTCATCTGTTGCATCTTCACATCTAGCCATCTGATTGATCGGCTTGCGTGACCTTAAGGATCAGGAAAGAATGTATGGATGAATCATTATAAATTTATCACCACCACTAGGAAAAGAAGTCAGAATGGAAATCCTTCCCAGTAGTGGTTCAGAATATCCACTATCTGTAATTTTTCATTAATGTTGCTTGGCTGCATCCTTGACAGAAAATTTCCAATCAGAGAGGCGCTTGGGTGGTTCAGTTGGTTAAGGGTCCAACTCTTCTTTTCCGCTCAGTTCATGATCTCCCGGTTGTGGAATCAAGGCCTGCATTGGGCTCTGTGCTCTGTGTGGAGTCTGCTTCAGATTCTCTCCCTCTCCCTCACGCTCTCTCAAATAAATAAATAAATAAAACCTTTAAAAAAAAGTTTTCAATCAGAGCAGTTCTGTTGTATTTTTTAAGCATGTTGTGGTTTTTTTTTTAAGGTTTTATTTATTTATTTGACAGACAAAGCGAGAGAGGGAACACAAGCAGGGGGAGTGGGAGAGGGAGAAGCAGGCTTCCCACAGAGTGAGGAGCCCGATGTGGGGCTCAATCCCAGGACCCTGGGACCATGACCTGAGCCGAAGGTAGACGCTTAACGACTAAGCCACCCAGGCACCCAGGCATGTTGTATTTTTTAAGCACTATGTAATATTTTCTGTTTAAAATGAATATGCAAGTGAATCTTTGTTTTATTAGAAGTCATAAATAGAAGTTATAGTAGGAGCAATTAAGTAACAGTACAGAAACATTGTGCTTAGAGAAGGGCTTTTTGCAGGGCAGAGTTTAGCTCTGTGAGTTCATGGATTGGCTCAAGTTTATTCTGCATATGAGAATCTGCCTGACTTTATATGACTACTCGGGAATCCACCTGCAGGTAACTCAGAGACTTGGAGTGAAAGGGAAGATAGAGGTAGTTGACATCATCAAGTTCCCGTAGTAAGATGATGCATCTTAGTGAAATATCCTAAAATACTATATATATGTAAGTAGCTTTTACTCTTTTCAGTGTAATGTTTTACAGGGCTTTAGGGTTTTAATTTTCTAGAAGGCAAGAATTGTGCCCATGTAAATTTTAACATATAGCTTGTCCGAGTTTATAAGTTGTTGACAATTTAATGCTTTCAATGAAGAAGCACAAGATATGTGTTTTAGAAAGTAGAGCTGCTTCCCTTTTTCATGAGTTTTTGTGGCTCTATATGTTTCCTTAATCTGATGTCAAAGTGCCTGTAATATGCATCATGGTCCCTAGGATGTAGAATGTTCTAAATAAATCATTCTAAATAAATGTTTGAGTCATTCTTGAATTGCCTTTTTTCCTTAGAATTACCTCAAAGTTCATATTAAAGTACAGCATCCATCACAGACTTCCCACTCCATGTACTAACTAACTACTCTTCAATATGGAGCATATTTCGCTCCACATCAGTGGATCTTAGGAACTTCCTTGGAGTAACCGGAAAAGTATTAGATCATTTTTCACATCCTATCTTATAATTGCATTAAGTTAATTAGAAATTATTTGTATTTTGTAGACTGCTGAACAAGAAACTAAAGGCCTTCCGAGTAAGAAAGGAATTGTACAGTCTATTGTGGGTCAAGGCTATCATCGTAAAATAGTTCTGGCATCACAGTCCATACAGAATACTGTATATAAGTAAGTATTTTGCAAAGAGAAACTGTAGGTATTTAATATTTCACATAATGTTATTTATAAAAATATTTTTAAGACATAACTTTATAGGAGAAATCATTTTGTAACTAGGTTTTATTGCTACTTCAACAAATAGATCCCTATATATAGGTTCACAGTGAATATTATCTGACATAAGATTTCACTTAATTACATTTGTGCTGAAACTGTTGATGGCCTGAGACCCTGGTCTATTCAATACCATTATTCAAAATGTCCAGGAGAGGGCATCTTGATGTTTCTTTTTTTATATAATTTATCACTGATGCTTTTTATTTAGGTATTTTCTTATAGTCCCTAAAGCTAATTCTTAGTATTTAGAGAGAAAAGTACTAATACATAAAGTAACCAAAGCATTATAAAGCTGTCACATGTAAACCTTCAGTTGAGTAACTTTTAAGTATGAACATCTTTATCTTGTATAAAGATCCCAATTTGGAGTTGCTATTATTTCTAAAGTAGTAGGCTTTGTAAAAAAAAAAGAAAAAAGAAAATTGTATTTTTTCTTTTCCAAAAAATAAAAATGTTCCACTACCATTTAAAAGTTAATCCAGGGGCACCTGGGTGGCTCAGTTGGTTAAGCGACTGCCTTCAGCTCAGGTCGTGATCCCGGGGTCCTGGTATCCAACCCTGCATCGGGCTCCCTGCTCAGCGGGAAGCCTGCTTCTCCCTCTCCCACTCCCCCTGCTTGTGTTCCCTCTCTCGCTGTCTCTCTCTCTCTGTCAATTAAATAAAGAAATAAAATCTTTTAAAAAAAATAAATAAAAATTCTCCCAAAGTTTCAAAATAGTAACTGGCACACAATATTTGGTCTTAATTTATTTCAACTGTAATGCAGATTTTTTTTTTAAGATTTAAGATAAAGCATCATTTTCCTACAATTTCAAAATTATTACTACTTTTCACCTTTTGAACCAATAGAAAGTTATATAAAATCTCAAAAAAATTGTAAGACAAATTTACAAATAAAGCATTTTCAAAAGCAAGGATCAACCAAAACAAGGCTCAGATGTGAAAATCTTCTTTCTTTTCAATTCTTATTATACTTACCCTGGCCCTCGCTATAATTTTCCTTGTCTATAACTCTTCTGTTACATTAACAAGGACATTGCAGATAACCTTCAAGTTGGTTTCCATCCTTAGTCCCATTCCTAGAGATACATCTTGTATGATGTGTATACTTGCTATGTATTATTCATACTTTTAAAATTTTTGTGTGTAATATTTAGGATTTAGGTTCTTTACGTTTCTCTTATAACTGCTTATTTTCAAATTTCTACCTGTCAGCAAATTTTCATTTCCAATTATATTGGTTTTATTCCTGATAATAGAAAAGCCTTATTTATTTTTAAGTTATTTACTTAGCTAATTTGTTTTCATTTTTTAAGTGATGGACAGTCTTCAGCCATTCCTGTAGCCAGTATGGAGTTTGCAGCCATTTGTCTCAGAAATGCCTTGTTGCTGTTACCCGAAGAACAGCAAGATCCGAAGCAGGAAAATGGGTCTAAAAATAGTAATCAATTAGGTGGGAACACGGAGAGCAGTGAAAGCAGTGAAACTTGCAGGTATTCTGGTCCTTTTGTAATCCTTTTGGCCCTCTTTGGTGAAACCCCTCAGGACTTCATTTAAGTAAGCCTCTTTGGCCTTTAGATGATTCCTAAAATCTCAAGCCCGAATTTTTCCTAAATCCCCTGTTTTGAGTAATAAGAAAGGAAAGTATGAATGTTAAGTATTTCTGGAAGAGAGAAATACTGTGAAGACTAAGTGAGGAGAGAACCTAAGAAAAGTAGAAAGAAACAACTTTTCATAGATAGGAAGAATAGTTGTGAAGAAATCCTGTTGCTCTCTCAGAGATAGCATTTTGTTTTTATGTTTATTAAAATAAATACTTAAATCCTAAAACTTCTCCTTTTTTCTTAACCTATGCCTTTTCTCTTAACATACCATAAACTATTAACCTCCAGAATATTTCTATTAATTTCTAGTTTTTTAGTATAAGTTAAATATTAACCAGTCTCTAGAAATTAAGAGAGCTTCTCCTAATAATAAAACACCATTATATATAAAGTTGTTTTTACACATGGCACCTTTAAATTCAAGTCTTTCATCCCAGCGTTTTTTTCTTGATTATGATAGAAATACATGTATTAAAGAAAATATGAAACAAAATTGTGGGGTTTTTTTGTTTTTTCCTCCATTGGGGTTATGTTTTACTGTAGTTGATAAAAAGCAATCAGAAGACCAAGAAATGTGTGAAAATACAGGAGTGATTTCCTTTGTAGAGATATTGTTTACAATTAGAAATTTTTAAAAAACAGCACCATGTACTTGAGGGAAGAAAGTGAAATACAGTATAGCTTTAGCACAGTGGTTAAGCATTTTGCATTTGTTGTTTTTGGCTCTTGTATATTTTTGGGATAAAAAATTGCATGGGAGTGGGGGTAGGGAAACAATTTTATATTTAATTGTTTATTTGCTCTTCATAATTTAGAGTCTGTCTTTATTTTAGCAGTAAAAGCCATGATGGAGATAAATTCATTCCAGCTCCACCTTCTTCTCCATTGAGAAAACAGGAATTAGAAAACTTAAAGTGAGTATCTAAACAAAATTAGGGGTGCCTGGGTGGCTCAGTCCTTAAGCTTCTGCCTTGGGCTCAGGTCATGGTCCCAGGATCCTGAGATTGATCTCTGCATTTGGCTCCCTGCTCGGCGGGAGGCCTGCTTCTCCTTCTCCCGCTACCCCCTGCTTGTGTTCCCTCTCTCTCTGTGTCTCTCTTTGTCAGATAAATAAATAAAATCTTTAAAACAAAAATGAGTATAGCATCTATTGCACGTTATTTTTAATCTTTATTTTGTTAATGTTATGAATTATATTGATGGAATGTCAAATGTTAAACCAACCTTTCAATCTTGTGATAAACCCCGCTAGTCACAGTGTATTATCTTTTCTTATAAATTGTTGGATTCAAATTTTTAGTATTTTGTTAAGAATATTTGCTTCTTGCTTGCCCGGCTGGCTGACTTGGTGGAGCATACAACCCTTGATCTTGGGGTTGTGAGTTTGAGCCCCACGTTGGGTGTAGAGATTACTTAAAAATAAAATCCTAAAAGAAAAAAGGCCATCTTTTACATTTAGCCACATAATTACCACTTCTGACTGATGCTAGTTTCCATAAGATATTCCCTTCATTCTGAGGCTCTTCCTTCAACATTTCTTACAATACAGGTCTTAATTTTCCTAGGGTTTTGGGTTTTTTTTATCTGTTTAAATCTACAGTTGTCTTTATTTCATCTTCATTCTTAGGATATTTTCACTGAAAACAGAACTCTAGATTGGTAGAGTTTGGTTTTCCTTTCAGTCAGCTCTTTGAAGAGGTCACTGCATTAACTTCAACTTCTGTTATTTCTGATTAGAAGTTTATAGTCATTGTACTGAGGTGCCATTTTTCTATCTATAGATTGTCTCTGTTTTTCACCAATTAGACTATGATGAGTCTGAGTGTGATTTTCTTCATTTTTACTCTTGCCTTGGAGTTCGCTGACTTTAAGTCTATAAATTTATCTTTCAACAAATTTGATATATTTTGACCATAATTTTTTTTTTTAAGATTTTATTTATTTATTTGACAGAGAGTGACACAGCGAGAGAGAGAACACAAGCAGGGGGAGTGGGAGAGGGAGAAGCAGGCCTCCCGTGGAGCAGGGAGCCCCATGTGGGGCTCAATCCCAGGACCTGGGACCATGACCTGAACTGAAGGCAGATGCTTAATGACTGAGCCACCCAGGCGCCCTGACCATAATTTCTTCATATTATTTTTGGAGTTAGGCTGAATGATATAGCATTACTTTTAAGAATGATTTCAATAATAGAACTGAAAATTAAAATGAAAAAAAGCCATTATTTTATTATTACTATTTTTTTATTTTATTTTTTTAAGAACCATGATTTCTTATGTTTTGCCTATTGCAAAAGAGTGACAGAAGTACATTTAAACATATATATGTTGCTCGTAGCATTGTCAATTGATGGATTACTTTTGGAAAACATTTCATTTATTCCCATTTTTTTCTGACAAACAGTGCTAGCCTTGTGAAAGGTACAGAGGAATTAGAGATAGAGGAAAAAACACTGCCTTCAAAAGCAGATGGCGAGGAGCATATGGGTGGCTTATTTGGTTGAGTGTCCGACTCTTGATTTCAGCTCAAGTCTGATCTTAGGATTGTAGGATCAAACCTCACATGGGGCTCCACGCTCAGTGGGGAGTCTGCTTCTGTCTCCCTCTCCCTTTGCCCCTCCCCCAGCTTGCACGCTTGCTCTCACTCAAATAAATAAATATTAAAAAAAAAAAAAGATGGCAAACACTTAAGACAAAATGATTTTAATTTGTATCTTAGTTATTAGGTCGTGAGATTTGGGGTGTCTCTTTTTTTCGTGTGATATTTTATTACCCTGAGAAGTAAAAAATGACCTCATTTTAAAATTTTACATTTTGTTCAGTCTGCTCAAGGTGCTCAATCTGATGCCAAGGTTAACTGATGGCTTGTATTTCTTTTTCTGTGAACCTCCTGTTTATAGAATTTACCATTTTCATATCTGGTTTTTCATCCTTTTTGTAAGAGTTTTTGATGTTACAGAAATTGGCCTTTTATCATTTCTGAGATTTATGATTTTAGTTGTAAAACAGAATTCCATAAGTATTCGTGTAATGTGTAGAAAGGCCTTCTTGCCTCCAAGGATGAGAGAATAATTCACCTATGTGTTGTAGCACTGTCACAACCACCAATATAAATTCCTGTTTCATCTAGAATGTATTTTATAGAAATGAATAAGGTCGGGATCTATCTTTACTGTGTGTAATTTTTTTCATAGTATAGTCCATTTGATTAACTTCATTTAACTTTCAAATAAAGCATGCAACAGAACTATAAAATGTTAAGATTTTATGTCTAAACAGTTTAAAATTACATTTTAATAAAATGTATAGGTTTATTTGCATGAAAAAATTGGATCTATATCAAAACCTTCATGGTGGTTATCCCCGAATGGTGGAATAACTGATGTTTTTTATTTTCTTATTGGATATCTGTTTTTTCTAACTCTTTAAAAAGGAAGCTATTTCATTAATGTTAGTGAAGCTCCTCCTTGCATACCTAGTGTTTTTGGAGGAATATTGGCCAGCAGGATATGTCCTTTTCTCTCTCTCTTTTTTTTTTTTCCATTTAAATAAAGATGTGCCCCTTTTTTTTAAGATTTTTATTCATTTATTTTGAAAGAGAGAGAATGTGTGTATGTATGTGTGTGAGAGATAGAGAGAGAGCAGGGGGAGGGGCAGAGGCAGAGGGAGAGAGAATCTCAAGCAGACTACACCCCAAGTACGGAGCCTGACATAGGGCCCAGTCCCACAACCCCAAGATCATGACCTGAGCCAAAATCAAGAGTCAGGTACTTAACCGACTGAGCCACCCAGATGTCCCCAGGATGTGCGCTTTTCTGATCATACTCTGTCAGATCAGCATGTTCATGCCAGGGCATTGCTGTCCATGAGCACAGGGCTCCACGCACCATTCTCACCTAGACAACAACTTTTTATTTTTTTATTTTATTCTGTTGAAGTGTACCATAAATTCCCACTTTGCATTCATGCCCTCTCTGTCCCGGGTTTTATTATGTTGAGGAAAGAATTAATCCTCTGATTATATGGAGGATTAAATCTCACATTTAGTTAGAAATGAGTTGGTCATTTAAGATTTTGAATGTAGAGTTTTGGTTTTTTGAAACTTGACAAGGTTAATTAAATGTTTTTTGGGGGCACCTGGGTGGCTCAGTCAGTTGAGCATCTGCCTTCAACTTGGGTCATGATCCCGGGGTCCTGGGGTGGAACCCTGCATCGGGCTCCCTGCTCAGTGGGGGGAGCCTGCTTCTCCCTCTCTCCCTGCTCGTGCTCTCTCTTGCTGTCTGTTTTTCTCTTTCTCAAATAAATAAAATCTTTTAAAAAAAAATAAAAAGTGGGACACCTGGGTGGCTCAGTCAGTTAAGTGGCTGCCTTTGGCTCAGGTCATGATCCCAGGGTCCTGGGATTGAGCCCTGCATTGGGCTCCTTGTTCAGTGGGGAGTCGTCTTCTCCCTCTCCCAATCCCCCTGCTTGTGTTCCCTCTCTCACTGTGTCTCTCTCTGTCAAATAAAATCTTTTTAAAAAAATTTTTTAAAAAGTAATAAATGTTTTCTTCAGTAATCTTTATATTAAAATTTCTTGAATTTTCAGATGAGTCATAAGATAGCAAGGAAATAAAAGTACTGTAACAAATTACCAGTGCAGCGGTGCCTCTGTGGCTCAGTCGGTTAAGTGTCCAACTCTCTTTTTTTTTTTTTTTTTAAATATTTTAGTTATTTATTTGAGAGAGGGAATGAGAGAGAGCATGAGAGGGAGGAGGGTCAGAGGGAGAAGCCAACTCCCTGCTGAGCAGGGAGCCCGATGCGGGACTCAATCCCAGGACTCCAGGATCATGACCTGAGCCGAAGGCAGTCGCTTAACCAACTGAGCCACCCACGCACCCAGGTGTACAACTCTTGATTTCAGTTCAGGTCATGATTTTAGGGTCGTGGGATCGAGCCCCATGTTGGGCTCCACACTCAGCATGGAGCTTCTCTCTATCTCCCTCCACCCCGCCCAACCACCTCGTGCGCACAGGTGTGTGCATGCTCTTTCTCTCTCTCTCTCAAATAAATAAATAAATCTTTAAAAAAAAATAACCCAAAAAACAAATTACCAGTGAAACAACAGTGATAACAAAATATACAGAAGAATGTTGCCATTGAGTGAAATAAAATTGAACTTTTATTTATTTTTTATTTATTTTTTAAAGATTTTATTTATGGGCGCCTGGGTGGCTCAGTTGGTTAAGCAACTGCCTTTGGCTCAGGTCATGATCCTGGAGTCCCGGGATCGAGTCCCACATCGGGCTCCCTGCTCAGCGGGGAGTCTGCTTCTCCCTCTGACCCTCTTCCCTCTTGTGCTCTCTATCTCTCATTCTCTCTCTCTTGAATAAATAAATAAAATCTTTAAAAAAAAAAAAGATTTTATTTATTTAACAGAGACACAGTGAGAGAGGGAACACAAGCAGGGGGAGTAGGAGAGGGAGAATCAGGCTTCCCACCAAGCAGGGAGCCCGACGCAGGGCTCCATCCCAGGACCCTGGGATCATGACCTGAGCCGAAGGCAGATGCTTAACAACTGAGCCACCCAGGCACCCGTAAAATTTAATTTTTTAAAAAACAGTCAAATTTCAACCATACAACTAAAACCATGCTAGATTTTTGTCCTGAATGGAAATTTATAAAAACAATGCAAATTAAGTAAAGCTAATCTTTATTTGGTAAAAATGAGCTCATGGGAAAGAGGTGGATTGTAGTGCTCAGCCAGGACAATATTTGGGACAATGCTTTGATTTGCCAAAAAAAAATGTACTGTTTTCCCCCAGTGTTCCTCATGTTTTCTAGAGATGTATTTCTTTATGGGTCCACCTGGATTTTATTTATTTTTTTTATTTTTTTTTTTTTTAAAGATTTTATTTATTTATTTGAGAGAGAGAGAATGAGAGACAGAGAGCACGAGAGGGAAGAGGGTCAGAGGGAGAAGCAGACCCCCCACTGAGCAGGGAGCCCGATGTGGGACTCGATCCCGGGACTCCAGGATCATGACCTGAGCCGAAGGCAGTCGCTTAACCAACTGAGCCACCCAGGCGCCCCATGGATCCACCTGGATTTTATATTTATCTACAGGGTTCATCTATATTTTTTTTAAAGATTTTATTTGAGACAGAAAGAGAGAGAGAGCACATGAGAGGGGGGAGGGTCAGAGGTTCATCTATTTTTAATAGGTTATTGTGTGTGATAAAAATCTTAGTACAAAAAATTATATAGTGTAGGGGTGCCTGGCTGGCTCAGTCAAAGAATGTGCGACTCTTGATTTCAGGGTTTTGTAGATTGAGCCCCATGTTAAGGTGTATAGATTACTTAAAAATAAAATCTTAAAAAGAAAAAAAAAAGTTGCGGGGCGCCTGGGTGGCTCAGTCGTTAAGCGTCTGCCTTCGGCTCAGGTCATGGTCCCAGGGTCCTGGGATCAAGCCCCGCATCAGGCTCCCTGCTCGGCGGGAAGCCTGCTTCTCCCTCTCCCACTCCCCCTGCTTGTGTTCCCTCTCTTGCTGTGTCTCTCTCTGTCAAATAAATAAATAAAATCTTTAAAAAAAAAAAAGAAAAGAAAAAAAAGTTGGATAGTATAAGTAAAATTTGGCCCAACCCAGTCCTCTGTTTCTAAGATCTTCCCTGAGGGGTGACCAGTTACACATTTCTTGTATGTCCTTCCAGTGAGATTTCTCATTCCTGTGCCAGCATATGTATATATGGTAATTTTTACACTAGCAATTGGATAGTGTCCCCATCTTCTTCCATACCCTACTTTTCCCATTTGACAATGTATCTTTAGAGATTGCTCTGCATTGGTACAAAGCTCTGTTTCTTTCTTTCTAATAGGTGCATAGAATTGTATTATATGGATATGACATACTTTATCATTCCTTTATATTTAGTTGTTTATAATGTTTGTCTTTATGTTACAAATAATGCTGCAGTGAGTATCATTGTACACAGTTTTTAAGGAGAATCCTTAATGAGTAAGGTATTTTAAACAAATTTTAAATTTGATTTTAATTTTTACAAATTTATTTGAGTACTAATCTTAGGATGGCTTTATGCAATTTAACAAGTATATTATTCTCTAATGGTTGAACAGCTGCAGAGTTGTGTAAATTAATTTTGCCTTCTGAAAGTGGCATTAAAGAGAAGGGTATGTGCAGAGTGGCATACTTCCTCTCTGAATTTTGTACCCAACAAGGCACAACTCTTTGCTTTCCATGTGCCCTAGTAGGAGGATTGGTGATTTTCAGAGAAAATAAAATTACTTCCCTATTTTTGTGGAAAGGGGCAAAGGGTCTCCATTGGGAATTCCATCATCATAAAGTGAGGTAAAGATGGGTTTGCTGGTATATATTAACATTTTTCTTATGGAGCAGATGGGAGAAAGGAAATGGAATAAGAGGGAAGGAGCCTTAGGGTAGATTTATAAAAAGAACTGCTATGCAAGACAGTAGTAATGGTAATGTGGAGACAAATGGTGCAGGAAAGGAGTCGTAAAAGATTTGTGTCGTAATTTTCAAAGCTATAAAAGCTCATAATGCAGTTGGGCGTGTTAAAGGGCAGTTCTGTGGCAGGAGCCAGCTGTCTTCTATAGAAGGAAGGAGACTGAGTACATTGGTTTTCTGTTAAGATCATGGAATTCTTAGAGATTTCATCTTTTTCTGACCTGAATTCTTTTATGTGATTGGAAATGTGTGTGTGACTAGTGTATAGTTTAGTTTTTATGGACTATTATATTTGATCCCTTGTGCCCTTTAATACCCAAGACACCAATGTAAAACCTCATTTCCTATTTCCAGCATAACTAATATGCAGTAAATTATCATGAGTGTTATAATGGCCACTTCCTTTGGTATGGGTTCACAGCCTCTTGAGTACTTTCATTTTTTTCATTTGTACATAAATGAAGATGGGTTCCAAAAAATATTCATTCTAACCAAGTTTCAAGAATGTTTTTTGAAGACAGATGACACGTGAAGCAATTGTGAGGTTCTATATTACAATTAAGATAGATTTCAGAAAAATATTCTCACAATTAAAACAGAAATTTACCTCACATCAGGAAATGTCTCAGAAATCAACTAAGCAGTTTAATTGTGAGGCTCAGATGAACAGATGAACACTGTTAGAGTATTGTTCAGTTCCTGAATCATTCCGAGCTCTGCAAAGCCATCAGTTTCATTCAGTTAGGAAAGCACACACATATATACACACACATTCTACAGCCTTAAATGAATGCTATGACTTAAAATTTTCAAAGAAAAGATGATTCTATTTCTAGGTACGTACCCAAGATAAATGAAAACTTGAACATACAATAAATATAGCAATTTTACTCATGATAGAGAAAAACTAGAAATAGTCCAGTAACCATTAATAAGAGAACAGATAACTAAATTATAATCCACTATATACACTGGAATACTTTTCAGTTATAAAAAGCAACAAATTATTGATGCACAAGTCAATATGAATGATTCTCAAAACATTTTGTGTTTCTTATATGCAGTATCTACAGTATGATTCCATTTATGCCATTTATATGACAGGCAAAACTACAAAACTAATTTATGTTAATAGAAATCAGCAGTGGTTGGGAGGAATTGACTGGAAGAATCTGCAGTGATAGAAATGTTCTGTATCTTTTTTTATTTATTTTTTTTAAAAACTTTTTTTTTAAGGATTTTATTTATTTATTAGAGAGAGAGAATGAGAGATAGAGAGCACGAGAGGGAAGAGGGTCAGAGGGAGAAGCAGACTCCCTGCTGAGCAGGGAGCCTGATGCGGGACTCGATCCCGGGACTCCAGGATCATAACCTGAGCCGAAGGCAGTCGTTCAACCAACTGAGCCACCCAGGCGCCCAGAAATGTTCTGTATCTTAACTGGGCTAGTGGTTACATATATATATTCAAACTCATCAAACTGTACACTTCAAGTGATGCATTTTAGTGTATATAAATTATATCATTAAAATTTTAAGGTGTTGGACTCAGTGGCTCAGTCAGTAGAGCATATGACTCTTGATCTTGGGGTTGTGAGTTTGAGCCCCATGTTGGGTGTAGAGATAGTAAAAAAAAATTAAAAATTTTAAGGTAGTTTGAAATTTTACAAAAATTAATATAATTCTAAATATATTCTTTTGAGGGGTGCCTAGGTGGCTCACTCATTTAAACATCTGCCTTTGGCTCAGGTCATGATCTCAGGGTCCTGTGATCGAGCCCCACATTGGACTCTGCTCAGCAGGAGTCTACTTCTTCCTCTGTGCTCTCTCTCCCTCTCTCTCTTGTTCTCTCTCAAGTAAAAAACTAAAATAATATGTTCTTTTGGGAAATATAATTTAACCACTAATGACTGATACATGGTCAGTTTCCCTTATATATCACTTACGAGGTGGCAGGACATGAAAAATTTGGTTTCTTAACAACAACAACAACAAAAAACCCCTATTTGTAGTTAGCATGTATTCCTTAGACCCTAAGGTTGCAGTATCCAGTACCAGAGCCACTTACCAGGTCACTGCTAAGCACATGAAAGGTGCACTGTTTAAGTGTATGGTACAACGAGGGATTTCAAAACTTAAAACCAAAAACAATGTAAAATGTATCAGTAATTTTTTATATTGATTATATGTTGAAATGATAGATATAGTAGATTATTTTAAATATGTTAAAACTAAATAATTTCACCTGATTCTCTTACTTTAATGTGTTTATGAGAAAATTTAAAATTAGAGGCGCCTAGGTGGCTCAGTTGTTGAGTATCTGCCTTCGGCTCAAGTCATGATCCCAGGGTCCCAGGAACAAACCCCATGTTGGGCTTCCTGCTCTGCGGGAAGCCTCCTTCTCCCTCTCCTACTCCCCCTGCCTGTGTTTCCTCTCTCATTGTCTCTCTCTCTCAAATAAATAAATAAAATCTTCTAAAAAAAAGAAAAAATTTAAAATTATACTTACAGCTCCAATTATATTTCTATTGGACAGTGCTGCTGAGTTTTTATTTTTAATCTTTAAAAAGATTTATTTATTGAGGGGCATCTGGGTGGTTCAGTTGGTTGAGCATCTGCCTTCAGCTGGGGTCATGATCCCGGGGTCCTGGGATTGAGCCCCACGTTGGCCTTCCTGCTCAGTGGGGAGCCTGCTTCTCCCTCTCCCTCTCCTGCTCCCCCTGCTTGTGCTCTCTCTCTGTCAAATAAATGAATAAAATATTAATTTTTTAAATGTGATTAATCACATTTTTTTTTAAGATTTTATTTATTTATTTGACAGCGAGAGAGGGAACACAAGCAGGGGGAGTAGGAGAGGGAGAAGCAGGCTTCCCATGGAGCAGGGAACCCAATGCGGGGTTCAGTCCCAGGACCCTGGGATCATGACCTGAGCCAAAGGCAGACGCTTAATGACAACTATCCAGGCGCCCCAATGAATAAAATATTAAAAAAAAAAAAAAAGATTTATATGAGAGAGCGTGCACTTGTGCTCGAATGGGGGGAGGGGCAGACTCCCTGCTGAGTGCATAGCCCAGTGCCAGGCAGAATCTCATGATCCATGAGATCATGACCTGAGACCAAAGCAAGAGTCAGACTCTTAACTGCTTAAGGTACTGAGGCACCCAGGCACCCCTGCTCTGAGTTTTTAGAACTGTGTTGGAAGTGTTTGCTGATACATGGTTTCTACAAATGTGTAATATTGTTACTATGCCAGTGTTCTCACATGCCATGTATTTTAGCTATCTCTTCAGAAAAACTTTTGTCTTTAAAAATGAATCTTAGAAAGTAGATACAAGGGGCACCTGGGTGGCTCAGTCGGTTAAGTGCTTGCCTTCAGCTCAGGTCATGGTCCCAGGATCCTGAGATAGAGCCCTGCATCGGACTCCCTGCTCAGCAGGGGATTCTGCTTCTCCCTCTCCCACTCCTCCTGCTTGTGTTCCCTCTCTCGCTGTGTCTCTGTCAAATAAATAAATCTTAAAAAAAAAAACAAAAATTTTCATCACCTTAAAAAGAAACCATGCACCCTTTAGCTGTCATCCTTTGCTCCAGTCTACTCCCCAGCTCTAATTTACTTTTTAGCTCTATAGATTTTTCTGTTCTGGACTTTGATATGAATGGAATCAATGTTGTGGGCTTTTATGACTGCCCTCTTTCACTTAGGATAATGTTTTCAAGGTTTACCCAAGTTGTAGCATGTATCATACTTGTTTTTAATTGCTGAATAATATTTCATCATATGGATATACCACATTTTGTTTATCCTTTCATTCATTGATAGACATTTGGATTATTTGCCTTTTTTAAAAAAAAATTTTCGGGACGCCTGGGTGGCTCAGTCAGTTAAATTGTCTGCCTTCAGCTCAGGTCATGATCCCAGAGTCCTGGGATTCAGTCCCGCATCGGGCTCCCTGCTCAGTGGGGTGTCTGCTTCTCCCTCTGCCTGCCGATTCCCCGTTTGTGCGTGCATGCTTGCTCTCTCTCTCAAATAAATAAAATTTTTTTAAAAAATTAAAAATTTTTATTTTTTTAAGGTTTTTTTTTAAATGTAATCTCCATATCCAGTGTGGGGCTTGAACTTAAACCCCTGAGATCAAGAGTCACATGTTTTACTGACTGAGCCGGCCAGACACCCTTTGATTGTTTTTTTCTTTACACTATTATGAATAATGCTGATATACATTTGTGTACTAATGTTTGTGCAGTCATATGTTTTTATATTTCCTGGGTATATACCTAGAAGTAGAATTGCTGGGTCATATAGTAATTCTGTTTAATCATTTGAGGAATTGCCAGACTGTTTTCTAAAATGGCTGTACTATTTTATAATCCCACCAGCAGTGTGTGAGTATTCCAGTTTGTTCACATCCTCACCAGCATTTGTTATTGCCCATCTTTTTGGATTATACATTGTGGTAGGTGTGAAGTGGTATCTCTTCTTACTTTGATTTACATTTTCCTGAAGATTAATGATGTTGAGTTTCTTTTCATGTGCTTATTGGGCATTCATATATCTTCTTTGGAGAAATGTTTATTCAAATCCTCTGCTTATTTTTTAATTGGGTTATTACCCTTTTACTATTGAGTTGTAAGAGTTCTTTATACATTCTAGACATAAGACCCTTATCAAATACATGATTTACAAATATTTTTTCCTATTCTATGGGTTATTTTCTCACTTTTTTGAAGGTAGCCTTTGAATCACAAAAGTTTTTAATTTTAATTGAGGTTAAACAAAATTGAAGTAAAAGTTTTTCATCTTGATGAAATTCAACTTACCTGTTTTTTTCTTTTTTCTTTTTAAGATTTATTTATTTATTTGACAGAGACACAACGAGAGAGGGAACACAAGCAGGGGAGTGGGAGAGGGAGAAGCAGGCTTCCCGCGGAGCAGGGAGCCCGATGCGGGGCTTGATCCCTGGACCCTGGGACCATGACCTGACCTAACGACTGAGCCACCCAAGCACCCTCTTTTTTTTTTATTTTTAGAGGTTTATTTTAGAGAGTGTGAGATGGGGGGGCGGTTCAGAGGGAGAGGGAGAGAAATCAAGCAGACTCCCCAACTGAGCACAGAGCCTGACATGGGTTCATTTCCAGGACCCTGAGATCATGACCTGAGCCGAAACCAAGAGCCAGCCAGCCAACTCACTCAGCCACTGAGGCGCCCGTTACTTTTTTCTTTTATTGACCATGCCTTTCGTGTCCTAAGAATCCTTTGCCAAATTCAAAGACATAAAGGTTTACCCCATGTTTTCTTCTAAGAGGTTGTTTTTTTTTTTAAGATTTTATTTATTTGACAGAGGCAGCGAGAGCAGGAACACAAGCAGGGGGAGTGGGAGAGGGAAAAGCAGGCTTCCCGCTGAGCAGGGAACCCAATGTGGGACTCGATCCCAGGACCCTGGGATCATGACCTGAGCTGAAGGCAGACGCTCAACGACTGAGCCACCCAGGCGCCCTTCTTCTAAGAGTTTTATAGTTTTACCTGTTACATTTAGGTCTTTTATCTGTTTTTCAGTTAATTTTTATATATGATATGAAGTAAGTGCTCAACTTAATTCTTTCGCATACTAGTACCTTATTAACAGGAAAGAAATAAGTTCATAGGCCTAATTAGTCACATATTAACATTGTTGCACAGTGGTTTAATAACCAGCTTAGGTATATGTACTGATTCTTACATGTTGCCTATTATAGGACATCTTTGTTATTCATTCTGAGATTGTGATTTTTAATTTCTGAAACTAAAAATGGAACTGCTCTAGAACTTGGAAAACAGTGTAACAGAACTGGAAAAGGGCAGGAAGTAATTTGGGGGCCCACATGGGAAATGTTTGTATGAGAAATTAAAATCACAACATATAGAATAAAAATGAGGGGCACCTGGGTGGCTCAGTCATTAAGCTTCTGCCTTCAGCTCAGGTCATGATCCCAGGGTCTTGGGATCAAGCCCCACATCGGGCTCCCTCTCCTGCTTCCTCTGCTTGTATTCCCTTTCTCGCTGTGTCTCTGTCAAATAAATAAAATCTTAAAAAATAAAAGAATAAAAATGAAATTTCAATTTGTCTTTTTTTTTTTTTTTAATAAGAGGCCCCAAAATGGATAAAAGGAAGTGTTCAGGTCACATTTAATTAAGCCCAGTTAAGTTGTTCTACAAGTATAAATTATAAAACTTTAATTAGTTCATTTAGAATTTGATATAACACTCAGTGATGATATCCCATTCAGTTAAAGGGGACCTCCCATGACCCAGTGTTTGAGAGAAGATGAATCAAACAAATGGTTGATGACATAAATATAGGCAGTTCTAGTGTACTTAAGGAATCCAGTTTCTTTTGGTTTTGGCCTAGTGGTTATATTATAGTTCATGAGACATACCTAAAACAAAATTATGGCTGAAAATCTTTTGAATCTCCTATTACTCTTACAACTGAATGTGTAGTCCTGTTGAAATGTATCCATCTATAATCAGTTCTGCCAAAGAAGGAACCTGCATATGTGACATTTCCTTCACATTAGCAGCAGTGTTCATATGGGCAGGGCTCAAGTAATTCTTCAGTGGTCTGCCATTCTGTGGAAGCCCCATATGGCCACTGCTGACATTGGACAAATCCTTTAACCCCTGTAGGTCTTACTTTTCTGTCAAGTAAATGAATTGGGTCGGATGATCATCAGGTCCCGTCTGTATATAAAATGCTGTGTCTGTGACTTTATGAATTTTATTTCCTGCCTAGGCTAGGGCTAGGTCCTTTGAGATGCTAGATTTGGTTGAAAAAACTTTGTTCAGCTTTTTTGTGTTGGGCTTCTATTTGTTTTGGATTTGGGGTGTGTTTGTCAGTAAGCTTTTTGTACAGAACTGTTACTAGAAAAGCAAAATGTTTACAAAACACAGGAAGTGAAAAACTTAAAAATTTTCTTTTAAGATTTGAAAGTTGACAAGTTTAACATTTTCAAAATTATCACAGATAATGGAAATAGCTTGAAAGACTTTTTTTTTTAAAGTAGGCTCCATGCCCACCGTAGGGCTCAAACTCACAACCCTGAGATCAAGAGTCGAGTGCTGTACCAACGGAGCCAGCCAGGCGCCTGATTATTTTTTTGAAATTATATAATCTATTCAGCTTGGAAGAAATTCTTTTTCTTTCTTTAAGATTTTATTTATTTAGGTGCCTGGGTGCCTCAAGTCGTGAAGCATCTCCCTTCAGCTCAGGTCATGATCCCAGGGTCCTGGGATTGAGCCCCGCATCGGGCTCCCTGCTCCGCGGGAAGCCTGCTTCTCCCTCTCCCACTCCCCCTGCTTGTGTTCCCTCTCTCTGTCAAATAAATAAATAAAAATCTTTAAAAAAAGAAGATTTTATTTACTTATTTGAGAGAGAGAGAGAGAAAAGCAGGCTCCCCATCTAGCCTCTCGTCGTGGGACTCGAACCCAGGACCCTGGGACTATGACCTGAGCCGAAGGCAGACGCCCAACTGACTGAGCCACCCAGGCATCTCCCCTGGAAGAAATTCTTTATTGGATTTTTTGGGTCAATTTTTCAAACTTGTTTGCTGTAAGATCTCTTTATAATTTCCTTTGACACATGGTGACTGACTAGATTTACCCCCATTTTAGCCTCTTTTAATAAGGGTTAAACTATTTCAGACATTTGGTTTAGATTCATTAAACTCACAGAATATGTGGCTTGACAGATTTTTAATGCCCAGTCTTATATGCCTTGTTGCTGTAATTTGATGCTTTAAGCAAAGTCCCTACCCCCATTTCTTTTCTTGTTTCTTTTCTGTTCTTTCCTTTCCAAGGGTTGGCATTCTGTGGACCTAGAGCAAGTTCCTCCCACATATAGAGAAAGTGTGGGGTTATGTCAGATCCTCCAATTGGGGGGGGGGTGTAGACTGGGGGCAGAGGATGGAAAGCTAGTGTGTCTCTTCCCTTGAGGTATAGTTCTTCCAGTCTGATGAACTGTCAGATCCACTGTGTGGTTGGTAAAGCAGATTGGACAGTGACTCGGGGAAGTGGGGGGCGGGGGGTTCAGTATTTTAAGTAGCAATTCTCAAAAGTAAAGTGATTTCTCTAGGGGCTTAGTAGATAGAGCTATATGTGTTTCTGGTGTTACCACTCTATAGGAATTATGCAGAGTAGAGTATTGTTTCCTAGAGGAAAAGGAGGATGAGTGAGGATGAGAGATTGGGATAGATTGTGAGGCATTAAGGGAAGAGGGGCCATAAATGTTAGTTTTAGTTTTGTGCAAGCAATGAAACTTGCTTAATCCTGACAGCTCTTGATCAGAATGCCAGCCACAGAGTTCTGCTTGACATATTTAAGTATTTTTGAAAAGAAAGATTATTAGTAGAATCTTCTACCCTGTTGTGATTTGATAGGATATCTTCTGGGGGAAAAGGGTAAAAGTTGAGGAAACCAGATTTTTACCTGGTTCATAACTGCAGTATGGACTTCCTGGGCAGCAGAAACCTGCTGCAATCTTACATGACTGATTTCTGGACCCAAAGTGGGCTTGACAGTGGGCTGGAGCAGTAATAGCCCCCTACTGTCGGGAGAAGCCAGGGCAGGCTTTTCCCAGCAAGCCTGCCTGAGGTGTGGCTGTCCTAGACGCTAGGCCCCAAAGCATGCAGGAAGACTCTCCTGTCTGTGGGAGCTGGGAAGGAGGTGGCTTCATCAGTGAGGCAGCCTGCCAACAAGACAGGTGGAGGTCTGCGTGCCTGGAGCAGTAAGTCAAAAAATGTTGAAAGCTGTGGTCTTCAGTGATTATCTGTTAAACACCTACTGCGTAGATGCTGAGGAATTGCTCCAGTGTTAGTGCAGGAAACAAAAGATGGTTGGCTTCTGCTTTTAAGGGGCTTATGTCTGATCTTTGGCCAAGTTACGGACGAAAATGGATATTCAACTTAGTGATTTTCATTCATATAGGCCCTGAGCTGAAGGTTTTCTTGGGCCTCTGGAGACTTAGGCCTTAAAAGTTCTTTTCTTCCTAAGCAGTACATACCTGGCTGATGAATTTGTGTTCATTGCCATTTTAAAATAGTACAGGGGCACCTGGGTGGCTCAGTTGTTAAGCATCTGCCTTCGGCTCAGGTCATGGTCCCAGGGTCCTGGGATCGAGCCCCGCATTTGGCTCCCTGCTCCTCAGGAAGCCTGCTTCTCCCTCTCCCACTCCCCCTGGTTGTGTTCCCTCTCTCGCTGTGTCTCTCTTTGTCAAATAAATAAAATCTTTAAAAAAATTAAAAAATAAATAAAATAGTACAAATAAGCCAAAAGAGGAAATTAAGTCACCCTAATCTCACGACACAGAGCTAAGCACTGAGGAGCTACTGCACGGGGTAGATAACTAGCCATTGCCTCCCTTCTTTGGGCCCTTGCTTCTTCCATCAGAGAGAGGATGCCCCCCAGGGGCTGTGGCCACAGGACAGCCTGGCTGGTAAAGACAACTCTTGGAAACATAGGGATATTGACAGTAAGCTTGTCAAAAAAAATCCCTTTGAGGGCTCCTGGGTGGCTCAGATGGTTGAGCGTCTGCCTTCGGCTCAGGTCATGATCCCAGGGTCCTGGGATCGAGTCCCGCATTGGGCTCCCTGCTCAGTGCAGAGCCTGCTTCTCCCTCTCCCTCTGCCATTTCCTCTGCTTGTGCTCTCTGGCTCTATCTCTCTGTCAAATAAATAAATAAAATCTTTAAAAAAAAAAAATCCCTTTGGGTAGGACATTACTTGCCTGCACTATTGTCTTATGTGAACAGGGTTCAGATTTTAAATTATGTGCTCAGTAAGAAAATTTAAACTTTGGGGTTCCTGGGTGGCTCAGTTGGTTAAGCGACTGCCTTCGTCTCAGGTCATGATCCTGAAGTCCTGGGATCGAGTCCCGCATCGGGCTCCCTGCTCGGCAGGGAGTCTGCTTCTCCCTCTGACCCTCCCCCCTCTCATGCTCTCTGTCTCTCATTCTCTCTCTCTCAAATAAATAAATAAAATCTTTAAAAAAAAAAAATTTAAACTTTGGAGGGGCGCCTGGGTGGCTCAGTCGGTTAGGTGGCTGCTTTCCACTCAGGTTATGATCTCGGGGTCCTGAGATCAGCCCCATGGCAGGCTTCCTGCTCAGTGGGGAGTCTGCTTGTCCCTCTCTCTCTGCTGCTTCCCCTGCTTGTCGGGTCTCTTGCTTGCACTCTCTCTCAAATAAATAAAATCTTTAAAAAAAATTTAAAGTTTGGATTACATTCTGTTTTCTTCCCTTTTAAAGAGACAGGCTTAAGTACCTACATTTGTATGCATAGTTACGAATGCATTGAGGAAATCATAATATAATCTTTTCTTTCTACTTTATTTTCAGGTGATCTTGTGAACCGATAGTGAAGCAATATGATAGGATGGGAAGGGCAGTGAATTAGGAGTCCATGGTGTTGAATGTTAGTCCTAACTCTAATCACACACTCCAAGCTAGAGAATATATTTAATGACTTTGGATTTCAATCTCTATCTTCTTAAAACAAAGGATGACATTAGGCACTCTTTCAGCCCCTACCATTGTAGCCTAAGGACATAAATCTCAATTTCCTTTTGTCTCCTCTGGGACCAGTCTACTTTTCTGTGTTGTGAGGAGCTGAGGGGACTACTTTGCCTTTAGTGGGGTAATTTTCCAAGGTTCCAACAACCAGAACTCATTCGGTGAAGAAGAAACAGCAAACTACTTCTGTTTGATTTGCCCAGCTGTGGCACTTTTAGAAGGGCCATTTCTAGTTAAGGATTTCAGATTATTAGAAAACTACAGGGCTGTGGGGGTTGCATTCTTCCTTAGACTGAAATTACAGCCCAAATGCACTTAATGATACACATATGTACTGTAATTTGTAAACATAACTCAAAACCCTGGATCTAAGTTGGGTCATTTGCAGTTGGCCGTTCAGACCTCATTTCTATTTGACAGGGGTTTATTTTAAGATTGCTTTTTGGAGCGGTTGTTTAACATTCAAGTGATCTATTAGTGTCAAGTCTTTAGCTAGACCTGTTTTAAATGAGCTGCCCGTTAAGTAGAAAACCAAACAAATTTGCTTTCCAACGCAACTTAGCAAAGTCAATGTAACTTAAATTTTCTTATCTTCACGTGTATTTACTCAGCCTGATTTCTTTCTTGAATATTCATTTAGGGTACTAGTATGTGTATGAATGAAATTCTTTTAGTTACTCTTGATATTGTTGCTTAGCAAGAACTATAGACTTAACAGGTTCAGAGAAGAACACTTTACAGTAAGCTAAATGGATTTTTTAGTGAGTTAATTGTGTTTCTCGGCAAAATGAGTTTGAAAGAATAGTAATCTGCTTCTGGAGCTTTATTTCTAGGATGTTAAATGTTCTATGGGAAGTAAATTCTCACTAGGCCATTAACTACATATTTTTTTACAGGCTAAATATTATAACTCCTTTTGGTTATTTTGTTGGAGATGGGGGTCAGTTGGATGGAAGCTAAAGATGGTTTGGATAGATAGCCACACTGTCCCTCAGATGGTAGTTTTATACATCATCCTAATTCTTACCATTACTGTTGTGACTTCCTCTCTCTTCTTTCCTGGTGTCCAGATTGTCACAGCTATAATTAGGGCGTTCTTTCGTATTTAATAACAAATACAACCATTGTCAATTTTGTAACTCAGGTTTTTCAACCCTTCCCTTTTGTGTTCCAGATGCTCCATACTTGCCTGTAGTGCTTACGTGGCTCTGGCTTTGGGTGATAACCTTATGGCTTTGAATCACGCAGATAAACTTCTTCAGCAGCCCAAGCTGTCAGGATCGCTTAAGTAAGTGTGACTTCCCCTGTGTGTCCCAGGGTCATTTTGTTTGGAGGTTTTCAATTAGTTTGTGGTACATATTGCTGCTCTTTACTCCCCCAGTGGGATGTATTATCTAGACAGAGCAACGGACTGAAACATTAATTTGGTAGTTCCTTTCCCTTGTTGTACCTCAAGGATTAAGGGAAGTAGCATTTGCTGTACGGAGTATCAGGAGGCAGAAACTTTGCACTGTCTAGTGTCCACTACTAGGCCTGACTGGAGCATATTTTCACATATTAGTCCCCAAAACAAGATGAGTCCTCAGGAAGAAGACCCACAAAAATAAGTTTAGTCAGCATGATAAATCTGCTTCAAGGAATGCAATTTAAATAGATAACAATTCTGACTACCTGAGTTTTATGCCTCTTCAGTATTAGTGTCATTATCATTCTAAAATTGGCTAAAGCACCTCTCTTTCCTTTTATGGAGGTTGAGTGAGATGCAGCTTTCTTTGAATCTCTGTATGATGCTCTGCTAGAAATTTTATTCAGAACCACAAATACTCTGCATAACATTAGAACATTTGTTTTTTCATTCATCCTTTGGGTATATACCTATAATCTCCAAAAATAATTACTTACTCTTGCCTTTAGGTGGTCTTTGTTTATAATGTGCAGTGCTTAGAATTGGGAGATCATACTCTGAGGAATAATTCTGTTGATGTTTAATTATTTTTGTCTTTAAGAAAAAGTATTACTTTGGGCGCCTGGGTGGCTCAGTTGGTTGAGCGACTGCCTTCGGCTCAGGTCATGATCCTGGAGTCCCGGGATCGAGTCCCACATCGGGCTCCCTGCTCAGCATGGAGTCTGCTTCTCCCTCTGACCCTCACCACTCTCGTGCTCTCTCTCTCTCTCATTCTCTCTCTCTCAAATAAATAAAATCTTTAAAAAAAAAAAAAAAGAAAAGAAAAAGTATTACTTTATACAAGCATCTAAAATTAACAATGATTACGGTTGTTTTAGGCCAGTGTTTCCCAAACATACCTTGTGTTTCAAAAAATAATAATAATAATTAAAAGAACATCCAGTAACATAAGAGGCTTTGCCACAATCAAATATAAGAAAGCCTTGTCTAACATTCAGGCCTGGAGGGATCCCGAGTTCCAGTTCAAGGCAGCAGGGCTGCCTCTGAGGGCACCACCGTCCAACTTGGTGAAGTAGCAGCCCAGAGTTGCCGCCGAAGTCCACACTCGGCCTGTGGTGCCACAGCCATGATTAGAGCAGTGTTCGGTTTGTTTTGCTTTTTAACAGAAGTGAAACACAAATCTCCACTGCTTTTTCAACTTCTTTGGTTGACATTGGGGTCACTGTTCTCAAATCCCAAGTAGATTCTTTACTTGGCATTCATTGGAGGGTTTTTAACTTTATCAACTTTCGAGGGATTGGCCAAGCTGTGTCTGGCAATTTCTTTTTTTAATTCTCTTGATTTCTTTTTTAATTCTCTTAACTATTCTTTCCTAAATATTGGTTTCTTAATTAATAACAAGGCCAGTCTCTGTCTTCCCAGCAAAGACAAGCAGGTAATTCTGCATTTGGCAGCTCACATACCACAGCAGCTTTACCCTGCAGCTTTTTGCTTTCTGTACACCTGGTCAAAGATTTCTTGGCTTTGGGTGTCATGAAGGCATTTCATTTGGCTAAAAAAGGAAAATGTTTTTAAGTAAATTCATAGAAGACAATTTGAAGTAGTTCTTTGAATTTATGTGTTTGTGTTTTTTAATGATTACTGGCTTGTGGATACTACTTTAATGAAATTTTTAAATTATCTTATTTCAAAATATAAGTGAAGTTGTTACTTGAAAATAAAATCTTAAAAAATAAAATAAAAGGAGGAATAGATGTTGGCTTGTGGAGATGAGGCCAGGCTTGCCCAAGAAGGCCAGGCCATGGGGGAACAGCGGGTACACCCTGCCCAGGACACTGTCTGTTAGGACCAGAGCAATTTTTGAGGGGTTGGGAATATTGACTGGATATAGAAAAGTGGGACCAAACTTGGAGAGCTTTAAGTTGATAAAAAGTTTTGTTCTCAGGTAGGAAAAGTCATTAAGATTTTCAGCAAGGGTGGAATATACCTAATCCTGTTTTAATTTTGGAAAAATCAATCAGGTGATCATAGAGAAAAATGGCCTGTAAGTAAAAGACCGGAAGAAGCAGGCTCTTATAAGCCGGGAGGATGCGTATCTGTCCTAAAAACATCAGTGGGCATAAAATAGATGATTTGAAAAGCAGGAAACCTTTGGGATAGAAAGTAAAGTTGATCTAACCCAAATCTGGTCTCAGTCCCATTTGGCACCCTGATGTGTTCTGACTATTCCAGCAGCAGATACTGGAGGATTCATCCTCGGACCTGTCTCTTATTTTAGAACTTCATTCCTTTCCTTATGTTAATGTTATTTTCTGCATAAACAGAATAGTAAATGTACCAATTTTGAACTTTTTTCTTAATTGATAGGTGTCATTTGTTCCAGCTTAGCTGATATAAAAATTATTGTATATTTTAAGATACTTTTATATAAAGAGGTAAGAGTTAAGTGACCTTTAATTGATCCATTTATAAACTTCTATTTCAAATCAAAGATCAGAAATATGTGAAGCATGTGTACACCAAATCTTGTTGTACATTGGGTGTTTTGTGATGACCTACTTACCAGTTTGGAATCTGTTCTTTTCATCTTAGGTTTTTGGGCCATTTATATGCTGCAGAAGCCCTCATCTCTCTGGACAGAATATCTGATGCCATTACTCACTTGAACCCAGAGAATGTCACTGATGTTTCCTTAGGAATCTCTTCAAATGAGCAGGACCAAGGTTAGTGAGGGCACATTTGATCAGAATTGGTCATCATTTCCACTGCCTTCCTGGATGTGTGGAAATTTAAAGGCACAGTTGTGAAGGGAAAGAAGTTTTGGATTGGCTCTCTACATTTTTGGCTGTACATATTTTGTAGAGTAGAGTAGACCTAAGAGTTGATAATCACATGGTCTAAATGCTTACTTTAGAGGGGCGCCTGGCTGGTTCAGTCAGAAGAGCATGAAACTCTGATCTCAGGGTGTGAGTTCAAGCAGCACATTGGCTGTAGAGTTTATAGACCAAAGAAGAAGAAGAAAGAAAAGAAAGACTATTTTCTTTTTTTAACTTTTTTTTTTTTAAGATTTTTATTTATTTGAGAGAGAGACAGCATGAGCCAGGTTGAGGGGCAGAGGGAGAAGCAGACTCCCCATTGAGCAGGGAGCCTGATGTGGGGCCCAATCCCAGGACCCCGGGATCATGACCTGAACTGAAGGCAGACACCCAACTGACTGAGCCACATAGGCGCCCCAAGAAAGACTATTTTTTTTAAAGATTTTATTTTATTTATGTGACAGAGAGAGAGACACAGCGAGAGGGAACACAAGCAGGGGGAGTGGGAGAGGGAGAAGCAGACTCCCTGTGGAGCAGGGAGCCCAGTGCTGGGCTCAATCCCAGGACCCCGGGACCATGACCTGAGCTGAAGGCAAATGCTTAACAACTGAGCCACCCAGGTGCCCCAAGAAAAACTATTTTAAAGAAATAAATAGACTCTCACTTTTGAAAGGCTGGTAGTAGAAAAATTTGTTTTGATTATCATACTGTATTTTTCTCCTTAAAGGGACTCTGCAGTCTAGGGGAAAGTAGAAATAAGCATTCAAAAGTCAGTTTTATTTTTTATTATTATTATTATTTTTAAAGATTTTATTTATTTGACAGAGAGAGACACAGCGAGAGAGGGAACACAAGCAGGGGGATTGGGAGAGGGAGAAGCAGGCTTCCTGCTGAGTAGGGAGCCGGATGTGGGGCTGGATCCCTGGAGCCTGGGATCATGACCTGAGCCTAAGGCAGACGCTTAACAACTGAGCCACCCAGGCGCCCCTCAAAAGTTAGTTTTAAATCATGCCTAAGTTTTTAAGAAAGTAAGACTGGCATTTACTTTATTTAAGATATTATGCAGGAATGGGGTGGTGGTGGGTGGTACCTTCTGGTGTCCTCTAATAGAACCTCCACTACATGAAAAGTAAACACTGTGACATGACAGATTGCTTTGATACTAGATTTTCCATTTCATAAACAAAATTAGGTTTCTAGAAAATATTCTCTGTTGTCCTTCTCCCTCAGGTTTATTTTCATGTTTTTGTAGGCTCAGACAAAGGTGAAAATGAAGCAATGGAATCCTGTGAGTAAGAAGTTTTGTAAATACTTCAAATAGCCTGGCTTTGCATCCCAGAGATGTAGGCTCAAGCCTTTTGTGTCCATTTGTCAACCTAAGAAGTAGCGCTGTGCTTTAGTCTGAGCAGCTGCAGGGGCGGTGGATTGGGTTGCCCCCTTGCCCTTGACGCGGCCTCTTCACCAGGGTCCACGTTCTTTTTCCCCAGCTGGGAAGCGGGCCCCTCAGTGCTACCCCAGTTCAGTCACCTCTGCCAGGACCGTGATGCTATTCAATCTTGGCAGCGCCTACTGCCTGAGGAGCGAATACGACAAAGCCCGAAAGTGTCTCCACCAGGTGAGGCTAGAAGTGGTGGGGCTAAGCCCTCTTGTAAGGCAGCCAGCAAAGGGTTTGGAGTTTCTGGGTTTTGTTATTTTGTTTGAGGTTCTGGTCAATTTGTTAAAAATTGGAATATTACTTTTCCAAGCTTAGAAATATTCTTGCAAGGTAAACAACTGATCAGCTATTACAAATGAACCTAGGCACTTAATGGAGGATTTTTCCCAATGGTTTTAATAATTAAAATTTCAGAAGATTGGGAACTATCTAAATAATGGTGCACCCACACAGCCGAACACAGTGCTGCTATAAACTCTGTACTGAAATGATGAGGTATCCAAGATACACTAAGTGAAAAGACCAGGATTTGAAACTGTTGCTTTACGGTTGTGTATATGCATACAAGAGCTCTGAAAGGACAGACTAGAAACCACCAACACTGGTTATGGGGCAGCAGGATAAGTACTGTGTGGCTGGAGCACTAATACGGGAGACTTCAGAAGAAAGCTGGTGCCAAAGAAATTCCACATACGCTAAAGAAAATTACTGGCAACATATAACTAAAATACACCTCTGAATTCTACCACTGATATGATGTATCATCAGTAGGTCTCTGGGAAGATTCTGATTGAGTCTCTTTAGGTTTCCTGCGCATCCCTGGAGCAGTCATGTACATGGACCCTTACTTGCAGTAGGGGACCAGGTGACCAGATAGCACCAGTGGCAGCTCCAGAGGCTGGGTCAAAAACTCAGAAAGGGGTAATTCCTCAAAAAGATATTAATTCAGCAAGCATGTGAGCACTACTTTTTGGTAAGCCATGGGAATAAAACAGTAAAAATAGGTAGGCGTGATGCAACCCTGCCTATAAATGGAATTGCGAGGTCAGAGAGTATGCAGAATTTCAAGACTTCTAATATGGAAAGTTTGTGTTAAATGGTATAGTCACCAGCAGCACAGGAGAGAGCCCATGTCCCTGTATGCTTATCAGAGTAGCTAACATTGAAATTACACCTATTCTCAAGAGATTTGGTGGCTTCTGGAAATGTTCTTCCTATGAAGACCACTTGTCGTGTAGAGCTATGAAGAATCTTACCATGTGCAAAATAACCACGAGTGATATTTAGTTAAAGTGGCATCTGGTCGGCACTTCCGATCCAAAATCAGAAATTTTAAGTGATGGACTATCCAAGGAAACATGTTTGCTATTATCTTGCAGTTGAGTTACACCAGTTGATTGGGAAGGAGTTGACTACCGCAAAGAGGACTTTTTTTTTTTTTTTTAAGATTTTATTTATTTATTTGACAGAACGAGAGAGCACAAGTAGGGGGAACAGTAGAGGGAGAGGGAGAAGCAGGCTCCCCACCAAGCAGTGAGCCCAATGCGGGGCTCAATCCCAGGACCCTGGGACCATGACCTGAGCTGAAGGCAGACGCTCAACCATCTGAACCTCCCAGGCACCCAACAAATAGGACTTTTGATCTAAAGTTGCAGTATGCACGGTCTGGCTCAGGTTCTCGTACAGCAGGTGGCCGTGGTGGCTGCCACGCTGGGAGAGACAGATGGGCTCAGGCCTGGCTCAGGGTCTGAAGGGGGTTTTGTTTTGGTCCCTTGGTTTTTAGGTTAATCCATTGGCTGGATCTTTGTTAATTGGGAGGCCCACCCTGCCTGGGAGGGCAGGACAGTGACGTGAAGAGTTGGAAAGGGCTCCACGGAGATGTTTCCGAGGTTGCCTGCCTGCCAGTAGCCATTCTGAACAGCCAGTAAGCAGAGCACCATCAAGTCTCATAAAGTTGCTGTTGTGAATGCCTGTATTTTAGAGAAAGCTGTAGACTGTGATCAATGCAAAGAACAATAAATGACCTGTGTTAACCAGCCACTTGAAGGCAAAATGGAGATTTTTTTTTTTTTTAAGATTTTTTAATTTATTTATTTGACAGAGAGAGACAGCGAGAGTAGGAGTACAAGCAGGGGGAGTGGGAGAGGGAGAAGCAGGCTTCCTGCCGAGCAAGAAGCCCGATGCGGGGCTCGATCCCAGGGATCATGACCTGAGCCGAAGGCAGACGCTTAATGACTGAGCCACCCAGGTGCCCCAAAATGGAGATTTTAATACCCACAAAATGCTGTAAAGATGATCTTGCCTGTATGAAGCTTGGCCTAGAAGTGTAAAATCTCATTTTCTGAATGGAGTCATTATACCTCCATGATGTGGTGAGAGAAATAAAAGCCTCCCTATTTCATTCATGAAGAGCTTAAGGGTGTGCCCTGGATGAGAGCGTACCTGCTCATCCAAGATCTCTTCTGAGGCTGCTGGAAACTTGACCTTGTGCAAGCTTCTGGTCCACCACACATCTCCCATCTTCACAGCTTGGCCTCCAAGGCCTTTCTCCCCATTTTCTGTTACCCAGTATCCACCCTGCAAGGACTAAGGCAGGTGCCCCTTGCCCTGAAGCTCTCCATTCAAAAGAAACATTTTTCTCTCTTCATATTCACAGTACATTCATTCCCTTCTCTCCCTAGCATTTGGGTAAATTTGTTTGGATTATTGTTAGTTGTTTGCATGCCTGTTTATTGTCAGGATGAGTCCGTCTTACCCACACACTCACCTCTGATCAGTAAATGTTTATACAAGTACACTTTTTGATAAGATGAAGGGAAGAAGCAGGGCAGCCTGGAAGCCAGAGTACCTGAGACTGGATGGGGGAATACGTTGATAGTAAGGTGTGAGAAAAGGCTGCAGCCCAAAGAGGCCCAGACTGAGGAAATAAACCTATGATCTCAGCACCATTGACCAGAGCAGGCCAGGCTTCCTTTTTCACGACTAGGTCAGAGAGAAGTTGCTAGCTAGGGAAGTGACTCTCAGATCCAGGAAAGAACAGCATGTTGCTTAAACAATTAAATTATTTTATTTGACAAAATTGTACTGTTTCAGTCCTTAAAAATGGGGACATTGAACATGCTTAGTGGTATTTTTTTTTTCTGTGTTACCAACTTTTTTTTTTTTTTTTAAGATTTTATTTATTTAGTCATGAGAGACAGAGAGAGAGAGAGAGAGAGGCAGAGGGAGAAGCAGGCTCCCAAGGAGCAGGGAACCCAATGCGGGACTCGATCCCCGGACCCTGGGATCATGACCTGAGCCGAAGGCAGACGCTTAACCATCTGAGCCACCCAGGCGCCCCTGTGTTACCAACTTTTTAAGTTTGAATTCTTATTGCTAACTTTGGGAACTTGAGACCTGCAATACTGAGTTGTTACTTAGGAAAACAAATGGACATGCAGATTTTAATATAAGTGCAACCATGTCTGTGGTGAAGAGCCACCAACAGACCTGGACCAATGACTGGAGTGCAGAATCAAGAGTGTCTGGTCACCCTTCTCAAAACCAAATAGAGCCAAAACATGGAAGAAGAACCCCAAGCAGGTGAAAACAAGAGGGAAGAAAAGCTTTCCCCTATTAAAAACTCATTATGGACTAGGTAAGAGAAAATAGTGAATCATTTAACAAAAAATTACATGTCTAGTTTAATCAGTAGGGCTGAGGACAAAGGTAGCTGAGGGACATCAGAACAGAATGATAGTAGTTGCTAGGAGGTCATGTGGGAATGAGTTTGCTAACTTGTCATTGGTAGGCTTCCCCCCACCCTCACCCCCAGCATTACTTGGAGTTTGTGTCTTAAGCTTTTGGTTTTTCATGGGTGTTTTTTGTTTTGAGCAAAGGCGGCTTCGATGATCCATCCTAAAGAGGTGCCCCCTGAAGCCATCCTACTGGCAGTCTACCTTGAACTGCAAAATGGTAAGTAATTCTCTTTAGTCAGGACTGTATCCCTTCAGAGATGACTGGCTCAGTTGGAAGAGCATGCAACTCTTGATCTTGGGGTTGTGAGTTCGAGCCCCACGTTGGGTGTAGAGATTACTTAAATAGAAGTTTAAAAGCAAAAACAAAAGGACTGTATCCTTTCAAAGAGCCCAAGGTTTTGGGTGTCTGATTTATCTCTTCGAATTTGAAACTTTGCCTTCCTTGAAGATATTACCCATCAAGTTCTTCTAGAAAAAAATGTAGCTAGGGAGTTTTTGGTATCTTACAAATTCCTGCTTCTTGTGACTTAACCGTATTTCCTTTTATCTGTGAAAATATGGGAAAGCATAACTTCTGGCAATTATAATTAATCCCTACTAATTAACCTTTCTCTTAGGCAGCCAAATGACTTGAATTGAGAACATGAGGCAGAATGCCAGTTGCTAAGAGTTGTACACTGTAGTATTTTGAACATAGGTGTCATTAATGAGTTTTACGGTAAACCAGTTCTTGCTGACAGTTATCCAGACCTAAATCCAGGTTAGACCTCTGGGGCACATACAACCTTTAAGGTCGTGGCTTCTGAGAAAAATGACTGTGGGCCCTATATAAGAGAGCATGAAGTAGAGAAGAGACATGAATGGAAGAAATTAAACAGAAACAGTAAGAGTTCTAAGTCATGCCTCCTTTTGATCATGGGAATCTTTACATGGTTCCCTCTTTTGATAGCTTTTTTATAGCATTAAGTGCCTGGTACCCATTTGGCCTCGGCCTCCTGAAAGGTGTAAATAGGGTTAGTGCCCTGGTCCTAGTGCCCTTCTTCCATGTAGTCTACCTGGAGACAAGTTCGCAAGCTGGGTTATACCTTAGAAAAACCTTAGGGCTTTTAAAAATCCCTTTTTTTTTTTTTAAGGATTTTATTTATTTATTTGACAGCACAGCAAGGGAGTGGGAGAGGGAGAAGCAGGCTTCCCGCCGAGCAGGGAGCCCGATGTGGGGCTCGATCCCAGCACCCTGGGATCATGACCTGAGCCGAAGGCAGATGCTTAACGACTGAGCCACCCAGGTGCCCCTAAAAATCCCTTTGCCCAGGTCACACCCCAGGTCTCTTAAATTAGAATTTCTGGGGATGGGACGGAAGCATGATGTGGCTTCAGTGTATAGCAAAGGTTGCAGACCACTGCTCTCCCAGACCATCTTTTACTTCCCTTGCATGATGCTGATGGCTTGCTTTGCACATGGTATTGTTTATGCTTTTTTTTTTTTAATGGGAAGTGTTTTTATAGGTAATACCCAGCTGGCCTTACAGATCATCAAAAGGAATCAACTGCTCCCCACAGTGAAAACACTGTCTGAGATGAGAAAGAAGCCAGTGTTCCAGCCTGTCCACCCGATCCAGCCCATCCAAATGCCAGCTTTCACTGCACAGAGAAAGTGACATTTTTGCTCTCGGAAAACTGTTACTTGAGACCCAGGGGAGTATTTACGGGCCTTTTTAGTTGTATCACAGCAAAATGAATAAAAGCAGATTGTGAAAGGTGCTAGTTTTGAAGACACAATTTTGAAATGATTCTAACCCCTGGCTTTTTGGGGTTTTTTTGTTTTGTTTTGTTTTTGCCAGAAGCTTACTTAAAATTAAGGATTCACAAACTCATTTTCATCTGTTTTTCTTTAATCTTACATTTTGAGCCATTATGTGGTGTATCCATGTCATAGGCAATTAAAACATGGTCTTATCAGAACAGTCTTGTATAATACATTTTGTCTTTCTTGCAACTGTTGGACAATTTTAGCATCTGAGGTTTAGTGTTAAAGTTTTAAAACCTGAGAGACCTGTTAGTAGTAGATGAGTAGCCATTCCAGAAGCTGGTCTGGGGGCAGAGAGGAGGGGAAGTTGATGTGTTTTCTGCCTGGTTATGACTAAAAGGACCAGAAAATGCATAATAGAACCCATAGGGCCATTCAAATGGCTTAAGAAGAGATGACTGGTCTGATAGGAATCACTTGCTTCAAGATTACAAATGAAGACAAACCAGGTTCAGGGCAGTGGTCATGTTCATCCTCCTGTACCCCTAGGCAGAGGCACTGGTTCTAGAGTCTGTTAGCAAGGAGCTCAAGGTTCATTGTTAACCTCTTTGCAGATGTAAACAAAAATTTAAAACTGTTTCTTTCCCAGGTGCCTGGCTGACTCAGTTGGTAGAACACATGACTCTTGATCTTGGGGTTGTGACTTTGAGCCCCACGCTGGGTGTGGAGATTACTTAAAGAATTAAAAAAAAAAAAAAGCTTCTTTCGAACAGACAGACATATGTTGTGGGATTAACATGGCCAAAATTTGTCCATAGGGTTGATACATTAACTTTAGGGGGGAAAAGTCGTAATACACACTTTCTTTGCAAAAATTGGTTCGGGGCACCTGGCTAGCACAGTTGGAGGAGCAATCAACTCTTGATCTCAGGGTTTTGAGTTCAAGCCCCACGTTGGGTGTACAGATTCCTTAAAAAATAAAAAATAAAAAATAAAAAAAATTTTTTTTAAGATTTTATTTACGTGAGGGTGCCTGGGTGGCTCAGATGGTTAAGCGTCTGCCTTCGGCTCAGGTCATGATCCCAGAGTCCTGGGATTGAGTCCTGCATCGGGCTCCCTGGGAGCCTGCTTCTCCCTCTGCCTCTCTCTCTCTGTGTGTGTGTCTCTCATGAATAAATAAATAAAATCTTAAAAAAAAAAAAAAAGATTTTATGTGAGATAGGTAGAGAGCATGAGTTGGGGGGAGGGGCAGTGGGAGAGGGAGAAGCCCACTTCCTGGTGAGCAGGGAGCCCCACACAGGGCCCAATCCCATAACCTGAGCCAAAGGCAGACACTTAACAACTGAGCCACCCAGGCACCCCCAAAAATTTTTTTCTGGAAAAAAGGGGCACCTGGGTCACTTGGTTGGGTGTCTGACTCGATTTCAGCTCAGGTCATGATCTCAGGGTAGTGGGGTTGGGCCCTGTGTTCAGCAGGGAGTCTGCTTGAGGTTCTCTCTCTCAAATTTTATTTCATTTTTTAAAAAAGATTTATTTATTAGAGCATGGGGGGGGGGAAACAGAGGGAGAGAGGGAGAAACTGATGCAGGCCTTGATCCCAGGACCCCAGGATCATGATCTGAGCTGAAGGCAGATGCTTAACTGACTGAGCCACCCAGGAGCCCCTAAATAAATCTTTTTTTAAAAAAAGAAAGAAAAGGGGCACCTGGGTGGCTCAGTCATTAAGCGTCTGCCTTCGGCTCAGGTCATGATCCTAGGGTCCTGGGATTGGGCCCCGCATCAGGCTCCCTGCTCCGTGGGAAGCCTGCTTCTCCCTCTCCCACTCCCCCTGCTTGTGTTCCCTCTCTCACTGTGTCTCTCTCTGTCAAATAAATAAATAAAATCTTAAAAAAAAAATAAAAAGAAAAGAAAAATGAAAGAAAAAATGGGTGACCTCCTGGTTGAGATCATGTTTGGTAGGTTCATCAAAGCTTGCTATTTAGGAGGGTCCTGCTGTCTACATCTCTTCAGTTCCCTAGTTTGGAGACCAGCTAGGGAAGTCTGACACCAGCTGACTCTGAATGCTTCCTCACTTTCGTGCCTGGAGAGGAAAGTATTTGATAACAAAGCACATAATTTACCCAGACTTGATCTTATTCTCTTGCTGAAATCACTTCAGATAGGTATATCTACTAGAACAGGGTATCTGTGATGTAATAGACATTGCACACAAAGGACTCAGAGAAGGGGGGAGTTTCTTTTTCCACTTTTTAAAGATTTTATTTATTCATTTGACAGAGAACACAAGCCTCAAGCAGAGGGAGAGGGAGAAGCAGGCTCCTCGCTGAGCAGGGAGCCCGATGTGGGGCTCGATCCTGGGACCCTGAGATCATGACCCAAGTCAAAGGCAGACACTTAACCAACTGTGCTACCCAGAGGCCCTCTTTTTCCAATTAAACATGGGATGGGTGGGCACATAGGGGTTCTGTTGCTCTTTTAAGAGCCACATTACTCTTAAAATTTATCTTTACAGAGTAAATTTTTTCTAGGTAGATACTGAGAACAGTGGCCTAGCTTCCATGGGCCTCTCAAAGCGGTTTCCAGATGAGAGGAAGACCCTTAAGCTTCACTGGTGTTGGTCCAAGTCTGTAGCCTCTGCATTCCCAAGTCCCAGACAAGCAGCAGCACTGGGGGACCCATTCATATGCTGCAAGATGGTAACAGAATTGCTTGGCCTGGACAGTTTTTGGAGAGTGAGTCCACAGACCTCATAAATTGGAGGACCCCACAGGGTCTTGTTAGTGTGAAGTGGGAAAAGGCCTGGTATTTGTACTTAGGACAATACATCTTTGGAGAAATTTCAAGAAATGAGAACTTTCCTTGCTTGCTGATTGGTTTATGGGAAAGTAGGAATAGCTATGAGGCAGGTCAGGCCCCATGTTGCTGTGTTAAATAATACATTTGGGGCGTCTGAGTGGTGCAGTAGGTTAAGTGTCTGACTCTTGGTTTCTGCTCAGGTCATGATCTCAGGGTCATGGGATCGAGCCCCACATCAGGCTCTGCACAGAGTCTGCTTGGGATTCTCTCCCCCCACTCACTCGCATGCTTTCTCTCAAATCTTTAAAAAAAAAAATACATTTGGCTGCTAGTAGTAAACAATGGATTCATGATATAAACGAAGATTTTTTTCTCTCACTTAAGAGGTGGGCACATAGGCAGCTGCTGGCCTTGGTTCTAGTGCTCAGGGATGCCCTTAGGGACTCAGCTCCCATTTTCCATGTCACTGTCCTTAGCATTTGGGTTTTTGTCCCCAGTCACAGGATGTTCCAGCATTGCATCTGCATTGAAGGCAAGAAGAGGGTAAAGGCAGCCTATTCTCATAGGAGACTGTCAGGAACAAACTCCCAGCTTCACGTCCTTTGTCAGATCAAGTCAGGTAGCCATCCTTAGCTGCAGGGAAGGCTGGAAAAGAAGTCACTAACAGTGCCGGCTGCAGTTGGCTAGGATAGCCCTGCACATCTTAAAGGGAGGCCAGGTAAGTGTTTTCCCAACCTACGAACTCCTTCTGATGCCTTGTCAAATGAATGTTCCATCAGCCCAGCTTTGCCTTCCATAGCCTGCCCTGGGCAGATCCCAGCACATTAAATGTAAACTCATTTCCATGACTGTTCATACTAGTTGCATCAGCCAGGAAGCCACCTTCCCACCTATTCCTGCCCCAATTTGTTAATGCCACCTTTGTTAAGTGAGGTAATCCTAATGTGCTAAAAGACTGTAAATGCCACTTCCCTGAAATTTTTCCCAGGTATTTCCATTTCTTCCCCGTTTGGGTCTCTCTTGATACATAACTTTTTTTTTTTAAGATCTTTTATTATTAGTGCAAGCGCAAGTGGGGAAGGGGCAGAGGGAGAGGGACAAGCACTACTGCTGAGCAGGGAGCCCAATGTGCAGCTCGATCCCAGGACCCTGGGATCATGACCTGAGCCGAAGGCAAACGCTTAACAACTGAGCCACCCAGGTGCCCCAGATCTTTTTTTTTAAAGATTTTATTTATTTATTTGACAGGGAGACAAGCAGGGGGAGTGGGAGAAGCAGGCTTCCCGTGGAGCAGGAAGCCTAATATGGGGCTTGATCCCAGGACCCCGAGATCATGACCCGAGCTGAAGGCAGACACTCAATGACTGAGCCACCCAGGCACCCCTGGTGTCCCAAGATCTTATTTTTAAATAAGATAATAATCTCTACATCCAACATGGGGCTCAAACTCAGGAGTCACACGCTCTACGGACTAAGCCAGCCAGGTGCCCTTAAGGTGGTAAATTTTGAGAAGAGCCTCATCAGCTTCTGTTCAAACTCCACTACCCATTCAGCTTCTAAAAGGGGCAAAATTCACAGACCCAATGAGAATGTGATTGCAAGTGTCCCCCGAACTGTAAGGCATTCACCCTCAGAAGAGCTGGAGCATTATGCCCCTGGCCCTCATGCCATAGGATGGCCCCCTGCAGAGCTCCACACTCCCAAGTCCTTTACAGGCATCCTGGCCCACTTCCGCCTGCCTGTGCATGGGCACCACACCCATTCCGCCAGCTTGTAACCGTGCCACCCTTTCATAACAACATACCCTGATCTTTCCCCCACTCACACTCCACTGACTGATAGTTAGCTAGAGCTCTGCCCCTTACTCAACCCAAGTGACCAAGACAATGACTTGATCTCTTGAGGTTTTTAACCAGTTTGCAAAATGAGGGTGCCTTTCCTCAGGACCCAGTGTGAAGATTAAAACGAGGTGATGAATGCAAAGTGCACTTGGTGGACATTGACTACCAGTGAGTTCACGTGCCCTTCCTGGTGCCTGCACCCTGCTCAGTCCAGCCATCCTCCACACTTCCTTCCCCTGACTGTTCTGTCTCCCACCCATTCCCCTTTTTGGAAGCCTTCTGGAGAAAAGTGACTCATGACTTCATGGACCCGAAGCCAGACTCTGACTGGCTTCAAATCTTGTTCTCTCACATACCGGGACAAGTTTAATCCGGAACAAGTTGTTTTGCTTTGTGCCTCAGTTTTTTCATCTGTAAAAGGATACTAATAGTACCCTCAATGGGCTGGAATGAGTTTTAAGGGCCTGGCCCTTGTTATTTCTGGAAGTACCTTGAACTCCCAAATGGGAGCTCCATGATTTTCACTGTGTGATATAAAGGGTATAAAAGCAGAAACTGTTTTCCTGCTTTAAGGAAACGTTATACATTATTACATTATTGAGGTATCCCTGCAGGTGGCTGGTAGGGGCAGGAGGGCTCTGTAGGTAAATTATCTTCACTTTGGATATGTCCAATGTTAAAAGATAAACTGAGGCATATTAAAAATTTTAAGTTTATTTGAGCAAAAATTGATTCAATTGGGCAGCATTCAACCTAACAGAAAGGAGCTCTGAGGAGCTGTACAGAATGAAAGACTTACGGCAGAAGGGAATGGGAACAAGGAAGTTATGCTGGCAAAAAAAGTTATTGTAAAGTTACTTTAGGGATGCTAGGGATCTATCAGGCAGATTACTTAACTAGGGCTGATCAGGTGATTCCTGATTAACTGGTTTAAGTTTCCATTTCTGGGAGACACAAAACTAAGTTGAGGCTCAGTTTGGTGATGAGGGGCTTAGCATAAGTGACTCTATTAGGAGCCTGTTGTCTGGTTTTTGTTTTGTTTTGTTTTTTTATTTTTTTTTAAAGATTTATTTGACAGAGAGCAAGAGAGGGAACACAAGCAGGGGGAGTGGGAGAGGGAGATCAGGCTCCCCACTGAGCAGGGAGCCCAAAGCGGGGCTCGATCCCAGGACCCTGGGATCATGACCTGAGCCAAAGGCAGTCGCTTAACCAACTGAGCCACCCAGGTGCCCCTGTTGTCTTGTTTTTAATACAGTATCTGGGGTGTAGTGGTTGTGTTCTCATCCCATTCTTTCCTACCTTGCCCAGGCCCTTGCCCTCGGGTGAGAAGGGCTCACAAGTCTCCCCGCCTCAGGTCCCTCCTCAGCCCAGCCTGTGACTGCCTACAGGGCAGTGATTTTTTTTTTTTTAAGATTTATTTCTTTTTTCTTTTTTTTTTTCTTTTTTAAAGATATTATTTATTTGAGAGAGAGAGAATGAGAGATAGAGAGCACGAGAGGGAAGAAGGTCAGAGGGAGAAGCAGACTCCCTGCTGAGCAGGGATCCCGATGTGGGACTCGATCCCAGGACTCCAGGATCATGACCTGAGCCAAAGGCAGTCGCTTAACCAAGTGAGATGACCAGGCGCCCGCCAGGGCAGTGCTGATTCTTGCCCAGCGTTCAGGAAGACCTGCAAGGGCTCTTCATGGTACCTGCTCCATCCTCCCTAGTTTCTGTTGACTTCTCCCTTACATCCCAGGTGTCACCCAAACTGGATTCTCTGCCATCGCCCCGAAGGAGTCACCTTTTCCCACTCCCTAGAAATTCCTCTTTCAGCTCAACATGTCAACATCCTAGCCATCCCACACTACCTCTCCGCAGCCCTAACCCCCAAGGAGATTCATTTCTCTTAAACCCCAGCTCTTCGTTCATGCCAGCCATGCTTACCAAGGGTGTGTTATGGGCTGCTGAGCTTTTTTGTTGAGCCCCACAGTAACTTGGCAAATCTTCAGGCACACTCTACCTTCTCTTCTTGGTCAGCTATTTTCTCCCCCCTCTGGGATTGCGAGTACTTTGAAGACGGGGCTGTACATTATACAGTGTGTGGATTGTTCTAAACGAACAAAGTCCACTGAACAGAATTTTTGGTGATGTTTTTTCTTTTTAGGCCTGGCAGTGTCACTGGACCCACTTCTTTCAAGGTGGGAGTGGCCTATTAACATAACCCCAAGGTTCACAGGGCCCCAGCATCCTTGACCCTCTGAGCCTTATCAAGTGAGATTTAAATAGTGGCCCAGGATGGATGGGTTAGTGGTCAAACTCAGCTGGCGCAGCCTAAAGTAACCAAACCCAGACATACACAAAGCAAGCAATTTACACATTCAGCTTCCCTTTCTCCATGGGAAGAACAAGACAGAAATACAGGCTCTGCGGTAGGAGTGGGGGTGCCACGGGAGGAGGCAGCGAAGTTCATTAGCCCCCTCATTTGGGGCAAGGGGATCCGTGTGGTGACAAACAATTGTCCTGGAGGATTTAGGAGGATTTGGCCAAGTGTCCCTGTGGGCCCCAAGCCTCCTCCTAATCCCGTCCACATTTCAGACTACTTAGGATCGCATTAAATGTCAAAGCCTGGCGTTTAGGGAAATATCTACATTTCGTATGCATCGCTCGGGTCAAAAGAAAAGCTGAAACGAACCTTCGAGCATTTGGCGCGGGAGGCTCTCTGTGTGGTCCGGAGTGTGAATGGGGTGGGGGGGCCGGCGCCCTCGCGGCCTCCCTGCCCAGGAATGCGGGCTTTTCACATGTAGAAAATGCTAATGCTTTGTTCCAGCCTCGGCCTCCCGGAGGCGCGGAGGCGCCCGGCCGGATTGTCACAGCTGCATTTGCATGTGAGCGGCCCCTTGTCCCCATCCCCACCCCCATCCCTCCCATCCCCCCAGCACGGCTGGGCTGAGGACTTATGGGACTGCAGAAAGGCCGCCTGCAAATGTCCTCTGCCATCTCTTAATCCCCGACCAGGCCACAGGTAGCTATTCTGGAAATTTCTGAACGAATATCTTTTTCCCTGGCACCGGGCAGGTTAATTATTTTTTTTACTCCGACTTCCATTTTATTTAGCACTTTCAATCATTTCCAATAAAACAACTTATTGGATGAACCATTCACATCTGTACCCTTGTGGCAGGAACCCTGCATTCCATGTGACGTTTAGCAAGGGCTCCATTTCGCGTTTCCTCCTCAGAGTGAGCAACCGAGGGACCTCAGGTAGCCGCGGGGTGTGTGTGAGAGAGAGTTTTTACGGAGGGGGACACAGCCCACAGGTTGTAGAGGAGGCCGGAGCTCCCGCAGCACCGGCGCACCCAGCGCAGACGCCGTCCGGGAGGCCCCGGGAAGCCCCGGCAGAGCCAGGCGGACTCGATCCTCGGAGCCCAGGGCGCCACCTGCCGGCGTCCTGGTCAACGCGGCGAGCGAGCCCCCGAAGAGTAGGGATGCTGTCACGCCCAGAGGGCACCTTCTCCGCCACCCGGCGCAATCGCGTTCCCCGGCTCGAAACCCACCCCCCACCCGACAGGACCCCGCATTTCCCAGAGCCGAGCTTTAGCTCTGGCCGACACCGGGGAGCCCGAAGATGCGGGCGGCAGAACGGCATCCTGCCTAACACACAGTTTCCTTCAATGATTGCGATGTTTATCTGATTAATTTCATTTTTTTCATTTTACTTACTTTCTTATGTTTATTTGGTTTTTCATTTAGGTTTTTTTTGTTTATTTTTCTTTTTATTTCCTTTATTTTGTTTATTCCATTTCGTTATTTTGGTTTATTACATCCATTTCATTTTACTAATTTTATTTCATTAATTCCGTCTATTTTAATTTCTCTTTAGTCCATTACTTAATTTAATTTTAATTTTATACATTTTATGTCATTTAATTTAATCTCATTTGTTTCATTTTTTTTTATTTGTGGGTGAAAGAAAAAAGTGAATACCTTTTTCATCCTTTTGTGAGGCTTATGTAGTCTCCTGCATCTGAGTTTTGAGAAATAGTGAAAACAAATACTACGTTAGGGGATGCCTGGGTGGCTCAGTTGGGTAAGTATCTTCCTTTGGCTCTGATCATGATCCAGGGTCCTGAGATCAAGTACCACATTGAGGCTCTTTGCTCAGTGGGGAGCCCGCTTCTCCCTCTCCCTCTGCCTGCCACTCCCCCTGCTTGTGCTCTCTCTCTGACAAATAAATAAATAAATAAAATCTTAAAAAAAAAATACTACCTTAGCTAACTACTCAGGATGTTTGTCTCATCTCCACAACCAAATCTGAAACACCTAAAAGTCCGAGGAAAGGTTTGATATCATAATTGGGCCAGAGAAATGTGTTCATTGGCTGAAAGTCATTAATACATATTTCTCCCATTGGCACAGTGTAAAACACTCATCGTGAGTCCTGACAATCTGATTTCTAAACGCCAAGGCACCTGCTCTCAGCAAGACATACTGCCAAGTATACAGGGGAGAAGTCAAGTTTGGAGCACATAGTCCTAGCCTCAAGAGATCCAAGCCAAATAGAGACAAGGACCCAAGAATTGCAACAAGGCTTCATGGAGAAAGTCTCATTTCAGGTGGGCAGATAGGGAGGGGCAGGAGACTGCTGCAGATGACTGGACCATAGGGAGCACATTCCAGATAAAGAAAACCAGAAAAGAAGGTCTCTGTCACACTGCAGAGAGTGTCAGGTGCTGGAGGAAGGGTGGTTTGTATTAGGAGGTAGGCGAGGGGTCTTTTGTCAGGGAAGTCTCAGTTCTTAGACCCTGTGGTCCTGTGGGTTCCATAGAGGGCCTTAGTGCTTTTGAGTCCCCTGAAAGACCGTGTACATTACCGTGTGTGTCCTGTGTTATTCTGGGGAAGGGGAGAATAAGTCACTATTTGCTATCGATTCTCTAGAAGGCTTTATGAATTGCAGTTCTAAATTTCCACCTTCCCCACTTTTAAGAAAGATTAAACATGTAGAAAAAAATGAAAAAGCTGTTTAATGAACACCTTTATGTCCTAGATCCACCAATTAACACTTGGCTAACATTTGCTTTAGGATGCTTCAACAAATACATGCCTCCAGTTATTTAACTATCTATCTAGTGAACTTTTGAGAGTAAGTTGCACACACAATCATCACTGAACGCCTCAGCCTGTATCTCTAAGAACAGGGCCATTCTCTACATAACAAAACTCAATTATAGTTCCCAAGAAATTTAATATCGATAAGATAATTCTATTTACTAATACATAATCCATATTTAAATTTTCCCAGTTGCCCCCACAATGCCCTTTATTGCCATTTTACCCCTTGGTCCAGGAACCACTTCAGGATCCTGCACTGCATTTGGTTGTCATAGGTCCTCTTTAATTCAGAACATTCCCTAAGCCTTTTTGGTCACTCATGACATTGATAGTTTTGAGGGCTCCAGGCCAGTGGTCTTGGAGAAGTTTTCCTCTACCTGGATTCATCTGATTATTTCTTGATGATCGGACATGCATTTTTGAGTTGGAAGCCCATTGTTTTGATGCCTGATACCCGTCTGTCCCCCAAGCTGAAGTACCTCTGCTCAGAAGCCAGGACTGTGGTTTCTTACAAAGCTTTCTCCTCTTGCTTTCCTGTCTAGATTCCAGCAGCCCTATCTCCACACCACGCTCAAAACACCCCAATAGGAAAGCACCAAGATGACCAAATTTCCCTGTCTGAAACTGGTACATTTTCCAGGTTGAGAAACTCAATTTTCTATTGCCATTTAATTACTGTGGCTTTCATTAGCCCTGAACCCTGGCAAGGGAACAGTCTGGGAGAAAGGGGAGGTGGGCGCAGGCGACAGCCAAAATGCTGCTGGGATCAGGGGAAATACATGGCGGTGAGTAGCCGCTAGCCGTGGCTTTTCATGCTCAGCCCACATCTGGCGAAACACTGGGTGGACAGCAGTCTTGAGTTAGGATTATCCCATCTGTGGGTGGGGGCAGATCTTCGGGGGCCTCTAGCTCCCATTAGGGCTTTATGAGTCTGCAAATGGTCAGGGATGGGTGGGGATATAAAGAAAGAAGCCTCCCTCCAATCCTTGGACCCCCTGGCCCCTGTTGCCATGGTCAGTAGTAGGACCAAGGAGCCTGCTCTTGTGGGATTCCTGCTGTCCCAGTGGGAAAGGGCTCCCCGGGAAGGGCGGAGCTGGCAAGGGCCCAGTGAAGACATTGCCTAGGCATGACTCCCAATGAGAGGCTCATCACTCAAACTGGGCAAGAAACAGGTTTCTTTTGGGAGGTGTCCCACTCTGCTTTCTTTCTAATTTGTATGGGATGCATCCACTTGTCTGCCCTCTCTTCCCGGAGCTGGGAAGGTAGGAAACGTACAGACTCTAGAGACTAATTACCCAGGTCCAAGTCCCAGGTGCGCTACTTCCTGTGTGACCTTGGGAAACTTACTCTCCTCTCTTGCTATAGTTTCCTTCTTTGTAAAATGGGATTATAATAATAGGAACCTCAGAGGCCTGTTCGGAAGCTTATGTGAGGTAATATTTGTAAAGCTCTGGGAACAGTGCCCGGCATTTCTGAAGTACCAGGTCAGTGAAGATGAAGGAAGTCAATGCACGGCTGCTATCCATGCCACATGGAGATCATGGGTCCAGCCCTCCGAGACAGTGTGGGAAAGGAAGAAGGATGGACTCATGAGAAAGTCTTGAGCGTTGGAACTAGACACTCTTGGGTTCAAATCCCAGCTCTGCCACTTCGTGGCTGTGTGCAGGCTGCTTGCCCTCTCTGGACCTCAGCTTCCATGTCTATAACATGAAAGAAGGCTCCCTTTGTAGGGCAGTGTTAAGAAGGGGTGCTTCCCTAGCAAATGCAGCTCAGTAAATGACCTCTAGTCATTTTAGGAGTGGTTCTTTGAGTTTCTGATTTCTGCTTGTTAAAAAATTCTGATTTCTGCCTGTGGAAGGAATAGTCAGAAGGGGCCTCCCCTGGCCTGATCCTTGCCTGGGCCTCTGACTTTTCCATGTTTTCCCTCCTAGAGAAGGAAATGGGCTTTTTCTTCCTTTCTGGTCTTTCATAAAAACAGTGTGAAAACCCCTGAAAAACCCAACAGTGGCTTCATGGATCAGGTATCAGAGGTCACTAGCAGCCCCTCATTTGACCTCTGTCAGCCCCTCAGAGGCCAGAGAAGTGGAGTGGCTAATGGCTAGCCTGGTACTTCTGTGATAATTGTCCTCTCCACTTCAAGTTGGAATGTTTTATAGAGCTCTGAGTATGGGTTGTTTTATCTATTTATCTATCTGTCTGTCCATCTATCATCTTTAACTCAAGTCCAGACTAGGCTGGTCATGAAAACAGAGAGCAGGATTCTGGGAGGAAATGACAAACTTTGGTCCCTCATCCACTGATTCATCACGTAAAATTCATACCACAATGGGATTCAAGGCCCCTGGAAACCTGCCTAAGCCAGCAGAAAAAGCTAAGGATGGTCTAGATTTTTCTAGGTATAGTCTTTTGTATTTGGGGAATTTCAACTATGTTTTAGCTGTTCAAAGATTTTTTAAAAGATTTTATTTTATTTTTTTTTTTTAAAGATTTTATTTATTTATTTGAGAGAGAGAGAATGAGAGATAGAGAGCACGAGAGGGAAGAGGGTCAGAGGGAGAAGCAGACTCCCCGCTCAGCAGGGAGCCCGATGCGGGACTCGATCCCGGGACTCCAGGATCATGACCTGAGCCGAAGGCAGTCGCTTAACCAACTGAGCCACCCAGGCGCCCCAAGATTTTATTATTTATTTGACAGTGAGAGAGACTACAAGCAGGAGGAGCAGCAGGCAGAAGGAGAAGCAGGCTCCCCACTGAGCAGAGAGCCTGACATGGGGCTTGATCCCAGGATGCTGGGATCATGACCTTAGCTGAAGGCAGATGCTTAACAGACTGAGTCACCCAGGAGTCCCTGTTCAAAGATTTTTTTTAAATAAAAATAAAAAGGTTTTGTTTGCTTGCTTTGAATGAGAAAGATTTTTATTTATTTCACAGAGAGAGACACAGCAAGAGAGGGAACACAAGCAGGGAGAGTGGGAGAGGGAGAAGCAGGCTTCCGGCAGAGTGGGGACCCCGATGGGGGGCTCGATCCCAGGACCCTGGGATCATGACGTGAGCCGAAGGCAGACGCTTAACGACTGAGCCACCCAGGCGCCCCTTGCTTGCTTTAAATGAGAGTGGCTTTCTGAAAGGGTCACAAATGGCTGACTTGGGCCACAGGAGTGGTGGAGGGCTACCCACCGAAAGGATGAGTAGAGATAGCCAAAAAGGCCGCAGTGGTGGGTTTCCCTTCTGAGAAGAAGGGGATGTTTTCATTATAGTCCAAAGTAAAGGTGAGTTCAGGGTGCTGCGTGGCTAGATTTTCCACCCTTCCAAATCCTACTCTGCTCGGAAAAGGTCTTCATTAGTCTAGCAGTCTTAACCTGCCTAGCCAGTGTTTTCTTTTTTTAGAGGGTGATCCTACTGAATTAAAATTCAATTAATCCAACTTTAAGGGCAAGAAAAACTATTTGTGAAAAATCATTAAACAGCACATAAAACCCTTTGAGGAACAGTGAATAGTAGGAGAAGTACAGCCTGGCTTTTGTTAAGGTACTTTGGGCCCAACGAGTTAACTTTTTTAAGGAATTTTAACAAGATAGTGGTCAAAGTGGAATTTGTTCATGTCGTTTATTTAAGGTTTTACAAGGCCCTGAAAGGAGCCCCTCCCCTGGGTCTGGACGAGAAGAGTTTGGTAACAGGGTGGCAAGAGGTAAGATCTTCGGGGGGCATTTGAACCCTGTGAGGAAACAAAACAACTGGCCTGAAAGACGAAAAGGGTGAGGGGGTCTGTCCCAGGTTAACGGGGACAGGAGAGCCAGGGACGCCGAAGGCAGCATGTGCCCTGGCAGGGCCCGAGAAGGCAAAAACAAACGTGCCTAGAAAGGACATTATTAGGACAACCGGTGAAATGTGGATACGGTCTGCAGATTAGGTAATCGGACTGGATCAATGCTAAATTTCCTGATTTTGATAACTATACTTTGGCTCGGTAGGATAATATTTGTATGTTTAGGAAATGCACAAGGAAGTGATTAGAAATAGAAGGGTATCCTATCTCCTCCCAAATGGTTCAGAAAAACAATCACATATATAAAATTATTTTATATATATATAATTATATACACACACACACATAACACAAGCATATTGTTGGGCCTTGAACAACACGAGTTTGAACTGTGCCGGTCCGCTTACCTCTGTGCGGATTTTTTCCCGTTAATACAGTACAGTACTACAAATGTCTTTTCTATTTTTTTATTATGTATTTCTCTTCTTAATGACATTTTCTTTTCTCTAGCTTACTTTATTGTAAGAATACAGTTTATAATCCATATAACCTACCAAATATGTGCTAATCGACTGTGTATGTTATCGGTAAGGCTTCTGGTCAACAGCAGGCTGAGTAGTTACATTCTGGCGGAAATCAAATGTTGTACGTGGGGGCGCCTGGGTGGCTCAGTCGTTAAGCGTCTGCTTTCGGCTCAGGTCATGATCCCAGGGTCCTGGGATCGAGTCCCACATCGGGCTCCCTGCTCAGCGGGAAGCCTGCTTCTCCCTCTCCCACTCCCCCTGCTTGTGTTCCTGCTCTCACTGTCTCTCTCTGTCAAATAAATAAATAAAATCTTTAAAAAAAAAAAATGTTGTACGTGGATTTTCGACTGCACAGGGGGCGATGCCCCTGACCCCCATGTTGTTCAAGGATGTGTATAATACATATTATGTACATGTAACGTATAAATATTAATGTATAGGGGCACCTGGGCTCAGTGGGGCATGTGATTCTTGATCTTAGGGTCATGGGCTCGAGCCCCACACCGGGTCTGGAGGTTACTTAAAAAAAAAAAAAATCAATCAGGCACCTGGGTGACTCAGTCGGTTGAATGGCTCCCTTCAGCTTCAGGTCATGATCCTGGGGTCCTGGGATCGAGCCCCACATTGGGCTCCCTGCTGAGCGGGGAGTTTGCTTCTCCCTCTTCCTCTGCTGCTCTCCCTGCTTGTGCTCTCTCTGTGTCAAATAAGTAAAATCTTAAAAAAAAAATAAATCTATATATAGGCACATAGAGGAGGCAGGGAGAGAGGGAGAGAGAATACAAATAAGCAAATAATACAAATTTAGGGACTCTGGGTGAGGATATATGGGAATTCTTTGGGTTATTATTATAGTTTTTCTCTACATTTAAAATTATTTCAAAATGCAGAGTAAAGAAAAATAAAAATAAGTAAAGCTAAATAAGCTTAAGAAGAGATAAAAGCTAAAAAAAGAGAGAAAGAAAGGGGGTGGTATATAGGGAAATAAACAAAATGCTCATATCTGAGGACATTTATTGGTTTCCTTCTGCCTGATAACACCGCAGGAGGTGCCAATCCTCTGCTCAGGAATTAGGAATCCCCCGAAGAGAGAGGTCTGTGACCAGACTGGGAAGACCTAAGGTACTTGCTTCCTGTAGTCACTGAAAACACATGGTCATCTGTGCATCCAGAGGCCATCATTCAATGAAAAGTCACTAGGGCCACTGGTGTCCAGACCAGAGCTTGTGCCTTAGCCCTCACCTCCAAGGAGCTGGCCCTTTTATATGGGAGACAGACACGTATACAATTCCTGCAGTGTGGTTTGACAGAGACCTCTGGCAGCATGAATGTGGGAGTTTGTGTCTAGGTCTGGGGGGGGAGCCTGCCAGAAATGACTTACTCCCCAGGTGGACACTTGAAGTCTTTTTTTTTGTTTTTAAGATTTAAATATTTTATTTATTTGTTTGAGAGAGAGAGAGTACAAGCAGCGGCAGAGGCTTAGGGAGAAGCAGGCTTCCCACTGAGCAGGGAGCCCGATGCGGGGCTTGATCCCAGGACCCCGGGATCATGACCTGAGCCGAAGACAGATGCGTAACGACTGAGCCCCCCAGGCACCCCTTAAAGTTGGTTCAGAAGGCTGAGCAGAAGTGGAGGGGACAGTCTGCAAGCACAGAGGCCGGAGACAGTGTGCCACTCCCTAGCAATGTTTCAGCAAGTGCACACGGAGCAGAGGCCGCGGGCTGGAGGCTGGACAGCTGAGTCACTGTTGAAAGGCTTAGAGGAGGTCAGGGTTTCTGAGCTGGGATTTGAAGAGGAGATTGCCACGGGTGTGTGAGAACGATTACACACAGACGGAGGGAGTGTCTGGTACAAAAGCACAGAGGTCAAGAACGAGCAAATCCCAAGGCGAGGGCTGGTAAACACCTGGAGCCCATGAGTCTGCACAGGTGGGGTTGTGCAAGGTGTTTGCTTCTCACCTGGGCCTGTGTGCAAGCACGTCAGGCCTCAGCCTGTAGCCCCACGGTCAGGGGCAACCCAGGAAAACAGCGTGACTTTACATTATTTATAACCGAGGGAATTTCGTGGAGAGATTTGGCTGGACAGGTGATGGGACCCAGAGGTCAGCTGGAGCAGGAAGCTGTTGCCACTTGTTGCTGGAGGGTCAGAGGTCAGGGGTCACCTGCTGGAAGCTGAAACCACACCAGGCCTGAAGCTGGAGCCACAGAAGAGATGCAGCCACCGCCGGAGACTGGAGTAGCTACCCAAGGTGGAGAGAGAGGAAGGGAGAAATACCCTGCTGTGTCCCTGCTCCCCACTCTCCAGTCCCCTAGCAGCCTCTTACTAGCCAAACCCGGCCCGGAAGGCACTGACTCAGGAGCCTCGAGAGTACAGTCAGGGTCTGCATCTGTACTTTGGGACACAACGCAGGCAGGGAAAGGCGAGAACACGTCTGAGGGCACACGGGCCTGTGCACAAGGAGCCTTCTCAGGATCTCTCCAGGAATGGTTTTTCGTCCTGTCCATAAATTGTGTAATCCTTTTGGTACTAGTACCAGCAAAAACCAGTTCAACCCCCAGTACCACCTTTTATCCAGCTACTCAGGCCAAAAACTCTGGAGTCACCTCCACTTCCACTTCTTCACTTTTGTCTTTCTCTTATCCAGCCCGTGAAGAAATCCACCCCCTTCTATCCTTGTTCCTGACCCAGTTTCGACTTAACAGCGCTAATCATGAGAAGACAAGTATATGCCACCTTCATTCATGTGTACACAGTCTGTCTCCTCCTTCAAGGTGCAGTCCCAAAGTCTGGCACATAGTAGGTGCTCAGTAAATACTCATTAAGGGAATTCACCTGTTGCCCCATTCCCTCACTGTATTCACTTGGATGAGTCACTCCACTGGTAGTTGGCAGGTAGGCTGGAGTTTGGCTGTTCCCACACAGCCTCACATGTCTGATAGCAGGCCAGCCATCCCAGGGGGAAAAGGGGTATCTGGGCCTCCTCCAGCAGGTTGGCCTAGGAGGTCACAGGCGTTCAAGAGCAGCAAGAGGGCTAAGCTTCCAAAGCTCAAATACTTTCAGGTTTTTACTTATGTCATGTTTGCTACTGTTGTATTAGTCAAAGCAAATCATATGGCTGTGCCCAGAGTCTTTGTGAGAGGGTACTACCAAACGACATGAGCACAGGGGGGCACGGGCAACTCGGGGACCACCATTCCTACAATCTCTCTCAACAGGAGAATATGGTACATTTCAGAACAGAGTGAACAGCTAATGTGCAGTGAGTGGGAGGTGGCAGGGTGGAGAAATGACTTCTGACCCAGGGTTATGGAAAAGCAGTGGACTCTGAGTCAGCTTTTACAGGATAGATGGATTTGGATGGATGACATAGAAGGTGAGGATGTTTCAGATGATATGGCCTCAAAGTGCTTAGGGAGAAAAAATATATTTAGCAATAATAATAGTATACATCACATCATTTTCTGGGCTTTTCTATGTACCAGGCTCTGAGCTACTTTTTATTTTTTTTTTAAAGATTTTTATTTATTTATTTATTTGAGACAGAGAGAAAGAGAGAGAGCACATGAGAGGGGGGAGGGTCAGAGGGAGAAGCAGACTCCCTGCTGAGCAGGGAGCCCGATGCGGGACTCGATCCCAGGACTCCAGGACCATGACCCGAGCCGAAGGCAGACACCCAACCAACTGAGCCACCCAGGCGCCCCTATTATCATTATTTTTTAAAGATTTTACTTATTTGAGAGAGAGAGAGACAGAGATGGTGACAGAGAGCATGAGTGGGAGGCAGGGTGAGGGAGAGGGAGAAGCTGACGCCCCTGTGAGCAGGGAGCCCGATGCAGGTCTCCATCCCAGGACCCTGCGACCATGACCAGAGCTGAAGGCAGACGCTTAACGAATTGAGCCACCCAGGTGCCCCTTATTATTTTTTTTTTAAAGATTTTATTTATTTATTTGAGAGAGAGAGAATGAGAGATAGAGAGCACGAGAGGGAAGAGGGTCAGAGGGAGAAGCAGACTCCCCGCCAAGGAGGGAGCCCAATGTGGGACTCGATCCTGGGACTCCAGGATCATGACCTGAGCCGAAGGCAGTCGCTTAACCAACTGAGCCACCCAGGCGCCCTATTATTTTTTTTTTAAAGATTTTATTTATCTACTTATTTGAGAGAGAGAGAGTGAGCAGGTGGGGGTGGGTGGGGAGTAGGGGGGAGAGGGACAAGCGGTCTCAGGCTGAGCACGGAGTCCAACGTGGGGCTCGATCCCAGGACCCTGAGATCATGACCTGAGCCGACGCCAAGAGTTGGACGCTCAACCGACTGAGCCACCCAGGAGCCCCATGAACTAAATACTTTTAAAGCATTATCTCATTTAATTCTCATCATCATCCAGAAAGCTAGGATCTATCTTTACCCCAATTTTATAGAAAAGCAAAACAAGGCCTAGAGAAAGATTTTTTAATCACCAAAAGCACAATCCATAAAAGAATAAATTAATAAATTGAATAAAATGGACTTAATAAAATTCATAATTAACACAAAAGAGAATGAAAACAGTTGGAACAGACTGGGAGAAAAAAATCTTTGCAAAGTATGTAGCTGATAAAGGAGTTATATCCAAAATATATAAAGAACTCTCAAATAATAAGAAAATACTCAATAATAAAACAACACCCCCTCCCCCAAAAGGCCAAAGCTATTTATTTATTTATTTATTTATTTATTTATTTATTTATTTATTTATTTATTTAAAGATTTTATCAGGGGCGCCTGGGTGGCTCAGTCGTTCAGCGTCTGCCTTCGGCTCAGGTCATGATCTCAGGGTCCTGGGATCAAGCTGCATCGGGCTCCCTGCTCCTTCCGGAGCCTGCTTCTCCCTCCCCCACTCCCCCTGCTTGTCGTTCCTGCTTTCACTGTGTGTCTCTCTGTCAAATAAATAAAAATCTTTAATATAAAAAAATAAAGGTTTTATCCATTTACTTATTTGACAGAGAGAGCAAGCATAAAGCAGGGGGAGTGGCAGGCAGAGGCAGAGGGAGAAGCAGGCCCCCTACTGAGCAGAGAGCCTGACGCGGGGCTCAATCCCAGGACCCTGAGATCAGGGCCTGAGCTGAAGAAGGCCAAAGCTTTGAAAAGAGACTTCCATGATTTGCAAATAAACATAGGAAAAGAAGCTAAACATCATTAGACATTAAAGAAATGCAAATTAAAACCACAATTAGGGGCGCCTGGGTGGCTCCAGTCAGTTAAGCCATTGACTCTTGATTTCACCTCAGATCAAGATCTCGGGGTGGTGGAATCGAGCCCCTCATTAGAGTCCACACTCTGCATGGAGTCAGCTTGAGACCCTCTTTCTCCCTTTCCCTTTTGCCCCTCCTCCCACTTGCACACAAGCTTGCGTGCAAGCTCTAAATGTATAAAATCTTAAAAAGGAAACACAATGAGAGACAATATGCATGTATTACAATGGCTAAAATTAAATTAAAATATAAAATTGACCATACAAAGCTTTGGTGAGGATGTGGACAAAACCGAACCTCCCTGGGGCGCCTAGGTGGCTCAGTCGTTAAGCGTCTGCCTTTGGCTCAGGTCATGATCCCAGGGTCCTGGGATCGAGCCCCGCATCTGGCTCCCTGCTCAGCGGGACGCCTGCTTCTCCCTCTCCCACTCCCCCTGCTTGTGTTCCCTCTCTCGCTGTGTCTCTCTCTGTCAAATAAATAAAATCTTTAAAAAATAAAAAAAAAAATAGGGGCACCTGGGTGGCTCAGTTGGTTAAGCGACTGCCTTCGGCTCAGGTCATGATCCTGGAGTCCCAGGATCGAGTCCCACATCAGGCTCCCTGCTCAGCGGGAGTCTGCTTCTCCCTCTGACCCTCTTCCCTCTCGTGCTCTCTATCTCTCATATAAATAAATAAAATCTTTAAAAAAAAAAAATAAAAAAAATAAAAAATAAAAAAATAAAAAGGATGCAAACCATGTTTAAAAAAAAACAAAACAACTGAACCTCCCTTTTAGAAATGTAAATTGGTATAAGCAATATTTAAAACCATTTTATAGTTCCTTGAAAAGTTAACATACACCTATCCTTTGACCCAGCCATTCCACTCATAGGTATTTTCCAAGAGAGAAGATAAACTCCTCCAAACAAAGACTTGGATATGAATGGTCATAGCACCCTATTTTTAATAGCCAAAACTTGAAAACAACCCAATGACCATCAGCAGATGAATAAATTAGCAAATTGTAGTACATCCACACAATGGAATACTGCTCATCAATAAAAAGAAATGAATTACTGATTCACATAACAACTCAGGTTAATCTCGAAGTCATGCTGAATGAAAGAAGCCAGATTCCCACCCCCCCAAAAGTACAAATTGTACAGAATATATATTGTGTGGTTCCACTTATATAAAACTCCAGAAAATGGAAATTGACCTTTAGTGACAGAAGGCTGAGCAGTGGTTGCTGGGGAGATGTTCAATGGAGGGATTATTAAGGGGCTCAAGAAAACTTTTGAGGGTGAGATATACTCATCCTTATGGTGTGATGATGGGTTTACAGAAATATCCATGAGTCAAAACTTGTCAAATTGTATAATTTAAGTGTGAATAGTTTGGGATGCCTGGGTGGCTCAGTCAGTTAAGTGTCTGCCTTCAGTTCAGGTCATGGTCCTGGGGTCCGGGGATCGAGTCCCACATCGGGCTCCCTGCTCAGCGGGGAGTCTGCTTCTCCCTCTGCCTACAGTTCCCCCTGCTTGTGCTCTCTCTCTCTGACAAATAAATTCTTTAAAAAAAAAACGTGAATAGGGGCGCCTGGGTGGCTCAGATGGTTAAGTGTCTGCCTTCAGCTCAGGTCATGATCCCAGGGTCCTGGGATCGAGCCCCACATCGGGCTCCCTGCTTAGCGGGAAGCCTGCTTCTCCTTCTCCCACTCCCCCTGTGTTCCCTCTCTCGCTATGTCTCTCTCTGTCAAATAAATAAATAAAATCTTTAAAAAAATGCGAATAGTTTATTCATTGTATATCAATTATACCTCAATAAAGCTGTTATAAAAGAAAGAAGAGTCTTAGGGACATTAATCAGAGAATATGGAATAGGCTGGAGTGTAAGTGTCCTAATTATCTCTTGCTGTGTAACAAATGACCCCAAAATTTAGTGGCTTAAAACAACCACCATTTAATTTTATTTCCCAACTTTGTGGATCAGGAATTCAAAGTGGCTCAGCTGAGTGATGCTCTGTGGCATCAATTTGGTGGCATTCAGGTTGGCATGGTCTGGAAGATCCAAGATGGCTTCACTGACTTTCCTGGCACAGTGGCAGGAGTGGGTGGGAGGCTAGGCTCTGGGCCCCTTTCCTTCTCCATGGGACTCTCCAGGAGGGAGTCAGACTTCTTACATGGTGGCTCAGGCTACAAGAGATAAAGGTGGAAGCTGCCAGTTCTTTTAAAGACTGGGCCCATCAGTCGTTAAGCGTCTGCCTTGGGCTCAGGTCATGATCCCGGAGTCCTGGGATGGAGCCCTGCATTGGGCTCCTCACTCAGTGGGGAGCCTGCTTCTCCCTCTGCCTGCAGCTTCCCCTGCTTGTGCGCTCTCTCTCTCTCCCCCTCTCTCTGACAAAATAAATACAACCTTAAAAAAAAAAAGACAATGGGTCTGAAACAGTTGAATTTGAGTGTACATAGATAGGTGGTGGGTGGGGCTTGTGTTGAAGCAAAGAGTGACAGAAAGGGAGGTTTGAGACAGAGCAGAGAAATCCTTGGTTGTCAGGTTAAGCAGTTTGAGTTAACTTTTCGGTAAGGGGGAGCCCTTGAAATCTGGAGCAGGTGGAATGAGTGAGGGTGAGGGTGAGGCTGAAAAAGGGAAATTTAAATGGCATAGAGATTTTTCAGCTACAAAATCAGAGAGCATCTGGAATAAGAAGCTGCTCAGGCTTAACAGTATGTACTGATTTAGACATATTTTGATTTTTGGCTATGTTCATCTTAAAAACAACTTTTGTTTTTTGCCCCCTTATGAAAGACACACATTTCGTTTTAGAAAATCTAGGCTGGAAGCTTAGCATCAACATGGTGGGCCACAGGCAGGTGCAGTGGGGCCTGGAGCAGAGATGAGCAGAGAGTGATGGGAGGAGAGATGGCAACTCTGTTAGGGAGGGAAGAACACGATTGGTTGTATGAGATGCGGAGGGCAGGTGGAAGGCAGTGATGAGGCAATGATAGATTTAAGTGGTAGGCACTCTGCGGAATAAGGATGATACAAAGCTAATATTTAAATGTGTGCTTGAGCATTTACATGTGATTGGTGCTATACTAAGCACAGTACACTTAGTAGCTCATTGATCCCTGATGAACTAGGTGTTTGCACCAGTTACAAGCATGAGAAACCTGAGGTGCAGGGATTTAAGGAACTTGCTCAAGGTCACACAGTAAAGAGTGGAGGAGCTGGGATAGAAGCCTAACCGAGCTCTGCACTACTTTTAACTACCAAAGCTGCATACTGATTTTTTACCTTTCGTATGTACATTTCAAGTATCTCTACTGTAATCTATAAATTTCTAGGGGACTAGACCTTACATTATATCATCTGATTTGCTGCTATTCTGAACTCAGGGTTGTTGGAAGCAGCTGACACACTTCTGTCAAATGATTTCAAGGCCAGAGTCAGGGTAGAGTCAAGAGTTGGCCAGGTGCGTAGAACTCCATCCCCCACCCCACTGGCAGGATGCAGGCAATGATTCAACAGTGTCTGTTAAGCTGGTACCCCCCCACCCCATGGCTCAAAATAGTAATTGTGATGTAATATTTGTTTAATGTCTAAAAAGAATACTCTGGTGATTTATGTACTTAAAAATTATGTAAATGCACCCTCAGGATGCTGGTGAAAGGTGCAATTTTGACATCAGAACAAGAGGATGCATCACATATTTAATTAAAGGAGCAGATGAAAAAAGCAGATGATGGAAATGTGGTTTAGCCACCCCACCCCCTCACCTCACCCCCAGGTCTGAGAAAGCAGCAAAGTCTAGTGTCATCTTTGAAAACAAAATATGAGTACAGATGAATTTAAGAAAAAAATGCAAATTTACTCTCTACATAATTTTCGGGCTGGTTTCTTTTAAAAAGTTGCTATTAAAAAACATGATATATTTTCAGGATTTAGGAATGTATTCATACTCCCTTTCTAATGTTACCTATGGAGGGAAAACTGAAGGCTGCTTGCTCCTCCCTTGCTAACAGAGGGTGTTTATTAGCTAGGATGGCAATGAAAAATTTAATACTAGTTTATAGCAGGGGACTGTCTTGGGCCTTTCATCTGGATACATGGCTCTTATTCCTCCCATGGATAAGCTCTAGCTTTAGGAAGTCTAATCCTAAATTGTTCTGTATCACTATACCATATTTAAAGAAAACCCAACTATATTTCTATACAAGTGGGGTTAATTAGTTGTTTTAAAGATCACCCTCTTTCCTGCCTAGGTAAATGGTCTTAATAGAAACTAGGAATGTGCTACTTTAAAAATTTACACTGCAGCCCTGTTTCCTGGCAATGTCCTGTCAATTCAAGAAAGGAAAGAAAGGGAAGCTACTTCATGATGAGAAATCAAAACCTTTTTTCTCCCTTCTCTTTCTTCTTTCTTTTTTATTTATTCTGAGCAATTGTCCCCAGGAAACTAACCCACCAACCGCTGTCAAGTTTGACTCCTGTTCCTGGAGTGATACCTTCCTGCTTCTCCAAGATGTCTCAGCTGGCTTTTCATCTTGGTCATCCACTTGCAAACTATCTTAGTCTTAGGACAGGGAAGACTACTATGTAGAGCTTTTTTCGCCCTTGGCTTTTTTTTTTTTTTTAAACCTTTTTAGATGCTGGGGGGTGGGGCCAACCAACAGAGTCAGCAGGGCTGGCCTATCCCTTTTCTGACCCTCTGGGGCCATCTTCCTTCTGGCAATTCTCTTCCCCCATCTGTTTTCCTCTTGTTCTTGTTTAAAAAAAAAAAAATTAAAAACAACCAAAGAAAGGAAAAGAAACAAACCCTAGAAATACAACACCTCTGGAGCAAGGCCAGCATGGTAGAAAATTCTATAGGAGTGTGTAGATTCATGTGGGAGCATGTACATGTTTACACACAGCTCTCAAATTATGGAAGAAACTCATATTGGCAGTAGATGGTAGCAAGAGAAGCTCCTCCCTAAACTTTAAAGAATCAGATGTTTCCTTCTCCTTCAATGGCAGAGAAGGAGCTTGTTTTGTGTTTCTCCAGTTTTGTTGAGATACAATGATCATGTTTTGGTTTTATGTGATAGTTTTTGCACTCTTCACGCAGTTCAGTGAATGCTCCCTGAACTTAGATTCGCGCCAGGAGCTGAGGGGAGCACTTTTAAGAGCAGCGAGGACCTGGGCCTTCGTGATGCGGCTGCCAGGCTCTTCCTCCACCTGGAAACTCTTTCCATCCCAGGGAAATACTTGGGCTTCAGGATGGATTTGTCCCTTTAGGGAGGGGGTTTCTGCAGACTGAGTACTTTGACACATTTGTCCAGCTGGGTTGATATGAGAGCTTTCCAGGTTGATCTTTCCCTGGTAAACTCCCTGAATCCTGATGCACAAATTCAGAGGAGGAGCTGGGGATGTTTATATAGTTGTTGTTTTTTTTTTTTTTCTTCTTGTTATCTTTTTAGTTATTTATGCTGGACACCAAGTTTTTTTTTCTTTTTATTGAAGTACAATTTACACACAAATTTTGCACAGATCTTAAATGGCAGATTTACAAGTTTTGACAAATGTATACACCAATGATATACTTCTATATCTATAAACCGGAGAGTTTCCTCATCCCCCTTCCCAGTCCAAGCCCCTTACTCCCAAGGATACTTTTCATATATCTCCACAGCTTAGTTTTGGCTTGTTCTAGAATTTCCCGTAAATGGAGTCACACAGGATGAACTCTTTGGTGTTTGGATTTTTCCTATCATGATGTTTTTTGGGATTCATCCAAGTAGTTGCCTGTACAAGTAAAACCCAAGATGTCACTAACAGCTTGACAGTGTTAGATGGGGACCATTGTTCCACCAGTTGGCCTGGTATGTGGCCCTCTCTGCTCCTCTAAGTCAGTCTCTTTCCAGGGCCAAGCAAGTCCCTCTCCCAGGACTGCCCAGGCAGCCTCAGACACCACCCAGATGGCCGCGGGGCCCGTCAACCGGGTAGCCTCCCCGGAACAGCTGCCCTCTGCCCCTCACCCCTATTATAACTCAAAAGGAAACTGGCTCCTCCGCAGATCAGAATTCAGATTCGTTAAATTCCACGCATCCAATTGCACACGAATGTGTGTTTTGTGGTTGATATGCAGAATCCTTAAGAAAACGTAAAAAGGGGGGAAAAAAGTGGGGGGAAACCCAGACATCAGTGGCAGTGGATATCAGCCTCTGTTGAACCAGGATTCAAAATGCAATCTTTTCTTTTTTAAATAAACGGAAGAGTCACTCTCCGCTCCTCGCTCGGAAGGTTTCAAAGGTCGTCACACCGCAGCCTGGGGGCGTTCATCTCCCTAGCGGCCTGGAGAAGGGAGGAGGTTGGAGGGAGGAGGGAGGGAGCACACAAAAGCGAGCCGTGCCGAGAGGGCTAATGTTTCCTGTTTGCCTGGAACCCCCTCCCCTGTGTCCCCTCCCCCAGCCCCCTCCCAGCACTCGGGCGGAAGTGAGTTTGCTTCTTTGGAGATTAAAAGGATTCCGAATTCCGATCAGTCCCAATAACCCGTACTGAGAAGAGAGAAGAAGGAGGAAGAGGCGGCAAAGCAGAGAAAGAGGGGGCACGCGCGCGCGTGCACGCACTCAGCGCGAATTGGGGGAGTTGTGCAAAGCCCCAGGAGGCCAGAGCGCACGGCGCGAGCAAAGGCCGGTAGGCGCAGCGCGGCCGGGGCCACCCGAGTCTTGCTCGGTGACTCGTTTCAGGAAGAAGATGACGCGGGCCAGCAGCGTTGGCCACGCGGCTCCCGAGCTCACCGAGCTGGGCCGTTGCCGGTTCCACTGATTCTAGCGCGCCTCGGAGGAGGCTCCGTCCCCGCAGCTCGGGATCGGAGGGGGGACCAAGGCGAGGGCGAAATGGCCCGATGACAAAGGAAATGTGATCCCCCTTCGCCGCCAAGGTTTCAGAGAGGACGGACGTGAGGAGGAGGAGGGGCGCGGCGCGCGCGCGGAGCTCGGATAGCATTGCACGACGGCTCGCGCGGAGCGGGCAGCGGGTACATCTAATATCTTCCTGCCGATGAATAATTCAGGACGGCCCGCGGGGACCTGCGGCCCCGCGCTGCAACGCGGCTAAACCGGAGGGGAAGGAGAGCGGGCGGGAGGCGCCAAGGCCGGGCGAGGCGGGGGCACGAGGGCCCGGGACCGCGTGGGGCGCGCGTGCGTGTTAAGCGCCGGCAGCCGCGGCTGGGCTAGGCGGCGCGCGGGAGAATCGAGGCGCGTGGGACGCGCGTGCGTACTACACGCGTGCGGCCGCGGCCGGGCCCCCACTAGCTGCAGCTGCGGCGGGGCCGACCGCCCTGCAGGAGAGGCCGCGTCCGGCCGTGCGCGAGCCCCGAGCGCTGCACGCCGGGCCACCCAGGAGCCCCTGGCCGCCGCGTCATGCGGCGGGGCAGCCGGCGTCGCGCGGGGGGACACGGGCTTGGCGTCGCGCCGCTCCCGCCTTTACTAGTTTGGGGACCTTTCCTCTCCCAAGAAGAGACTAACTAAATCTGTTGAAAGAAGAGCAACGCACCAAATACTCGCGGAACCAAATTCTGCTTCACCCGCCGGGACTGGGATTACACAGCAGACTCTACTTTGGGGGACTTACCTCGGCTAGGGAGAACTACGCTCCCGCTGCTCCAGGGGAGTCCTCTGACCTCCCCGCCCCCGCTCGCCCCTCGCGTGTCGGGACTTGTTCCGGCGCTCCGGCTTCGAAAGGCACGCAGCCTCCGCGTCCTCCGGGGGAAATCTGTGTCGCCTCGGGATAGTGGCATTTGATGCCCGCAGCGTCGGGGCTGGCAGCGCGCGGGCCGGGCGGCTCTGGAGCCGACTCCTGGATCGCAGGCCCGATCGATGCATTTTTCTGAGTGAGTCGGCGGCTCCCTCCCACCCACCTCGGCCGTTTTCTCCTATCCTCCTCCTCTTCCTCTCTGGTCTCCTCCCTCCTCCGAGTCGGCTTGCAAATGGCTTCGTTCCCCGAGACCGACTTCCAGATCTGCCTGCTGTGCAAGGAGATGTGCGGCTCGCCGGCGCCGCTCTCCTCCAACTCGTCTGCGTCGTCGTCGTCCTCGCAGACGTCCACGTCGTCGGGGGGCGGCGGCGGGGGTCCGGGGGCCGCGGCGCGCCGCCTCCACGTCCTGCCCTGCCTGCACGCCTTCTGCCGCCCGTGCCTCGAGGCGCACCGGCTGCCGGCGGCTGGCGGCAGCGCGCCGGGAGAGCCCCTCAAGCTGCGCTGCCCAGTGTGCGACCAGAAAGTAGTGCTGGCCGAGGCGGCGGGCATGGATGCGCTTCCCTCGTCCGCCTTCCTGCTCAGCAACCTGCTCGACGCCGTGGTGGCCACGGCCGACGAGCCGCCGCCCAAGAACGGGCGTGCCGGAGCCCCGGCGGGGGCGGGCGGCCACAGCAACCACCGCCACCACGCGCACCACGCGCACCCGCGCGCCTCCGCCTCGGCCCCGCCGCCACTCCCGCCGGCGCCGCCGCCGCCCGCGCCTTCCCGCTCTGCGCCCGGCGGCCCGGCGGCCTCTCCGTCCGCGCTGCTGTTGCGCCGGCCTCACGGCTGCAGCTCCTGTGACGAGGGCAACGCGGCCTCGTCGCGCTGCCTGGACTGCCAGGAGCACCTGTGCGACAACTGCGTCCGCGCGCACCAGCGCGTGCGCCTCACTAAGGACCACTACATCGAGCGCGGCCCGCCAGGTCCCGCCGCCGCGGCCGCCGCGCAGCAGCTCGGGCTCGGGCCGCCCTTCCCCGGCGCGCCCTTCTCCATCCTGTCGGTGTTTCCCGAGCGCCTCGGCTTCTGCCAGCACCACGACGATGAGGTGAGTGCGCGGGCGGCCTCTTAGGGGGCTGCGCCGGGGCGGGGCGGGGGCTTGTGTCCACCGAGGACACGCGTGCTTGCTCGCCAAGGACCTCCGGACCGGTCCCAAAGCGGGGGGCGGGAGCGGGGGGGTGTTCTATGGATTGCTTGTTTTTCCTTTGACTACGTGGCGGTCGTTGCCACCAAGTAGGTCATTGCTTGGGAAGTGTGTGTGTAGAAGTCAGGCTTTGGTATTCTTGCTGCGAGGGAGGGACCGCGGGAGAGTTCCAAGACGTGGAGCCCCCCCTTTTCCGTATCTAATTTTCTGTGTGGCAAATTGTGGCAACGTTGTCTTCAACCAGCGTGAGCTGAGAGAAGCTACGGTGTGCGTGTGCGTAGAGCTGGTCTCCGTGTGCGAGGGTTCCCCGCCCCTACCTTGATGGTTCTCAAGGTTTGAGAACACCCCCTCTTTATGGATTTTGATGTCCTCATTTCTGCTTGACAAAGCGCGCAAGCTGTTAAGATGAGGGATGGAAGAGTGTCTGTATCTGTTTAGACGTGGTCTCCCTATTCTGGCACACCCCAGGCCTTCCGGAGTATTGGGTGCTCTCCTTTACCATATTTTCTCCTTTTTGTTTGTCCAACTTGTAGATTGTGGGCTTTTAGGTAAGGTATGAGCCAGGATGGAGATGGCTGTGGTTGTGGAGTGCGTGTGTCTGTGTCGCCCTGGTTTCCACGTGCGCGCTTGTGTGAGGCGGAATAGGGGGACCTTGCCCATTGACCTCCCCGAGCTGGGAGCCCCTTGGGCCGCTCCCGCCTGCCGCGACTTCGATCCCTGCAGGAACTGGTTTCCCTGGTTGGGGAGGTGTCTCCACCCCGCTCAGACTGGGGCTCGACTTCCGTGGAGAAAAGCCAGACCCATTTGCAGAGGCTTGAACCCGGTGGGCGCAGGGTCCGAGGGCTGCACTGCAGCCTTCGGATTTGAGTTCGCTGTTTTGGCGAATAAACCTTTCTTTCTCATTCTTTACACCGTGTGAGACCTTCCACTTACCTGAGCCCACTGCAGTAAGGGACCAAAAATTTTGAGGAGCGGGCTCTGTTGGGGAGGGTCGTTAATTTAAACCATTTACCTGTAGACCCGTGAGATGTGCTGTGTAGTCGCTATGGTCTTGCCTTGGAGAGAGAGCAGATGGCAGAGGTTTTAAAAAATCCTAGCGGGAGTTGCTGTCTGCCGAGTTGGAGCCAGCGTGCTGGTACCGAGCAAGGCAGAGGCTTGCACATCGCAGCCTTTTCCCCTCCTAACCTGGTATTTGGGGAGGAGGGCGGAGCTATTGCCTGATGGCTTTAAGCCGGCGTCTCCTATTGGAAAAAAGTTGAAATTCTAATCTACTTGTTGTGGGCGCCGCATTTTAAGTTTCCTTCTAGGTATTAAGCTAGGGGGCATTCTTTTCCTTCGTTTTTAGGCATTGAGTAGACTCATCTTAAAAGTTTCCACATTCGTTGGGTGAATGTTTGTACTATGTTCTTTTCATCACTTGTAGAAAAATGAATGATTGAGCTAAATACGGATCTTGAAGCCCAGGAATGAAAAGATGGAGTCAAATCACTTGAAGATTAGGGTCAAATGGGGGGGAGGGGGAGGCAGTGAAGGGAGGGAAAGAGCGTCTTGAATCCGCCACAATTTCCCTCCTGGGAGGGGCCGTTGATTGAATTCTCTCTCCCAGCAGTTGAGTTTAAATGTCAGGTTTTATTTATATTCCCAGTTAAAGATCCACATTCGTTTTATTTGGGCTAAAACAGAAGATGCTCAGTGTTGCCAGACTTGTAAAAGGCTTATACTTGTAAAACATTTATACACTTTTAAAATTATAAAACTGTTCAAATGGTGTGGGAGAGTGTAAAGTGAGAAGTGAAGCGCCCCTTGCCCTGGAGGTTCCTGGATGCCCTGAAAATTCACTTTGTAAGTTGTGCAATACTAGGTTGAATTTTGGCAAAGACATTGAGAGATCACATTGTTATACTAAATATTCTTTAGAATTTTTTTAACATTTTATTTATTTAGATAGACAGCAAGAGAGGGAACACAAGTAGAGGAGGCGGGAGAGGGAGAAGGCTTCCCGCAGAGCAGGGAGCCCGATGCGGGGCTTGATCCCAGGACTCTGGAATCATGACCTGAGCCCAAGGCAGAACTTTAACGACTGAGCCACCCAGGCGCCCCTGAAATTTTCTGTTTTGAGCAGAATTCTCCTTCCCCTCAGTTACTCACTTAAAGAAGAAAACTTGGAAATTAATTTTTATACCTTTAATCACCTCTGCATTTAGAATGTTAGAAATTTTGAGTTTAAAGGTGACAAACCAATGCTGGAAATAAAGGACCCAAGTGTTAGAGAAAGCACCAGGTTCAAATAGGGGTCCCACTCACAAATTTTCTTCCCTTCTAAGAAAATGATCGGTAATTGTTTGGGAATACTGTTCTTTTAAAAAACCATTCCTCTGACTGGGAAAGGGGCATGAAAGCACTTTGGAAGGTGACTGTCTTCTATTTGATGTGATGGATGGAATCTCTAAACCCATGTATTTTTCTGTATTTGTAATCTACCTCGATTTTCATAATGTTCTTTACTGAGTTGCCTTCTGTGTCAGCAGGCTCCATTAAATAATTAAGGGTTCCCCTGCCTTACAGTGATGCCACCTGACCTTGGGAAGGAGGCTGGGACCCTGGGTTTCCCCCCCTTTTAATTTTGGGGAGGGTGTCTCCAACAGTTGGACACCCCGGGATGCTGAGGCAGCTGGTAGGGTCTCTTTCCCCACCGCTTTCCTTAAGAATCCCCCTGGAAATGGCTCCTCAGGATTGACAAGGTGGTGTTTTGAGAACTTGGTTTTAAAAATGCAGTTGCAAAACCTCAAGGGAATTGGGTTTTCCTACAAAATGATAAAGGAATTATGGCTCATTTAAAAAACCTAGATTGTATTTTTCGCTAGTTTTGTGCCTCAGTGGTCAGTTTAAAGGCCTGCTGGCGCCAGGCCGGAGGGGCAGGCAGGCCGGGAAGTGCGGGCCCGCGGGTCCGGGGCCGCTGGCCGCGCGGCGGTCAACACAGGCGGGGGCCCGGGAGGCGGAGGAGGCGGCGCCGCTGTGGGCCTCCGCCGCGACAGGGCCAGCCTCGGGCCGCCTCCGTTGTGGGGACGCGGGGGGACGGGGGCCGCTCTTCTCCCCGCGGGCACCCGAGAAAGCGTCCTCGAGAAAAGGGGGTGCACGCATTTTGGGCGAAGAGTTAAGTGCGTCTTGAGCGTGCTGCTCCGGCTGCTTGAGGAGTGCCCTTATTTATTGTATTATTGATGTATAGGATGTGAGCCCTTTGCTGCCTTGGCGGCGACCCTGGAAACACAAATCTCGGCGTGGGGGCGGCCAGGGTGTGTGTGTTGCCTGTCGAAGGGCTGGGCATCAGCATTCTGTAAATGGCAGGAAGTAAAGTGGGGTCTGAGCGTGTTCTGTCCCCAGGAAAGTCCCTGTCACTAGCGATGTGGGTGACATAGTTGCCATCTTGAGCCGAGGGAAACATTGTAGTTCAGCCCACTGACGATGGCGATATTGTTCCCAGTTAGGGCCGGCGGGAGCAGATTTTCCTGACTCTCCAGGATGGAAAATGGGGTACAGGTGCTGATACAATATATATTTAGTCCCCGCTTTGGGCTTAAAAAAAGAAAGAAAAGGAAAGGGAAAAAAAAAGCTTCCTAGAAATGTAAGTTCTAGAATTACAACCCAATATCCTGAATATTGACCCATCCATCCTAGGCTTGGGGACTGTCTTTCCCCAGGAAACCACTCAAAACTACTTTGAGGAAGGCTGTTTGCTGCCTTACAATAATGCTTGTGGGTGAATTCTTGTCTTGTATCTTATTTTGAATAAGTCATGGTGAATGGGGACATCACCAGTACTGGTAACCAATATATTCTACATTCCTAGAGTCTTAAGTTTTTTCAGGCATGCATCCCCAGTGTAAGCATGTTTTAAAACTATGTATGTGCTATGTAAATTACAAAATGTATACCAAAAGACATTTTGTAAGGACAAGAGGAAAAAAATGAATAGAAATGTGCGTTCTAGTATTTCTGCACCCCATCTTTCGACCTGCTCATACATGATTTGGTGGATATATGTCTGCTTAACACATACATCTCTGTTTGCCAGAAAACCAAACTTTCCATACATACCTTGGAAATAATTGGAGCTTGATGCTTTGAATCCATTTCAGCAGGTAGATACCTATGTCTCTTGAATTAAAAAATGCTTGGTGAAGGGCGCCTGGGTGGCTCAGTTGGTTAAGCGACTGCCTTTGGCTCAGGTCATGATTCTGGAGTCCTGGGATCGAGTCCCACATCAGGCTCCCGGCTCCATGGGGGAGCCTGCTTCTTCCTCTGACCCCCTCCCCTCTCATGCTGTTTCTCTTTCTCTAATAAATGAATAAAACCTTAAAAAAAAAAATGCTTGGTGAAGATCTATGGGAGAAAAATGTTCATTATTGATACCTTAATTCCTTAGCCTTGAATATAATCTGTGGGCTTTTTAAGTTTGAGCTGAGGAATGTGCCCAGCCTTCCATTAAAGTGCATAGGGATGGGTTTTATCAACATGGATCCCGAGAAGTGGGTCATAGCTAGTTTGGCAAGCCTGTGCTCATGAGGTTACCTCACAGGCATAAGCTCATCTAAAGGGTGCTAGTAATATTTGAGGTGGTGTGGTATCAATAGTCTGGGGAACCTTTTGTGACTGCTTTTGCTTCCTAAAAAGTAAACTACACTGGTTTTAGGATTGCATAGACTTGCTTTTGTTTTGGTCTGTAAAATTTTTATTTCCAGTGCTCAGAAATACATTTTTTTGGAAACAGTGAAGATATTTTAGGAAGAAAACAGGCACTTTCTCCCAGACTGCAGTTCTTCAGTTGATACTACTATACATTCTTTATGATTCAGATGTTTTCAAGTTAAATACTAGGACATGGAATAAAGAAATCCGGAAAGTGTTTGAAGATAAGAATAAAATTTCCTTTGTACACCCCAATTTTCCCTCCCATTTTAGTTACTTATAAATGCTATTTTTAGAGTCCTTTCAGATTGCAGGACATGAAAACCAACATTAAAACGTATGGTTTCCTAAAGCATTACTTGAAATGGAAACAACTTTTTTCTCACATAAAATTGTGAGCATAGTTTGTCTAGCTTTTTATGTTATTTTACAAACATTGTTACATATATGGAAAGGGAGTTAGCTTTGGGGGGAAGCTATAAATGAGGTAAAACAGTTAATGCTTTTGTTGGTTGATATAGTTTACCAGAAGAAAAAAGGGTTTATAAATTTTCCTGATTAAAGAGAAGCTTTAACTTAACAAATAATTCTATATCTCTAAAATTTAGCCTTCCCCTCCCCAATCTTATTTTCTCTTGGTGCTAACTTAAAAGTCACTTGGTTTGCTTAGTCTTGCCATTTCTCCATCTCAGTTCCTCGCACAGGGTAGGGTTTATTTTAGATGCATTCATTCTTAGTGAATAAAGGACCATTTTGGTGTCATTCTTTGTGACACTTAAGCAAAAGGTTGAGAAGTATCCTACCATGCAGGCGGTTTCAAAGTAGTGTTCCCTCCCCCCAAACACTAACAAAGAGAGGCTTGGCCCAGTAAGGCTGTTTTTGCCATCTCTGTTATTTTGCAAGAGAGCAAGAGAAAGATATTGATAAAGAATTACAGTTGCCTAAAGGGAGCAAGATGGCCATCCATTGCAGCCCACTCTTTTCCCCTTTCTCTTGACCTTTCAAGCATTGTGACTTGCAAGAGGAAGCTTGATCCATCTTTCCTCTTCAGTTGATGTGACCTCGTGCTTGTTCAGTACTAAATTATTCCTCTCCCTTTGAGGTTTTGTCTATACCCACAAACTGAGTTGACTGAAACCAGATTGACTATTTTGACTGACAAGACTCCAGAAAAATTGGGGAGGGATGGGGGGTTGAATGTTGGCTATTTACATCTGAAATTATTTGACTTAAACCTTGTTCCAGTGTAATTCTTTCCTTCACATGCCATCTCCAGCTTCCCTAAAGGTAGGGTGCAGTGAAATGCTGGAAGATCCCAATTCCTGGGTTTCATTTCCCGTTGAAACCCAGCTGAGATTTTAGGAGATCCATATTTAATCTGAAGACTTCAAGCCATTATTTTTTGTCCTCCTTAATGTGGCATTTCTACCAATCTCAGTCAGTTCCTTACCTGAGCATCAGATCCCACCAAGTGAGTTCTTTTTTTAAATGAATCTGTATAAATGATCCCAGTTAAATGACCAAAAGGCACAAAAAATTGGCAGCCAGCTGTAATTTGTTAAAAAACAAACATTTTTTTCCCCACACAGATGCCCTAAGGAAGTGGTGATCTTTAGTGATAAAGTTATTGCTCTCAATAATACATTAGCAAATGAAGTTACAGATACTGGGCTTCGTCAAGAAAAAGGGATAATTCTCGATTGTGATTTATCCAGACGGGCTTCTGCAGAATAGCACATTCTGTCAACATTAATGGAATTTGAATGAAGCAGAGCAGTGTACACAAAAGAGAATGAAGTGGGTCAAGGTCAGTTGTGAAGACTGAGGGCATTCTCTGTGGCTCTGACACCTTGTGAATTTTGAGGGCCCCTGAGTGAGCTCTGGACCCTGAGCTGGTGAGGACCCGGTGGGAATAAGACAGAAGCTCCTGTGCCTTCCTAAATATGTGTCAGCCACTGTATCCTTTGGTTGTTACTTTAGGAAAAGTTTAGCCTTCACCATTTGCAGTTAAAAGAGTTTTTCTTGAAATGTCAGTGTGTTTGGGGAACTTCTTTCATACTCTTTGACTAATCGGGATAATTATGAAAATGCTATTGTATTAAACAATCTGTACACTTAGGGACGCCTGCCTGGCTCAGAGGAGCATGCTACCTTTTTTTTTAAGATTTTATTTATTTATTTGACAGAGAGAGACACAGCAAGAGAGGAACACAAGCAGGGGGAGCAGCAGAGGGAGAAGCAGGTTCCCCACTGAGCAGGGAGCCCGATGCGGGGCTCGATCCCAGGACCCTGGGATCATGACCTGAGCCGAAGGCAGACGCTCAACGACTGAGCCACCCAGGCGCCCCAGCATGCTAACTTCTTGATCTCAGGGTCATGAGTTTGAGCCCTACACTGGGTGTAGAGATTAACTTTAAATTTATTTTTTTTTAATTTTTATTTTAAGTAATTCCTACATCCAACGTGGGGCTCAAACTCATGACCCCGAGATCAAGAAATTGCATGCTCCTCCAACTAAGCCAGGTGCCCTTAAAATAAAATCTTCAAAAAAAAAAAAAAATCTGCACACTTAGATTTTGCTGCTGAATATGGTTCTGAGGACTACTTCAGCACAGGTGTTCTTGTGTTTTTTTTTCCTAAAGATTTTATTTGTTTATTTGACAGAGCGAGACACAGCGAGAGAGGGAACACAAGCAGGGGGAGTGGGAGAGGGAGAAGCAGGCTTCCCGCGGAGCAGGGAGCCCGATGCGGGGCTCGATCCCAGGACCCTGGGATCACGACCTGAGCTGAAGGCAGACGCTTAACGACTGAGCCACCCAGGTGCCCCTCAGCACAGGTGTTTTTAAAATGAGAATTGTGACTAGCTGGCAGTCCTCATTAGGATGTGTTGAGACCACATCCACAAATTTGGGTCTGGGCCTTCTGCCTCTTTTTGGGATCAAGGTCAGAGGGAGAGCTTTCTCTTAGGATCATCTATAGGCTTGTACCAAAAATGTAGCCACAAGAAGATGGGGACAAGTGTGGAGCAGAAAAATGGAAGAGAGTTTTAATAGTCGTTTCCTATGGAAGGGTTCCTAAGCGTTGGGGTGATGAAGCTGGTTCACCTAATGTTAGAAAACTGCAAACTGCGTGAGGTGCTGCTACTGGTGTACTCCAGTATCGCTGGGGTGAAGTCTGTGGATGCTGCTTACCCAGAAGCTCAAAAGATTGAGCACATCTTTTCTCCCTCTGTCAGTGTAACCAGGGACTCATCTGGCAAAACAGAGATGTGGTTTGCTCAGTCCCTGCCTCCCCCTTTCCCCCCAAAAAATTCACAAAGCGGGGGACACCAGGACTTTGGGTTTGAGGCTGACAGACAGTGACTCTGCAAGCAGCATAGCTGGAAAGACATCCCAGTTGGGCTTGCTTATGGCAGGCTCCACCTGACTTGATTCCATTTGAAACTTGATGAAAATATGGGGAGGACCTCAGACTCAAGAACCAGAATGTGTCCAAAGAAAAGTTAGCTTTGCTCTTCTGTCATTGCAGTGAATGTTCTCTACACCAAGCTCTCTGCTGACTCCTGCCCTCAGGTTGCACTGTCGGCATCCAGCTCTCGCCAGTTGGGTTGTGTGCTAACCAGGAGAGACTGCTGTTTTTGTTCCCAAATCTGTTTATGTCCATTGTGCTTGGTATAGTCGGTATAATCACACAGTTTAAGGAAAAATGAAATGAGTGCAGAAAATTTCTATGAAAAGTGATTTGGTAAAAATAGGAGGCCCTGGGGAAACAGCAGAATAGCCCCCAATCCTTTCCCTCGTGGAATTTACACAGCCAGTTTGGGATTGAGGGATTCCCTGCCTTCCCCAATGGCCTTGATTTGGTTCTGACCCCTAAGTGGGGTAGCTGCTGGTACATGGTGGGGGCATCTGTGGATGGCTGCCTCCGGCTATCTCCCTCCTGTGAACGAGACTGTCCAGACCGTGATGGTTATAATCTTGAGTGAGGGGGAGGCTCAGCACAAACTACAGGGCGGAGCTCCCCCTTTCCCTGCTTCCCCTCCCTGTCCTCAGCCTTGAAGATGTCCAGAACCCGCCCCCCCCAACCGTGTGCTTTGTCTGCAGTTTGTGCTGCAGAACCTCAGGGTGAAGGAAGGCCTCATTTTCTCCTAATCTGGTGATTTCCTATTTTGGTCTTTCCATATTTGTTTTTGTTTACTGAGGTATAATTGACATACTGTAAAATTCATGTTTTCTGGTGCACAGTTCTGCCCATTTTGATGCGGTTATACAGTGTGTGAAAACTACCACAGTCAAAATACAGAACGGTTTCATCACTTTCAAAATGCCTCATCCAGCCTCAGGCAACACTGATCTGTTCTTCAGGCCTGTGGTTTTGTCTCTTCCAGAATGTCAGAACATGAAATGACGCAGAGTTGAAGACTTTCAAGTCAGGTTTTTTTCACTTGGCATAATGCAGTGCATCCACATTGCTGCGGGTGTCCAAAGTTCCTCCCTTCTTATTGCTGCGTACTTTTCCACCGTACAGGGTCCCACACTGTAGACAGTCACTGGCTGAGGGGCACTTGTGTTTCCTGTTTTTGGCAGTTGTGAAGATTTCCTGCCTGGAATATGTGCAGTGCTGCCCTGAGTGTTGGTGGTCCATGTGGTCCAGTCTTGTGCGGTGCGGGAGTGTCCTTTCTGATCCAGCAGGTTTGTGGTTGACCTTGTGTGCCTTTGAGCCTCAGTTTCCCCATCACTCTACAGAGATGTGACACTTGGCTAGACTGCCTGGGCTGACTTCTTTGAGAATCAAAAGAAGTATTTTCTGATAAAAAAAATTGGAGTGTCCCTTGTACATAAATGTTAAGTGAAGAAATTTGGAAGTGTAAAGTGAAGGAACTGATTCGGGGCCAGTTGAATCACTGGCTAGCTACCTGCCAGTCCTGCTCTTTATTTTTAATAATCATTCAGAACCCCCCTTTTTATTTGAAGTACAGTTGACACACGTGTTACATTAGTTTCAGGTATATAGCATAGTGATTAGACAACTATATGTTATGTTTTGCTCACCGAAAACGTAGCTACCGTCTGTCATCATGCAACAGTATTACAATACCATTGACTGTATTCCCTATGCTGTACTTTTTAAAAAAATTTATTTATTTATTGGACAGAGACAGACACAGTGAGAGAGGGAACACAAGCAGCGGGGAGTGGGAGAGGGAGAAGCAGGCTTCCCGCGGAGCAGGGAGCCTGATATGGGGCTCGATCCCAGGACCCTGGGATCATGACCTGAGCCTAAGGCAGGCGCTTAACGACTGAGCCCCCCAGGCACCCCCCTGTGCTGTACTTTTTATCCCCATGACTTACTTATTCCATAACTGGAAGCCCGTACCTCCCACTCTCCCCTTCACCATTTCCTCATGGCTTTTATTTCCTTTGTTTTTTGTTAGCTTTATCATAGCTTTCAGGGATTTAGAAGAATATTCTAAAGGGAAAATTTATTTTACCAATGTGCTTGGATATTTTTTTAAAGCCACATTGGAGCAAATAAAAAATAAAAATCATAACTCTAGTCAGCTATGGGCCAACTCCAGTATCTGGAGATTGGAGGGAATCTTGGAAAGAATCCCCACATAGGGGACCCCTGGGTGGCTCAGTCAGTTAAGCGTCTTCCTTGGGCTTGGGCCATGATCACAGGGTCCTGGGGTCGAGCCCTGCATCGGGCTCCTACTCAGCGGGAAGCCTGCTTCTCCCTGTCCCACACCCCCTGCTTGTGTTCCCTCTCTCGCTGTCAAATAAATAAATAAAATCTTTTTTTTTTTTTTAAGATTTTATTTATTTATTTGACAGAGTTAGCAAGAGCAGGAACACAAGCAAGGGGGAGTGGGAGAGGGAGAAGTGGGCTCCCCAGATCCTGGGATCATGACCTGAGCCGAAGGCAGACGCTTAACGACTGAGCCATCCAGGCGGCCCAATAAATAAAATCTTTAAATCCCCACATAGTATGGATGAACTAAGGTTTAAGAATCTCCCCTTTTAATGCAACTGAAGGTTAGTAGGGGAGAAAGGGGTATGTTAGGATTTATTCTTTTTGATAACTGGAAACCAATTTTGAAGGGGTAGCAAAATCTCTACTAGCAAAAGAGATAATGGTTAATTCTAGACAACATTTAGGACTTGCCACAATATCTTAATTTTGTAATTGTATTCATTCTTAGGTGCATAGCGCAATAAATAGATGTGCCTTTATATGTTAAGAACCGAAGTTACTACTTTCTTCATCTTCAGCATCTCTGCTTTACTGTTATTTGCTAACTAAATTGTGTGTTAATATTGTTAATTATATATTATGTTGTATGTTAGTAACATAGAAATACATGCAAAGAAAGGCACTATAAATATTTGGGCATGTCAGACTGAAAGTTACGCTTCAGGTTTGAAGTTTGAAAACAAAATTCCTGGGCACCTGGGTGGCTCAGTTGGTTAAGCGACTGCCTTCGGCTCGGGTCATGATCCTGGAGTCCCAGGATCGAGTCCCACATCGGGCTTCCTGCTCAACAGGGAGTCTGCTTCTCCCTCTGACCCTCTTCCCTCTCGTGCTTTCTCTCATTCTCTCTCTCTCAAATAAATAAATAAAATCTTTAAAAAAAAATAAAAATGAAAACAAAATTCCCTCTCAAGATTGGTGTTCATATTTGGTGTTTTTAGCATTCATAATCTGATTTTTTCCTCCCTTTGATTGTGTAAGGTCTACTGCAAAACTGAGCACAAAATCTGAATTTAGTGACAGCCTGCCCAGTTCATCAGTGCCTATTTTGTTCTAGCCCCATAGAACTTATTTTCAGGGGTTTTTGTGTGTTTGTCAGGGTGCAAAACCAGTTCTCCTCCTCCAATCAAAAAGCTATGAAAAGCAACAAATGGAATAAAATTAGGAAACCATGTGCAAGATCAGATTATGAAGATGAGGGGGAAGGGGATGTCTGGCTCTGGTTTAGGGGAAGAAATTGGGTTTCAGGCTCTTGGGTCCCCATTGTTGGCTTTTAACAGTTTTCTCATGTGACTTGATGGAGACGGGTATTGCATGGGGGGACCCCAGAATGTTCAAGGTAAAACATTCTCCGTGGGTTCAGCAGATAAGAAGACAAAAGTCAACAAAGCTAGCTTGGAAGTCCCTGTCCTGCCTGCCAGGCCCTTCTCATTTTAGTTCCTTGACTCGCAGGCAGCACTTGTAAGGGTTGTCCCTGTGTGAGGGTCCTCACCAGCTCTTAGTGCCAGAGGCAGACAGGTTTACCCACAGTGAACAAAGAGGAACCCAAGTGTGAATGAGTGCATAATAAAAACTATGGAACATTGGCAAACACTTGACCAAGGGTGGGGGGTGGAGGGGAGGTAACAATATTTTTAGAAATTTATGTTCTGGGGCGTCTGGGTGGCCCAGTTGGTTAAGTGTCTGCCTTCAGCTCAGGTCACGATCCTGGAGTCCTGGGATCGGGCCCCACATCGGGCTCCCTGCTTAGTGACACCGAGTCTGCTTCTCCCTCTCCCTCTGCTGCACCCCCTGCTTGTTTTCTATTGCTCTTTGTCAAATAAATAAAAAATAAAATCTTAAAAAAAAAATTTATGTTCTTTGCGGTGCCTCGGTGACTTAGTTGGCTCAGGGCATGCTCTCAGGGTTGTGGGGTCAAGCCCTGTGTCGTCCCTGCATCTGGCTCTGTGCTCAGTGCGGAGTCTGCTTGAGGATTCTTTCTCTGCCTCTCCCCTTCCCCTCTGCTCGCACTCTCTCTCTCAAGTAAAGACAATCTTTAAAAAATTGTATAATTTTAACAACATTGATTTTTTTTTTTTTTAAATCTCACAGCACTTGTCATTTGGGGTTGTAATTTTTCTGAATATATGTATACCTGTGACTGTATTTATTTGACTTTTCATTCCTTCCTCTACCATCCTCAGCTTGTAGTTGCTGAATGAATGGAAAATTTGAGATTTTCCTCAAGGCTACCTTGTATTCTATTGTCAGGAGGCAGTTTGGACCAGTTAATTCTGATTTAACTATAAGTAATACATGAATGTATCTATGTTGTGATTATCTGTAAAATTTTTAAAAAAATAATTATTTGAGAGAGAGAGAGAAGCGAACACGAGCTGAGCATGAGAGGCAGAGGCGGAGGGAGAAGCAGGCTCCCCGCTGAGCAGGGAGCCCAACGCGGGGCTTGATCCCGGGACCCTGAGATCATGACCTGAGCCGAAGGCAGACACTTAACTAAGCCACCCAGGCGCCCCATCTATAAAGTTTTTTAAAAGTTTTTTTTTTTTTTTAAATGCCCGGTCCTACTTCTTTCCTAAAGGTGTTTTACGGGTTTCTGTGCATTTTCTTCCAAATCCTTTTAACATCCATTCACACACACACGAGCCTATAGAGATGTAGTCATAAGAAAATGTCGACGTTTTCCTGTACTGACTTGCTGGTCATTAGTGCTCTGAACTTGGTGTTCATAGTGTGGAATTTATTTAGCTGGATTTTGCCTGCATTTGGCTTTTGCCTTCACTGTGCACATCCTTCTGTCCCTGTTGGTTCTAGAAGGAAGATCCTCCTCCACCCCAGCCAAGGAATGCTAGGGCCTGAGAGGTGCATTTGAAATGTTAATTTGCTCCTGAGAGCCTGCCTCCTACCAGTCACATTTCCTTCCCGCCCCGCCAGTCCTTGTTGCTATCAGTCTAATGGGAGAGAAATGGCTCGTCCTGTTGTTTGACTTTGCATTTCCGCGATTACTCTGAGGCGAGCGTCTTTTCATATGTTTATTGGCCATTTGTGTTTCCTCCCTGAATAGCCTTAGTTCCTGGGCCTATCTCTCCTGGGTTTAAAAAAAAAAAATCAATTTGTTGGCATTTTGGATAAATACAGAGTACTAGCTGTCTGCAGAGGATTTCTGCGAATCCATGTTTGCCTCAATTTAGTTTGGCTCGGTAGACATTTTACATTTTTTGTGTGGTTGGCAATAGTCTTCTACTTTGCCTACATTTTGTGTCTCTAATCCCACTTTAGATTATATTCTTGGTGTATCATATGAAATGGGATTTACACAAATGGGCCCTAATGTCCTGTTAGCAAATAGTCTTATTTCCCCCCTTTTTTTCCTGAACCTCCCATTTGTGGGAAACCTTTCTGAAGGTAGCTTGTTCACTGGGGGTGAAGAGTGGGTATATTAAGGCTGTTAGAACTGGTTTACAGTTTGTGTTGGTTGAGTGTTCGTGCTTTGTGGCCATATACTGGTGATCTCCTCAAAATCTCTTTGGATGTGCCTCTTTTCCCTCTTGAGTAGTTAAAAAAATACAACTTGTTAATTCTCTTTCCCAAATGTAACTACTGACAGTTTGTATTGTATCATTGGTCGTATTTCTTATGCCTGTGCAACATTATCTTTATGGCTGTATCATTTAATTATGATAATCACAAATCATAAAGTTGTTTTATTTATTTTTTTTAAAAAGATTTTATTTATTTATTCATGAGAGACAGAGAGAGAGAGAGAGAGAGAGAGGCAGAGGGAGGCAGAGGGAGAAGCAGGCTCCCAAGGAGCAGGGAGCCTGATGTGGGACTCGATCCCAGGACCCTGGGATCATGACCTGAGCCAAAGACAGACGCTTAACCATCTGAGCCACCCACGTGCCCCATAAAGTTGTTTTAAAGTGTCACTTACCTGTATACTGTCCTTACAGTTCCACATTCTGCTTTGTTTTTTTACATCTAATAATACACCTGGCACATCCATGTATGAGAAAATGCACAGGTCATTTACTGAGGTTTAGTTTAGGCACATTCAAACATGTTCATTTTAAGCACACATTTTGATGAGTTCTGACAAATTTATACACCACTATCAAGACAGAACATTTCTGCCATCCCAGAAAGTTCCTGTGCTGCGGTAGCTTTTAGTGCTAATCTCTGGAGAATTTGGCCTGCTGCTACTTTGGTCATGGGTCTTGATGATTTACGGAAGCTAGAGTAAGCCATAGGACTTTGGATGTGAACGAATCTCTAATGATGGAAAGTTGCAAGATCTGATGCCTTGGTTTACTGTTGATGCAAAATAGCTGTAAAACTCCCTAAAATCCTTACCTCTGAGGCATTTTAGTCTCTGAAGGCCCAGGTTCTCTCTTTTCTCTTTTAAACCTTTGCTGTTCCAGGGCCACAATGCAGTTGGCCAGGCGACATTGTTTTCCAATGAGCAGATGCCTGCTGGGAGGCAGATTCCTCAAGGATTGCTTGGAAAAAGTGGAAGTGAATTCCATCCAATCAACACACTTGGAGCTTTGAGCATCTGCCTTGTGCCTGGCTCTCAAGGGTGTTTGAGGACACAAAGGACCAGAACAGAGGTTGCCTCCTGGGGACCCTTAAATCACTATAAAGGGAAATAGAATTACTGGGCATTTCAAGTACTATTGTGAATAACGTACATGTACATGTAAAAGTACTAAATTATTTTTGGTTAGGTATTAACGCTTTTTAAAAATTTTTATGCCTTTTTGGTGTTGTTTTTAATTCAAGGGCTCAAAAAGGGTATGAGGTGAAGTCTATTAATGAGAGTGGCATCTTTCTGTGTTCTTCCAGAGGGAATGTTATAGGGAAGCTAACTGCTGTCTTGTCCTTGGAGTCTAGGCCCTTGGTAGTGAACACTTTTTTTATTTTTAAGATTTTATTTATTTGAGGGAGAGAGAGAAGCGAACACAACAGCTGAGGGAAAGAAGAGGCAGAGGGAGAGGGAGAAGCAGACTCCCCGTTGATCAGGGAGCCCAGGCTCCCAAGATCATGACCAGAGCAGACAGCAGACGCTTGACCGACTGAGCCACCAAGGTGCTGTGGTAATGAACACTTCTGAGAAAGTTATGGATTTCCCAGGCCTGCCAGGTCAGTTGGAGGTGACAGATGGGTGGCTTCCATTTCCAAAGACTCTGCCTTTGAGGAAAAAAAATTGGTTTTGAGCTTCCTGGAAACTTTAAATTTACAAGGGAAATTTCAGTTTGGTGGTGAGGGCAGTTCATGGACCAGTTGTTACATATCGTTCAGAACTGCCTTTCACTGGATGACATGTGACTCCTAAACCCGAGAACTTTGCAGGAGGTTTTAGGCAGTTTCCTTTGTGCAGAACTATTCAATCTTTAGTGTAGAAAGTTGATTATTTGAGTGTTGTTTTGGGGGAGGGGTCCCTAACAGCCTTACACTACCAAGATTGATAGTTTCTCTACTTTTCTCCCCTGGCTAGCTCATACACTTAACGTGGTCTCTAGCCCCCAGTGGGAACTGGGTCTGTTGAAGGATGTAGTGAAACTGAGTCAGAGCTGGATGCTGTGGGGACTGGTTGCAAGGCTTGAAAGCACACTATCCCAAAGGGGTTGGGGGAGGGGTCGTTTCCGATGGATGGTGCCCAGGTAGAGGGGAGGACCACTTAGGGTGCTTCAGGAAGAAAGACCTGGGAGCCTTTTGAGGAGCAGGCTGGGCATTTGAAAAACTTGGAAGCACTTTGCCGAGGAATCCATTGATTAGAACTTTATCTGCAAAGCAAATGTTCAACCAGTGTTTACGGAGTTCATTCAGACCGGCTCCAGGGAGCTGTAGGGCCCCATTTAAAACCTTTGGTTGGGGATGGGGAAAGGTGACTTTCATGGGAATACAGTCACCCTTGGAACCACCTCTGCCCTCAGAGCAAAAGAGAATCTTGCCGTTCTGTAAGTCTGTCCCAAAAGCCCAAGTGTCCTCTCCCTATGAAGCTGTCCGAAGATCCGAAGATCCTGTCCACTGTGCTATCTACAGAAGTGGATGCTCCAGCATGCTGAGGGAGAAAAGGTTGCTTTCCTCAGTTCCTATTCCCCGCCTACTCTCTACTTCCAAAGGTCCTTTTTGCTGGGGATCCCTGATTGGAATCTGCTCGGAATCATCTATGGTGATGCAGGAGCTGTAGTTTAAAAAACAAGCCAACAAAACCCACCTTCTAGGTTTTGAAGGACAGTAAAATGTTTACACTGGTTACAGTAAAAGCCGGTACATAGCATGAATACAAAGAAGACCCTGAAGATAAAGTTAATAATTACATTCAGAGGTTTTGGCCTGTTTCCTTTAGAGATTTTTCTCTCTTGACCTTTACTCCATCGTGGTTAAGAGACTCAGCCCCCAAATCCTATTCCATGTTTATAGGGTCCACTTTAAATACTTGGACTAGACTCTTCCCTTGGGCCTTCTCATTTCTCTGGCAGGACACTGGAGGAGTGGGCTTCCTAGAGCCCCTCGCTGGGGGCGTTTTTTTTTTTTTTTTTCCCCTGCCCAGGTTTGTTTGGATACCACCCCACCCCCCATGCTTGGGCAGCAGGAATTCCTCCCCGGGTTCTTTGTTCCTCCTGAAGGGCGGGAATGGCTGCCTCCTGGAATGTTGATCGCCTAGGCTTGAGTGGCGAGCACCATTGAAGCCTTGTGTCTGCTCCTAGGGAGTTCTCAGGGTTCAAATGAGGGCAGGGTTGGGGGTGCGCCTCCTAAATGAGCTAGTTTTTGTCTTAATCACAAACTAAAGACACCCCCCCCCGTTAAAAAAATGAAACACAGAAGACCCCGTGCTCAGCCAATGAAGAGTTCTCTTAAAATTCAAGGTTACCTCACCTAACTGGGATCCTCAGGACTCCCCAGGAAGCCTCCTGACCAGGATTGCCAGCATTAGGTCCCCCAGCCCCCCCCCCCGAATGCCCAATTCATAAATAGTCAAGAATTTTTTTTTCAGTATGAGTCTGTTACATGGAATATTTGGGACATACACTAGATACTGTTGTCTGTCTCAAACTAATTTAAGTGGACAGCGCTGTATTTTATATGGCAGTTCTACTTCTGACACTGCTTTTCAAGCTACCAGGAGGGGCTGAAATTCCCAGCCCGAAAGACTGCTCTCCACAGGATCCCTTCCGTTCTGCATTCGGGTCCTACAAACTCTTGTTGCCGGGTTCCCCATAGGTGACAGCAGTTTGTTACAGGGGACACACAGTACTTGGAACAGAACCTCTGTGATTCCCTGACCCCCAACCCTGTAGGTCCTGGCCAAGAATGGGGTGGAGGAGATGGCTGCAGAGTCTTACCTTGGAAACCAAATGCCAGCCCTGGAGAGGGAGGAAGGTCTTCCCGAGATCTTAGTGCCCCCCATAGACCGTTGTGTTTTTGAGGGTTCACACAGAGACGTCCCACCATTTCACTATCTTGTCTTCAGGGGTGTGGGCAGCAGCGTAGGGAGAGTAGTTCCTGGGTTTTCTAGAAGAGGATTTTTAGGGTGCAGGTTTTGGGAATTTGTTCCACACGCCATGGAGGCATCCCACTTGGTTCTGAGCACCTATATGATATCTTATCTGCTTTGCTCCAGTGTGAGAAAAATTCATCCCTGTAGCATTTCAGCAGGGATTTCCACAGCTTGGGAAGAAGGGAAGGTCAGGGAGCAAGGTTCTACTTGTGTGCTCTTAGCTCTACTTAGGGCTGCCCAGAAGGGGACAATTTATAGGTTCCACTACTCTGTCAGGATTCGCTGCCAGGAAAACTACCAAACTGATGGTTCTTGACAATGATGTAAGTGTATAGTGTTGCTCATTTTGCTTTGACTGCCAGGAAGCTCTGAGCCAAACTCATGGTCTCAATCCAGGAGGTCTCATGGACATGCATCTCTTTTCTTGACGCAAGCTTGTTTCTACATGTTATTGGCTTTCTTTGTAAGCTGTTTTTCTTAGATTTGGGTAAGAGATGCTGAAATAAATTTCAGTAAATATTGAGTGAAAGGTGAGGTGATTGTAAAGTGCCCAGGATAGGGCCAGTGTTTGATCCAATAAATCTGGCTGATGAGTATGTAAAAGAATTAAGCCATTGTACCAGTGTAGTACTTGTCAAAGACACGCATAATCCTCCTGTATGCTCTGTCCCCCCTCCCCGGACAGAGTTCAGACCTGAGCTGGGGAGTGGTAGGGCTGCTTGGTAGAATGTGCCTCAGTGAGCTGCTGGGGCAGCAGGACGACAAAGCCCTCATCTGTAGGAATCAAAGCAATTTGAGAAACCCCAGAGTTAGTCCTGTCTCTGAGCAGAGCAGAGCAGAGGCCCCGGCTAGATGTAGGATCTCCTGACCCAAGTCTCCCCACCCCCTCCCGGGAACCCTCTGCAATTTGGTAGAGCTTGAAACCCCTTCTTGAGGGGTGGGAGGAAGTGGTTAATCCCTACTTCCTTCCCTGGGAGTTTTATGGGCCTCTGGGAGCCTGCCTTACTCTGGCCTTAATGGTCATAAATGACCCTCTCCTAGGGCAGGGGCCAGGCCCCCATGAATCTTTACCCAGACTCTAGGCATTTAGGTGGTTAATAAATGCTTTTTGATGGTGATGCCCTTGGTCTTCTGTAATTGGGAGGTGGGGTGGGAAGTTTTGTGGGATTACCAGGGTGGTGGCTTGAGCTGGAGGCATTGTGAGTGAGCAGGCATTACCTGGGTGCTGGAGCTTGGTTGTACTGAACTTGTACGGTATGGGGGTCCTAGAGGGGCAGGGCCTCACTGTCCTGTGGGACATCCTTGATGCTGCCTGCAATCCTCCAGGTCTGGCCTGCTGCAGGGTGGGGGTAGGGAGAGATGTGGTGGTAATCCCACTCTCTTTCCTGTGTTTCATTCAGCAGAGTTTTAGGATAGCAGTAAACTTTATTTTTACTTTAATATTTTAAGTAAACTTAATTTTTGAGGAACAGCAATAACAATAACAAACATTTGGGATTGCCCAGCTCTTGGGACAGGCTTACACAGTGGCTGGGATATTTGTCAAAGTGGAATGGATGCTGGGGTGCACAGCACATTTTATCTTGATTAGCTGCTTTTTTGGTTTTTTGGTTTTTTGCTCTGGGAAGGAAATCTCTGGGCAGGCATCACCTCTCCTGCTAGCAGGTCCCTCTTTTCCCCTCCCCACTAATCCCCTGCCTCCCGTTCTGCAGGGTTTTAATTAACTGTGTTTAATCTTCCCCAGGAAGCTTCCCGCCTGCCTGCTTATCCCGTTACCTGCTGGGTTTTCTGTCCCAGTCCAGCCAAGGACAAGGAACATTCTGAGAAGGGCTCTTTGTCCAAGGGCCATTAGAACCTTCCTGAATCTCTCCTGTCCTGCTGCTTTCTAGGAAGATGCAGAGCGGGCCTAGAAAGCAACCAGGGCATAGGCAAGGGTTAACCTGGGCCCTCCTGCCCTCCTTTGTGGAGGATCTCCGTGAATCCTCCTAGATTTAATGTTATGCAAATAATTCCAGATAATGCACTTTTTAAAAATTATTTTTTATTTTAAAAAGACTTTATCTATCTGTTAGACCACTAGAGCACAAGCACACAAGCAGGGGGAGCAGCAGGCCGACGGAGAAGCAGGCTCCCCACTGAGCAGGGAGCCCGACATGGAACTCGATCCCAGGACCCTGGGATGGTGACCTGAGCCCAAGGCAGACTGAGAGCCAACTGAGTGCCACTCGGGTGTCCCCAGATAATGCACTTTTTTTGTTAAGGACTCAAGGTGCCTGGAAATGAAATAAAAAAAAAAAGTATCCTAAACTATTAGGAGTATTTTCTTGAATTATTTTATGCAAAAAGCATTTTTAGTAGACTGCCCAGCATGAGTGCGTGTGAGCCTTTTGCTTTTTCTTCATTCTGTCTTTCATGTTTAAATCAGCCTTTCCCTATTTAACAGTGATGGGGGCGTTGCTTAACCCTGGGGCTCCCTACCCCGTAGAGATTCTGATGCTATAAAACTGGGGTGGGGCTCAGATTTGCATTTTAAACCAATGCCTCAGGGTTCTGATGCAGGTGGCCCCTTGGAGAAATAGATTTAAATGATGCCCCGGGAGAGGGGATTTAAGGTCACTGCAGTCCCTGAGCATACTGTTTTTTTTTTTTTTTTTTTTGTATTGGCATTTTAACCCCCAGTTGTCAATCATAAATTATCTGTATTTCCTTTATCCTGTCTCAGTGATTACACCTGTTTATCATCAGATGGCCTGATTTAAAGTGATCCTTGATTGTAATCATGCTTTAACTAATCATCATTTGGTGTTTATTCACCTTCAAGCCGTAACATCACCACCTCCTCTCAGCCTCTTTGAAAAAGAGGGTCAAAGAGAACATAATCTTTCTAAGAAATCACTTTATATTTCCAGAGTCCTCCAGTCTTAACGCCATTGGGAAGAAAATCCAGTCTAGACGGATTAAGGAAGACAGTAACTTTGGGGGGGGCCTGAGTTGGAGTGGAACTCCCACAGTCCTTGCATGCGGAACAGACCAAAGCACCTGGAACTAGGTTAGCCACTCTGGGCCTGGATCCTGGCACCAAATTCTGGGTGTCCATACAGCTGAGGAGTGCGAGGCTGCGTCCCTTGCCAGGTCTTCATGCTGGTCCTGCTGCCAGTTGGCCTCTCCTCCATGTAAATAGAGCCTTTTCTTCGGGAGCTACCGGGCACGGAGCCCACGTGGCCGCTGGGAGGTTGCTGGAGGATCTTAGGGCAGCTTCTGGGAGAGTGGGAGGGTGGCCATCCGTCTCCCGAGTTGGAAGTGATTGTAGCTCTCCCATAGGGATCCCAGGCCTTCCTCTATGTGGCTAGTGTAGATGCAGCTTAACTTTAATTTTGGCTTAAGAAATAATCCTTTTTATTTTTATTTTTTTTTTAAGATTTATTTATTTGAGAGAGCGAGAATGAGAGAGAGTACATGAAAGGGGGTTGGGTCAGAGGGAGAAGCAGGCTCCTTGCTGAGCAGGGAGCCCGATGTGGGACTCCATCCCGGAACTCCGGGATCATGACCTGAGCCGAAGGCAGTCGCTCAACCAACCGAGCCATCCAGGCGCCCAAGAAATAATCCTTTTTAGAGCTACACAGTTTTTTTCTCCCTTGGAAATTTTATGTTAATATTGTGCTCTATCCCAGTATTTTTTATTTAAATCTCCATGTTTCCTTGAAAGATTAGTCTTTCAAGCTCCCTCCCCTTAAGTCCTCTGTCAAGTTGTTTTGTAAAAATGCTTTACAGTGGCAAGGGCCATCTTGAATTAATCTACCCACCCTCCCCTGCAGCTGCCTTTGACAAGTGCGGGGAGGTGTGTTCAAATGGGACACATCCTTCCCTAGTGTCCCTTTTTCGATTGAAGACCGCGTTAGAACAGCGGCTGTGCCGTGGAGGGGAGGACCATAGTTTGAAGATGAAGCTGAAATGTTGGGCTTGTGGCTATGTCCCCGAGACTCAGCCAGGGCTGCTCTTAAGTGCCCAGGGTGAGTCACTGGATAGAAAGAAGAGACAGGGAACTAGACCCACAAAAGCCTGGCGAAGCTGTAGGAATCCCTAGGGGCAAAGGGGATGGAAGCGGAAAACAGCGGCTCCACTCGTTCTCGGGTCTGCCCACATCTTTCATCTGGCCGGGCAGGTCCTGCTGCCCCACCAGCGTGGTGGTTTTCCCTCCTGCCTCTTTCCTTCCTTTTTAAGTCTTCCCCATAAAGCAGTTAGCTCTTTCATAAATCAGCAATGTCTTTGGCACACTCTAGCAGGTTTGTGAGAGAGTTGGTTAGAGTTACAGGTACAGACCTCTTCTTAACAGCAGTGGGAACTAGGTAACTGAGCATTATATGAGGTTATAAACCAATTGCGTGGATTAATAATGTTAACGTGCCTTTGAGAGAAGAAAGCACCTTGGGCTCTTTCAAAAGGTTTCTGGGTCCTGTGGCCTACCCGCTATTGACCTGGGCAAAACTTCGGTTTTCACCATCGTAACGTGGAGACTCAACTATGGATTAGGTTGTGCTTTTGAAATGTGATGATGCAGGGAAGCATTTGGCCCAGTGCCTGACCTACTGTATCCATCCACTTGGCAAGTGTACATCGAGGATCTGTTGTGAGCGCAGCGTTGCTCTCGGTTAAATGCGGCCCCTTCCTCATGTGACAAATGAATGTGCTGACAACCAAACAGATTTGCTTAGGGTCTGTCCCCTCCCACCCTGGCCTCCGAGTCTTGGCTCAGGTTACTGTCTGTATGGGGCTCTGTCCTCTTTGTAGTTGTGATAGGACGTAGTGTAGAAGTAACGTGTTTGGGTGTACTTTGTATGAGTGGCAAAGTACCACTTACTCTGTGACCTTGTGCAAGGCAGTGGATCTCTGCATTGGTTTCCCTATTTGTTAAATAGGGGAAATGATACGTGCATTCCTGTATGCACAGATCTGAAATGTTGGCCTTTTGACAGTTGTGCACCTCAGGGTAGGGTGCGTTTCTCTGCCCTCTTGATTCTACAGGACAGAGGAATCCTGCCAAGGGAGTTCCACAAGGTCAGGCCCATAAACTTTATCAGCATTACTCCAGAGGTCAGCTGGTCTGCTTACTTCTGTCCCTGATACCACTCATCTGCCCTGGAGGGATGGGCGCCTGAGTCCTGGGAGGGTGTCTCCAAAGAAACAAGGAGATGGTTTTTGCTGATTCTTTGCCTTCTGTTCATCTCCTTATTTCTAAATAATTTGCTCATTTCATCGCTCCTGTTGGGAAATGAGGCTCTTTCCCGTTGCCTGGCAGTTCTTAAATATTGGTGCCCTCCTCCTTTTTGCCCCTTAGCCACCAGTCGTGGCAGGCTGGATGAAAGCCTGGGGCAGTGGCCAAACTGCAGTGCCCAGCAGAGGAGCAGCTGGGACTCAAGGTTGCACGAAAACCCAGAGCCAGGTTTTGGCTCCTGGCCTGCTGGTTACACCTTGCCCCACTGGAGGTGCCAGGGCCCTGCTTAACATGGGATGCACATCCCTGCCTCCAATCAGAGTCCCTGCAGCTACAGTGTTTGGGTTTGGGAAAGGGTTAAGATGCTTTTTAAAAAATTTTCAAGGGCTCGGGGCGCCTGGGTGGCTCAGTCGTTGGGCGTCTGCCTTCGGCTCAGGTCATGATCCCTGGGTCCTGGGATCGAGTCCCACATCGGGCTCTCTGCTCAGCGGGAAGCCTGCTCCTCCCTCTCCCACTCCCCCTGCTTGTGTTCCCTCTCTCTTTGTCAAATGAATAAATAAAATCTTTATAAAAAATTAAAAATTAAAAAATTTCAAGGACTCTCCTGTTTTAGGAATGGGTATCCTAGTGATCCTGGCCCTGGGAGGGCAGAGGGGCCTTAGGCAGAGACCTACGGAAGGGGGATGGTGAGCCTGATAGGTGCAATTTAAATTTAAAAGCTGTATATTAGAAGATAGACCTCAGTTTGGATGGACAAGGTCAGAAAGAACCAGATCTAAGTCCTGGTGGTTAAACATGTTTTTATAGGGAAGGCAGAGCTGAGTCCGTTGACCTGCCTTAGGTTTGTATTGTGATCCTCTCCCACCATGACTGATTTGTAAACAGCTTGGTTAGAGGCAGGAGCCTGGAGGAACTGGAGGGCCGGGTTCTAATCCTTACTCCTACATTAACCTGTGCCTTTTTTTTTTTTTTTTTTTTTTTACCCAGATAATATACAGGCCTCCTTCCCTTACACCTTTTTGTCTAGTGGAATTGACAGAGTTGCGTGCATTGGCTGATTTTTTTTTTTACCTTTCTTTTTTTTAGCAGTTAGATTTCTTTGAGAATCTGACATGTACCTTCATCACAGAAAAATGTGTACACTCACAGTTTTGCACTCAAATTGAGGGTTGCTCCCATCTAGTTAAGATTTTTGTGACTCAGCATTTTCGGGAGATGTCTACAGTGCCTTTCAAAAGCAAGATAGTCATCTGTTATCATGAATTTTAAAAAGCAGAACAAAACCACACCCAACCTGGATGGTTTCGTTCAGATTGAGACCCTGTGGCCCGGAGGCCCAAGGTGGTGAAGCCATTTCAGTGTTTTTGGGGATGCAGTACACAATGGGGCAGAAAGGTGTTGAGGCAGTTCTGAGCTTGTTTAAAGTGCCAGCCCTGTGGCAAATCTGGGGTCTGTATAGGAGAAAATGGTGATTACAGAGGGAAATTTGCATCATTAATTAGGAATGCAAATCTTCGCATGTAATTCTCTGAAAGCAAGCAGGCTTTGGGAGGGAGAAAAGCTAGAAGGAAAACTGTCTCCCAAAGGACTTTTGTAAGGCATTTCCCCTCCCCCTCTTCTTGTGTTTGACCTATTTATGTACTTTCAGAGTGTTGATGTCATAGCATTTCAAAGGGATATTGTATGTCTTGACTGGTAACTTCTCTTAAGTAGGCCTAAAATATCCCCTTCTCCATTAATGATCAGCATGGTTCCCTGTAGTAATGGAAATTGTCACAGAATGTAGTACTCATTCAGACGCCTGGGGTCATCTACCCCCCCCATTTCTGGGCCCCCCTTGGCAATAACTGCAATGTAGGCAGCAGATAAAAATAACCTACTCTAAGGAAAACTAGCTTTGTGTAGATTACTATTCTTTGGAGTTTATAAAACTGTGTTTTAGGATGAGATACTGAGCACGGCTTTGGAGAAAACTGCTAACGGAGTATCTTTTGACCTGTTTATTAGGATTTTGTGGGGAAGCCATTCCCTGCCCCATCCGCCTGTTTCTCTAGTGGGATTAATCATTTCCTTTTGACCTTGTGCTCTGCCCCTAACATGTTGCATTGATCAAATCCCGAAATCCCAAGTTCTTTCTCCACCCCCACCAACGACCCCATTTGGGTCAGAAAAACCTGAGGTGTAAGGGGGAAGCGGTGTAAATAAAAAACATTAATGCATTTCAAATTATTTTTAAAAATAATTGTCTCCACCTTTCTGTTGTTTTTAAATAGGGCCTTTGTGAAACAGGCCTCTAAAAAATCTCCCTTTCCCAAAATGTGACTGGAAATGTCACTAATTCAGCTCAGTGCATCTTAACCTTGTTTGACATTTCTTTTGGGCAAGGAGGAAAAGGTCTTTTTGATATGGGTTTCATTTCCCTCCCCACCCCCACTCCTACTTGGAAGAGAATACAATTGATAATAGAGATGAATACAGTTTTAGTAATAGAGCTGATGCAATTAGCAGAAGAACAGTCAATGACAAGCTTATGCAGAATTGACTTAGTATGCCTTCCTCTTTAACTGAATTCACTCAGCTGAAAATGTAAAGTTGTTTGAAGTCTCTTAGTGTTATCCACACCTTTTCTTTCGATTAGTAATGATAATAGAGCTGGCAGTTTGGGAAGGGATGGGGTTTAAAGTAATACCTCCTGTGTGCCAATTATAGAAAATTTATTTTTTGGAATTTAAGGATTTCAGGGGAGCAAAATGTGTGTGTGAGAGAGAGAGAGAGAGAGAAGAGTATATCAAAGTTGCAAAATAAAGGAAAGCTCATTTTATCATCCAGGCATAATAGAACAGCTAATTTCTTTTGGGGGAGTAGGTGAGGAGTATTCTGTCCAATTCCCACTTGAAAGAAACTGTTCAGCAGGAGAGAGAATGCCTGGAACCTTCCTGCTGGAAAATGCCCCGAGGGAACCTGTAACAACAAAGGCTCTGTATTGGACCAGCTGCCATCTTGGACCCAGCTGTTTTACAATTGGCCCTAACTCTGGGACTAAATTGATCACAGATCCCCTGGGGGTAGCCTTTGGATTGTGAGGCCATGAGTGAAATTAGGGACAGGGACGTGTTGTGGCCTAAACTGGAGCCCTTGGGGGCACACCCTGGGGCCTGGGGAAGGACGGGGAGAGCTGTGTTCCTTCCCTCTGACCAGAGTGGGGCTGGGGGGGTGGGAGAGAGATAAATGGGTTTTTTTCCAGCTTTGCCACGTGTTCACTTCTGGGTTATGCCTGATGGGGTTGTATAGAAATTTGAGATATTAGGGGCCAAGATGAGTGGTTGGAATAAATGCAGTGAGGAGAGGGTTAGAGGCTCCACAGGAGCTAGGAGGGAGGGGGCGGGGCTCCTAAGCAAGTTAGAACATTTGGCTACAGGTCTCATCAACTACGTTCATCTTAGGTGCCTTTGGAATTGCTGTTGTTAAAGTCTGGCATGTTGGGGTGCCTGGGTGGCTCAGTCAGTTAAGTGTTGGACTTCTGATTTCGGCTCAGGTCATGATCTCACGGTGGTGAGGTTGAGCCCCATGTCAGGCTCCTGCTTAAGATTCTTGCCCATCTCCCCACTCCTGCCCCAATAATAAAGTCTGGCATGTTAAACTCCAAGGAATTTATTCTTGACCTCTAGGCAGTGGGGAGCCATCAAGGGTTGTTGACTTTGGGAGTCATGAAAAAAAAAATCAGTGATCTGGCACACAGATAAAAATGCCCATGCCACAGGCTTATGAGACCCTGGCAGGGTAGTTTGGAATGGAATGTTTACAGAGGTGAGTTTTTCAAGGCAGTAGGGGAGGGAGTGTTATTACTGTTGGCAAAGGTAGCAAAGCCTAGTGGTTTCTACATTGACTCTGGAGCCAGGCTCTACCACTTTCTGTTTATATTCTTGAGCAAGTTACTATTTATGCCTCAGTTTCTTCATCTGTAAAAAGATACTAGTAGCTACTCCATAATGTTGTGATCAGGATAAGTGACCTTAAAGCACAGCTAGAGAAACATTTGCCATTATTAAACTTTTTCTGGGTCTGACAAAACTCCACTAAATGAACCTCAGGGGAGGGCCCTATGCTTCATTTAAGCCTTCTATATATGCCCTGTGTGGAAACTTAGAAATACAGACAATTGCCAATCATTCTAACCCAGAGATAACTATTACATTTTGATACATGTCATTCTTGCTAACATGGCTTAAAAGAAAATATGGGCATTCCTGGGGCGCCAGAGTCATGGTTGTGAGATGGAGCCCCACGTCGTGCTCTGTGCTGAGTGCTTGAGATTCTCCCCCTCCCTGATGGCTTGTATAGGCACACGTGCTCTCTCCCTCTCAAAAAAAAAAAAAAAAAAAAGTGTGGGCATTCCTTCATTCCCAATTAAGATCATATTGTGAATACTTGTTTGTATTCTGTTCTTTTTCACTTCCTATTAAATTATGTTAATACTGGGTATTATTTATTACTTAGTATAAATAGTAATTAAATGTGTAGCTTATCTTAGCAAATATTTTAGGGATGTGAAGGAGATACTGTAATTTCATTAAGTTCTAAGTGACTACATAAGCACCCCCAGTTTGGCATGGAGTGAAAAATGAATGGTAGTACTCTGTGACATCCAAGCTCATGCAGGTACACTTCACTATAGATTTGATTAGCAAGGAGTGCTTGTACCTATTTTTCTTCCTTTACACAAGTAGAATATTATGTATATAACTCCTTCCTTATTTTTTCCATAGTAATGTATTTTGGAGATGATTCCACGGGTGCAGAGCATCTCATTCTTTTTCGTGGTTGCCCAGTAATCAATCTTTTTAACAATTATTTACCCAGTCTTATTGATGGACATTTAGTTTGCTTCCCGTCACAAACATGGTGTCATAAATCACCTGTCTTTGCCTCATTCCTAGCTGGATGGCTTGAACTATGCTATAGCTCGTGAAGGTTCTTGTTTACTGGAGATGGGATGCCCTCTTTTTTCCTGGGAAGAAATGGAGGTTAAAGCTTTTCCTGAGATCACATTGGGTCAGTGGCCATAAATAAGATGGATAGCTCTGGACCACAAGCGTGTCAGATCTGGAGTTCTGTTTTGTCAAAAGTGTGTGGGAGAGATGGTGGCTTAGGGGGAGACCCATGGAAAGGCATGTTAGGGTTGGCTGGCCCCGTTGGAAGCTTACTGGGGATTTGCATTCTCCCCTCTTCCCATTTTAGTGGGTTTGTTTTCTACCACATTCTCCTGGATAGTTACTAATGGAGGACCACCTGGTTCATAATCTAGGAAAGACATGAAAAGATGCTTCAGGACATGCTTGCTTACTGCGTTGAGGCCGAGAGGTTGTGACTAGCTCTTGGGGCTTGGGGAACCTTACTTTTCCTCTGGCTTCCTTTCCTCCTTGTGTGGCTGTTGACTGACCATGGCAGGAAAAAATTTGAATATCCTATTCGATCCTCTGGGCCTTACTCAAGGGGGCATTCCAGAAGGCATTAACTGGCTGAAGAAAGCCTTCTAGCTCTCAGCTCTTACCTCATTGAAAAGCTGTTTTACCTTTTTTAATAAATAAAATAAAAATGGTCCTTTTTTTTTTTTAATTTAAAAATATCAGTCTTTATTTACATATTGTATATCTCAAAAAAGGCTGGGGGAAAAACGTTTCAACAGGAAGTCAGTCAATTCTCATAGATCTGCCTGTTGCTAGCACTTGGGGGAGAGGGAGTCGCGGAATCCTTGGAGATTGGAATCTTGATGGCAGTGGTCCTTTTTTTTTTTTTAAAGATTTTTTTTTTATTTATTTGCCAGAACACAGCAAGAGAGGGAACACAAGCAGGGGGAGTGGGAGAGGGAGAAGCGGACTTCCCACAGAGCATGGAGCCCAATGTGGCAGAGCAGGGAGCCTGATTTGTGGGGCTCGATCCCGGGACTCTGGGATCATGACCTGAGCTGAAGGCAGACACTTAATGACTGAGCCACCCAGGCGCCCCAAAAATGGTCTTTTGATTATGGATTGTTTCTCATGGTTCTGTAGGTGCGCTACTCGATGGACCAAGTCTTTTCATCCTGTTTGTTATATCGGAGGTGGGCCATCCAAGGTGGCTCTCTCACCTGGCTGCTGAGCCAGCGAGCCTGGGTTCTCCTCCCCATGTGGCCCGGATTCCTCACAGTGTGGCAGCTGGTTCTGAGAGTGTTCTAGGCCCTTGCAAGCATTGGCTGCCTCCTCTCTGCTGTTTCATAGCCTGACCCTTTCAGGGGTTGACTGGGCAAGGCGAGGTCAGCCCAGATGCAAGCAGAGGGGAAACAGCCTCCATTACAGCAAAAACAGTAGAGGTATGGGGGTAGCTGAGGTAGGGTGAGGGCATAGTGCACAGGCAGGGGAAATAGCAAGTATAGCTTGTGTTTAAGGAACACCAAGGAGTCCAGATGGCCCGGCCAAACACTGTGGGCAGAGTGGCCTCCAGGACTGCGACGGGGAGCTACTGCGGGGCTTCAGGGAGTCGGTGCTGTGATCCATCCCTGACTTTATAAAAGGTGCTCTCTGCATGGGGAAGAGACCACTCGCAAGCCTGCCGGTAGTCGGGAAACTGGTGGCATGCACAGATGTCTGCAGAAGGCCTTGTCCCGGAAGGAAGGTTCACATTCAGGGATGGTTGTTTTGGGGGGGAACACAGCAGAGAGGCCGTGACTGAGAGAGAAGGAATGGCCTCAGAGGGACCTCAGATTTACCAGGGGAGGGAAGGGGGGCGATGCTGAGCGGCGTGGGCTGGCCCGATTGGGGCTCAGTGCTGATTAGTTGTCTTGGCATTAAACAACCCATGGGGCAGGCAGCATACAGTGCCAAGGACAAAAGTGCACAGGTTGGGGTAGCTGGCATTTCCCAAAGGCCCCATCCTGAGCATGGCCTGCAGTTCTCAACTTGGGAAGGTAGAGTGAGGTGTCTTGCCTTTGCCCCACAATAGCGTTCTTTGTCCAGAACTTCCCTCCCACCCATTTCTATTATACTTTCAGGCTAAAGTCTCAGACTTCCCTTCTTTCAGGAAGTCTGCTGGGATTATATGCTAGGCCCAGTGTTTCCTGGTTTTCTTCCCCCAGTCCTGTAATTGCTGACCTCTTACTTACTCATCCCTCCTACTGGACTGTAACCTCTTTGAGGACAAGGGCATAGTGCCAAGCACGGTGCGAGTACTGGGAATTCATGTTAAAAGTAGAATGACATCTGCTGGTGGGGGTTGAAAGAGGCTAGTCTGACTGGTCATGCGTGGAGGGGCAGAGTCTGGCCTGTGGGCAGGCACTGTGTCCCCACAGGAAGTCGGAGACCTCTACAGGTCAGGGTTGTTTGCCCAAATACACTTATTTGCAATCTCCAATTCCAAGAGAATGGAATCTCTCACATTCTTTTCGGTGGGCGAACAAATAACAGCCCTGGCCCAAAAGGCCATTTGAGTGGCTTTCCCGCATTATCAGTCCTGCCTTGCAAATGTGTTCCTGGAGTTGGATTTAGCTTGCCCTGTTACTTACCACCCAACACCCTTATGGGCAGCCTGCCGTCGCTGTCCTCTGTTAGGACTGCTGGTCAGCATTTGTGTTTCCTGCACTTTCTCTTACAGTTTGAAACCACCAGCTGTGAGATTAAGTGTATGATCCCCATTTTATGGGTAGGAATAGAGCTCAGTGAGCCAGCTTCACCCATAGAACTGCAGAAGGAAGCACAACATAGACATCTGAATGTAGGTTTTTTTGACTCTTCAATGTAAGGTGGCCCCACTGTGCCTGGTCTACTTCCATGTCTGGCTGGATGACAGAACAGGCACTGTAACCTCTGTCCCTTCAAGGGCACCCAGCTACCATTTACATCCCTGCAAAGAGGCTTTTCCCTGTCTCCCCCATTTCCTCCTCTGGCCCATGAGCTTCCAGCTAACATTTCCCTTCAGTCTACTCCAGATTCTTCCCCCTGTGCTTGGGCCAAGAACAGTGTGCTTCTTTGCTAAAGCTGTTCCTTTTTTTTTTTTTTTTTTTAATATTTTATTTATTTATTTGACAGAGACACACACAGTGAGAGAGGGAACACAAGCAGGGGGAGTGGGAGAGGGAGAAGCAGGCTTCCCGCGGAGCAGGGAGCCCGATGCGGGGCTGGATCCCAGGACACCGGGATCACGACCTGAGCCGAAGGCAGACGCTCAACAACTGAGGCACCCCTAAAGCTGTTCCTTTTGATTGGATTTGTGAATCTTCCATTTCTGTCGTCCTTCTGTCCCATTCTTTCAAAGAAGCCATTTCTGATTTACCTGGCCCACTCCCAAGGCTATGCAACCACAATAAATACTACAAAGGGAGTCCTTCTTACAACTTTTCTGGGTGGCCGTTTTTTTGTTTTTTTGTTTTTAATCTGCCCCCAAATATGATGTAATTTGGTTAATTCCTTACTTGTCTTACTGACCCTCTCTCGTGGGTTTCCAAATGGGGTCACTTTGGAGATTTAAAGAGGGTGCTACATGTGCAGGCTGGAGCTCCCCAGACTGGACCAACCAAGATTTCTGGGAGACTGGAAGCCTCTTCAGTTGTTACTGTTTAAATCTCCCAAGGCTCTTAGTCCGGAGCCTTAAATCCATTGTAAATTGTAAAAAATAAATACATATACACATACATACAGCACACTTGATAATAAGGGTATTGTGGCCTCATAGACAGATTCAAGAGACTCCAGCCTGAGTGCAGGCCTAGTATAAGAGCCCTCTCTAAGACAGAGGAAGCTGAACACCCGAGCAGGTGTTGGTAGACCAGGAGGCTCCCTGTAGTTGACCAAAAAGGGGACAGGCCAGCCTGAGACTCCCAGGTCAGTGCCTTATGGAGAAGGTAGTTTTGGTGCAGTGGAATTAATGTGGTAGAAGGAAAAAGGAATGAAAACCCACATGGGCCAGAACTTCAAAACACACCAATTGGAGGATTTGTTGCAGATGACCCTTGAACAACACAGATCTGAACTGCATGGGTCCACTTAGGGCTTTTTTCCCCCCAATAAATACAGTACAGTACTGTAAATATATTTTCCCTTCCTTATGATTTTCTTAATAACATTTTTTCTCTACCTCTTGTTAGAACACAGTATACAGTACATAAAATGTACAAAATACCTGTTCATCAGCTGTCATCTGTAAGGCTTCTGGTGAACAATAGGCTATATTAGTTAAGCTTTTGGAGGGTCAAAAGTTGTAGGGGGATTTTCAACTGCGTGGGGGGGGGGGTTGGCGCCCCTAAACCTCATGTTGTTCAAGGGTCAACTGTATTTAGATTTCTCCTGCCTTGTAGTTCACATTTTCCTGGTATAGGTGCTAGCCAGAACAGGAGTGACTTTAAAAAACCCCCACAAAACCCAACAACATAAGACGCGATGGAAGTCAGGAATTTTCAGGACCCAAGTAGAGACTAATTGAAGGGCTATTCTTTTTTTTTTTTTTTTTAAGATTTTATTTATTTATTTGACAGAGAGGGAACACAAACAGGGCAGAGGGAGAGGGAGAAGGAGACTCCCCGCAGAGCAGGGGATCCCAGGACCCTGGGATCATGACCTGAGCCGAAGGCAGACGCTTAACCACTGAGCCACCCAAGTGCCCCGAAGGGCTATTCTTTTCCCTAATTTTCTTCCTGAGACTTTAGATTACATAACTGATGCTGTTTCACCGTGTTTCAGCTTGCAGACTTTCTTTTTCCTCATCCTAGCAGGCCTGACTTTTCCCCATCTGTTGAACTCCAGAGTATATCCTTGCGTACGTGCTGGGGTGGTGGGCCGGTCGGGAGGTTCTGTCTCTCATCACGCTGTACAGGGCAGGAGGTAGGGGCTCCTGACTGCGCTGCTCGCCGAGTCGGGGTTGGCACGCTGCCCATCAGTTCTGCTAGCGGCACACAGGTACAGCTTGAGGAGCCGCGCCACCCCCACAAACGTCAGTGATTGGGATGAAGTGGGATTTCTGAGAAAGGTCCACATTTGAGACATGAGAAATGTTTTCATCAGAGAAAAAACATTGTACAGGCTTCTAACACAGAGCTTGACTCCCGTGGTCTTACCTGCAGTGTCCCCCACACCTTGATCTTTTTTCTGATTTTCCCCTGCTCAGAATCCTGCTGGCCTTGGTGTCAGTAGTGGTACCAGGACTCTTGATCTTTGCCAGGTCCCGCTGTAATTAGTGCTTCTTTAAGAGCACTGCTGTTTTAAATGCTGTGCACACTTGTGGGGAAGAGGGGTGAATTCCAAGGGACTAGGGCTGCATTTCCTTCCTTCGCTGACCCAGTGACCGTTCCTGGTGTGGAGCTGACTCTCTCCTTTGCACTGGTAGGTTTATCCCTATTTGTCCCTGCGGTTCCAGCACCAGCCAGGCAGTCTTCACCACGTCTCATCACTGAAAACAGGAAGGAATCCAGCTTTCTTCTTTTCTCCACGGACCAGTTTGTGCTGCTTTCCCTCGGCTCTCTGTCCTACCCTTTGTTGAGCTCGTTTTCTGTTCCCCACACCCTTCTTTTAAAGGTCTTGAAATGTGAATGGTCTCAGTCCCAGAGTGTCTGCTGCTCTTGTTTCAGTAGCTCTCCTGTCCCTACCCTACCTGTGCCCTACCTCAGACTCCGGAGGTCATTGATAGAAGGTCTCCAAGGGGAGACCTGCCTTGTAAGCTGCAGGGATCACAGTCAGCCCCCGGCTGTTCTTCCTCGGTGGCTCTCATCCTGGGTGGCAGGGGGCTCTTTCAAGTTGGTCTCCTTGCTCGGCCTGGCTCTGGCTAGCCAGTGCCCCTTGGGCCTTTGTCCATGGGACTAGGTTTCCTATTTTTGGAAAAGAATTCAGGAATGGGTGGCTTAAATTAATTGCCTGACAGACTGCTAACATGAAAAGGGCTTAAAAAGGAAATCCATTTCTTGACATGACTAAGGCCTTCCCTTTTGCTCCCCATGTTGCACTAGAGAGCTGTCTTGAGCCCCTTCTGCTCTTGCTCTCTTTCTGCTTCTTACTCAGAGGAAACTGTTGAGAAAGGTTCCTATGGTGTTGGTGGGGGAAAGAGGAGGTGCTGTGAGTATTGTCTGTTTTCCATATTTAACGCCTGTCTTGATGGGGACAGTTTGAAGAGTGCTGCCAAGGAGCCCATGGTTGGCACACACGCACACCCACAGCCACCCTGTTGGGGAATGGACACTTCATGGCAGCCAGAGAATTCACAGGCCAGCCCCTGCTTTCTTGATTGGTCTCTTTCCCAGTCCCAGTTTGTTTGTTTGTTTATTTAAGATATTATTTATTTATTTATTTATTTGACGGAGAGACACGGCGCGAGAGGGAACACAAGCAGGGGAGTGGGAGAGGGAGAAGCAGGCTTCCTGCGGGGCTCCATCCCAGGGCCGTGGGATCATGACCTGAGCCAAAGGCAGACACTTAACAACTGAGCCACCCAGGTGCCCCTTTAAAAGATTTTATTTACCCATTTTTAGAGATGGGGGACAGAGGGAGAGGGAGAATCTCAAGCAGACCCCCCACCCCTGGAGTGTGGAGTCCAGGACACAGGGCTCACAGGGCTGGATCCACGCTCCTGACTTGAGCGTGGATCAGACACTCAACCAACTGAGCCACCCAGGTGCCCCAGTCTCTTTCCCCGTTTAGATAATACCTGACTGCAAACAAGTCCTGATTAAAACAAAATTTCTACAACAATTAAATACTTGTCTTGATTTGGAGGCATTGCTTAGTTAGGGAACTTAAAATTGTCAATGGATGTGACCATCAGGAAGGCCAGAGTTGGACTTTTCTTCCCCAGGGCAGAGTAATTAATGCAGGTGTCCAGCTACTCAGGAATATAAAACTTGGTGGAATGGAGAGAGAAAAGAAAATTTTTATTTTGTTGTGTTGGAAGGAGAAAATATGGCTAGTAATGTTTAAAACCACCCCCACCCCTTTTTTTTTGGTTATTACCTGAGTCTGTATTTCTGCTTCCCTCCCTGGGACAGTTTTCCCCAGGTGGTGAGTGCGTTTCCTTGCTTAAAATTCACCTGTCCAGGGCGCCTGGGTGGCTCAGTTGGTTAAGCGACTGCCTTCGGCTCAGGTCATAATCCTGGAGTCCCGGGATCGAGTCCCGCATCAGGCTCCCTGCTCAGCAGGGAGTCTGCTTCTCCCTCTGACCCTCTCCCCTCTCATGCTCTCTCTCTATCTCATTCTCTCTCTCAAATAAATAAATAAAATCTTTAAAAAAAAATATTTCTAAAATTCACCTGTCCACATGAACTCAGCCACAGAGGCAATTGAAACCCCTTTTGCTGCTAGGGAGTGAAAAGGTTTCAGGTGCACAATGTTGCCCACTGTTAAAGAGGTGAGACTGAGTTACATGGCCACCTACAGAGTCTGGACATTTATTAAGTCAAGCCCCTGAGCACCACTGCTTTGGTACAGATTAAAACTGCGTTTTGTGACCTTGGAGGCAACAGGAAAGCTGTGCATCTATGTCAAAATCTATCTTTTCGTGTCTGGTTTAAAAATCTATAATTTACGTGGACAGTGTTCTCAGTGTTGGAACAAATCTCTTTTATTTGCTGCTGGAAGCTGCATGAGCCACTCATTAGTACATCAGAGGTCAGATGCATGCCGGGGTGGCAGCTGGGACACTGATGATTTCATACGGCTTTGTATGACCCTGGCCGTCTGTGGTGCTGTAAATCGGGCTCAGAGTTCTAATTTTTTCAAAACCTCTGGGGAGTTAGTCCAACATTTGCCTCTTGTGAGATAGAACTTAAGATAATATTTATAGTGGAGGGCAAAGGAAAAGTAATACCAAATGGGAACATTGTGGGAAGAATGGTAATAACCTATTAGAAGTAAGTTATGTGGGGCCATTGGAGCAACTCATTCATGGGCTCCATGAGTATTTGTTAGGTCCTTCCACTGAGTCTAGGCTCCAAACCCCACCCCATGGACAATAGGTTGTCAATGGGAGGGTTCCCCCCCCACCTAACTTGTGTGGGTTTTTTTTTTGTATAATTTACATAAAATAAACATTATAATTGTACATTTTGAATTTTGACAATTATACACCTGTGTAACCACCTCTTTCATCAGCTTCTCTTCTGATATTTTTCACCTTAGTTTTGCCTTCATTGTAAGTGAAATTGCAGTATATTTTTATTTTTTCCACAATTCTGATTTTATTGACGTTTTAGAAATATACTTGAACATTTTAAAGATTTTATTTATTTATTTGACAGAGAGAGATACAGCGAGAGAGGGAACACAAGCAGGGGGAGTGGGAGAGGGAGAAGCAGGCTTCCCGCCAAGCAGGGAGCCCGACGCGGGGCTCGATCCCAGGCCCTGGAATCATGACCCGAGCTGAAGGCAGACACTTGACGACTGAGCCACCCAGGCGCCCCATGTATCACCCTTTCTTAATACCTAGTTTGTCCTTTTTTTTTTTTAAGATATGTTTTTATTTTTATTGTAATTACAGTTAACATACAGTGTTAGTTTCAGGTGTACAATATGGTGATTCAGCACTTCATATATCACCTGGTGCTCATCACAAGTGCACTCCTTAAATAGTATATTCTATTTTGATTTTGGCTTTTCCTACAGCAAGCATAATCCTTTCAAATGCATGAATCTGAAAAATTGTGCAGATATACTGTAGTCTGTTTCTCTGTTGATAGTTTTATTTCTGTTTTTTAACTGGAAGAATTTTTAAATACTCCAGTTTTATTTAAGTAAACAAGTTTATTAAAAACTATATTTGGTAGGCAGTAATCCAAAACACAATTCTGGGGGCACCTGCGTGGCTCTGTCAGGTAAGCATCCAACGCTTGATTTCCAACTCAGGTCATGATAATCAGTATTTGTTAGCTCTGTGCTGGGTTTGGAGCCTGCTTAAGATTCTCTCTCTCTCCCTCTGCCCCTCCCTCTCCTCCTCAAAAATAACATAATTCTGGCATGTTTTCTCTCTCTCCTTTAAGGTTTTATTTATTTGAGAGAGAGAGAGAGAGAGAGAGAGAGAGAGAAGCCCTCATGAGCTGGGGGAGGGAGAAACAGATTCCCCACTGAGCAAGGAGCCCAGTGCTTGGCTGGATCCCAGGACTCTGGGATCATGACCTGAACCGAAGGCAGACACTTAACTGATAAAGCCACCCAGGCGCCCACAGTTCTGGCGTGTTCTAAAGTGACACTCAATGTCCTATAATTTAACTTGGATATGTTGGAGGAACCCCCAAGCACAGGTGTGTCACTTGTCAGCATCAAGAAGATACTCCTTGACTGTGGGCCCTTGTTAAGGCCTTCTGGAAGTGTGAGAGAAGCTCCAGGCAATGGGCAGGGTGGGTCTTGATGGGTATGGTCAGCTGGGAATGTGCCTCAGGCTGCATGGGTTGGGCAAAGGTACCCAGACTCCAGCCTGAAAACCAGAGTCTGACCAGGAGACACATGAATAAATAGTCCAGGAAGCGAGGGAGCTCTCAGCAGGTTGGGTTCCCCAGGGGCAGACGCTGGAGAATGAGTTTATCAGCAGCTGTGCGAGGCAGGGAGGAAGCAGGATGGAGGCAGGCCCAGTGAGGGCATGACTGTCATGCCCTGGCTACCGCCAGGGGCAGAGCCTGACTTTCTGTCTGGGTTAGGAAGGATAGAGCTGTTAGAGGGAGGATATTCCAGGTAACAGAAATGGGATGAACAGAGACTTAGCTGCATTCCCCACTTCATGTGCACCCTCAGAGTTCCCATGTATATTGTCCCGTATGTAGTGTTTTGGGATCTCATGATTAATACTTAAAAAATTAGGGGTGTCTGGCTGGTTCAGAAGAGCATGTGATTCTTGATCTCGAGGTCATGAGTTTGAGCCAGACACTCATTGGGGGTAGAGATTACTTAAATATTTTCTAAAAAGAGAGCAAAAAAATTAAATGTGGTTTTTTTTTGTGTGTGTGTGACTTCACAAATGCTCTGAGAACGGCTAACCATAGCTCAGCGTGGGAGGTGCTGTCCTCTGTATGCTGGTTTTCCTGTTCCAAATCCCCATGCCTCCTTCCCACCTCACCTCTGCCCTTAGAGCTCCCCTGGGGGGTTTTCCAGCCCCACAGGGTTCAAAATCCCAGAAAAACATACTTGGTTATATCATCCTTTTTTGCCTCTGACAGGCCCTTTCTTGAGTCAGGTTTACTGCTGTACCCTCAGCTTGCTTGCTTGCTTTTTTTCTTTCCTTTCTCTCATGTTATTTGAAAGAGAGAGCACAAGCAGGGGCAGTGGCAGACAGAGGGAGAAGCAGGTTCCCTGCTGAGCAAGGAGCCCAATGTGGGACTAGATCCCAGGAACCTGGGATCATGACCTGAGCTGAAGGCAGATGCTTAACCAACTGAGCCACCCAGGTGTCCCGTGTACCCTCAGCTTTAAATAAGAGTTGGCCATGGTAAGAATTTGTGAACCTATTTTGTCTGTGACTCTTGGCAAAACTTGGAAGGCATTGTCTGCTAGGCCGCCTAGGATGTCCTCATTCTTTGGGGTTTCATCTTTGAGAATCAGTGCTGGAGGGGTTTTCTTCCAGGTTGAACTCATTTTCATACTTTTTAATAATTCCTGACATTCCTCAGAATGACCATAAATTGGGTTTTTTCCTCTTTTTATCGAATCTGCAAGTAAGCTCAGCCAAATTCAAGCATTAAATTTGGAAACAATTTACTCATCTAATTATCTGTGCCTTTTTATTTGGTTTTTAGCTTTACAAAGGTAATGGTTCTGGTTTTGTGTATGTCAGTATCAAAAGCTGTGTGCTCAGGGAGAAGGAACAGTGTATGTGGGTCCCTGAGACCAGGAACATGGCAGGGTTGCTAGAATATAAAATGGGGACCCACGGGCCTAACTCTGGGGCTTTGGGACCTGGTCCCACAGCAGGAAAGTAAGTGATAGGGAGGGAAAGGAGCTTTTATTTTTATTTTTTTGAGGTTTTATTTGAGAGAGAGAGCTAGTGAGTGCGGGGCGGTGAGAGGGGAGAAGCAGGCTCCTCACTGAGCAGGGAGCCTGATGCGGGGGCTCCATCCCAGGACTCCAGGACCATGACCTGAGCGGAAGGCAGACGCTTAACCAGGCATCTGGGAAAGGAGCTTTTAAAGGGTTTGAGTAAGCCTTGTGAGTTGGGGCCCTGGAGGACTGGGGCCCTGCTAGGTGGTGTTGGAAAGAGAGGGAACAGTGTTCATTGGAAGTATGAAATTTTCTCCTAAAAACATAGGGAAGGGAGGGGGAGCACCTGGCTGGCTCAGTCCAAGGAGCATGCAACTCTTGATCTCGGGGTTTTGAGTTCTAGCTCCACCCTGGGGATAGAGATTACTTTAAAAAATAAAATAGAGAAGAGAACATTGATATGGCTTTGGGGTAGCACAGAAACCTCAAGTGAACAGCACATGACTTTTTCAGGATCTTCAAACTAATGCTTCTCTGTTGGTTACCAGTACTGCATTGAGTCTGAAACTGTTAGAGCTTAACGGCATTCCTCTCTGTTTTCAATCCTTCCTTTACACATTTGCCATGTTCATAAAGCCTAAACATTTGGTCTGGAGCTGAGTAGGCTGGTCTGCCCTCAGTTTGGCCTGTTCTTGGACACCCCAGTCCATGGACACCCCACTCCACCATCAAGCAGTCTTGACTTAATTTAGCTTGGGAATGAATCTCATTCAGCTAGCTGGCCAGGTAGGCAGTCCAAATCTTTTACCCTAACTCTTGTGATCAGAGGTGCCTCGACATGTAAGATTTCTGAGTTTAGAAAGTTAATACTGTGTACATACATGTATTAAGTAACACCACAAAATAATGAATATTAGCATTTCTCCAGTGAAGTTTGTGAACTCTCACACTAAATGGTATAGGTAAAGGTCATAAATCATTTTCATGCCTGTTTGGGTTTTGCTGCCAAATAGCTTATGTAAACACTTTCGGTTTTCAGAGCTTGTTGGATTTGGAATTGCAGAAAGGGCATCCTGGGTTTGTATGGGACCTCAACGTTTGTGTCCCTGGGTGTTGGAACAATACCCCCGGGGACTGATAGGTGTTATTTTTATTAACACCTCTTTCCGTGTACATCGTCCGGAGACCCCTTCCACGGTCCACCTCTAGAGACACCCCCAACTATCAGCCCCCGCCCCCAGTGCTTTTGTGTTTGGGACAGTCCCCTTAGCAGCCACTTGAGGATACATGAGGCTTGCTTTATTGCTGCTCCTCTGGGCTTCTTTTCAATCTCAGTGTCCACTGAAGCCTTCCAGCCAAGCAGAAGTGGACCTTCACTCCCAGTCCCAACATTGACCACCTCATCTGGTATCCCTGCTGACTCTTTGTGTACGTTTGGTCCTGTCAGGAACAGAAACTGGCGCTTGACAACCTTCTTGTTTCATTTGGGTGGAGGTTGACCAGACTTTGAAGTTCCAGAATCCTTGCTATCCACCCTTGCAAGTATATTTTCATTCTCATACATCAAGTGATATAGCGACCGTATATATTGCCAAATTGGAAGAAATGGAGGTATATAAAGAACAAGGATAATGCAACACAGCATTGCTTGAGATTTTTTAAAAATCAGGAAATGGCTTTAAAATTCTATCAGCAGGTACTAATTAAATAAGTTGTGGTACATCCACAGGCAACTTACCGTGCAGCGATTTATAAAACAGGCAGCTTGACCCAGAGCATATTCCAAGTTAATATAGTTAAGTGAAAAAAGGCAGGTATAATGTACTCCTACTTGTGTCTTTAAAAAAATTCAGAATACAGAATGTAATGTATTTTTAGATGGTTACATAAAAAAGAAACAATTGAGAAACTGGGAGATTTTGAAAACTGTTTGCATTTATCATTTTGCACTAAAAATGCATATATGTTCCCTAGTATTTTTTTTTTTTAATAAAGATTTTATTTTTAAGTAATGTCTACACACAATGTGGGGCTCAAGCTCAATGCTGAGATCAAGAGTCTCACACACTACTAACTGAGCCAGCCAGGCACCCTCCTAAAACATTTTTTTTTTAATGCTTCAGCACATCTCGCCCCCTCCCTCCCTCCCTCTCCCTCCCCTTAACTTGTCCTTAGCTAGGGTCCGCCGACTGGAGCTGGTAGTAATTGTGCATGCAGAGGGTACAGATTCCTTTTTTCCCCCCTCTTCTCCGGGCCCCAGATCACAGCTCTGGAGCAGCACGTGGCCAGAGATGCAGGAGGACTTCTTCCTCGGGTTTGGACTGTGGTTTTGGAGCACTGGCATTCTGTATATTTTTCCTAAATCAAGTAAAACCTGGTTTTGATATTATTTCACAGACTTAGTTTCAGACTGGCTGGACTCTAGTCCTTGAACTTGGTTTAATGGTTTCGGTTCTTTAACCAGAGAGATTGTGCGGGGTGGGTGGTGTACACAGGTAAGGCTTTTGGTTGTCACCTGCCACTCTCCACTTCATTTCTATAGTGGGAAGCTTAGAAACCCTCTTGTGTGGGTGGTGACCTCCTTTTGTCCAGGCCTATGTTTGTGGGAGGCCAAATGCACCCAGTTGTTTTAAGGGATGTGAAAGAAATCTCAGAAACGTTAAGTGTACTGCAGTTACTATATTTCGACTGGGGCATCTCAATGAGGAGTAGCCCCTCCATCCTTTGAGTTTACATTCCTCAGTGATGTGGGTAGTTGTATTTTAAACTGGAAGCGCGTTCTTTCTGGATGCATGGTGTTCTCACAGGAGTCCCCTGGGGTGGGTGGGTGGGGTGTGTGTGTGTGTGTGTGTGTGTGTGTGTGTGTGTGTGTGCGCGCGCGCGCATGCGCCTGCGCGCACGCATTTGTTCCTTGTTGGATCACAGGTAGTATAAAAAGTAGATTCCAGAAACGAACACAGTCTTGTTCATTAACAAAGCACTTATTTAAGCACTGGCTAAGGTAAACTTGCCTACTTGGTATTTTTATTTATTTATTTATTCTTTAACCTCCCTCCTTCCTCTCCTGCTGGGCCCACATTCCTAGGTCTTTGTCTGTGCCTGGTATTTTAGAAATTATGGCAGAGGAAGGCAGTGGGTGGGGCGTTCTGGAAGCTGGGGGCAGGGAAGAGGGTGGTCACTTGCAAGGTCAGAGGTCGAGCCTGCTCCATTCAGCTGGGGCAGCCAGATTGTCGCCAGGCGAGGGGGGGAGGGGGGCTGGAGGGGGCGTGTCGTGCATCTGCCCGGGAAGCCCCAAACAGGCAGCTCCAGGCCCTGAATTCCTGCCGCCCGAGGACCGCTCCTCCCTCCCCCACCTTCCGGAGCCACAGTTCATGGCCTCTGCCACATTTCTAGCCCTTTGGAAGACATGGGTTCCAGTTTATTCTTTTGTAAAATAATCTTCCAGCTATTGCAGAGAGAATTGCACCCATGCACATCCTTATTATTGCCCGTGTTTCACAAGCTCTAAAATTGTGGGTTTTTGACCTTAGAAATGGCAGGTAGAGGAGATACGGAGCTTCTAAATGGAACATGAAATCTTCCCAAAGTTTTATGCCAAAGTTTAGCTAGATGGTTTATAAAAATTGACTGTATTTTCAGTTTTTGGACACTGTTTTAAAAATCGATAGTTTATTGGGCGCCTGGGTGGCTCAGATGGTTGGGTGTCTGCCTTCGGCTCAGGTCATGATCCCAGGGTCCTGGGATTGAGTCCTCCATCAGGCTCCCTGCTCCGCGGGAAGCCTGCTTCTCCCTCTGCCTCTGACTCTCATGAATAAATAAAACTTTAAAAAAATTAAAAAATAAAAATTGATAGTTTATTCATTATAAGCACCACTGGGGCTATGCCGTTTTACTCACCCATAGCTTTTTATTATGAACCAGCTGGGTGTCCCCCAGCACCAGCCCCACCTCTGTGGTGTTCCCACAGTCCTCCTGGCACTGCAGAGCACTGGAGCCTCCAAAATCACAGTGTGCTCTAGGCACTTAGAGCTGCATCAGTCCTGTGACATGATGCCAGGCAGGATTGCCTCCAGATACCCCTGCCCACTTGAGAGATCGTGGGCTAGGTATCTAAAGGGGCCCGGGCCCGGGGCCGGGGCTTTGGGTACCCTGCTGCCGCTTGTTCTGACCAGGATTTCTTTTCTGGCTACTTCCTCTGCAGAATGCTTGAAAAACCTACCATTTGCAGGATATCGCCTATGCACAACATCATCCAGGCTCTGGATTGTAAAAACCTAAAACCCAGAAAAATCACCTTGGTTCCTTGCAGTCACATAATTGGTGCCTGGCTTCCTTGCTTGGCCCAGAATTACTTCTTTTCTTTTCTTTTTTTTTTTTTTTTTTAAGGTTTTATTTATTTATTTGACAGAGACACAGCGAGAGAGGGAACACAAGCAGGGGGAGTCGGAGAGGGAGAAGCAGGCTTCCCGCGGAGCAGGGAGCCCGATGTGGGGCTCGATCCCAGGACCCAGGCCCTGAGCCGAAGGCAGACGCTTAATGACTGAGCCACCCAGGTGCCCCGGTCCAGAATTATTTCAAAGCCTTTTGGTTTGTGGTGTTGAGTCCCTGAGATAGGGCTCTTGGTATTTCAGGGATGTAAGTGGTCTCCTGAGGCACCTGGCCAGACCCCTTGTGTTTCATATATGAGCCAAGCCCAGTCAGGTGACTGGATGAATGGCCCTATGGCCAGAGGATGCCAGGCTCGGACTAACAGCCTCAGGTTCTTTTCCACTCACTGTACGAGTGAGAACAGTTATGCTTGCACAGACTAACGAAAGCAAGGGGCCTCCAGTCAGTCCACACAGCTGTTCAGAGAAGAGATGAAGAGGAGATGCTTAGCTGTTGGGCAGGGGCAGAGGACAGAAGGTTCAGAGACATGTTCCATTCTGACTTAAAAGGAACCTGCAGATGGGAGGTTTTCACACTTCACATGGGCATCATAGAAGTGATGCCTTTATTCCTATGAAAAATGGAGGGAGCAAACAGAAGGCATGAGGTTGAGTTGCTGAAACGGGAGCGGGGGTTGCTTTAGCAGCACATTGCAAAAGGAGACTGTCCAGGAATTCCTCCCAAGTTATCCAGTTCAGCATCTTTTGGTTAGTATTTAAGGTTAGCTTGGGAATTTTAGCTTTATCAGATTAGAAAGATTAGATCAACTCTAAATGGTGAACCTGTTTTAAACAGTGATTGGTCTTGGGGCACCTGGATGGCTCAGTCGGTTAAGCGTCTGACTCTTGATTTCAGCCCAGGTCATATCTCAGGGTCATGGGATCGAGGCCCATGTCAGGCTCCATGCTGAGTGTGGAGCCTGCTTGAGATCCTCTCTCTCCTCCCTCTGTTCCCCCCCCTCCAAAAAAACCCACAATTGTTTGTGAAGGCAAATTACCGTCACCAGATTTCAGTCTCCTGAGGTTGCTGGGGAAGTACTATACTGGACAGGCCGTTCTAGTCCAGTCACAAACCTTATCCTCTTACAGTATGGAGCCCATAAAACCTGCCATATCAGGACCATTTCCTAGAAATAGGAATATAATATCCTAAATCTTTTCCCTATTTCTGAATCCAAAAGTTCCTAGAGAAGCAGCCTAACCCATGCAGGATCACTCACCGCCCTTTTAACTCTGAATCCTGAGTGGATTAGGCCTGTTTCCCTGACTGAGCTCGGTTTCCTAGTGGACATGCTCTGTGCCAACGTGTTGGTTGGTTAATAAAATAAACCTGAAGTGGGGGGCACCTAGTTGGCTCCCTCAATTGTCTGCTCAGGTCATGATCTTACCAGGTCAGGGCTCTGTGCTCAGTGGGGAGCCTGCTTGAGATTTTCCCTCTGCCCCTCCCCCCACTCACACAATAGCAACGTGCACTCAAATAAGTAAATCTTTAACCTGAAGAGAAGAGAAGCAGCATTCTCACTCCCACCCGGGGCCCTTTATCTGTGGGTCTTTCTAATGGGAGCATTGCAGCCCTCCCTCCCCATCTCCGTGTCCAGTAACACTCTGCCTGCTTCTGGGCCAGGGTGAGCTCCTGTTCTGTTACACACAGAATCACCTTGCCTCAAATCTCACATCCTGGACTCCATGATACCTAGTAAGGTGCTTAGTGCTCTGAAGAGCTGGTGTCAGGAATGTCTCGGAACCAGCTCTTCAGAAGGCTCACGTTGGCCTCCCTGTTCTGCCCCTGCTTGCTGTGTGGCCCCGAGACGTCATGACCTCTTGTCTTCATCTGGGGATTAAGCGTATTGTGTGTGGGAAAGCAGCCCCTTGGACACGGCTTCCCTGCCTGTTGCATGTTGGCTGGCTTTTCCTCACACCCAGGTATACCAACGGCAAATTTAAGCACTGTTCTTGAAAGCAATCCAGCAAACACACAGAGTGGTGCTAAGTGCTCTGCTTTGTGGAGGGATACAGCTAGACTGGCCCAGTTTCTGTGCCAAGGAGCTTTTGCTCTTGAGAGCTCCTCATTTATCAGCAGGTGGAGGTTGTGCCAACCCTTCTCCCCTCCCAGCATGCTGGGCCCCAGGGAAATACAGAACATCACATAAAGCAGTTCTGTCAGCACGGGCTGCCTCGCTGGGTCAACTCCTTGGAACAACTTGGCAGGAAGAAGAAAGACAAGAAGCTGGCTGACCTTACCACTAGCTTTTTGCCTTCCTTCCAGAAGCTTAAGCCTGTAGCTTGCTTGAGTGCCTGGGAGAACCATGCTTTGCACTTTGAACTAATCTCCTTGTTGGGGAGGGTGGCTGCAAGCTGTGGTGTGAGGGTGATTAATTCTGGCTCCTAGCCATGTTTCACAGACCCAGAGACTGGGGTGGCAAGACAAATTTTTCTGGTATATTCTTTCATTTGGGCCCCCAATCTCAGACCAAGGAAACACAATCTTAGAACTTTTGTGGGTAATTAATCTGAGGTACATGGGAAAATCTCTTATGCCAGGAGGATTGTTTTATTTCATCTTTGCCTTTGCAGTGTCTCAGTTATACTTCTGAATGAAACTGGAGTGGACAGAGGGCATTGGCTGTTTTTTCCTTGATTTGGGGCCGAGGGCGTAGGAAGGGAGGGCAGGTTGTGCTCACATTGACTGTGCTGCGCCCTCTTTCTGTAGGGGTGTGCTTGCTAATTGGGAAGGAGTTGGCTGAGGGTCTGGAATCCACAGAGCACCCCATGGCTGCCCCCTCCCCGCTGGTCCCGAATCTCTCCTTCATGCCTGTCCGCTCTCTGGTCCGCAGGTGCTGCACCTGTACTGTGACACCTGTTCGGTGCCCATCTGTCGTGAGTGTACGATGGGCCGGCATGGGGGCCACAGCTTCATCTACCTCCAGGAGGCGCTGCAGGACTCACGGGCACTTACCATCCAGCTGCTGGCCGATGCGCAGCAGGGCCGCCAGGCAATCCAGGTCAGTCCTAACCCGTCCTTCACCTGTTTCCCTTGTTCTTTCTTGCACAGAAAATCTTTCCCGCTCCCTTTCAGATGGCATGTGTAGATTACTGGGCAGGCTCCAGTGTGTGGGAGCATGGAACAATGACCCGAATGAGCTCATGTGACATCCATGCAGCAGTAATCCCTTGGGGAGGTGGAGGGTTCAGGAAGATGAGAGGGGTGTGGCCAAAGTCGACTAGCCAGTCACAGCTTGTCTAGCTGGGCCCCCACCACATCATCTGCCTGTTTCTTACCCGGCCCCTTCCCCAGATACCAAGTGGGCATTAGTATCCCTCAGTCAGGACTGCAGAAAGACTGGGTACTTAATGCTTTCCAGACAGATAACCTCTGTTGTTCAGATTGATTTATCGGTGAAAAATAAGTGAGCAACAGAAGTTTATCGCAGACTCTTCCCTAAGTAATGAAGTCACCTCCTGGTAACTGAGACCCTTGCTTCTATCGAGGCCCCATCCCTTTGGGGTTAGGAAGGGACACGTGTAACTTTGAGGCATAGAAAAGTTCTTTTACAGCCACGTGATGGCATTCCTGAAATGATTTTAAAATCTTGTCTGGTCCAGGTGACAAGGTTTCAAGAAAGGAAAAAATCATGAGATGTTTTCCTTATCTGGTAGGATAAAGCTTGGAAATCAAGAAACATTGCTAATCGTTGAGCAAAAATTGAATGGGAAACCGTTATTTACATTCTTAGAGTATTTGAATAAGTGAATTGTTTAAAAAATAAGATCCTGGGGTGCCTGGGTGGCTCAGTCGGATAAGCTCAGGTCATGATCCCGGAGTCCTGGGATGGAGCCCTACCTACATCGGGCTGCCTGCTCAGTGGTGAGTCTGCTTCTCCCTCTCCCACTCCCCCTGCTTGTGCTCTCCCCTCTGTCAGATAAATAAATAAATCTTAAAAAAAAAAAAAATCCCCCCTTTTTTTGGATATGGTGAAGAATTGTGCTCTAAAGAAGGGGCAGAAGGTAAGTTTCTCAGCAGCTATTATATTCCTATGCATGGTATTGAAGTAGTCTTTCTGAAGAGTCAGATTATCTGATACTCATACAATTAGAGGTTTGAGAGTCTGTGTTTCTGCAGTGACTAATTCTGGCATATTCTTAGGCCAGAGTGGCCTGCTTTCTTTTATATGCCTTCGGAGTGGCTCTTGGTCACTCGTTAAATTATTGTTTGCCAGCATCCCCACTAGTGCATAGTTTATTTTATTTCTCTTCTATTTTGGTGATCTTGTTGTCCCTATGGATGAAGTGGTTTGTGGCTTCCCTTTTTATCCCACTACCATTAGGACCTGGTCATTTGCCTTACGGTGCTGGTGTCTCCTGGACTCTGGCTGCTGTCAGCATCACCTGGGGGAACTTAAAGACCTGCTGTCTGGGTCCTGCCCCCAGAATGTGGTATTACCTTACCAACCCCTTTCTCTCCTTGGAGATTGAGAACACTCAGGGGTCCTCGAAATGTGTTTGAGAGAAATGCTGGTGCTCTCCGCTTCCTGGGATCCACCACTCTGGAGACAAAGATGAGTTGTCATAATTTGCCAGAAGCTTAAGGAGAGATCTGTGGTTAAAATGATGAAATGTCAAGGAGGTGGAAATTTGAACTTTATATGGAGAGGAGAGAGAAGTTGATGTGCAGAAGGTTTTGTCTGCAGTGCTAAACTTCCTACAACAAATCTAGTCCGCATTCACTGAGCATCTGTTGTGTGAGTAGTGAAAAGAACCTCGGGGGCACCTGGGTGGCTCAGTCGGTTGAGCATCCACCTTCAGTTCAGGTCATGATCTCGGGGTCCTGGGATTGAGCCCCTCATCGGGCTCCCTGCTCAGCGGGGGGTCAGCTTCTCCCTCTCCCTTTGTGTTCTTTCTCCCTCTCTATCAAATAAATAAAATCTTTAAAAAAAAAAAAAGAAGAAGAAGAAGAAGAAAGAACCCCAGGATGAAATTCAAATGCGAGTTGGTACTGTGGTGCCTGATGGGCATTTTGGGTGGAGGAGCCAAGTGGCAGATGGATATTTGGGCTGAGGTGGAAGGCTTAGTTTGTTAATAATCTATATGGCCACATCCAGGTACACCTACTGAACATCAACTGCATCAATTGTGAATTGACTTCTTGAAAATCCTTGTGTAACTAAGTGTGTGGGGCAGGGGAAGGGTACCCTTTTGTGGCTCTTGGTTATAATTCTTTAGAACCTACACTCTGCTAGTGGTCTGAAGATTGGGGTAGGATTGGCTACCCATTTCTGTCTGAATGTTCTTAATAGGTTCTCAATACATTGACCATTCCTAAGACTATCTGGGGGCCCTCTAATGAAAGTAGAGAGGTTCCTACGTGTTAAGAAGGAAGTCCCCTGGGTGTTGGTGGAAAAAACATTGCCCTTTTTTCCCTCAGAACTCACTGATGCCAGCGCATGCCTTTGGGGAAAGGGAAGTTGAGGTAAAGATTGAGAACAAGTTAGTTTTGCTCAAAAATCATTGCCTGAAGAGCCAGTTTGTTCCCATGTGAGCACTAGAAATAAGCTCTGTCCCCAAGGTCAGAAGTAGGTATGACCCACTTTTCATTGTAAGTATTTTGCAAATGGGTAAGTTGTGGGTAACTGAGACTGATTAAGTGAGAATGGGGAGGAATTTGCATGTGTTCAGTGAATATTTAACTGAACCTCTGCTTTATTAAGGGAGAACACAGTTCTGAAAGCTTCAGGTAGAATTCCTGTCTCAGGGACGCATCTCAAAGCCGTTTAAAAAATACTCCTGGAAGACATTGGAAAAAGAGGCTACTGTCTAGCACAGGGCATGCTTTTGTTTATTGATATAAAAAGATAATAAGACTTGTGTGTGAGTCTACAAGTGTTTTTTCCTTTATTGGTCACCAAGCAATGGAAAGGATGACAGATACTGAGATTTTGAGAAGTTCCCCACAGGGTAAATAAGTAACCTTGAAATGCCAGCAAAGGACATTGCTCTGGGGGAGGGGGTGCATGGTGCTTTGGGCACTTGATTTCTTTTCTTTTCTTTTTTTAAGATTTTATTTACTTATTTGTCATAGAGGGGAGAGAGCGTGCACAAGCGGGGGAGCAGCAGGTAGAGGGAGAAGAAGGCTCCCCACTGAGCAAGGAACCTGATGTGGGACTTGATCCTAGGATCCTGGGGTCGTGACCTGAGCCACCCAGGTGTCCCAAGACACTTGATTTCTTCTTGCAGTTGGTCAAAATGTTAATGAAGTAAACAGCCCAACCACATAATTTTGATGCTGCCATTTAATAGCTTTTATATTAAAGAATGCAGCAGATGGTATGAAGACTTTTTTTAAAGATTTTATTTATCTATTTATTTGACAGAGAGAGACACAGAGACACAGCAAGAGAGGGAACACAAGCAGGGGGAGTGGGAGAGGGAGGAGCAGGCTTCCCGCGGAGCAGGGAGCCTGGTGCAGGCCTCAATCCCAGGACCCTGGGATCATGACCTGAGCCAAAGGCAGACGCTTAACGACTGAGGCACCCAGGCGCCCCATGATTTCTGTTCTTAATATGAATACTGAAGAAGGGGGAACAAGTCAATTACCATAAAATTTGGGGGAGCAGTAAGTTATTTTAAAATATACATATAATTGGTGCCGCCCCCCCCCTTTTTAAAAAATCAGTCCATTTAAACCAAAATACGGAATGATTCTGATGATGGGGTAGGAAGAGATTTTGATTTCTTTTACAAGGAACATTTAAATCGCAAGTTTGATTTGTACGTCATTGGTCTAAGAAACTGTCTTCAACTTGTTCATTTATTCTTTTTTTTTTTTTTTTTGACACTGCCTGAAACACAACGTTTTATTACTTTTATGTACAGAAAATTCAACAGCATCCACTCAGCCCAGTTTGGTGGCCAGTTCTTTAGCCTTTGCCTTTTCCAGCTTGGCGATGCGAGCCACAGACTTTGGGCCCAAGACGTTGCCTCCCCAGTGGCGGCGGATCTCGTCGTATCTGTCATTGTAGTTGGTCCTGATGGCCTCCACCAGCTTTGCCAGGGCTCCTTTGTCTTCCGGGTTGACCTGTGTGAAGGCGACAGTGGTGCAGGTCTTCCTGTGGACCAGACGGCCCAGCCTGGCCTTCCCCTTGATAATGCAGTAGGGAACCCCCATCTTACGGCACAGGGCAGGCAGGAAAACCACCAGCTCAATGGGATCCACAGCATGTGCAATCACTACCAGCTGAGCCTTCTTGTTTTCCACCAGGGTGGTGACAGTGTTAACCCCAGCTGGAAGGACAGGTAGCCTCTTAGTGGGGACATCCCCTTTGCCTGCAGCTTTCTTCTCAGCCCGGGCCAACAATCTCTGCTTCTTCTCCTGCTTTGTCTCTGGTCTGTACTTGTGGGCCAGCTTAAGCAGTTGAGTAGCTGTCTGGCGGTCCAAGGCCTGGGTGAACTGGTTAATTGCAGGAGGCACTTTTAGACGTTTATAGAGAATAGCCCTTTGCCGTTGGCAGCCAGATGTAGCGGGGCCATTTGACAAAGTGGGTGAGGTCCCTTTTGGGCTGGATGTCCTGTCCGATGCCAAAATTCTTGGGCCTCTTCTCGAACAGGGGATTGACCACCTTCTTGGCCTCCTGCTTCTTCACGACAGCAGGGGTCGGGCCACCTTCTTCCCCTTCGCCTTCTTCCCTTTCGGCATCTTGGGTTGCTGGAGGAGTGTTCATTTATTCTTAATAGTATTACTAAATAAACGAGTCATTCGGGAGCTTTTAAATATGGCTTGTTTGTACTGGCAAATTGGCAGATCCAAGAAACAGAAATAGGCTTTATTTTTTGCTGGTAACTTAAGAATCAAACTAAATAATAGGTGTTAAAGGCATAGATTTAATAGGTTTAAATTCTGATAGCAAATACCAGAATAAAAACCTAACTAGGTTAAAGGATTATTACATGAAAAGGAAGGGGACCAGTAAAAAAAAAAAAAGAGAAACCCAAACTGAAGGTAAATGTATGTTAAATACCTAAAGGCAGGAAAGCATTCTAAGATTAGAAGTGATACAAGAAACTTGTGCACGTTTTTCAAATTTTTAAGCAACCTCTACACCCAACACTGGGCTCAAACTCAGGAACCCGAGATCAAGAATCTCATGCTCTTCTGACTACAGCCAGCCAGGAGCCCCAAGAACTTGTGTATATTAAAAGGAGAGCAACTGGGGCACCTGGATGGCTCAGTTGGTTAAGCACCTGACTCTAGATCTCAGCGTTGTGGGTTCGAGCCCAGCGTGGAGCCTACTTTAAAGAAAAAAAAAAAAAAAGGAAAACAACTAGAAGAGAAATAGTTACTCCAAGAAGATCATAATAGGTAAGTACAACTTTTTAGAAGGAAGGCACAAACAGGTGAAGGAATGAAAAAGATGCAGATACCTTCCAAAGGGACAATCCAGCCGCTTAATGCAAATATACAGAAGTATATTCAGCCTGAGTAGTAAACCAATTAAAATGACACCAAAGTACTATTTTGGATAAGGAACAAAGTATGTACACCACACTCAATCTTTGTGGGTGGGAGAACATGTTTTGAACAATATCCAGAGCTTTAAATGTGGAAGAAACTTACCTCCAAGGACATGTCCTTTATCCTGAAGGTATGGATTGCACCAGTATGAATGGTCAGCAATAGGAGTTGGGGGTTTTTAGCCCCTTAATATTTATAAAATGTTCGTGATCACATTACAAAATGGTGTTAACTAAAATTAGCAGATCCTGAAGTTGCTTCAAGAAAAATTACTTAAAATAAGTAAACAATGCATAAAAAGATTATGGGGAGGAAGTAGAAATAGGCCAAAATATAAATAGTGGTGTTTTACTGATATGGTGGGACTGAGGCAAAATTTTTTCAGCTTTCTTGAGGAAAATTGATAGATAATGAACTGCATATATATTTAAAGCATACCAACATACGTTCAACACGAATTTCACCCATGAAAACATCACCATAGTCAAGGTTAGGAACATGTCCATCACTTTCTAACATCCTTCATTCTGTTTCCATGTCCCCAAGCAATCATTCATCCGCTTTCTGTCACAGTTTAGAATTTTCTTCTGTTTTCATCAGGTAGGAGACGAATTTAGCCATAAGTAACAGGCTTTCACTCTGCTCCTAAATATGGTGGCTTAAATATGCAACGTTTTAATCTCTCCTGTTTAAAGAACTTAGTCTGGAGATACTGATAGTCATTGGAGGCACCTTCAGCTTCACCCCACTGTACGGAGGTGTTGATGTTCATCCCTATGCCCAGAAATGGCTGCTGGAACTCAAGGTGACATATCTATATTCTGGACCATTGGAAGGGAACTGACATTCTCTGGCCTTTTGTAAGATTTCCCAGAAGGCTTACACAACACTCTTCTATCCACTGGCCAAAATCCGGTCTTACATATCAGTTGCAGGCGAGTTTGGTTTATTTATTTTTCCTTCCAATTTTTTATTTAAATTCTAGTTAGTTGGGGTGCCTGGGTGGCTCAGTCAGTTAGTGTCTGCCTTTAGCTCAGGCCATGATCTCAGTGTCCTGGGATGGAGTCCTTCACTGGGCTCCCTGCTCAGCGTGAAGTCTGCTTCTCCCTCTCCCTCTGCCCCTCCCCTCTGCTTGTGCTTTCACTCGCTCTCTCTGTCTCTCTCAACTGAATAAATAAAAAATAAATTTCATTTAGTTAACATACAGGATAATATTAGTTTCCGGTTTAGAATTTAGTGATTCATCACTTAACAACACCCCGTGCTTATCACGAGTGTCTTCCTTAATCCCCATCACCCATCTGGCCCATCTCAGCCACCTCCCTTCCAGTAACCCTGTTTGTTCTCTATAGTTTAGAGTCTGTTTCTTGGTTTGCCTCTTTTTTTGTCCCCACTACAGTCATCTGTTTTGTTTCTTCAATTCCACGTATGAGTGAGGTCCTACAGTATTTGTCTTTGACTGGCCTATTTCACTTGGCATAATACACTTTAGCTCCAGCCACATCATTGCAAGTGGCAAGATTTCATTCTTTTTGATGGCTGAGTAACATTCCTGTGTGTGTGTGTGTGTGTGAGAGAGAGAGAGAGAGAGAGAGAGAGAGAGAGAGAGAGACATCTTCTTTATCCATTCATCAGTCGATGGACATTTGGGCTCTTTTCATAGTTTGGCTATTGTTGATAATGCTGCTGTATACCTCAGGGTGCATGTATCCCTTCGAATCAGTGTTTTTTTGTCCTTTAGGTAAATACCTGCTAGTCAATTGCCAGGTCATAAGGTAGCTCTATTTTTAACTTTTTGAGGAACCTCCATACTGTTTTCCAGAACCGGCTGCACCAGTTTACATTCCCACCAACAGTGTAAGAGGGTTCCCGTTTCTTTGCATCCTCCCTAACATCTGTTGTTTCCTGTATTGTTAATTTTAGTCATTTGCAGGGTAGTTTTTATCCAAGTGCACTATAGCCTTAAATAAGGTAGACCTTTCTGTTACTTTTCATCTGATATTAGTAGAAAGTCAGTAGTCATGATAAGGGTAACTAGTCCTTTAGTAAACTTAAGTTGCCTGCGTGGTTAAAAAAGGAAACATTAGCACTTTACATGTTAAACAAAAGTGATAGATATTGTACCATTTAGCACAAAAATTAGGAATGGGCTGGAAGGCTAAGCAAAATTTAAAATTTTGTAAATTAAAATGTAAGTTCATCTAGACTTTCTGGACTGCTTTGGTTCCCTAACTTCTGTTTTTGTTCGATCCCTTTCCTAGACCATGTAACCTGCAGGAACTCCTTGCCATGCTGGGAAGTTGACCACAAGGAATGCTGAGAATGCCTACTATTTTATATAAGTTTATATAAACTAGCCCAGAAAGTAGATCAAGAAAATGTTGTTTTTTGTTTTTTTAAATTACAAATTACTGTTACAAATATGGAAATGGAAGAACAAAATTTAGTTGTTGTGCCCAAGATCCCAGATCTCATTAACCATAGGCCTTCTATATTCGTCAGTAAGAATTAGCGGTCCCTGTTTACCAAGGGCACTGAAAATGGCACTTTCTGTAAATAATGCTTGAGGTTTGGGTGTCATTCTTTCCATTTTGTAGAGAGAAAACTTTGCTTGAAAGAGATTAAGTAACCCTCCAGAAGTCACACTAGCAATGAGTAGAGGAATTGCAGTTTGAACCCAAAACTGATGGTCACCTCTCATTTGGGAGGCAGCTGTGCTCCCGCCTACTCCCTTCTCATGTATTTGCAAATAATACACACAAATGTGATGAAAAATGGTTGGAAGAATTTTAATACATCATGACCCAATAATTATTTTTCCCATGCTGTCTTAATTAGGATCCTTTGTTGCAGTTGAATGAAAGGAGATGAATAGTCTCAGGTGACTGGGTAGGAGAATATGGATGGATCAGGCTTCAGGTGTCCAGGGTCTCAGACCTTGATGCCAGCACTCTGTCACTTAGCTCTGCCTCTCTCCGTGGTGACCTCATTCTTGCTGTTGAACATGGTTGGCATGCATGGGCATCTCTTCAGTCCTGCACTGTTCCAGCAAGCCATTCTCAGGGAAAGAGTGAGTTTCCTTTCTCCTCTCCTCTTCCCTTTTGGGGTGGAGGGAGAGTTTGGAACCTCCATTTGTAAAATTTCAGGGTAGGGCCCTTGATTGGCTTGGCGTCCTTCATTCCTCCTTGGGCACCATGCCTGGATGGTAGTGAAGCGTCCGCTGGGCCAAATGAATAAGCATGAACACGTCCCAAAAGTAAAGGCCACTAGCCACACCAAATCTGCAGGCAGATTTAAGTTCTTACCAATTTTACACCACCTTTAATGAGTATCAGTGACCTTTTACAATATATCTGAACTCAGTACAACTTGGGACTTTTACCAGCTTTTGTTTAGAAAAAACTTGTAGGAGCTCCATTCCCTTTCTTCAGCCAGGGATGTTTATCCATTATTAAATTACAAGTGTCAGATGTACAGTTGACTGTGAACCACAGTTTCTAAGTTATAACTCTGAGAGACTACTTGTCTATATTTAGCTTGAGAGTCTTAGTTCTAGAAAAAACACCCAGAAGTAAATTCTCCCAATTAATTCTATTTAGTCCTGTAAAAAGAATTTACTATGATGAGGGTCTAGAGCTACCGACAACAAAGGAAGCCTGAGAGATGTTTGTAGTGATCTCATCAGTGTTCTAAGGGTGACCAGTCTTCCTGGAAGTATAACATTTTGGCCACTTTTGTAATTAGAGCCTTTCATAAGGTGCACTGATCCCCTGGGATGGGGGAGATACCCATAATCAAGATTAAGGATATGGTTGCTCTCCACATAAAGAGAGCCTTGATTATTTCAGTCACACTTAAGACACCATTGATTGTAATATGCACATTTATTTTATATACACCTAACAAAGGAAGAAGCCCATTGACAGTTTTAAGATGAATCATAGTTTCAAAGGTATTAAATGTGATAAAATTACACTTTAGAGTGAACTACAGTAGTTCCCATATCTGGTTTTGTGGTCTGTGAGTTTATGGGTGACATTTGCATTCTGTCATCTTCTGCCTATCAAGACACTTCTTTTCCTTTTTTTAAAGATTTTTTTTTCCCAGTTCATTTGACGAGAGAGCGAGCACATGCACGCATGCACACAAGCAGGGGGAGCAGCAGAGGGAGAGGGACTAGCAGACTTAGCACTGAGTGGTTTGCTGGATGCCAGGCTCCGTCCGGGACCCTGAGCTGAAGTCAGAAGCTTACGTGACTGAACCACCTGGGCACGCCCATCGAGCACTTCAGTAGCAGTCATCTGGCTGCCCCGTGCCCCCCTGCAGACATCATTAATCTCTTTTGTGCTCTTTCCTACGAAACCCAGGTGGCCTCCACCTCCCCTGTACTGAGTGGCCAGTACTCAGCACTCAGCTGGCACGCACTGATTGGCCTGCCCAGATTGAGACCTTCAGTTTTCAGATGTTTGATTGGATCCGTTAACATCTAAAAGATAACTTTCTTCCCCTCAAGCCCCATGCTTATTGGATAATTTTTTATTATCCGTCCTTACTGCAAATTGAATGTTTCTGTTTTTGAAATTTATTCATCCCTTTTACCTGCTGTCGTTTCCCCACCCCACCTGCCTCTCGTTTCCTTCAAATGCCCTGTGTAGATAATGGGAACTAGTTTGGCAGGTCCTGGTCTGCGCATCTTGGAATGCAGCGCTTGACGGGACTGTGTATGATTCGGAAAAGAAAGCTCTATTTTTTGTCTCTACACATAGGGCTTTTATGACTCTGAACCCTAAGAATGATCCTATCCTTGCACACTTGGGGATCCCTCAAATTACAGTAAGGGCTTTGTACCCCTTCTACCTGATTGAAAAATGGAAGAAACAGTTCTTGTCCTAGAATGGGAATTACAGTCCTAAGGGCCTGCTAGAGACCTGGCAGGAAACATCGAGGGAGCAGGCCTGCTAGGAGACGGTAGGGGGAGAAGTGAGTAGACAGACATTTGCTGTGTAAACCCACTTGCTACACAGAGGGGGTGGGGGTGGTCACTGTGCTCTCCTGCCAGTTCTTGCCCTGTAGGAATGTAGGCCTGTTACTTCCATTTCTTCTGTTTTTTATGGAGAATCAGTTGGGTAAGTAATATGGCATTGGTATAAATAGAAAGCATTTTGCCACCTCTGCTTTCCATTGAGGAAGCTAAGAAATAAACGGACAAAGGCTGTGTTGCCTTGGTCGCGTATTGACTCATTAATGAGCTGGTGCTCATTAATGCCGACACATCTGAAGATGGGATGTTTGGGTTACTAAGTTCTCTCCATCGTGACCAACCCTTTCACACGCTTGCTGTGTGGTGCTGGGTCACAGCACTTCCAACCACAAATCCGGACGTTGGCAAAGGGGACTTCCTTCTTCCGTTTGACTTTCTGTTCTTAGCAGCAGCAGTTTGTCACCCAGCAGCAGAGGGTTAGCTCCAGTTCCCAGCTTCGGCCGCTTCCAGAATGAGGTGGGCACAGTCCCTACCTATAACCCCTACTCTGCTCTCTTTGTTCTCCTGGCCCAAGGGTGGTCGCTGCCGACTGCAGGCATGGTCTGTCTGTCATCCTCTGTGTGCCCTTTGCCCTGGCAGTTCTCCACTAACTGTTCAACCCCATTTTCTACGTTCAATTATCTCTGTTTAAGTATCTAGCGAGATTTCCCATCTTCTAAATCAACCCTGACCACCTGAGATGTTTGGAATCTGCCAAGTCCATCATGAGACCTGCTTATATGCTTTTACTGATGGGTCAGTCTAATTTTTTTTATCTTTTGGTAATTTCGATAGTTCCATCTGCTTCAATTTGGTGGCTGCTCTTTCCTAGGGCTGCTATAACAAATGACTATAAACTGGTGACTTAAATAATAGGAATTTATTCTCACATAGTTCTGGGGGCTGGAAGCCCAAAAATAAAGGTGTCAGCCAGGCTGTGCTCTCTGAAGGCTATAGGGAAGAATCTTGCCCTTCTTTTTCCAAGCTTCTGGTAGTTGCCAGCAATCCTTGGTTTTCCTCGGTTTGTTACACTTACATCACTCCTAATTTCTGCCTCTGCCTTCATGTGGTCTTCTTTCTGCATGCCTGTCTTCACATGGCCTTAAGTGATTTTCAGTCACTGGATTTAGGACTCTTCTCTAGTCCAGTCTGACCTCCTCTTAACTAATCAGCCTGAATGTGGGGGAGACAATATTTAACCCACTATAGTTACCTACTGCTTTGATGAATATGGTTATGGCCGTAGACGTTAGCAAGTGTAAATATAGAGATCGTTCCTGCTACAACCCAGTGGCGAAGTATCATGGGCTATGTACCTAACCCCCACGTAGTGTGCTATGTAATGACACTTGGGACAGGGTAGTAAAGGTGGAACAGAAACATGGGAAGGTGTCCTTCACTGCCAGTTTCAGGAAGATAGTGTCATCTGATTTGGGTTTTTGAAATTTAGGGTGAATTTGGAAGAGAAAGCATTCCAGGCCATGGATAGTCCATGAGCATTCTTGATCAGCCCAAGTGCCACCTCTGATCTTTAGGCCTCACAGGGATTGGGGCAAAGAATGCCAAGAGCAGTTAGCCACGGCAGCCATGGGTGGTTTGGGGGCAGCTGCAATGTGTGTGTGACTTTCGTGCCATTGGCGTGTCTTGTAGACTGAGAGGATTAAGGGGGGGGCCAGTTGTAAGTGACAAATGAGTCACAACTGTTGAAAATCATACTCGTACAAATAAGTCTGCTCATGTATTGTTTCATTCCATTTCTGTGAACTATCCAGAATAGACAGAAGTGTAGAGACCAAGCAGATTATGGTTGCCATGGGGGAGTTGGTGGGGAGATGGAGAAAGACTGCCTAATGGGTATGGAAGCTTCCTTTTGACGATGGTAGCGTTTGGAGCTAGGTGGTTGTGATGCTTAGACAATATGGAATGTGCTAAATGTCAATAATGGTACATTTTATGTTCTACCTATTTTACCACAATTTAAAAAGCAAAATGGGTCAGGAAGTGTGCGTGGGCCTAGGTACATGACTGTACCTGCATGACAGGAGCTAGGTGGGATGAAGGGAAAGGATGCCTGTGGTCTTACTGCAAGTGTTTCTCAGCTGAGCACTGTTGGTGATGTTTTACTCTATGAACTGCTGTGCTGAGCTCCTTCCATGTATTATCCTGTCTTTTCCTCCTATTGGCCGAGGTTGCAGAAGGCCAGGCACTTGTCTGGGGCCTTGCAAATAGTAGGACATGGAGCTAGGGTTTGAAGCTGGGTTGGCCGACGCCTAGAATGACTATCCAGCCTGCTTTCCCCAAGATGGCCTCAGCTGTAGTTGTGGTCCACATGCTGGAAACCCTCACTCCAGGGCACACTCACGGTTGGTCACCTGTGAGCGATTCCTAAGCTCCAAACCCTGTGCGCTTCTCTAGGCCCCTCCTGATGTGGGACATAATAACACCCTTAGACCTGTTGCACCATCGGCAGTTTGGAATCCCTGATTTAATACTTCAGTATCTCAAAGAAATCCTTGTGGCTTTTCAAGACACATCATGTAATATTGATGAAAACACTGGGCCTTCTGTCTTGATTAATTTTTTATGAACAATAATACGCCTGATTAAACTGGCTGATTTACCGAGGGCTGGTGGTACAGAGTAGGGTGTGTGGTGGTGCAGGAATGGTCTGGCAAGCGGACTGACCACAGGGCACGGTGTGCGTGGTTCTGTGGCAGATCAGACAGTATCCCCAGTGTCACTTGGGGTTGGAATGAACTGTGCTGCTGATGACATGACAGGAACATGATGGCTACCTGCTGGCCTGCAGCAATGACACACCTTGACCTGAGTGCTGTGCTGGCCTGCCGGGTTTTCCCACGTGGCCAGGAAGGCCAGAAAGTCTGTGGGGAGCTGGTTCGTGTGCCAGTCCCGTCCTCGTTCCCGCTTTTCGGCTTGGACCCAACTACACTGGTTTCATTGTGTCGGAGTAGCTCTTAAGAGTGCTGACGTTGACCTACGTGTAAGTGCCATTTCCCATAGGAAGGAACCCAGCACTTGGCACGGCCCCTTCGGCTATGTCAGACAGGTGCCATGCTCCCCTTGCGTGCCTGCTTTCTTTCCAGGGAAGTGGATCAAGTGGTCTCGGGGGCCCAAGGTGGTAGCTCTTCGGGTTTGCGACAAGCAGACTTAAATGTTTTGCTTGAGGAGTGGAGGTCCTTCTAACGCCATGACCTTGCTCTTGCTTTTCCAGCTGAGCATCGAGCAGGCCCAGACGGTGGCAGAGCAGGTAGAGATGAAGGCAAAGGTGGTACAGTCGGAGGTCAAAGCCGTGACGGCAAGGCACAAGAAGGCCCTGGAGGAGCGGGAGTGTGAGCTGCTGTGGAAGGTAAGGAGTGCTGCCCACCCCCACCCCGGGCCTCTTGGCCGGCCAGCAGTTTTTCAGTGAACTGCAGCAAAACCACGAGGATTCTCAGGTCAGATCCCAGATCCTGGCTTGGAGTGGAGAACAGTTGGAGGTTTTCCATGAAGTGTGTTGGCAGGAAGATGCAGGGCTCCCTGTAACACACTGGGTGCCATCTGAGCACTAAAGCCACAAGAAGTCTTCTCAGGACGGCACCCAGGACTGGAAGGAGCCTCACATTTTATGTTGCGCATACTCAGGGAGACAGAAGGGGGCGCAGTCGAGACTGTTGTTATGAAAGCAGGCTGCTGGGAAGTATCCTTATTTTTTGGTGTCCTGCCTGGTTGCACTTCCTGCCCCCTTGTGGAAAACCACTAGGGAGGGCAGTGAGCAAATGCCCTTTCTTCTGTTGCAGCAGGAAAGAGTGCTGAGCAGACTGGTGTGCTGTTTAGAGAAATCAACTGAAAAGATGACTTTCCCCACTCAAGTCCTCATCCCAACATTTTCTTCTCTGGTCTTTACCCCCTGCCCCAGGAAGAGGGGAGAAAATGCCTGTGAATGGGCCAGTACCTCAAGTCAGTTCAGCTCCAAAATGACATTTTCTTAATGCGTGAATAAGACCATACACATAGCTCATTAAAAAGGGTGCACTTAGGTGTGTGCATGCTCCTTTTAATCATCTAAACTATGCAAAAGTAGAGATGAGGTCTCCATTTCTGAAAGTGATCCTCACCAATCACTATGCCCTAAAATGTTCTGGAAGGCTGTGTTGGGTTTTGCTTCGCATTTTCCATTTATTTAGCACGTAACTAACTGCTTTCTGCCTTTGCTGACCTCTCGAGGAATATGGCTCAGTTACCTTTTGACGAGAAGAGAACGGTCCTTGGCTAGAAAAATTCTTTAAGATTTAATTCAGCATGTATTTTATGCAGGCACCTTTGCAGGCCTGACATGGTTTCCAGACACTCACATGCCCCCGTGGTCTGCCAGGCTCATGCCACCCACGAATGTTAATTATAACTGAAAGGGGCCCACTTTGTGCAACCTGAGAGCTCCCTGGTGAACTCTGCCACAAACTTGCTCTTCTGGATTTGCTGATGAAAAGGCCTTTGTGGAAAGGAGTTTCTGCAGATCTCACCTTAGGTACCCTCCCTCCTGTGAGGCCAACTCCTGTCCTCTCCCTAAAGGCAGTTCTCTTTCAGGAGGCATGGGGAGCAAGTTTTTAGTCTTGGAGAAGCAAATTTGGAAGAAGAGTCAGTCTCTCTGTGTAATATACTTTGTTTCTACATTTCTAAAAACTCATTCTGAGATAACCTCCAAAATACGCATGCTCATTCTGGACACACCCTCAGTCCCATTTGTCTTTACTTTTTATTTAAATCCTGTAGGACTCCCACTCTCTTTTACTAATTACTGACTCTTCTGCCCCTCCCAGCAAAGCTTTCCTGCCTGTCTTCTGCCCGGCCACGTCCTTGTTACACATCTTTTTTCTTGCACTCCCCATTACTGAAGATATTTGAGTGCCAGGTGACCCAGTTTTGGGTATCTAGATGCACTTCTTCATGCTTGTGGCTTACAGATTTCCAGGGGACTTGGTGACCTCGTGGGATTAGCTGCAACCACCTAGTTGAGGAATCCAGACCAAAGCCCAGAGGTTTGGCCCAGTGCAAAAACCAAAGGACAAAGCTTCTCTTTGATCTGTCCCCACATGGGCCCCTCTACACGTACGTGTCTTGCTTCCAGAGTGGACAGATGGAAAAGTATGACTGGGTCAAAAATCCCATCATCACCCCCCTTCCCGAGGGAAAATCTGACTGAAATCCAGGCCTTATTCTGAAGTAGACTTTCTGTGGCGTTCTGATGAGTAGAGCCCTCAGCAGTCCTGGTTCTCTCTACACGATGGCATGAATCAGCTAGATGACTCATTTCTCCCCTTCACAGGGGAGATCACTTCGAATTGGTGGTCTTTGACTAATTTAATGCACAAGAATGGGTAAGTGGCTCTGTTTCATTCGTCACATACAATCCCACATTCCCAAATCGTGGGTTTCAGAACCTCAGAAGCAGAATTACGCAGGTCAGAATTCAGGTTTCTGTGTTACAACAATTTAGATTGAGAGGGCTCCTCTGGAGATACTAGAGGCCAGTGGTTTCCAGGGACTTACCGTTTCCAAATTTGGGGGCTGTGTGGCCTTTCGGGCTCCCTGTGAAGACAAAAAACCACGAAGAGGACTGTGGGATGTGTGGCAGGCCAGGGGGGTACAGGTTGTAATCTTGAATTAGGTTCCCAACAAATCCCTTCACTCTTTCCACACACTGTCTTCCTTCCCTCTCCTCTCTCTGTCTCTCTCTCTCTCTCTCTCTGTCTCTCTCTGTCTCTCTCTCTCTCTGTCTCTCTCTCTCTCTGTCTCTCTCTCTGTCTCTGTGTCTCTCTCTCTCTCTGTCTCTCTCTCTCTCTCTCTCTCTCTCTCTCTCTCTCTCTCTCTCTCTCGGAGTGGGGCAGTGGGGCAAGGCAGGGATGGTAGAGTGGAGGAGGAATCACTGAAGAGATTGCAGGCTCTATAGCTCTGCTGAAAATTCAGCCCTTCAGGAGTGTAAGACCGGCCTTGTGCTCTAGTCCCCTGGGAAGTGCTGCTGGTGAGGGCCACATTCTCGACCTGTCACTACGCACCTCCAGGGCCTGGCACAAAGCAGATGCTCAGTAAACATTTGTTATATGGCTGTGCTTAGCTTTTATGTTTTATTTCTAAGTGACAGGAATAGTAAAAGAACTCCCTCTGTCTTCGCCCAGATGTACTGATTATTTACATTTTGCCCCATTTTCTCCCTACTCTGTATGTGATTGGTGTGTTGGAGACAGGATGCCTCTTTACCCCCAAACGCTTCTGTGTTTGTTCCTTCTGAGCAAGGGCAGTCTCGTCCATCGTCAGTTACTTTGTTTTTGCTTGCTTCAAAGCCTCCGTCCTCTCTCCCTGCTCTCCCCTCTCCAGGTAGAGAAGATCCGCCAGGTGAAAGCCAAGTCCCTGTACCTGCAGGTGGAGAAGCTGCGGCAGAGCCTCAACAAACTTGAGAGCACCATCAGTGCTGTCCAGCAGGTCCTGGAGGAGGGCCGGGCGCTGGACGTCCTGCTGGCCCGGGACCGCATGCTGGCCCAGGTGCAGGAGCTGAAGACCGTGCGCAGCTTCCTGCAGCCCCAGGAAGACGACCGCGTCATGTTCACACCCCCCGACCAGGCCCTGTACCTCGCCATCAAGTCCTTCGGCTTCGTCAGCAGCGGGGCCTTTGCACCGCTCACCAAGGCCACGGGTGATGGCCTCAAGCGGGCCCTCCAGGGTAAGGTGGCCTCCTTCACCGTTATTGGCTACGACCACGATGGGGAGCCTCGCCTCTCAGGGGGCGACCTGATGTCAGCTGTGGTCCTGGGCCCCGATGGCAATCTGTTTGGTGCCGAGGTGAGCGACCAGCAGAATGGGACTTACGTGGTGAGCTACCGGCCACAGCTAGAGGGTGAGCACCTGGTGTCGGTCACCATGTGCAACCAGCACATCGAGAACAGCCCCTTCAAGGTGGTGGTCAAGTCGGGCCGCAGCTACGTGGGCATCGGGCTCCCGGGCCTGAGCTTCGGCAGCGAGGGCGACAGCGATGGCAAGCTCTGCCGCCCCTGGGGCGTGAGTGTGGACAAGGAGGGCTACATCGTCGTGGCCGACCGCAGCAACAACCGCATCCAGGTGTTCAAGCCGTGTGGCGCCTTCCACCACAAATTCGGCACCCTGGGCTCCCGACCCGGACAGTTTGACCGGCCAGCCGGTGTGGCCTGCGATGCCTCCCGCAGGATCGTGGTGGCCGACAAGGACAATCATCGCATCCAGGTCTTCACGTTCGAGGGCCAATTCTTGCTCAAGTTTGGTGAGAAGGGAACCAAAAACGGGCAGTTCAACTACCCTTGGGACGTGGCGGTGAACTCTGAGGGCAAGATCCTGGTCTCTGACACCCGCAACCACCGGATCCAGCTGTTTGGGCCCGACGGCATCTTTCTGAATAAGTACGGCTTCGAGGGGGCTCTCTGGAAGCACTTTGACTCCCCCCGGGGTGTGGCCTTCAACCATGAGGGCCACTTGGTGGTCACCGACTTCAACAACCATCGGCTCCTGGTCATCCACCCCGACTGCCAGTCTGCGCGCTTCCTGGGCTCCGAGGGCACTGGCAATGGGCAGTTCCTGCGCCCACAGGGTGTGGCCGTGGACCAGGAGGGGCGCATCATTGTGGCCGATTCCAGGAACCACCGGGTGCAGATGTTCGAGTCCAACGGCAGCTTCCTGTGCAAGTTTGGTGCCCAAGGCAGTGGCTTTGGGCAGATGGACCGCCCCTCTGGCATCGCTGTCACCCCCGACGGGATGATCGTGGTGGTGGACTTCGGCAACAATCGGATCCTCATCTTCTAATCCCGTTCTCTAGGCTTCCGTGTTTGGGCTGTGCGTGCGTCTCTCTCTCTCTCTCTCTCTCTCTCTCTCTCTCTCTCTCTCTCTCTCCTTTTGAATTTCAAAGAAGAAACAGTCTCAGGGAAATTTCTTTTTTTCTTTTGTTTAAAGAGAACAAGAAGAGTACAACATTGCTTAAGTCCTACCTCATCTTTATTTTTTTACAGATGAATGTACTTATCTTTTCTGCAGGGATTGAGCCTGTGACGTGATAATTTCTATCTACCTCATAAATCTTTACATTTCCTTCTCCAGCAGGCCCTCTGCCCTCCTCCCCACCCTCACTCAGTGGAGTTCACGTTCCCCTCTGACCCTTTGTGGGGCGTGATATGCACAAGCCTGGCGTCTCTGTGGCTGGGGCGGGGGGAACTGGATGGGTGGTGGGGTGTATTCTGTAGATTGAGCCAAGGAAACATGAAAGAACTACTAAGTAAAAAAAAAAAAAAAAAAAGAAAAACTATAAAATGTGGAAAAATAAGATTTAAAATGCTGAATTATAGAGTATTTGTGTTCTGGAGAATACTGTGTTTATGGGATTAGATTGTGTTGTGATCTTGATCTTTTTAGGAAATCTTTTTTTTTTTCCCCCAATGCTGCAACAGAGAACTTTTCTGTGTTCTCCTCTAATACCTCAGTGTGTTTATCATCCTGTTCAGCATCTTTTCTTATTCTTAGAAGATGTGGATGTGGCTGTGGCTTGCTAGCCAAGAAAAGCAGACTATTCTATTCATGTTTTAGGGTATGTAATCTTTGCTTCTTTTAAGGGATGGGGTGTGTATGTGTAGTGTGTGTGTGTGTCTGAGCCATCTTATACCAAAATAGTAAAGCTGAAGATCATACACCACCACCCAAAGAAACTTTTCTTTTCACACTTTGGTTTCTAAAAAATAGATGTAGCTTAGGATTTTCAATTAAAACTATTCTCAAAAGTTAAGTATTTTTAGTTTGTTATCGGTTATAAAGTTCAGTGGATGGAAGGAGAAAATCAGCCTCATTCTCAGAGGGTGTCAGACCTGCCCGGCCTGTGGACTTGAGTGTGGGCAGGCGGGTGGGCGGGCGTGTGCCAAGGTGGTCCATAGAGAGCATAAGAAAGCAACAGGCTACCCCCAAACTCTGCGGGAGGGCAGAGGTCAGTCCCTGACCTCTGCTTGAATGTTGTTCTGTTAATAATGCTAGGTGTTTTTTTCTGAACTTTTCCTTTAAAAGCACAATTTTTACCTGCTTTGGAAGTTCAGGGAAATAGAATGTTTGACAGTCAAATGACTAGGAACAGCCCATCCCTACATCCTCTGCTCGGGTCACTTCTACGGAGTGGTCTGCTCCTGAGACGTGCAGTAGGACCTCATGGTTAACATGAATTTTCTCCCCAAAGGCCTTTGAATGTAAAAGATTTGTAAACCAAATTGCCCCAACCCAAAATGTAGGCTGTAATATTTTTTGTTACACCTCTGTCTCGGTACCAAAGAATGAAAATTTAGCCAGGCTCCCGCTGCAGAACTGTGGGATGGCATCCGTCACTTTACAGGGTTGGTTTGTAGTAAGCTGGACTTGGGTACAGAGCCTTGTGCTTCTGGACATTATCTATCTTTCACATGGAAAGTAGGCATAGCTAATATCCTGCTTGTGAGAACCTATTTGGGTCCCTACATTCTCCAAAGTACTGAGGAAGAACCACATTCCGGAGTAGCACACCTCAGGAGCCCAAGGTGCTCTCAGACGGCGGGGGCTTGCTTCCAGGGAAACCTCTTGTTCAAACAGAAGGACTAACGTCAGTTTCTGTTCCTGTATTTCAGAGAAACTCCCCTTGCAGTAGAGATGTAGTTTTAAATGAACCGAATGAAGTGACACATGGAGCAATTTGTTTTTGTCATCCCAAAAGAAAAGGAGTTGATGGGGGTGGTGTAGCAAGTCAGTCAAATTGGTTTTCTCGTTCAGCTCTTTTGGACATTTACCACTTCAAGGCACCCTGTGTCCTCCCCATTGCTTTAGTTCCAGGGTTTCTGAATGACCAAAATGGGAAAAAACTCACTTCATAAAGGAGAACCGCATGCAGTAAAGGATCCAGAAATTGGAAAGTCGCACCAGACGGCTGCCTCCCAGCTGCTGTTTCAGGGCAAGGAGGCGTCAGGAAATCTTGTTTTGTAAACCCGCCTTTTCTTTTATTGAAGCCTTTAATTTTGAATCCTTCCCCAGTTCCTGTTTGGTTGCCTTTTATTTGCCCCTGGGTTCTAAGTTCTTTGGTAAAGAGTTTGTGTAATTAAACATTTTTATTGTTTTTTATTTTGGAAATAACTTGGTGCTGGTCTTCCTCCCCTCCTCACCCCCCAACCACCCAACAAACCACCCTTTAAACACCAAAGACAACTGGTTTTAAATGCTTACAAAATTTTATTGAAGAAACGGATCTTGAAAATTCTTACAAGTGTTCTCAGAAACCTGGGATGAGTTACTTCAGGTAGTCACTACCTTTGATTCTCCCATCTTCACACTGATGGGTCCTTCCCAATGTCCCTGTATGTGGGGGAATTGTGGGACCTGAGTGAGAGATTTTCTTGCTGAATAGTGGTAACGTAAAACTGTAGTTAGCATTTCTCTGTGGATTTGGTTGTAAGGCCAGGGTTTCCACACTTGACTGAAATGATCAGGTCTTAATTAATAGACTGACCGGTTTGCAGGCTCAAAGCTAGTAGGTCCTCCCCTGAAATGAGCGTGTAGGTGCGTGATGCGGCCTCTGCCCTCTGTGGTGGTACATCTCCCCACCTTTCTGCACCCAAAACTGTGCACCACTGCCATTTGAGAAACATGGTCACACTTGGGAAGCTTTTGTTTTTAAAACACTGGCCATCTGTGGCTGCCCGTGATTGACTCCTGACCCACAGGGATTGGTGCGAAGCACTTTGGAGTGTGTTTATTGTACGATGTAGAAGGCTCCAAATCAAAGAAAGAGGAGGAAAGCCAACATTTGGAACTCCGGTGTGAGTGAGGCTGTTCAAAATTGGGGATTTTAACTGGGTATCTCCTGCCTCTTAGGTGGTGCTAGGGTAGGTAAGAATTGGGTGGACGAGGAGGGTCTTGAACACGGTGAAAAGATAAGGTTGTGGGTACTGCGAGGGAAGAGTATAAATTGTTTCTGTTAAGTAAATGTGGTATTCAGACAATAATCCCCACGTGTGTCCGATCTGGTCAGGTGGCAGGGTGGCGCGGGGTAGAAGGTCAGTGTGTGTTTGGAGATGCCGATTGGATTTGAATATGTAAGTTTGGGTATTGAGATGGCTCAAGGAGATCTAAATAACCCATAGGTGCAAACCACTTTTGGTTGACAGAGTTAACATTTCCAAAGTGTTAATCTTTTAAAAAAGAAAAAATCATTTCTCTGTAAATTTGGTCCCAAGAAGCAATGCTGTCTCAGAAACCTCTGCTCTACGGTGGCTGGTAGGTGGCACATGAGTTGGCTGGAGCCCAGTGGCCCAGGCAGGACCCAAGTGTACTAATCTTTGATGGATGGATGCCCTTTTAAGTCTAACTTATTTGGGGAAACACCTACAGGGGGTACCATAAACAGAATCTAAATTGTGTGTTGGGGCCAAAAAAGTTGCCAGATGTCAGGCACTTTGTGATGGAGCTATAAGAGAATGGCTTGAGATTGGCTCAGTCTGTTTTATTCTAGTTAAGCCAAAGCTTAATAATTTGAGGAGGGAAGTCTTTTTAGGCTTGAAGCAGCAGAGTACTGTTGATGTATGTGTTGTCTTCCTCTTTGGAAGATTCTACAATTGCTGTGTTCTGGTAGATAGGGATATGCCAAAGTTATAGGCTTGTTTTTCTGTTTAAAAACAAAAATCCAGTGGTGCCAAAAAAGTATGTAGGGTATTTATTCAAAATATCACTCACTGATTTTCCAACAGTCTGGGGCTGTATAAAAGTCATAGTCTTGAACTTACTCGCCTGTGATGATATCCTAGAGCCAGGCCCTCCTGGGGCTCTCTCCCACTCTGGCTTCCGGCAGGCCAGGGGCTCAGGACACGCACCGCAGTTCCACACCACACCGTTTGCTTTCGTTTAGTTTCTACCTCACTTTTGGTGAAAGTCATCTACCTCATGTTAGCGTCTCATGGGTCTCTGAAAAGCATAGTATTAATCCACAGGAGAGTGGGTGGGAGTGGGAAGCGAGCTCTAGAAGAAAATGTTTTTATAAATCCAGAACTGACTTCTCCCAGGGGAAACATTTGATTGACTTGGAAACCAAATATTCCTGTACTCAGGCAAATGTCATCCTAAATCCCAAGTATTACTTAACAATCTGCCCCCCCACCCCCCGCAACTAGGAATTATGCACACCACTACCTTGTTCAGTATTAATGAAACTACTGGTTCATCTGACCTATTTGAGGACTTATCTGCAAATAAAGACCTTTAGGTCTCTTTTTCTCTTCAAGAGAAAAATATTTTATCTATATTTTGAATGTCTGCAAATCTACCCTTTTAGGAGCAATTCTAAGGGTCTAGTTGTTGGAAACATCAAGTATTTGAAGGGAATAAGAATCCTTTAGACTTTGGGATTGTAATTGTACCTTTTCTGGACCCAGCAGGATGTTAGTCACCATGACATTGCAACAAGCACTGCTTCACTGAGCAGGGACTGGTGAGGTGCGGTGCTCTTTTGTGTTGTGTTTAGTTTTTTTTCTACCAAAGGTAACACGTTGACGGGTTGTTCTTTCCTTTGTTGTTGTTGTTGTTGTTTTTAATTAAATACTTGATGAAGCTGAAGCACATTACCATGGTATACTGTATTGCCTCTCCACCTCTCTTGCTCCCCTAGATATTTTTTGTTCTGGTTGGAAGAGAGGGTCCTGAGACCACTGTAATGATTGCGGATTGGGTGAAAAATGTCATGGTGAAGCAGTACCTCAGTGATGTCTATTTTTAAAACTGATCTTACGGGTTAACAAGCCAGCCTGGTGGGATGTTTTCCATCCATCATTTAACCAGTAATGGTTCTAAAAGTTTTGTGTATCCACACGGTCTTAGACCTCCTTTTAATGATTGTATTAACTTACAAGCTCAGGTAGTATTTTTCTTAAGGCTCTAATCTCGGAGCACACTGACTGAATGTTAACGTGTGTAGCAAAGTGTTTACTTTCTTTAAATAACCAGCTCTGGAATAGTTCTTTATGTTTCTAGCAGTCTGTGTAGTTTTTCTTCAGAGGAAGATTTTTCACGTTTCTGGGTGTTCTTGTTTTCAGGGTGGTATGGTTTCTTTCCTTTTTCCCCCCATTCTTTTCCCCTAAACTCAATGCAGGTGAGAGGGTGGGTGGTGGGTAAGGGATGTTGTTTTTAACTAGCATGTTAGTTATAATTGGGTGGGTCGCAGGCTTGTTTTTTTTTTTTTTTTTTTTTTTTGGGGAAAGGTTAATGCAAAATTGGGAAAACTAAAATGGGCATATTCCCAGATGTTAGAATGACTAAACCTTTAAAAAAATTTTTTTTAATTTGTCCAAGGCAGACCTGATGTAAGGAATATGCACCACCAGAGTAACTCTCCGGGCCACAGAAGCTCCTGCAAGCCCTTCTGGGGTGCTGACTGCCTTTTGACACTTTTAAAAATGGGCACTGCAGTGGTGGTGCAGATCCCATCAATTAAATGAAGAATGGGGGATCAAAGATTTCCCCCCAAACCTTTAAAGTGGATTTTTGTTTGGGGTGTGTTTTTCCACCCTCTTGAATTTTTACTTTTAAATCTTAGATGTTATCCTGCGGGCTGCAGGCATGACAGGCAATGAGCAGGTGAAGAACCAATGGGAAAGTGTTTGAAAACTCGTGTGTTAGCTAACAAGGCTTCTGAATGTATCGCTGTGGTCCACAGAGAAGGCTGGAGAAGGTAGCAAGGAGATGCTGTATCAGCTACTGCAGCCTTAAAACAAAGTTGGTGTCTCTTTGGACTTTAAAATTGTTCCTATGCAGCTTATTTTATTTTTGTTTAATCAAATAAACAAGAGGGTTTTTCCATGGAAATATGTGTCTGTGTGATCCTTTAATACGGAATGAACAAGGGTGTGTGTATTGTGCTCCATGGAAAGGAAATCTGTGAGGAGGGTGGCCCAGAGGTTGAGCTCTGGTGGATGGGCCACCTTGGGTCCATGCAGGGTTTTCCAAAAAGGTGGATGCTGGCATTTTTTTTTAAAATAGAGGAAATGTTAAGTAGCCTTAAATGTTTTCATATCTGTACTTGTGGATTCTGGGGGAATTAGGGATCTGGCAGCCCCAGGTCTACCACCTTCTGAGGAGCTGAGGAGCAGATGTCCCTGTAGAGGGATGAGTGTTCCTATCTCGCTCACCCGCAGTTCCCTTCTCCACAGATGCCCCTGCTCTGCTGGGGCAGCCTCTGCCTGGGATGGAGGGGACCAACTTTGGGGTCTAAACTTGGCCCTGGGGAAAAAGTGAGCAGCTTACTTCCGTGGCCACTCTTTGGCAGAATACTGTAGAAGCCAGGTGGATCAAGACATCTTTTGACGGGCGCCTGGGTGGCTCAGTCATTAAGTGTCTGCCTCCGGCTCAGGTCATGATCCCAGGGTCCTGGGATGGAGCCCCGCATCGGGCTCCCTGCTCCTCTCTCCCTCTGCCTGCCGCTCCCCCTGCTTGTGCTCTCTCTCTCATCACATAAATAAAATCTTTTTTTTTTTTTAAGATTTTTATTTTTTCTTTATTTATTGAGAGAGAGGGTGATAGAGAGAGACCATGAGAGGGGGAGAGTCAGAGGGAGAAGCAGACTCCCTGCCAAGCAGGGAGCCCGATGTGGGACTCGATCCCGGGACTCCAGGATCATGACCTGAGCCGAAGGCAGTCGCTTAACCAACTGAGCCACCCAGGCGCCCCACATAAATAAAATCTTAAAACAAAAAAAAAAAGACTTCTTTTGAGCCTAGTGTGTTCACAGCTTACTGGGAGACATCATTTTTCATTGGAACGAAGTGTCCCCCAAATTAGCTCACCTGTTGTCTGTGTCTCCTCAGACAACCTCGTTTGACCTGTGGGCAGAGGTAATCAGTGCGCCATGGTCCGTGGCTTTCTCCTGTCCCATGTCCCTTTCCAGCTGTGATGAATGTTCACCGGGGTCTTACCCTCCGGTCCTGGAACCACTTGTTTAAGTGGCAAACATCAGTGCCTGGTGGAGGGAATCTCTGCACTTCCTGTACTTGATCCCATGTCGGTAGTGAGCATTTAAAGTGTTTTTTTTTGTTTGTTTGTTTTTGTTTTAGCTCCGTCGATACCTTTAGCTTTGAAATCGTGACACATCGTGAGTAGCAGTTTCCTGGAGACTCAAGCTAGGAATGTAACTTCATGGACCCTGAGCCCCGGGCCCTGTTCTCTGTTTCCTTTGCCCGGTCCCTCATTTCTTTCCCTCTTGCCCCTAACTGAACACAATGGGAGACATTCTCCAATGTCAACAGTTGGATGGGTGTACTTTTTTTCTTAAGGGAAAGGAATCAATCCTTTGAAAGACCCAGGTAAAGCTGCTAATAAAATGAGGTAGGACCCATTTCTGAGGGAAATGCAGAGAAGGAAAGCTCTAGAAAAATCGACACCTCATCTTTAGCTCCCACCCATACCCCCAGGGCCCTCAGTCTCTTCCAGTGAATGAGGTGGGCCTGGAAAGACCCAGACCTCTTGAGGGTAACTATGCTCCTTTGCAGCTGGCCACTGGGGCAGCCCTTCTGTAAAGTGAACAGCCAGTTATCACCTGACATAGAAGGTCATTGGAACCCACATACATTGCTGGTGAGATTGTAAAATGGTACAAACAGTTTGGGATCCATCTGGTCCTGTTGAGCAGGACCCAGCAATGCCCTCCTAGGTGTATATCAGAGAATCGAAGATCTGTCCACATAAAAACTAGTATGTGAATATTCATAGTAACATTATTCATAATAGCCAAAAAGTAAAATGTATGTCCTTACCATAGAATATAATTCAGCGATAAAAAGGGATGAAGTCCTGATAACATGTTATATGGACGATACATGTTAGATGGACGAACCAGTAAGATGTGAGAGAAGCCGACCAGGCATGATTTCACCTCCATGAAATAGCCAAAGTAGACAAACATATAGACAAAGTAGATTACTACTTGCTGGGTGCTAGGAGTTTGCTGTCAAGTGGCAGGGACTGCTATGGGTTTGTTTTTGTTTTTTTTTTAAGGTTTTATTTAAGTAGGACACCTGGGTGTCTCAGTCCTGTTAAGTGTCTGCCTTCAGCTCAGGTCTTGATCCCGAGGTCCTGGGATCAAGTCCTGGGATCAAGCTCCCTGCTCAGTGGGGAGTCTGCTTCTCCCACTCTCTCTGCCCCCCCTTATGCTCTATCTCAAATAAATAAAACTTAAAAAAATATTAATAAAGATAAAAAGATTGTATTTATTTGAGAGGGCACAAGGAGGGTGCTGATGAGGGGCACCCTCCTTGTGTTGAGACGACTGTGTGACTAGTTCTCCCTGGCAGGTTGGGAGCGGCAGTGATCCAGTGCCCTTTCCTAGCCAGAGTACTTCTTTGCAGAGCTCTGGCCCGTCCCCGTGGCCCCAGGCAGTACTCCAATGGAGGGCAGGCAGGATCTGGGAGTGAGGTGGACCGGGCAGCACTCGCAGCCAACCAGGGTGTACATATGATCAAAATGTACGCAGTTACTTTGTTAATGTTATTTTTTCCATTTGAGAGTAGTCCTTTATTAACTGACCAGATTACAAAAATAATCATCGTAGATACCTTAATTCCTCCCTCTAATAAGCCTATTGATCTGGTCTTCCCTGTTACCAGCATCTCTGGGTGGTCTTTTTCTTTATTCCCCCTCATGGAGAAGATAATTTGAAGAGCCTTAAGAAGTTGTTTGCTTCTTTGAAACGTTTTCCAACAGTATAGATGTGGTGCATCAGATCTTCCATGCAGATACTGCCATGTTTACCAAGAGATCAGACAGTCAATGTGTTCTCTGTCAGGAGAATGCACTTCTTGTTGATTTTGTCATAACCACGCTTGGAGATCAGTTCATTCACCGACTTCAGGGTTGGGTCCCCCCAGGCTCTACATGATTCCACAAACCTTAGTATGTTAACTGAAGCCTTGTTGAACTTAACAAAGGTGCCATTGAAGATCTGGCGAAGGTGAAGAAGCTGCAACATCTTTTGAACCTTTGGGCTCACACCACTGCTACCTCTGATCCCGATGACAAACGCCAATGTGGGGTTCCGCAGGTACGTGGAAGTTGCCATTGGAATCTCATTTCTGTACCTCTGCCTATATTCCTTGTGGGAATGCTTAGCTTTTTCATAGATAAGCTTCCTCCTTGCCTTTCGAAGCATCTTTTGAGCAAACTTCTTTCTTAGACACTTGACCTTCAACTCTGCGAAATTCCTTCACCTCTTAAGGGTTTCTGCACAGCAGGAACCTTCTCTTTCTTCTCTTCTGCACCCCCCATGGTTCCAGCCGGAAAAGAGGCTATTTTTTTTAATGTTTAAAAAATCTGTCCAGTGAACAATATTAAATAGTGAAAACAAAAGCTCAGGGGGAAGGTATAACTAACAAAGAATTGATATCCAGAATAAAGAACTACAATAACGAAACAACCTAATTTTTAATTTTTATTTTTTAAGTTTTATTTATTTATATTATTTAAGGATCACATGCTTTTCTGACTGAGCCAGCCAGATGCCCCAACATAACCTAATTTTTAAAAGCAGGTAAAAGATGTGGTTTAAAAATTTACAGGGCTCAGGGCACCTGGGTGGCTCAGTCGGTTAGGGTCTGCCTTTGGCTTGGGTCATGATCAGGCCCCACATCGGGCTCCCTACTCAGTGGAGATTCTGCTCCTCCCTCTGCCTCACCCCCTGGCTTGTGCTCTCTCTGGCTCACTCTCTCTGTCTCTCAAATAAATAAAATTTACAGGGCTGACCTACACTAGAAGTCTGGGAAATAAACTAAAGCAACAATGCCATCAACTTGATAAAAATATAAAGGTCTAATTAGCACGTGCTGGTGGGAAATAGGAAGTATCCATAGCTAGTGGGAGTATAAAGAGATAGCCCCTCTCCCGGAGAATTTGTCGGTATCTGATAAAACTGAAGATGAGGCTGTCCACTTGGATCCAGTCATTTCACCTTCAAGAATACGCTGTGGAGAAACTCTAGCACAATAGGACATACTCAGTGACAAAGGACACACCAAGGATATTGTCAACGGAGGGAGAGAGGAATAAATTTTATCTATCTAATGGAAGTCAGAATGAATGACCGGGAGCCGTGTGGGTACATCTGAAAATGCTATGTTGAGTGAAAAGAGCAAATTCTAGAATATGACTTTATAGCATACATTTTACATAATAGTTGAAAAAAGCATGGAACAATCCTCAGTATTTGTTACCGATTTCATTTTTGTTCAAGGAGCATTAAGTGCCTTGGTGGGTTGCAGGGTGGATTCCTTGCTAGAGGTAGTTGTAAAATTGAAAGCAACCAATCCCCTTACGGTTACCAAAAAATGGGGGTGACCAAGAAGACGCAGAAAACCTCAGAACTTCTGTGTTCCCCTTTCCTCCAGTAAAGATTCTGACTTGCTCATAAAACATGACAACAGAAAGACTGAAAGATAGGAACAATGACAGAACTTCGCATTTCTAGAAAAAATAGAGTGATATAAAATGGGGTATATAACTGCAAGAAATGTCCTTCCCCTGAGAGACCTATCCATGTGATTTCCCCCACCTCACCGCTCTGCCGCGTCTTCTTCCTCAGGTTGAAAGTTGTTTTCGCTTACATGGGACAACTCCGTAAGTGTATGGTGCTAGACTTATGCTTGCTTGAAAAGGAGTTTTATGTATCCTAGACGACAAACAATGCCAGTCTTTAACATTACTGGTGTACACCAGAATAAATCACTGTAAGGATATCACCTGGTGGATTATTTAGACGGAATTCAACTTTAAGAGACTAGCACTTTTCATTTGGGAAAGTTAGGTATGATTTACATACACTGGATTGAACTGCTTTTGGTGCACATCTCTGTGAGTTTTGACCAGTGTATACACACATGTAACCAACATCCTGATCAAGACAGAGAACGGCTCCATCCCGCCCAAATTCCTCTGGTGCTTTGTCAATCTCTACACCAATCTCAGCCCAGACAGTCACTGCTCTGGGTTCTTCCCTTGCTGTTTTCCCTCTCTTTTGTTTTTTTCCCTCCTTTTCTTCCTCCAGAATTTCACCTGAATAGAATCACTGGCTTCAGGACTAGCTTTTTCTTTCTTTTTTTTTTTTTTTAAAGATTTTATTTATTTATTTGACAGAGAGAGACACAGTGAGAGAGGGAACACAAGCAGGAGGAGTGGGAGAGGGAGAAGTGAAGCAGGCTTCCCGCGGAGCAGGGAGCCCGATGTGGGGCTCGATCCCAAGACCCTGGGATCATGACCTGAGCCGAAGGCAGACGCTTAACGACTGAGCCACCCAGGCGCCCCCAGGACTAGCTTTTTCTAAGTGACAGTAGGTCTGCCAGAGAAATAATAGTTCAGGCAATGATGACCTTTGGTTTCTGTATTCTTTCAGGATAAGCCTGACAAAGTGAAATAACTCAGACAGTATGGAGCATGCCCGTGTCGCAGATTTGCTCAGCCCATAATGAAGGAATGGAAGAATGTTAAAAGCCAGTTCAAAAGAGGACAGACAAGGTGGGGAATACTGGTCAGTAGGGAGAAGAATGCTGGTGTAAGATCATAGTCACTCACAAGTCCACTTACTCGTCTTCGGGGCAGCGCGGTCCTTGGGTTACCTTTGGTCCCAGACAGGGATCCCTTGCAGTCTTCCTCAAGCTAACCTTTAACTTCACAGGGAGAGCACGGGCCTACCTGACAGTAAACAGGGAGTCAAAGAAGTTATATTTCCCTCTAGAGTGTCACATGCCCCTCAGGGGTCATTGTTAGATGGCTCTCCTATGACCTTGGGAGGGCCCTCAGTGATCTTGGTTTTTTTAACCTTATTTCCAAGTTTTGGATAATTTTTATTAACAAACCACATGTCCAGTATTCTGTCCCAGTGCATCTGCTGTATTGTTGCCAGTTGGCAAGATCCTACTTTTGAGTGGATGCTAGAAGTAACATGGTAAGCCCTTGACTAATTTCCTTTAGAAGACCAAATATTAAAACGAGTATCACTGGGAACCCTGAAAGGCAGGGAGGCCTCTTAGGCCTAAGGATAAGAAGCAGGCCTAAAAATTAAGGAAGATATCATTGAAATCCTCCTAAATTCTAAATTCATTTATTATTCTCACCAAAGGGGTCTCTGCTCCGGATCTCACACTTTACAGAGGTCTCCACTCCAGTCCTCCTCTCTCCATGTTCTCTACCACTGGGCAAGGAATCCCTGTGGCCAAGAGCTCTCCCTTCCAGACCATGCAGCAGGTACCAGGGACCCCAAAATTCTCTGCTCAAATTACCTCGAGGCCTGCGCAGTCCCCTTCACTGGAACTACCTTCTTAGGGCAAATGGAGCTCAGGAGTGGCCAAGGGGTGGCTGTTTGCAGGGGTGGGAGCTGGGGGGTTGGATGTGGGCTGAAGCATCCATATATTGTGAGAATATGACCCATCACAGCCATTTCTGCAAGGGCCCGGTTCCTTGTATTATAGACTGGCCTTGAGAAACAAAGCTCCATGTGCTGGGTATCCTCATTTCTGCTGGAGTGTCACTGTTTTTAGGTTCTCTTAGCAGACAGGGCTAGGACATATAAATGCATATATGCACCCATCTGCATGTTTTTACATCTATCTGTCATAGACTAAAAACCATGAGTTCATAGTGATGGTTAAGGATTCTAATCTAACCCCATAGGCTTCATGCTAGCCTTTTCCCTTTCATTATTTGTGTGTGTGTGTGTGTGTGTGTGTGTGTGTTTAAAGATTTTATTTATTTATTTGTCAGAGAGAGAGAGACAGCACAAGCAGGGGGAGAAGCAAGCCCCTCCCCTCCCCCGCCAAGCAAGAAGCCTGATGCGGGACTTGGTCCCAGGACTCCAGGATCATGACCTGAGCCAAAGGCAGACACTTAACCCCCTGAGCCACCCAGCATCCCATTCCCTTTCATTATTTGTAACTCAGTTTCTTCACAGGAAGAGAAGTCCAGGACCCATTATCCACAATAGATTTACTCATTTGCCCAGTCCTAGAATACACATACAGTAGTTTCAGAAACGCTAACCCATTCTCTTATGAAAACAAATATCTTAAAAAAAAATTTATTAACAGAAATACCATGTTTGTGTACCATTTTTTTAATCAATGAGCCTCATAAAATACTATCTTCCAAAACTTCTTATGTTCTTTTCTTCCCCAAGCCCATCAATGTATTTAGACTATTTATAATACAGTTAGGTTCATTTGCTATTTTTTCTCTTCTGAGAAAAATAGAGATTAACCTCATTCTTTTGTACAGCTATGGAATACTCCATGGTGTGGTTGCCATGGTCCCTGCAATCAGTCCTGCGTGTACAGCATTTAGATGGTTTGCAGTATTTTGCAGAGACTAACAAGGCGACAGTGAAGAACCCTGTGCATATCTATCGTTTATTGGTGGAGATCCATCTTCAGTGCTGATCCCTAGAAGTGGGGCGGCTGAGTGAGTTTCAGTCTTCCTTACTGTGGGTTTTGTTGCTGCTCTAGCTCTTCCATGCTCCTTTTCCTTTCCTTCCTCTCATACTTCTTTTGATTTGATTAAGGATTTTAAAAATTATTCTTTTTTGTCCTATTACCTTTGAAGCTATACATTTACATTCGTTTTCTTATTCTTGTAGTGGCTACTAGTGACAAATCTATAACTTGTGGAGCCTGAAGCCTATACAACTTCCAAGGCTCTTTTTATAAAAATATAAACACAAAATTATGAATACAAAAATAGGTAAAAAAGAATATGTAGAGTGAGAAAAGTCACAACTAATTATAACTTCTAAAATGCTGATGAATACCACAATTATCACAAAATTAAAGGGAAACATTTATTATTAACTATCAACACATCTCTATAATACTTCCCCCCGTATATTTTTGGCCCCAAAACCTTTAACTGTCTCTTCACAGAGCAATAATATAATCTCATGTTATTCAGAGGGAAAAGAAAAACCCTCTGGCAGAGTTGATTTGTTTTTTATTCTTGGTCATTTAGGAACATTTCTTTCAGTTTCAGAGCTCATGCTTATGAATGTCTCATCTAACTTGTTCAGCATGTTGGGGGTGGGGAGCAGGAGAGAGCCGAGCCTTGAGGGAAAAACAGCCCTGGTCCTGCTGCACAGGGCACGCACAGTGGCCCAGCAGGTAGTCCCGGTCCCCCCGCCTCTGGGATTCCTCTCCCGGCTGCATCCTCCCTCCCTGTCTTGGATGAGCGGCAGGAACTAGGAAAGTGGTCTTTGAGCGGGAAGCAAGGGTAAATACATGGTGTGCTTGCTCAGTGAGACCCGTGGTGGGTTGTTTGCTGCTGACCGGACACCGTGAACGTGCTGGCCAACTGCCTGCCCCACCTGCAGCTTCAGGACCACCACCAGGGCGAGGCTGACTCCTTTCCTGAAGGAGACAGAAGATAGCCCTCATTGGCTTCCCGGTAAAACTGCCTCTGGTCATTTTCCAAAAATTTTGGAAAAATTTCACTATCTTTTTTTTTTTTTTTTCCAAGTGAGTACTACACCCAGTGTGGGGCTTGAACTCACAACCCCAAGATCAAAAGTCAAATGCTCTATGGACTGAATGAGCCAGGCACCCCAGTCACTATCTTTTAAAATTTTGCTTCTGCCCCTCTCTTCTTAGGAGTCTTATTAAGTGTAAGCTAGATCTTCTCATGTATCATCTATATATCTCCTACCTTTGCTTCTACATTTCCATCTTTTGTCTTTCTGAGCTTCATTTTTGGATTTTTTTAAACCTATCTTCCAGTTCACAAAAATCTCTCTTAAGTTGTGTCTACCCTGTTCTTAAACTCATCTATTAAGTTCTTAATTTTTAGTTTTTTTATTTTTCAGTTGTTGAACTTTAATCTATATCTTTTTTTTATTCAACTGTGGTAAAAAAAAAAACATTCAACTTACCATCTTAACCATTTTTTAAAAGATTTATTTATTTTGGAGAGAGAGAGAGTACAAGCATGGGGAGGGGCAGAGGGAGAGGGAGAGAAATCCTCAAGCAGAGTCCCTGCTGAGCACAGGGCCTGACACGAGGCTTGATCCCAAGACCCTGAGATCATGACCTGAGCTGAAATCAAGTGTAGGATGCTTAACCTACTGAGCCATCCAGGCGCCCCATCTTAACCTTTTTTTTTTTTAAAGATTTTATTTATCTATTTGACAGACACACAAGCGAGAGCAGGAACACAAGGAGGGGGAGTGGGGGAGGGAGAAGCAGGCTTCCTGCCGAGCAGGAGTCTGATGTGGGGCTCGATCCTAGGACCCTGGGATCATGACCCGAGCCGAAGGCAGACGCTTAATGACTGAGCCACCGAGGCGCCCCGTTAACCATTTTTAAGTGTACAGTTCAGTAATATTCACATTATTGTACAACTGATCTCTAGAACTTTTTCATCTGTAAAACTGAAACTCTATATCCATTGAACATTAAAATCTTCCCTCCCGCACCCCTTGGCAACTGAAATTTCCACTTTCTGTTTCTATGATTTTGACTACTTAAGGCATTTCATATGAGTGAGATCATATAGTATTTGCCTTTTTGTGACTGGCTTATTTCATTTAGCGTAATGCCCTGGAGGCTCACATGTAGCATGTGACAGGATTTCCTTCTTTTTTATGGCTGCATAATATTTCACTGTATGTCTATGCCACATTTTCTTTATTCATTCAACCACTGGTGAACATTTGGATTGCTACCTCTTGGCTATTAGGAATAATGCTGAAAGAAGCGTGAGTGTGCAAATATATCTTTGAGATCCTCCTTTGAATTCTTTGGGTATATACACAGAAGTGGGATTGCTAGATCATACAGTAATTCTAGTCTTTATTTTTTGAGGGACTGCTATACTGTTTTCCATAGCAGTTGGACCATTTTTACAATCCTACCAACAGTGTTTTCCTCCTAACCTTTGCTTTTCTCCTCCTTTTCTTGTTCCTTCTATTTCTTAACTTATTTTGAAATAATTTTATCTTTACATAAAAATTGCAAAGCTTGCACAGAGGGTTCCTATATACCCTTCACCCAAAGTCTGCTAATGTTAACGTTGATACAGTACCATTAACTAAACTATAGACTCTTTTTGGATTTCATTAGTTTACCCACTAATGTACTTTTTCTGTCCTGGGACTAGTTCTATTATTAGTCATGTTGTCTCCCTAATCTGCTCCAATCTGTGGCATTTTATCAATTTTTCCTTGTTTTTCATGACTTTGACACTGAGGAGTATCTTTAGATATTTCCTCACTTGGGATTTGTCTGGTTTTCTCATGAGTAAACTGGTGTTTTGAAGTCTTGAGGAAGAGTATCCCAGAGGTCATGTGCTCTTCTCATTGCCGTTGCTATTGTTGCTTCTCACTGCTAACAGGAGCCTCATGTTACCATGATTTATCAACTGACCCTGACCCCTTGGTCAAGATGGCGTCTCTACAGTTACTATTTTTCCTTCCATAATTTATTTGTTAGATTATTATTTCTATTTTAAGTATAATAAATGTTTTCCTAAGTAAAACTCTTATTTGGTCTTGGCTTTACCCATAGGAATTGTGAACCAATGAGATTCTCTTTGATAGTGGGCAGTCCTGTTTTCCCTATTAACTTTCTTACTGGCTGTCATTAAATCCTGAACTTCTCCGTAAAAGACCCAAAAACTTACCAATATTTTAATGTAGGATGTGAAATTTTCATTTTTGGGGGAAAATGTCTTCTAAATATTAACTTGGAAGGTGGTTAGAATAATTTTTTAGAGAAGAATTTTATATTAAGAACTATATACAAATTATTCATGGTGTTTGCACTCTGATCACCAAACAAGTATCTGCAAAATCTTGAGTACAAAATAAAGAAAGAAAAAATGTCTAAGTTTTCCCCTTTATATCACACGGACCAAAATAAATACAAGAACAACACAGGGAGAGATGCCAGGGCCCCCAGTGATTGAAGTAGACAGTACAGTGGCCAGGTATGGGATGGCCTCAGGTTTGGCCTGTGCAGCTCAGAAAAGTGGTCTCTCCTCATTGTCTCACTCCTCAACATCAACCATTTGCTCCCCCTAAAATGCACAAAATGCAATGTCATTAATTGTAAAAAGTCAAACTTCTTTTTTTTTAATTTAATTTATTTAAAAAAAATTTTTTTTTTTTTTTTTTTTTTTAAACCAGGGCTGTCTTAGCAGCCTGGTGAAGCTTAGGACCTCTTTTCCAAATAATTTTTTTTTATTTTATTTACTTAGAGAGAGAGAGAGAGAGATCATGAGTGGGGGGAGGAGCAGCGGGAGAGGGAGAAGCAGATTCCCGCTGAGCAGGGAGCCTGACACGGGGCTCGATCCCAGAACCCTGAGATCATGACCTGAGTTGAAGGCAGGTGCTTAACTGACTGAGCCACGCAGGCGCCCCTTCTTTTTCTTTTTAAAGATTTTATTTTATTTTATTTTTATTTTTTTTAAAGATTTTATTTATTTATGTGACAGAGAGACACAGCGAGAGAGTGAACACAAGCAGGGGGAGTGGGAGAGGGAGAAGCAGGCTTCCCACTGAGCAGGGAGCCTGATGTGGGGCTCGATCCTAGGACCCTGGGATCATGACCTGAGCCGAAGGCAGACGCTTAACGACTGAGCCACCCAGGTGCCCCTAAAGATTTTATTTTTAGGTAATCTCTACGCCAAATGTGGGGCTCGAACTCATAACCCCAAGATCAAGAGCCACATGCTCTGACTGGCGCCCCTCAAACTCCTTTATTATAGATATTAGTAAAATAAAAGTATGTTATTTTCTTGATTGTAAAGAACCATTAAATAAGATTATCTTTCTTCAAGCTTAATTTTGTGTGTTCATTGAATTACCATTTTCCTGAGGCCTTCTCTGGGCCCTTTCCACAGAGGGACCTCCTCCGTAGTTGTGCCTCCTATAAAAATAATCTACTATTGTCTTTTTGTATATGAATTTGTGGGCTTTATTTTCTCCTTATGGACTTTCTATATCCTTTTTTTTTTTTTTTTTTAATTCCAGGGTAGTTAACATACAGTGTTATATTAGTTTCAGGTGTACGGCGTAGTGATTCAACACTTCCATACAACACCCAGTGCTCATCATGACAAGTGCACTCTTAATCCCCATCACCTATTTCACCCATCCCCCACCCACCCCTCCTCTGGTAACCATCTGTTTGTTCTCTACAAAGAAGAGTCTGGTTTTGGTTTGTCTCTTTCTTCCCCTTTGTCTATTTTGTTTCTTAAAATTCACATATGAGTGAGATCATATGGTATTTCTCTTTCTCTGACTGACTTATTTCCCTTAGCATTATACTCTCTAGATCCATCCAAGTTGTTGCAAATGGCAAGATTTTATTCTTTTTGATGACTGAGTAATATTCCATTGTATATACACCACATCTTCTTATCCATTCATCTGTCAATGGACACTTGGGCTGATTCCATGATTTGGCTATTGTAATAATGCTGTAATAAACATGGGGTGGGGGTGCCAGCCTGTGGAGTGTGTGACTCTTGATCTCGAGATTGTGGGTTTGAGTCCCATGTTGGGTGTGGGGCTTACTTAAAAATAAAATCTTTAAAAATAAATAAATAAATACAAATAAACATAGGGAGCATGTATCCTTTCGAATTAGTGTTTTCTTTGGGTAAATACCTAGTAGTGTGATTACTGGATCATATGGTAGTTCTGTGTTTAATTTTTGTAACAAGATTATTTATTTGAGAGAGAGAGAGAGAGTGTGAGTGCAGGGGGAGCAGCAGAGGGAGGGCGGTAAACAGACTCCACACTTAGCACAGAGCCTAATGCAGGGCTCGATCCCAGAATCCTGAGATCAGGACCTGAGCCAAAATCAAGAGTCAGACACTCAACCAACTGAGCCACCCAGGCGCCCCCTATTTTTAATTGTTTGAGGAACCTCCGTATTGTTTACTAGAGTGGCTGCGCACCAGTTTGCATTCCCACCAACAGTGCAAGAGGGTCCCCCTTTCTCCACATCCTTGCCAACACTTGTTGTTTCTTGTGTTGTTGATTTTAGCCATTCTGACAGATGTCGTTGTTTGTTTTTTCAAGATTTTATTTTTTTTAAGTAATCTTTATACCCAACATGGGGTTCAAACCCACAACCCCGAAATCAAGAGTCACATGCTCCATTGAGCCAGCCACGTGTCCCCTCATGGTGGTTTTTGATTTGCATTTCCTGTTTATGAGTGATAGTGAGCGTGTTTTCATGTGTCTGTTGGCCATCTGCATGTCTTCTTTGGAGAAATGTCTGATCATGTCTTCTCCAGTTTTTAACTGGATTATTTTTTTTTATGTTTTGTAAGTTTTTTTATGTATTTTGGATACTAACTTTTTTTTTAAGTGGTTCTTTTTTTTTTAAGATTTTATTTATTTATTTATTCGACAGAGAGAGAGTGAGAGCAGGAACACAAGCAGGGGGAGTGGCTTCCACGGAGCAGGGAGCCTGATGTGGGGACTCGATCCCAGGACCCTGGGGTCATGACCTGAGCTGAAGGCAGATGCTTAACGACTGAGCCACCCAGGCTCCCCTGGATACTAACTCTTAATCAGATGTGTCATTTGCAAATATCTTCTCCCATTTACTAGGTTTTGTTGATTGTTTCCTTTGCTGTGCAGAAACTTTTTATTTTGATGTAGTCCCAATAGTTTATTTTTATTTTTGCTTTTGTTTTCCTTGCTTCAGGAGACATATCTAGAAAGATGTTGTTGTGGCTGATATCAGAGAAATTACTCCCTGTGCTCTCTCCTAGGATTTTTATGGTTTGAGATTTAGGTCCTTAATCTTTTTTTTTTTTTTAAGAGAGGGAGAGAGGGAGAAGGAGAGAGAGAATCTCCACTCAGCATGGAGCCCAACACGGGGCTTGATCTCACAACCTGATATGACCTGAGCTGAAATCAAGAGTCAGACGCTTAACTGACTGAGCCACCCAGATGCTCCTATCTTTAATCCATTTTGAGTTTATTTTTGTAGATGTTGTAAGAAAGTGGTCCAGTTTCATTCTTTTGCATGTAGCTGTCCAGTTTTCCCAGCACCATTTGTTGAAGAGACTGTCTTTTTCCCATTGCATATTCTTGCCTCCTTTGTCAAAAATTAGACCATATAATTGTTTGTTTATTTCTGGGCTCTCTATTCTGTTCTATTGATCTATGTGTCTATTTTTGTGCCAGTACCATACTTTTCTGATTCCTACAGCTTTGAATGTTTTTTTTTTAAGATTTTTATTTATTTATTTGACAGAGAGAGAGAGAGCACAAGCAGGGGGAGCAGCAGGCTTCCTGCGGAGCAGGGAGCCTGACGCAGGGCTCGATCCCGTGACCCTGGGATCATGACCTGAGTTGAAGGCAGATGCTTAATGACTGAGCCACCCAGGCGCCCCTACAGCTTTGTAGTATAACTTGAAATCTGGAATTGTGAAATCTCCAGTTTTGTTTTTGTTTTTTTATTTATTTGAGAAAGAGAGAGAATGAGTGAGAGAGAGAGAGCAAGCACAAGCCAGGGGGGAAGGGGGGAGAGGAAGAAGGAGAAGCAGACTCCCCACTGAGCAGGGAGCCCGATGCGGGGCTCGATCCCAGGACCCTGGGATCATGACCTGAGCCAAAGGCAGATGCTTAACTGAGCCACCCAGGGGCCCCTGTTTTCTTTTTCAAGATTGTTTTGGCTATTTGGCATCCTTTGTAGTTCCATACAAATTTTGGAATTGTTTGTTCTAGTTCTATAAAAAATGCTGTTGGCATTTTGATAGGGATGGACTTCCTATATTCTTTCATAGTGCCCTCTCCTCCGCACAAACACTGTATGCATTCAGAGTGAGGAATGAATAGTAGACGGTGTGGAGGTGTGCTATGTTCAGGGACATAAGTCAAGTCCATCTGGGGACTAACTTCATGCCTGACCTGTAGCATTCTTCAGTGGAGTGGGGGCCATGTTCCCACCTGCAGAGGATGTGGGTATGTTGGCTCATTCTCTAATTCTTCATATTCAGGAAGTGGTAGTTTCATTTAGGCATTGTCTCGGACAGTTTAAAACCAGTTATAGTCTTCCCAATTAACTCACCATTTCCAGTGCTGATCTTTTTTCCCCCTCACAAGACTGTGATTTATTTTTTTAAGGCAGGGTTATGACTTACATTTACTCTTGATCCTCTGTGCCCAGCCTAGTACTAGAATGAAGGTACTTCTGGAAGGAATGAGCAGATTGAGAAGGTAGCCCTTTAAGAAGATGATGTATGCAGTTTGGAGCTGGGTTTAAGGACAATGAGAAGGTAGCCCTTTAAGAGGATGATGTATGCAGTTTGGAGCTGGGTTTAAGGACAAATACTTCCAGCAACATTGAGAAATGTGAACGTGAGCTCTTCAGTCCAAAGTCATCCAGACGCATAGTTTTGGCTGGGTAGTCACACATTTATGCCTGGTGGGTTCTGTGATGCGAATGCACTTTCTGCTCAACCAAGCCCTTTTGGGTCCTGCTAGGACAGGTGGCCTGACAACAACTTTGTTTTCTTGGGTGGGGTAACTTCCTGGTGTTTCACTCAAAAGACGTCAACTTTGATTTTAGTGACCGAGGCTTATCTTGGCAACTTTTACAGTCCGCATTCCCAACATGTTTTAAAATGGCTACCATAGATAACATCCAGAGTTCTATTGATAGTAATATGTGATATCCTTGCTACAGGAGGCTAGAGACAGAGTATTTTCTCTGGGCTGTGCTGTCACTGAGCCTGAAATTTTTTATTTCTCGCACTGTGTTCTGGGCAGGGAGAGACCATACTGCCTGGGATTTCACAGCAGCACGGACCACCTTCTGCCAGATGAGTCACTGGTTATCTGTAAGGGGCTGGCCCAGGGACGAGTGCTTGGTAAGAATGGGGTAGGAGGGGGCCTCTGGTCTGGACTGAGATCTGCTCAGCAAGTTTGGGAACTCAGTTTAGGAATGTGCCCACCGTGTTCAGGTTTGTTGTGGGAATGAGGAGCGAAAGGGTGCGGGATCCACCCAGAACACACTGTCCCACGCCCCTCGTGCAAGGAGGGCTGGGCAGGTGCCAGCACGTCAAGGTTCTCAGCCAAGTCCATCAGAATCCCGGAGAAACAGGCCGCGTTGGGATTCCAGCACTGTTTGCTATTGCTACACCTTCCACGAAACAACAACGTCAACTCCCCTGAAAAGATCTCCCTCCAGGACATTTTTCCTAAAGCAAGGCCGGCTAACAGGCGGGCAGAAGCCAACCTCAGAAGAGGAGAGAGTGCGGGAGAGACAGAGGAATGGCCCGGTGTGTGCCTTTGGTAGGTGGGGCGGTTTGCCTGGTTGGCACACAGGCCACGTAGCACCCTCTGGTTGTGAAGAGCCACTCCCTACTTGTTTGGGTTCTTTTCTCTCTGGCTTTAAGTATTTTTATTCTTGATCATGCCGGATATACATGTGTCTGTATATATGACCATGAACCTAGAAGTTCATTTTCCTATTTATCAGTGCTCCAGGAATCCCTGCCACCAAACTCAACATGCTGTAAAACTGAACCCATCTTGTCTTTTTTCCCTGCCAGGTGGCCTCCCTTAGCAGCCTCCTCATGCCCGCCAGGGATGCTTCCATCGTTACCCTCTCAGACTCGAGTCTTTGGCAATGCCATTTTAGTTATTCGTTAGTTTATTCAGTGGTCAAATACCAAATATTTGTTGAATTTTTCTTTGTTTTCTTATTTTTTATTAGCATTTATCACTAGCTTAACTTATCTTGTTTATTTAGTTGTTGTTTTTTAATCTCCTCCCCTTTTGGGCTCATTCACTGTCCCATTCCCAGTGCCTGAAGTGTCCAGCATGAAACAAACAATACATAGTTGAAAATGAACAAATAAATCTATGTAAGGTATTTAGAATTTTATAAGCAAGATAAATTTCAACTAATGACGGTTTTGCTTTCATCTGCCATCAGTTCACTCTATGCATTCTGTGCCCTAGAACAAATCTTTCTCGAATGCCTCTATGAGCCAGGCACTGTTCAAGGTGCAAGGTATACTGCAATGAGCAACATGGACGTGGGGACATGCTCCCTCATCACCCACCCACCAAAGCCAAGCCACTGGGCTGAACTCCAAGGCCCCTCCCCCTCCCTCAGAGCCCATTCATCCTGCCCACAGGGACCTCCTGGTGGGTGGGTGGGTGATAAGGGAGCAGGGATGGCCAAAGGTTGGGAGACTGCTTCCATGGCAGGTGCAGGAAGCCAGGGTGAGGGTGAGAAGCAAGAGACATGTCCAGAGGGAGACAGGGATAGGTGGCAATAGCTCGAGCTAAGAAATCCAGAAAGGAAAACATGCCAGTGGGGATCTGGAAGGCTTGTTGGTGGAACTGGAGCTGGAGAGGAATTGGGAGGTTCTGCATCTCACTTAGAATCAGCAACTTGCCTGAGGCCAGAAAGGAGCCCAAAACCCAGGGAGGTCTGATTCAACCTGTGCTCAACACCTTTCTCTATTTTGGCGTTGGTGAATCCAGGGAGAGCTTTTCTCCTCTTTTCTCCCAGATCTTGCCATCTAGGCTTCAGGAAAGAACTCTGTGGGCTGAGGCCCAGAAATCCCATCTCTCAGAGGCCCTAATTCAGACCCTGCCACCTCCTCACCAAGTGAAGCTGTCTCTCCTCCAGGCTCCCATTTCTCATCTACTGTGTGCCAGGACGCTGCGCCTCCCTGACATCCCTGAAAACCATCTCCTCTCCTGGGTCCCCCTGGCTTCTGGGTTTGCCACTTCCGAGCAAACCAAGGCCCTGAGCCCTGCCCTGCCTTACCTCCCGGGACCACCACGGGGCTCAAACAGTGCGGTGTGTGGGGCATGCCCGAAAGTGGCCACATGCTGGGAGCCCAGTGTTGTTGTTAGTTCTGCAGCACAGTGAACCACATTGGTAACAAGAGGAAGGGGGGGTCCCCGTCTAGCACCTGGTTACAAAGTCCTGGCATCACCATGAACTTGGGTGGGTTATTTCACCTCTCTCAAACTCAGGGTCCTCATCTGCAAAGTGGAAACTATAGTAGCTGCTGTGAGAAATAAAGAAAATAGCGAATGGAAAGGGCTTTACTGAGCGTTTAGACCCTTGGTGGTTGGGAGCCACCCTTCTTATTTTAGGGACAGACATTGTCCCACTCTAGGTGTTGGCAATGGGACAACCGCTTGACCAGTAGTAGGTTTGTAATTTACTCACATTCAGGAGGCATCTCTTAAGGATGGTGTTGGTTTGATAGACTGGAGACCCATTTCATCCCTGACCCCTCGTGGCTGCAGCATTGTTCACAAGGACCCACTCACTGGTCACTTGAGATGTGACAATAGTTAGACTCCTATAGGCTTGGAGTTGACAGCCCGTACATGGTGGTCATCCAGTCACCAAAGAAGATATACAGGTGGCAAGTAAGCATATAAAGATATGCTCAGCATCATATGTCATTAAGGAAATGCAGATTAAAACAGCAATGAGATACCACCATACACCTATTAGAATGACTAAAACCAAAACAGTGATAACGTCCAAGGCTGGCAAGGATGTGGAGCAACAGGAACTCTTGTTCATTGTTAGTGGGAATGCAAACCAGTACAGACACCCCGGAAGACAGTTCGGTAGTTTCTTACAAAACTAACCATACTCTAACTTATGATCCTGCAGTTGTGCTCCTTGGCACTCACTCAAATGTCCATACAAAAACCTGCATGCCAATGTTTATAGCAGCCCTTTTCTTAACTGCCAAAACAGGATGTCCTTCAACAGGCGAATGGATAAACAAACTGTGGGACATCCAGACAATGGAATATTACTCAGCAATAAAAAGAAATGAGCTATCAAGGCACAAAAAGACATGGATAAACCTTTAATGTGTATGAAGTGAAAGAAGCCAGTTTGAAAAGCTACATACTATATGATTCCAGTTGGAAGTCAGTGTTGGATGTAGATGTGTGGGTCTGAAGTTTATTCCATTTGGGGGCCCTCTTTAAGAGAAAAAAGATACAGAACAACAAATACAAAATTATGTTAAAAAGTAATATTTCTTTAGCATGTTACAGGAAATCATAATAAACTATAAATTTGAAAAACCTGAAAAATACCACAAACATCACAAGATCTTCAAAACTAATACATAATTTGTATTGTCCACAGCATTTTTATAAAAACATACCCCCCACATTTTCTGCTGCATATACTCTGATTACTTCTTCATATAACAATGTTTAAGGTGTTTTCTACAGGAGCGCCTGGGTGGCTTAATCGTTAAGCCTCTGCCTTCATCTCAGGCCATGATCCCGGGGTCCTGGGATCGAGCCCCACATCGGGCTCCCTGCTCAGCAGGGAGTCCCCTTCTTCACTCCCTCTGCCCCTGCCCACCACCCCGCTCCTGTGTGTACACTCTTCCCTCTCTCAAATAAATAAAAATCTTTAAAAAGGTGTTTTCTACAGAGAGAATAGAGAAGTAGTTCAATCTTCCTTCTAGCATGGTTGATCAAAACTTTTTCATTACTGATAGTTCAGAAAAATTTCTTTCAGCACCACAGCTCATTATGCCTTATAATGTGTCTGCAGATTCTTGAGATTTGTCAAATTGTTGTCAAATATGAGAAAACCTATATCGTGCTTCTTTCATTTAAGGGTAAGATCTGAGGATCCAGTAATTAATCTTAAATATTCTTTAAGTTGGTGGTACTTGGTGGCAAATTGTTAGATGCTGCCATGGAATAGCCTGAATTTTGGGTTTCCTCACTTCCTCAAACGCCCTGCACCTTTGCTTCATGTTAGGTAGGTAAGACTATTGCTGGAAGCCATTCCTGTACCATGACAGTTAGCAATGACTTAATTATACTCAGAGGTGTTGAGGAACCATATAAATATATCCTGTTAAATCCAATCTAAGTTGGATTCCCAGCTGAATATTCCCTTAGTTGGGTCCCCCAAAATGTCAATGGCCACCCCTGAGCCTCTGACAGAGTTGTGCAAACTCCAAGTGGAAAGAGAGCTGCCTTAACCAAGTGCAGTCAAGCTATCTTACTTTTGTCTGTTTTATTAAATATAAGACATAATTATGTGTACACTGCTCACTTGTAGAGAAAAATCTGTGCTTCATAGAAAACTATTACCTAAAACAAGTCTTCTGCATTAGCTGATTCTGATTGTATGGGAGCTATTTAACAACTCTAAATTGTAGACAACTGATAGCAATGCAAGATAATTTTATTTTATTTTAATTTACTTTTATTTTTTAAAGATTTTATTTATTTGAGAGAGAGAGTGTGGGAGAAAGAGAGCATGAGCAGGGGGAGGGACAGAGAGAGAGGGAGAAGCAGACTCCCCACTGAACAGGGAGCCTGACGTGGAGCTCAATCCCAGGATCATGGGATCATGACCTGAGCCGAAGACAGATGCCCAACAGACTGAGCCATCCAGGTGTCCCACAAGATAATTTTTATATGTTGAAATGCAAATGAATTCTGCCCAGTGGAGGGAGCTTTGTCTCCATTTGTACATTCATTTCAATATTCCTGATCTATAAATGCGTCTGTCCTTTGTTTTCTCCTTTGAACTAGATATAACATCTGCCTGTTTCCCTCACTATGCTTAAAATAAAATCTTTAACATGTTTATTTCATATGTATGAAAGTCATACTTTTACTTAAAAAATATATATATCCTTTAATAGTAGGGTCCTCCCCAGGGCCTTCAAAGGAACCCATGCAAATTTTGAATGAGAGGCCATAAAGGATGAACTTTACAGGTTTCATGGTAAAGCTTTCACTGGAATTAAAAATTCAGGTAATGTGTGCAACATGAGAAGAAAAAAGAAGCACGGAGGGACCCACGTAAGTGGGATGGACTGAAGAAGCAAACACTGTGTTGGAAGAAAGCCAGGAGCAGTCAGTGCCCTGGAAAGCAAAGGAGCACAGATTTCAGAGAATTAAATATGGAAAACAGTATAAAATGCCATGGGTTCAAGGAAGAACCTAGAGGTGGCACTTTGATTTGAAAATTAGGAGTCAAGGCTCTCCTTAATAGCAATAGTAGGACAAGAGTGAGGAAGCAGCTATGGCATGGGGAGCGAATGGAGGTGGACCAAGTGAGTACAGTGAGCGTGGCCGCCTATTTCTGATAACTTGGCAACGAAAGGCAGGGCTGAGATAGCCCGAGAGATAAGAGCAGACACATGGAGCTCAGAGGGAGTTTTCCCCAGTGACATTTCATATCACACCGACTCTTTCAGGTATCTAAGACCGTCTAAAAAGTTTTAAATGATTTTTAAAAGATTTTATTTATCTATTTATTTGAGAGAGAGCGAGCGAGCACAAGCAGGGGAGAGGCAGAGGGAGAGGAAGAAACAGGCTCCCTGCCAAGCAGGGACCCCGACACGGGGCTCGATTCCAGGACCCCGGGATCATGACCTAAGCCAAAGGCAGACGCTTAATGGACTGAGCCACCCAGACGCCCCTAAAAAGAAGTTTTAAAGGAGGAAAACAAGCTATAATTTACAAGGAGATTATCATCATTTAGTTTCTACATATAATAGGTAAATGTGTATAATAGATGATAATGAGCCCAAGTTTTGTATATACGTAAACATGATACAAAATTAGAATCATACTATATATATAGTATATATAGCATAAGAATATACTCATTACCCTGTCACACCTGGGAGAATGTTCTCATTTAAGAGCCTTCCAGAGCTTAAAGACTGTATAATATTCTACCTTGTGAGTGTTCATAATCAGTTGATTCATTCTTTATTATTTGGCCTGACCTTTAGATTATTAACAACTTTTCACTGTTTCACTACTGCTGCCATGATTTTACATTAATCTTTTTTGAAAAAAAAGATTTTATGTGTTTATTTTAGAAAGAGAGAGAGCAGGGTGCAGGGAGGTACAGAGGGAGAGGGAGGGAATCTCAAGCAGACTCCATGCTTGAGATCATGACCTGAGCTGAAACCAAAAGTCTGAAGCTCAACCAACTGAGCCACCCAGGAGTCTCTCCTTTACATTAATCTTAATGATTAGTTCTAATTCATTCCAAAAGAACAATTACTTTGAAGTAGAATTCTTGGGTCAAACTTTTCTGGCCTTTAATAAATATTCTCAAATCTTCCTATAAATAGGCTGACCCAGGCCTTTCACAAGTGTATGAGTGACTGTTCGCTTATATCTCCCTTATCAATGAGAATTTTCATATTTTAAGAATATTTGCCAATTTGTTAGGCAGATGTTGCATTATGTTAGTATGTTTGATGGCACATTTACCATAAGTTTTTCTTTCACTCTTCCCATAAGCTAAGATTTCCTGTGCTTTCCAATTTTGCTAACCATGTTCTCACTTATTTGGAAATTGGTTTTGTATCGGGGAAAATGGTGGTCGTTGGTGATTTACACAAGAACAGACTCCATGGAGTTGTGGAGATAAAACCAGACTGAACTGGATAAAGAGAGAATGGCAAGCAAGGACCACATGCACAGACAGCTCTTCTGAAGAATTTTGCTCTAAAGGAAAGCAGAGAAACTGGCTGCAGTGGAAGTGGAACATGGGGTCAAGGAGAAGTTGATTTTTATATATGGGAGTGACTTAGCAGAGAAGAGAGACTGAGCAGTTGTTGACCTTAGTAAGAACAGAGGAGGGCCATGCATTTTTGCAGGACATGACGCAGTGCAAGTAGGTTGGAAGATTTGGAAAGTGAGGTGGTTCTTCTATTTTTCAGGGAATCAAAAAATGGTCAAAGCTGTAAAAGGAGGAATGCTGGAATTCTGATGTAAAAGGAGGTAGGAAATGGTGTTTCAGAGAATGGAGGAGTAAACTTATGGGAGAAATCTAGTAAGACTGCTAGATAATGGCAAGGGCCCATATAAGATTCACGATTAGAAACTAGATGTGAGATGAGTCTACACACATCTATTTTTTTTTTCTCCCACCACATGAAGCTGCTCAGATTTGGGTGACAAATAAGTAGAGTTAAATTAACTAGGGTTGGGGTTCTCCAAGGTAAGAGGATTTAGGAACAGAAAGGAAAGGGAGTTGATGATGACTGAAGTGAATTGGTAGAATGATGGGGCCACAGCATTGTAACTAGGTGGAAGGGAGGCAAAGAAACAAAGTGGGTTATGGGCAGCAAGAGTGGCAAACCACTCTCTCCTCCAGCAATCCAAGATCCCAAAAGGAAAGAAGGCTAAGGGGAAGAAGCTGGCCCCGGCCTCTGCTGTTGTGAAGAAGCGGAGGCCAAGAAGGTGGTCAATTCCCTGTTTGAGAAAAGGACCAGGAATTTTAGCATTGGACAGGACATTCAGCCCAAAAGGGACCTCAACCACTTCGTCAAATGGCCCTGTTACATCCGGCTGCAGTGGTAAAGAGCTATTCTCTATAAACGTCTAAAAGTGCCTCCCGTGATTAACCAGTTCACCCAGGCCTTGGACCTGCAAACAGCTACTCAACTGCTTAAGCTGGCCCAAATACAGACCAGAGACAGCAAGAGAAGAAGCAGAGATTGTTGGCCCAGGCTGAAAAGAAAGCTGCCATCAAAAGGGATGTCCCCACTAAGAGGTCGCCTGTCTTTCGAGCTGGGGTTAATACTGTTACCAACTGAGTGGAAAACAAGAAGGCTCAGCTGGTAGTGATTGCACATGATGTGGATCGCATTGAGCTGGGGTTGTCTTCCTGCCTGCTCTGTGTCGTAAGATGGGGCCTCGCTACTGCATTATCAAGGGGAAGGCCAGGCTGGGGCATCTGGTCCACAGGAAGACCTGCACCACTGTTGCCTTCACACAGGTTAACTTGGAAGACAAAGGAGCTTTGGCTAAGCTGGTGGAAGCTATGAGGACCAATTACAATGATAGATATGGTGAGATCTGCTGTCACTGGGGAAGCAACATTCTGGGTCCTAAGTCAGTGGCTCACACTGCCCAGCTGGAAAAGGCAAAGGGCAAGATGGTAAGCCAGGTGAAGAATCTTCAGTGAATGAAGGAATTGGCAGATTGTGGGTAGATATGACTGCAATATAGAGGTGGCAGAGTCTGATGGCTTGCATTTCAGAGGAGATGGGCATTTGAGGGAGGAGGACAAAGACATGATTGGGAAGGGGAAATGAGCAGCAAGGAGGTCATCATTTTCTCCTCCAAATCCTTTAGAACCATGAGTGTTTGAGAAAGAAGAGCCGCTCTTTAGAAGATTAAAGTCAGTGTCCTTAGGGGATAGCGAGATTTTAGTACTTAGCACGTTGAAAGGGAAGGAAACACTGAGACAAATGGTAGAAGACATAGGAGTGGGGTGGAGGTGTTCCTGATGAAAGGTCATGAGGTCAAGGATGTACAGTGGAAGGGTTTGGGAATGTTGGGCTTCCAAGGTTGAGCTGCCCTCTGTAACCCAGTTGCCCCTGTGAGCTGTCTAGCCCAGTCCTCTCATTTCAGAGACAAGAAGACTCTGGATCCAGAGGGGAAACTGCTGCAGAAGTTGCTCCCTTCTCACTCACAAGTCCTGAGTGCGGGATAAAGTCTGAGGGGTATTCTTGTTCAGTTCCACCCGAGGGAGGGCCCTCCTTCCTGTTCGTCCTGGTATGGCGACCTCACTCTGTCCCAAGCCATTTTCTTCATGCTACAGGACACTTTCCGGGGCTTCGATTTGCTGGGTCCAGTTCTGCCAATGCCACCTTGAGCTGCCCCAAATCTGGAAGTGCCTATTCCTAAAGAAGCCTTTAGGTAACAGATCGTGCCATCAACCCCCCTCCCACTCCTCAGACCCTGAACTTCTCCCATTCTTCAGGTTAGGTAAGTGATAAGACCCTTTGCTAGGTTTATTTGCCTCTACTTAAAGTTCAATTTGTCCAACAACTCTACTGAAGTCTTTTCCATCTTCCTCCCTTCTACTGATGAGAAAGCTGATCACAGAGGGGTTCATTCTCTTCCCTGAGGTCACGCAGCATGGAGGTTGTAGAACCTGGCTGTGAATGAAGTGCCGCCCGACTCCAAAGCCCTTGTAAGTAGTTTCTGTGCATTTCACCTCCACTTCCTGGCTGTGCAACAAACTCCCAAGGCAGGGCAGTCTCAGCACAGGGTGACTACAGGTCAGATCCTCCCAGGCTGGTGGAGACTTAGAGGAGAAGGTGGCAATGAATTTTTGAATGAAGAACTGAAGTAAACTGCGAAGGAACGCAAGAGGGCATTTATGGCAAAAGGAACAGTGTGAATCAGGCTGGGCTCTTCCGTAGTTCTCAGCATCCTATTATTTCTTCATGGCGCTGAGCCCTGATAGAGCACAAGGGTGAGACCTATAGATATTCCCGTGGCTCTCACCCCAGATGAGCCCCTAAGACTTGCCTCCTTTTCTTGCCCTTCACTAGCCACAAGGCCGGCACCCCCAGACACATCACCCCAATGCCGCTCCTGCAGCTAGCTGTCTGGGCAGGCCGTCGAAGGACATGCCCCCTGGAGGCGGGCTTCAGAGCTCATTTGGCTCTGATTGGCTGTGAGACTCACGCCTCCAAGGCCAGCCACTCGGAGGCGGCCATCAGTTCTCCCTTACCTCTGATTGGCTGTGCTAAGCACGTGCTCAGATGCGCCCCTAGTTGTGACCTGAGAACTGGGGTGGCCTTTAACCGTCCACCACCACAATGTTCCTTTTCAGACTCGTTGGGTACTGACAGGTAACTGGGCTGGGGAGCAGCAGGTAACCAGTTTCCAGGTTGCGGGGAAGGGGAGGCTGTGCTGAGGGTCAACTGGCAGGTGACCTGACCTCATTTCCCCCACCCCCAAATCTGCCTCAGGTAATAGAAATCTCCTGGCCAGCGACCCTGAGCTGGTTCTCCTCCTGGGACGGGCTGAGAGGTGTGGTTGGGGCTGTTGGAGCCCAGGTCTTACCTGGCTTCTAAGGTTTACCAAGGGCCTGGGAGGATTAAGATCAGTAATCAGCCATAGATCCCCTTTGTAGTAATAGGATTTGCCCTTTGATGAACATGTGGCTTTTTTTTTTTTTAAGATTTTATTATTTATTTGTCAGAGAGAGAGAGAGACAGAGAGAGCACAAGCAGGGGGAGCAGCAGACAGAGGGAGAAGCAGGCCTCCTGCTGAGCAAGGAGCCTGATGCTGGGCTTGATCCCAGGATCCTGGGATCATGACCTGAGCCCAAGTCAGACTGACTGAGCCACCCAGGCGCCCCATTTTGGCCTCTTCTTGACTTCACATGATGCATTTGTTCATAATTAGAAAATAATGCATATTTGGTTCTTCTGAGTTTGAGAAATTGTGCATTAGCCTATATAAGGTCCCCTTTGCACCCCTTGGGTGCAAAGAGAAAATTGGCTGGTGTCTCCTCACTTGATTGGAAGGAAGAATGGTTAGGATTAAGCTCCAAGAAGGAGCTATAGCAGCATTCTTGGAAGAAAAAGAAGACTGATTTTGAGGTAGAAGAAAACCATCAGGAACTCAAAAGATCAAGGAAACGGGAGTTGACCACCTCATAGAATGTTTCTAAGGGCTACCTATGAGATAACACCTGACAACCACTAACCTGTTCTTTTTTTTTTTTTAAGATTTTATTTATTTATTTGATAGAGAGAGACACCGTGAGAGAGGGAGCACAAGCAGGGGGAGCGGGAGAGGGAGAAGCAGGCTTCCCGCGGAGCAGGGAGCTTGATGTGGGGCTGATCCTAGGATCCTGGGATCATGACCTGAGCCAAAGGCAGACGTTTAATGACTGAGCCACCCAGGCGCCCCAACACTAACCTGTTCTTAGTCTCTGTAATTTTGTCATTTCGAGCATGTTATAAAAATGGAACCCTACAGTTTGTAACCTTTTGAGACCCACGTTTTTCTTTTTTCTTTTTTTTTTTAAGATTTTATTTATTTATTTGAGAGAGAGAGAATGAGAGACAGAGAACACGAGAGGGAAGAGGGTCGGAGGGAGAAGCAGACTCCCTGCTGAGCGGGGAGCCCGATGTGGGACTCGATCCCGGGACTCCAGGATCATGACCTGAGCCGCAGGCAGTCGCTTAACCAACTGAGCCACCCAGGCGCCCGAGACCCACATTTTTCATTTGGTATAATTACTTTGCAGTCCAGCCAAATTCTTGCATGTATCAATACTTGTTTTCAGGAGAGGTTGGGGTTCTTTGTGGACCCATGGTATATCCTGAAGTGATGTGGGTTGACTCTTCTTAGCCAGATCTGAGGGGAAGAAAAGATCACTCAGGCACTGAGTATTAATCTAGACTCCATCACTTAGCAGCTTTATGATGTTGGCATGGCTGCTAATCTGTGTGTATCTGTTTCCCTATCAACATAATGAAAGATGATGAAACAAGCTACCTCACCGAGTTATTGTGAGAATTGAAACAGACAGTAGATATATGCTCAGTAGAATGTTTATCACAAAGTAAACACTCAGTAGTTCATCTATAAGGATTCTGTTTTTGTCCGTGTTATTCATGTCAATGTGAGAACAAGATTGATTAGATTATGGCTTTTCATATTTGAAAAGGATACTGATGGCCAGCAGTAACTTCAGCCTCTCAATTACCATTATTATGCTCTGCCACACTAAACTTTTTACCATCTGCAAACAAGATGTCCGTCCTTGGGGGCGCCTGGGTGGCTCAATCCATGAAGCGTCTGCCTTTGGCTCAGGTTGTGATCTCCAGGTCCTGGGATTGAGCCCCAAGTCCGGCTCCCTCCCTCATGGAGTCTGCTTCTCCCTCTCCCCCTCCCCCTCCTTGTGCTCTCTCTTTCTCTCTTTCAAATGAATAAATAAAATCTTAATAAAAAAAGATGTCTGTCCTTTCTCCACTCCTTGCTTCTGGTCCCACAGTTTTCTTTACCTTGGGAAATAGTCTTTAGCTCATGCATTCTTCATTTGAGCAATATAGCTAGCAAATATCAGCTTTCTCAGAAGCCTTTGTTCATTCCAACAAACAGTTACTTTTCTACTGTAGAACAAAATTCTATCCAACTCTATTTCAAATACTGTATTATCATATCTTTATCTCCCCCACTGATCTATGATCTTTTACCCTGAGATAATTAATATTCATCTTTAAATCCCCATTGTCCAGCACACTGCCCATCATATAGGAGATGCTCAGTATAAGTTATGCTCAGTCTAAATTGTTGAATCAATGAATGAATATTAATTCTTATGAAGGAGAATTGGTCACACTTTGAATTTCTAGGAAAAGATTTATATTTGAAAGTATATGCATATTTTAAATTGGCAAATTGCCCTATAACAATATCATAATTTCTTTGTGGCTCTGTGATATTCCATCAAGTCATTATAGTTTAATTATATAGTATCACTTTGTAGAGCTTTATGGTGTGTTTTGTTTCATTACATATGTAAGCATTTTCATTTATTCATAATTTTCAGAAACATCTTTTTAAAAGATTTTGTATTTTTAAGTTTTATACCCAACATGGGACTTGAATTTAGAACCCCAAGATCAAGAGTTGCATGCTCTTCCAACAGAACCAGCCAGGTGCCTTAGAAACATAATTTTAGTAACTAAATATAGTTGTTGTTCCTCAGTTTAAATGTTTCACTATTTTGGGGATTTCATTTGTTTTCTCTCTTTTGGCATACCACATAAAACTGCAGTGATCATCTGTACATAAAATCGTTTCTGTCTTTGGATTGTTTTCTTTTGTTTCTTTTCCTTTTTTTTTTAAGATTTTTTATTTATTACAGTGCGCATGAGATAAAGCATGAGGGGGCAGGGGAGGGGCAGAGGGAGAGGGAGAAGCAGGCTCCCCATTGAGCAGGGAGCCCGATGCAGGGCTTGATCCCAGGACCCTGGGGTCATGACCTGAGCTGAAGGTGGACGCTTAACTGAGCCACCCAAGTGCCCCCCCCTTTTTTAAGATTCATTTTCCAGAGAGAGTGATGGGGGCAGGGCAGAAGAGGGGCAGAGGGAGAGGAGAGAGAATATCCTCAAGCCAACTCCCTGCTGACCATGGAGGCTGTCACAGGGCTCAATCTCCTGAGCCAGAGATCATGACCTGAGCCGAAATCAAGAGTCGGACACTTAACCGTCTTAGTCACCCAGGTGCCCCTGGATTGTTTTCTAAGAAAAGATAACTGGAAATGGGATTACTGGATCATTTTAGGACATTTGATACATAGCATTAGCATGATTTTATTACCGTTTAAAATATGGTGAATATGATAGGCTAAGTGGTATCTCAGATCACTTTTTCCATTTTCCACTGGATATAATATTGAAATTATTCCATCATGATTTATTACTAATTGCATTTCCTCTTCTGTGAGTTATCTTTTTTCATTTTGCCCAATATTGAAGTCTTAGTGTTTTTCTTGTACCTTTATATATAAACCACTTATATTGTAAAGATACTCACTTAACATACAATCTTGAGATTCTGTATGTATAATGCTGTTCTATGGGCTGAATGTATAGTATTTAGCAATCAGGCAAAATTTTTTGGACTCATTTAGCTAATTTCAAAAGTATGAGAAAATAAGTAAGAAAATAGAATAGTATTTAAATATTAAGAAATGTGAAGAAGAAAAAGAAAAGCAGAGTGGAGATTGAGAGAACATATAAGGGGGTTGAAATTTTAAAAATGGGAAAGTAATTTTTTGGTAAAAACTTGAAGCAAATGAGACAGTTTACTGTACATATCTGAAAGACAAGTATTTGAAGCAGGAAACACCAAATGCAAAAGACCTGAGGTAGCAACATGCTTGGCATCTTTGAAGCAAAGGTAGACCAGAGAGAGAAAGGGGAGATAGTGGGAAATGAAGTTAGAATATTAAGGGTAGATCATGTAGTCAAAATAAGGGTGCTGACTTTTGTGCATATTTAACAGTTTCATTTAGATATAATTCACATACTCCTAAATTCACCTTTTTAAAATGTACAATTCTGTGGTTTCTTATATATTGAAAGAGTTGTGCAATGATTATCACATTTTATTTTATTTTTTTTAGTTTAAGGAGTAGAATTTAGTGGTTCAACACTTACATACAGCACCCAGTGCTCATCACAAGTGCCCTCTTTAATATCACCCATTTAACCCATCCCCCCGCCCACCTCCCCCCATTATTACAATTTTAGAAACATTGTCATCACCCCCAGAAGAAACCCCATACCCTATTAGCAGTCACTCACTATTCTCTCACTCTTTTCTGCCCCAATCCTATGTAACCATTCATCTTTCTGCCTTTATAGATTTGCCTCTTCTGGATATATATATATATATATATATATATATATATATATATATATGGAATAATATCTGTTTTTTTGTGACTCGCTTTTTTCACTTACCATGTTTTAAAGGCTTATCCATGATGTAACTGTACTAGTATTTTATTCCTTTTTATAGTTGAATAATATTCCATGGTATGGATATACTACATTTTAATCTATTCATCATTTGATAGGCATTTAGATTGTTTACCCCTTTTTGGCTATTATGAATAATGTTTCTATGAACCTTCATGTGCAAGTTTTTATATGGATATATGTTTTTATTTCTTTTGGATGTATACCTAGGAGTGGAATTGCTGGGTCATATGGTAACTCATTTTAACTGGGGAATTGCCAAACTGTTTTCCAAAGTGGCAACACCATTTTTCATTCCCACTAGTAATATATGAGGGTTCCAATCTCATCAATCCTTGCCAACACTTCTTACTATTTGTTTTTTTGTTTATAACCATCCTAGAGGATGTGAAGTTGTAAATCATTGGAGTTTTGATTTACATTTCCCTGATGGTTAATGATGTTGACCGTCTTTTCATGTGCTTATTAGCTGTTTGTATCTCATCTTTGGAGAAATGTGTATTAGCTCCTTTCTCCAATACTATATTTGGTTATTTGTCTTCCTACTGAGTCATAAGCATTTTTATATATTCTGGATACAAGTCCCATATCAGATAGATGAATTACAAATATTTTTTTTTCCATTCTGTGGCTTCTCTTTTTACTTTTGTGGTGGTATCCTTTTTAAAAATTTTTTAATTAAGTAATCTCTACACCCCATGTGGGGCTCAAACTCAAGACACCAAGAATAAGAGTCGCATGCTCCTCCAACTGAGCCAGCCAGGCGTCTCTCACCATGCACTTTATAGAGAGAGAAAAGGTAAAATTATTTAGCTTAATAGTATTACAAAAAATACCGGACAGGGGCGGCTGGGTGGCTCAGTCGGTTAAGCGTCTGCCTTCGGCTCAGGTCATGATCCCAGGGTCCTGGGATCGAGCCCCACATCGGGCTCCCTGCTCAGCGGGGAGCCTGCTTCTCCCTCTGCCTCTGCCTGCCTGCCTGCCTGCCTACTTGTGCTCTCTCTCTCTCTCTCTGTCAAATAAATAAATAAAATCTTAAAAAAAAAAAAAAAATACCGGACAGCTTGAAAGAATGTTGGAGCCCGTTAGGGATCCTAGAACCATACTTTGGGAACCACTATACTATATATATACACACACAAATTTTTGATCCAACTCAATATCAGTATTTAGTTTTCATATATGACTTTGAGTTTATTTTATTTATTTATTTTCAGAAGTAGAATTTTGTGATTCATCAGTTGTATATATCACCCAGTGCTCATTACATCAAGTGCCCTCCTTTATTTTTAAAGAGAGAGAAAGCACATGTGCACACACACACACAAGCGGAGGCGGGAGGGGCAGAGGGAGAGAGAGAGAGAGAGAGAGAATCTTAAGCAGTATCCACGCCTAACACAGAGCCCAACGTGGGGCTCAGTCTCACAACCCTGAGATGGTGACCTGAGCTGAAATCAAGAGTTGGATGCTTAACTGACTAAGCCCCCTGGGCATCCCAACTTTCAGTTTATTTTAAATGAGTACATTCTATCTATTTTTAACTTTTTAATTCTGAACTCTATAATGACAGGGCTACACATGCATATAATCAATCAGGCTGTGGCCCTTAAAATAACTGCCAAAATGAAGCATTACATTTTAGTTTGGGGACAAGAACAGTAATAAAGATCTGCAATATGATGTAACAGCTGGGGTAATATCTTTATCATGAAATTAATTATGTGAATTTTTCTAGGTTTTAGGTTACAGTAAGATTTTCTCCCCAAATATTCCAAGCTCTATCATAATAAACTATGACTGCTAAACCATAAGGTGTGTGGGTGTGTTCGTGATCATCTTGATATTGTTGGTGATCATATGTAAGAATTCTGAAACTTAGATCTCAATTTCATGAGAAGGAATATATTTTCATATATAAATTTTCCACACATCTAAGAATGATAATATTCTTTGGACACTCCAAATTCATTTTGAACTTCTGAATCTAAATGTTAGATATATGGTGGGGGGGTGGGAAGGATGGGGTGGCTGGGTGATAGACAGTGGGGAGGGTATGTGCTACAGTGAGCGCTGTGAATTGTGCAAGATTGTTGAATCACAGATCTGTACCTCTGAAACAAATAATGCAATATATGTTAAAAAAAAAAAAAAAGAAGAAGATAGCAGGAGGGGAAGAATGAAGGGGAGTAAATCGGAGGGGGAGACGAACCATGAGAGACGATGGACTCTGAAAAACAAACTGAGGGTTCTAAAGGGGAGGGGGGTGGGGGGATGGGTTAGCCTGGTGATGGGTATTAAAGAGGGCACATTCTGCGAGGAGCACTGGGTGTTATGCACAAACAAGGAAGCATGGAACACTACCTCAAAAACTAATGATGTAATGTATGGTGATTAACATAACAATAAAAAATTTTAAAGGAAAAAAATAAACAGGTATTTAACATCAAAAAAAGTTAGATATAAAATAAGATTGAACTAAAAACTGCTTACATTACAACCCATGAGAGGTCCTAGTATGCAGATGAGGATGTGACAGTGAGTATGGAGTGAGAGTCAATTCTGGAGGCAATAGAAGTGCCAAACAGAAATTCTTAGAGAAACTGAAAGAAGCTAAAGCATTTTAAAACATACTAAATGGGTGAGTTTTTTTTTAATTTTATTTTATTATGTTAATCACCATACATTACATCATTAGTTTTTGATGTAGTGTTCCATGATTCATTGTTTGTATATAACACCCAGTGCTCCATTCAATACGTGCCCTCTACCCATCACCAGGCTAACCCATGCCCCCACCCCCCTCCCCTCTAGAACCCTCAGTTTGTTTCTCAGAGTCCATAGTCTCTCATGGTTCATCTCTCCCTCCAATTCCCCCCCTTCTAAATGGGTGAGTTTTAATAGTATAATTCTAATATGGTTATTCCCTTATTTGCAAAACTTAGTTGATTATCAGATTTGCCCGTGAAGTGGAAAATGCATTTGTTTCATGATTCTATTTTTATTTTTAAATTTTTTTAGAGAGGGAGAGAGAGGTGGGGGAGGGGCAGAAGGAGAGGGGGAGAGAGAATCCCAAGCAAACTCCACGCCCAGCGCTGAGCCTGATGCAGGGCTTGATCTCACAACCCTGAGATCATGACCTGAGCCAAAATCAAGAGTTGGACACTTAACTGACTCAGCCACCCAGGCGCCCCTGTTTCATGATTCTAAAATCAGTTTTGTATGTTAAAATATGCTTAATGTAGCTTGACTGACACTTTTGACCAAATTGGTTCCACTTCTCAATTATATGCAGGAGTGATTCTTTTCCAGCAGTCAGTAACTGATTACAGCCCCTCTTCATTTCCTCCTTCAATAAACCAAGATATTCAAATACATCTTAGAACTGCTAACACCGTGCTCTTGTCTCATAAAGTAAAATGAGCCCAGGTTCAAAAAACATATGAAGGAGCCAGGGCTTTTATGATCAAGACGTACCGTTGTACCTTGGATAACTCTTATTACATTTGCTTATTATTAGTTCAGGCCATTGTGTAGGTGTGAGTATCGCCCATGTAATAATTTTTGTACCCAAAAGTATATTTATACAGGCACACACACACATAAGCTAACACACACACACACATTTTTGCTTGATAATATCTTCACTATCATATTGTGTTATTATATAAAGTTTAAATATTTTCAGAAAAGAGTGAAAGTTAATGTTTTCTACATAACTTTTTTTAAAGATTTTATTTTTTTAAAGTAATTTCTACACCCAACATGGGGCTCAAAACTACAACCCCAAGATCAAAAGTCATGTGCTGTACCAACTGAGCCAGCCAGGCACCCCTCTACATTCTGTTTTAAAGTATCTTTGATAATGTATGAAAGATGTTTTTTGATTAAAAATGCATTTTGTTTTATATTAGGTATCAATTCTTATCTTGAAATCTTCTTAAATATTATGGCACAAGAGAACCACGGTGGCCACGTGGATGTAAGGTAAATGCTCAGCCATTCCTATTTCATCTGCCTCTCCACATTGACTTCTGGCACTCAGGGAGGCTTAGTACATCCCAACCCTGAGCCCTGTGGGGCTAACATTTGAGCAGATTCTGGGCCTGAGTGTTGATGTGGGAGTGTCAGGGAAGTGGCAGGGCTGGAGGAGGCTGGGGGAGAGTGAGGAAGGGATATCTATTTCTCAGGGATGGGAGAGATAGTGTTTGACACCTGGGAGCAGTGAGGGGGGAGTAACCCTAAAGGAATATGGCCCAGGGTTTCTCCCACTGCTTCCCAGTAGTCTCATTTTCCTTTGTTGCAAGCCTGGGGTTTGCACTTTGAGGCCCCATTATTTGGGTCATTGTGGTGCCATTATTTTCTGACAGTTTTTTTGTTTGTTTTTCTTTTTCCCCTAGACCAAAAAACAAGATGGCAGCGACAGAGCATGGTGCCCCTCAGCAGCCTGTTTCCCAGTCTCCACAGCCACGTCCTGCCTCCCCAGGTCTCACCTAAGGATTCTCAGGGCTGCAGGAATGATTTTTTTCCCCACTTCCTTCCTCATGGTAACTCATCCTGTCAACTTCTCCAAGGCCATGGTAACTGTGTCTCTGTTACTCTCTTTCACTTACCGTCCCCCTCATATGTAAAATGAGACATTAACATTGTTTATACTTTAAAAATATACAAACCTGTGTTTATATATTTTGTGTCTACAATTGTGTATAACAAAGAAGGGATAGAACATTGAGTTCAGGAGGAAGAATCTCAGCCAGGACTGACTGAAAGGTAGAAGAAGGGAATTGGTTATTCTGGAGACAGGATTTGGTGGTGTGTGTGTGTGTTGGTTGCGTGGGGTGGGAGGTGGTATAGAGAATATGCCCTGAAGAATGGTTTAATTTTTTATTTTTAAATTGAAAAATTTTTTTTTGAGTGCAGTGGAGGTGAAGAGGGAGAGAAAGAGAATCTTAAGCAGGCTCCATACCCGAGGTGAAGCCCGATACAGGGCTTGATGTGGGGCTCGATCCCACAACCCTGAAATCATGACCTGAGCCCAAACCAAGAGTTGGGCACTCAACTGACTGAGCCACCCAGGCACCTCCAACCCTGAAGAATTGTACTCTTGGGTGATGAAGTATCTCTTGGGGGCATTTGGAGGTGATAGCTTTCCTCTGGGTTTTAACCTATTAGCAGTATCTCTAGTTATATTGTTATGTTAGTGTCTTTGGGGGGAGGGTGGTTGATTTCACACATGGGGTTTCACACATAAGGTTTCTGGGGAGTAGGACATTATTGGAGATTTTTTAAATAATAAAAAACATATTTAGTCTGTCTCTGGAACAGTCAGTGAAGTTCATTTCTGGATACTTTATTCTGTTTCTATTTTCTATCCTTGTACCAGTACCACCAATAAGATTGTTTTTTCTGTTGTTGAGTTGTAGTAGTTCTTTATATGTTTTGGATATTACTTCTTATCAGATGTATAACTTGCAAATAGCTTCTCCCATTCTGTAGATTGCTTTTTCCCTCTGTTGATTGTGTCCTTTAATGCACAGAAGTTTTATATTTTGGTATAGTCCTTTAATCTATTTTTATTTTTGTTACCTGTGTCTTTGGTGTCATCTTTAAGAAATCACTGTCAAATCCATTGTCCTGAAGCCTTTCCACTATGTTTTCTTGTATGAATTTTATAGTTTTACCTTTTATATTTAGGTCTTTGACCTATTTTGAGTCAATTTTTGTATATGGTGAAGCTAAGGATCCAGCTTTATTCTTCTGCACCAGGATATCCAGTTTTCCTAGAACCATTTGTTGAAAAGACTTGTCCTTTCCTTATTGAATGATCGTGCACCCTTTTTGAAAATTATTTGACTATATATGTGAGGATTTATTTCTGGGCTCTCTATTCTAGTTCATTGGTCTATATGTCTGCCTTTATGCCGGTATCACACTGTTTTGATTACTGTAGCTTTATAATAAGTTTTAAAATCAGGAAGTGTGAGACCTCCAACTTTGTTCTTCTTTTTCAAGATTGACCATTTCAGGGTTCCTTAGATTCCATATGAGTTTTAGGAGGGGGGATTTTTAAAAATTATTAATTATCCTTCTATCTATTTACTTATTAGAGGAGGGAGGGGCAGAGAGAGAGAGAATCTTAAGCGGGCTTCACACCCAGCACAGAGTGTGATGCAGGGCTTGATCTCACAACCCTGAGATCATGACCTGAGCTGAAATCAAGAGTCGGACGCTTAATGGACTGAGCCACCCAGGTGCCCCAGGGTGGTTTTTTTTCTATTTCTGCAAAATACACCTTTGGATTTTTGATAGGGATAACATTAAATGTGTAGATTGATTGGGTAATTCAATATCTTATTATTTAGTCTTTCAATCCATGAACATGGGATGCTTTCCATTTATTTGTGTCTTCTTTAATTACTTTCAGTAACATTTTATAGTTTTTAGAATACAAGTCTTTGACCTGCTAGATTAAGTTTATTCTCAGAATTTTATTCTTCCTGATGTTATTGTAAATGGAAGTTTTCTTAAATTTTTTTAGATTATTCATAGTTAGTATGTAGAAATGCAACTGATTTTTGTGTATTGACTTTGTATCCTGCAACTTTGTTGAATTCATTATATCTTTTATTTAAAAATCTTGTCTTTTTCTACCAGCTCTGATAGAACTGGTGCTGGTGGGCATTTCTAGTCATGGTCCTGATTTTGAAAGGAATGGCTTTTGCTATTTACAGTTAAACATTGTTTTTCAGAGATTTTCTATGCAGCTCCCTTTATCAATTTTAAAAAGGTCCCTTCTGTTCTTAATGTCCTATGGTGTGTTTTTTTTCCCCCCAAATCATGAATATTGTTCTACTTATTCAACACTCTTTCTATGTCAGTGGCTTTTCTCTTTTATTTTGTTAGTGTGGTGATTTGCATTAATATATTCTACAATATCAAACCAACTTTGCATTTCTGAAATGAACTAATTTGGCCAGTTTTAGTGTTTGGTTTGTTAGTATTTTATATAGCATATTTGCATCAATATATTCATGAGTGAAATTGAATAATTATATTTTTTCATACAGTTTGTTTATATTAACTTCATAAAATGAGTTTAGGAGTATTCTTTTTTTGTAATTCTGGGGAAAAAAGATGTATGAGATTAGAACTATATGTATATTGCAGGTTTGGTAGGATTTTCCTGTAAGTCCATCTGTCCTGAATTTTTTTTACTTTGTTTTTGTGCAAAGCATTTAAAGTACTGATTCAATTTTTAAAAAGATTATAAGTCAGATTTTGTATTTATGTTTGAGTCAATTTCGGCAAATACGCTTTCTAGTAATTGATCCATTTTATCTAAGTTTTCAAATTCATTGTGATGCAATCATTCATAATGTTTCTTATCTTTTTTTAAAAAAGATTGTATTTACTTATTTGACACAGAGAGAGAGAGTACAAGCAAGGGGGGCGGCAGGCAGAGGGAGAGGGAGAAGCAGGCTCCCTGATGTGAGGCTCAATCCCAGGACACGATGTGAGATCATGATGTGAGCTGAAGGCAGACGCTTAACCCACTGAACCACCCAGGTGCCCTTCTTATCCTTCTTTTTAAATTTTTATTTAATTAATTTATTTTAGAGAGAGAGAGTGAGAGTAGCAGTAGGAGTAGAGGGAGAGGGAAGGGCAGAGGGAGAAAGAGAATCTTAAGCAGACTCTGCACTGAGCACTGAGCCTGACGCAGGGCTCGATCCCAGGACCCTGGGATCAGGACCTGAGCTGGAATCAAGAGTTGGCTGCTCAACCCACTGAGCCACCCAGGCGCTCCTGTTTCTTATCTTTCAAATCTCTGCTCTGTATTTATAACTCCCTTTATGTTCCAAGATTGTTTCCTTTTTTTTCCCTTTACCTATCTTCCTAGAGATTTGTCAGTTTTGTGTTTTCAGATACTGTAATGGGTCTATTTTACTGTCAGATTTTGTTTTTAGTTTCTGCTTATATTTATCATTTATTTCCTTATACCATTTTTTAGTTTATTCTACAATTCCTTTTCTACTGTTTCTTTTTCTAGTTGAACAGTTCTCATCCTTTCTTCTCTTCTGATATAAACATTTAAGGGCTAAATTACCCTCTCAGGACCACATCAGCTGCCTACCACAATTTTGAATAAGTGAAAGTTTATTATCATTTAGTTACAAGTGTTTTCTATTTTCCATTATGATATTTTCTTTGTCCAGGTTACATGAAAATGTGTTTTCTAATTTTTAAATGTACAGGGAGTTTTATTTATCTCTTTAAAAATCAATTTCTAATTTAATTGTTTGCAATTTTCTATTTCCTTACCAAAGTTTTGTCTGTGTATTCAAACCTCCCCTGTAAAATGGCTTATTTGTTTAAGTGCTTTCTTGATCCAATTTTGAGGCCCTGGCTAGAGGCCGATCAGTTCCCCTTTTTGAGCAGTCACTTCCTTATCAGCATCTCTGCTCTGGGGCTACTGTCTACCAGACCTAATCACCCTGGGACCAGATACCAGGGAGCTAGGGACAGTTCCTGTGCCCCAAGACCTCAAATTATCCAAATTAGCAACCAACAGAGAACCCATGAAAACTAACCTCTCCCTGCTTGTCAAACATAAGCTGCCCCCTCTAGCTCCAGCTTGCTGTTGCTTGGTCCCTGGATACGATGCCCTGAGTAGCCCTGCCTGGCAGCCTTCTCTCATTTTAAATGAAAGTAAACAGGTCTGAACTCCAGATCTTTGATGCTTTTTTTTTTTAAGATTTTATTTATTTATCAGAGAGAGAGAGAGAGTATGAGTGGGAAGTGGAGGGGCAGAGGGAGAGGAAGAGGGAGAAGAAGCAGACTCCCCGCTGAGCAGGGAGCCCAGACATGGGGCTCCATCCCAGGACCCGAAATCATGACCTGAGCCGAAGTCAGATACTTAACTGAGCCACCCAGGCGCCCCAAAATCTTTGATGCTTTACTACCACTGCTCTGCAGCTGAGTCCCATGGAGCTCCTCCTGAAGGCGTTGGGAGTGGCTTCCAGGGCCACACAGGCTGGTTCCCGTGGGTTGGTGTGGCATGCGTGGCCTGGGGAATATACTTTAGCGTTTTTGGTGTTGATATAAGGTTTGGTACACCAGAGGGCGCTGTAGGCTTATGTTACGGCTCTCCTTCCTGTTGGCCGCCCTGGCTGGGCAGCACACCACCTTTCCTCGGGGAGGGTTTGCCCTGAGTGCATTTTGCTGGTCTGCTTGCTCCTCTCTGGTCTGGTTTGAGTTTCTCATTCCAGTGGAAGATAGTGTCTGAAAATGTCAGAGTGTATGTGTTAGGCCCGACTGCGTCTCAGGCTGTGCTGCCCTGAGCATACCCTGTCCCCCTCTAGGTTCCTATTTCCCCATCTATGAAATAGACATTAGTAAATATGTGACCTTTTTTGGGGGGCGGGGAGTACTGTTTAGTTTTGAAACCCCTACTGAAGGGAGAACCTATTTAGTGTTTCTCCAGGACAGTTAACGTTATGACTTTGCAAACCTGAAGACTGATTTTCTCCAGGGCAATAACCATTGCAACTTGGAAACCTGAAATGTGCTCTTCACTTTAACACTAACTCAGAAGTGGAATGTGGCCCACTGAGTCTGCATCCAGGTATCTCCCAGATTCCTCGCTGTGGCTACCGACCACCTGCCAAGCCCAGCTACTTCATGAGAGAAAGCTAGTACTGTGCATGTTGTCGATGCTACTGATTTTCAACACTAGTGATCTTGTGGAGCGCCTGTCTGTATCGGGCACCAACATTAGCTCACTGGTCCTCTCAACGTCCTCATGCAGTAGCACCCCTTTTGCAGATGAGAAGACTGAGGTTCACATAGCTGTGAAGTGGTGTCACTGGGATCCAAAGCCAGACGGAGCAGGCCTCAAAGCCGGTGCTGTCAACCAACATAGATGCAGGAACTCATGTTCTATGTACTCCCTCACTCGGACTCAGGGATGCTTCTCATGCAGGCAGCTTCAGTCGAGGGAGCATTAACTGCCTTTCAAGGGACTTCTCCAGACCCACAATGACCAATGATAACACATGATCATTGGGGCCTCTGGCTATCACATGTTCTAGAACCCTAACACCCAAACACTCTCCCCCAAGGCCAGGTCCACGGAGGCTTAGGCACTGTGCTCAGATGGGCTGGACCAGGGCTTTCCCAGCTCCCAGCCTGCCCCCAGCTCTCTAACTTGTCCCTCAAGGCCTGGTATTCCATGATAGAAGCTTCCTCAAGCTCCGCATTTCTAAAAATAGGGAGTTTTTTTTTTTTTACTGCTCCGGTCAACGAAAGGGAAACTTTATTGAAGCCTAGGGGCTTGGGCAGGAGGCCGCCCTCTGGTCAAATGGGCCCTGTTTGGCCTTTTTGGGGCACAGTTTGTTGGTGTGGCCGCACTTCTCATGGCAGGTGACCAAGTGGGGGTGCAGGGAGCATTATGGCAGATCATCTTGTCGCCGTTGTATTTCTGGGCCAGCTTACGGAGGGGAGGCTCAATGAGGCCCCCTCGCAGGTGAAGAACCAAGGGCAGGGTTCACTCTTTCTGGATATTGTAGTCCAGCCATTGGCTTGCAAAAATAGATGCTGCTGGTCAGGCAGGATGCCCTCCTTGTCTTGGATTTTGGCTTTCCGTTCTTGATGATGTCACTGGGCTCGACCTGAAGGGTGATGGTCTTGCCCATCGGGGTCTTCACGAGGATCTGCATCTCTGCTTCTGCTGCAAGGCTGCCTTCACCAAACCTTACCTGGCCACTCCACTGAAGAGAAAGAGGGTGGCAGAACCTAAAAATATGTTAATTCTATAAATTACTCTGTATAATGGGCATAGATTCACTGGCCAAATATGTTAGGGACTTTTTTATTCTATATCTGCTTCCAGAGTTCACAGTGATATTGGCATTGGAAAGCCCCAAGACTGCTGCAGTCTGGAGCGGTGTTTAACCTGAACCCAAGCCCAGAGTTCCCCATACTGATTTGACCGCAGATCTTCATTTCTTTTTCTCAGGGTATCTGTGAATCTGGTTCCCCAGCTACACGCTGGGGATGACTGCCCCAGCTCAGGTCTCTCAGCCTCAGCTCTGTTGACATTCTGGGCAGGAGCACTCTTTGTCATGGAGGGCTGTCCACTGCCTTGTAGGATTTTAGCAGCATTCCTGGCCTCTTTCTGTTAGAAGCCAAAAGCAGCTCCTCCCATCCCCAGAGAAAGTGTCTTCAGATTTCATCCATGAGCCCTGGGGCCAAAGAACCCCTGGGGACCCACCACTCTAACTCATGCCTTCTTACTAAAGGCAGCATTGCCCTCAAGGAGGCAAAAATTGGTTTTGGGGGGTGAACAAAAACCCCTCCTCTTTTTATGTATAAAGCGCTGATATACACATACCACATCATAAACAGTGTTAAGATTTCATGGGGAGGTGATTTAAGAAAAAAAATAACTGAAAAGACTCTTTGAGAGAGGTAATAATGAGCAAAGGGTGATAAACGTGGCTCTGGCTCAGTTTTTTAGTTCCTTTTCATGCAAACTCCTTAGGGAAAATGCCCTTTGTGGCTCTTTTAAGCCAAACCGAAGAGCTAAGCAACTGTGGACAGTAGAGGGAAGACATCTGGAAGCTGCAGAAGCTGAGGCGGCAATAGACAGAAGACAGGACTGCCGGCCGCCCCTTGGCTGTGACCGCCACGTGAACTCAGAGGGACTCAGCCACAATCACCGTCAGTGGGAGCCCCACGATTTCCAGGGAGAGGGCTGTGGGGAGGGGTCTTCCTGTTGCAAAGGGGGCTTGAAGCTAGGTTGTCGGATGCCACGTTACACCCAGTTATTGAACGTGGTTGACTAAAGCCCTCCGATTCCCTCCTGGACACTCCGTGTTTCTCCCCTCTGGTTACCCTTTCTCCTGCATGTGTCTGGCCTCCCCCTCTGGCCTCCTCAGATCCCACTTGTTGGAGGATATGGCACATCGTGGTTGCCCACCACCGCACGACCTCCGGAGGCAAACAACAGACAGCCCGCTGATCCAGAACATAAAGATCATTTCTACTGCAGGTAGCTGGCCAAAGGCAATTTTTTAAATTAAAAATCCAGCAAATAAATGTTTAAAAATCAAGAAGTTTCTCATTTAAAAGAAAACTTACTTCATTTTCCTCTTTAATCTAGGAGAGAGCAAACCTTCCTAGCTTTCAGTTTGGGGAAATGAGTGACTCTTAGTCACTCGTTTTCTGCCTCTTACTTCTGTCAAAAAAACCCACTTGAACTCAGCATAGATGGGTGAGGGATAGAGCTGGTGCTCACAGGAAGCCACGCGCCCTTCAAAGGCACCTTTCTTAGCGCTGTGCTTCTCGAGCAAGCCTGGCACTGGCTCACGGACCTTCCTCAGAACCACTGTCAGAAAAGCAAGGTAAGTGGGGACGGGGCCATTCCCAGGGCCTCAGGCCACACACTGCTCTCTAGACACTGGACAGGTGTGTGGACTTTGGAAATGCTGTAAGCTGGCCCGCCACCCACCTAGTCCCAACACTCAGGCATCTCGGGCACTCTGGGGCTCCCAGCTGGCTCTTATCTTGGAGCTCACACACCATCTACTACTCACATCCTCCGAGCCCTCATCTGAGGGGCATTCGTAGATGCAGGGCTCTCTCCCTGTGCACCTCTGGCCCAAGTCCACATGCTCAGAATACACACATAATTTTTATCAAACATCCACATTTTTCTGTTTCTTACTTCTATCAAGACTCCCAGGTCAAGAAAGCAAATAAGGCTGATTCCCACCATTTGCCAGCTGTGTTTCCTTTTTTTGTTCTCCTGATAATTTCCTAACTCCTCAGCTTCGTCTGTTCCTTAATTTTTCACTGGCAAAATGGTGGAGAGAGACTAGGATTGCTAATTATTTAATTAGAATTGATAATCATTTTACAACATTGTTTCAGGGGCTCTGCGATGCCCCAGGTCTTCAGTATCTGTTTGCAGGAGGAAACACAAATCTCTCTCTTGCGAAACCAAATGTAGTTTGTCGTTTGAGTGTTTGGGCTTGTGGTGGTGAGGGTGGCAGGGGGGAGATGTGAATTACCAAACAGTGTTGTAATAAGGAACACAGGCATTAAGAAGGAAGCAAGAGGAAGTAGCCTTGAGTCACAAAGCCCTTCATCCCTGAATTGCTCTGATTCACACGTGAACATGTGAAGGTTTAAGAAAGTTTTAACTTTAAGAAGGTTTTAACCTCTTCACCTGCCCATTTAGATAGGAAATAAGGGTGGTTGGGAGATAGAGGGATTTCATTTCTGGCCGTGATGTGCCTTTTTGAGGTCTGTCAGGCTCATTCCCTCTGTGATAGGATTCCGTACACAGGACTGATTTTTGCAGGCAGTTTTGATGAAAGGACCAAAAAGTTCCCTCAAGTTACTATCCGAGTACTGCGAAATGATCTGAGTGCTGCCACCTTCAGAAGGGCCTTAGCATCAGACTGGCCCAGAAGGAGCCTGGAAGGCCAGGCATGTTCCCATCCAAGATGGTGTTCTAGAATGAACAGGGGACCTGGCGGTGTGTGCCGGAGACAACTTGCACCAACTCAAGACTGCTAAGATTCAGGAATTTTGTGAGGTTGGTTGGTAGCTGGAATTTTGCTGTGGTGGAAATATCTGCACCACAGAAACCAGCAAACACCATAGATCAGAGCCCCCCACCACCCCATAAGCTCCTACCGGGACTTGGGGCCCAAAGAAAAGTTCTGCGTATAGCCGTGTGGCCTCATTTAACCTCTTGGAAGCTTTTATGAGTCATCTGCACCACGGTTCAGTATGCTTGTTTGGCTTAGAGCACCCAATTTTTGTTGGGAGGGTGGTGGGGGACAGGAGCATGGGGGTAGGATTAAATGCACAGTACCAGGGAGCATACTTTGAAATCTATGTGTCAAGGTTGCAGGAGGAATTAGAATTTTTATATAAAGGCAGGTGACCAATCTTCTAGCCCAATGATTATCTAAGCAATTACTGAGTTCTGGGAGCTATAATCTGAAGGGGAAACATGCGTAGATTTTTCATCTTTTTGTTTTTTCTTTTGCTTTTATGTCACAAAGGTGGTTCTGGGTGTAGGACTGTTGGAAATCTCAACTGGCTTGCAAATGATTCAGTAACCGCAGACTACTGTTTAGAAATGCATCCTTGAAAACGCCTCCTCAAGAAGGAGGTTTTTCTGTCCCCAGTTACAAATGAGAGAACGGAAGCTCCCCTCAGAGGGATAGGAAAGGGGCAGGGCTGGAACGTGGAATCTGCTAAACTCCCAAGGGCAGGGTTCTTCTATTTGGCTGCACTGCCCTGTGGGGAATGGAGCCCTTCAACTTGGGAAAGTTGAGAAGGGTGTGTGATGATCCAGGGCAAAATATTAAGCAACTATGCTCTGTATTCAGCACCACTTTGATTTGGTTTTGTTCTTACAGAAATCTTGTTTGCTCTTCCCCTCATTAGCTTCTGGTTGGGCTCAGACCTGAGTCAAGGTGCTGGTAGATTTGAAAATGAACCCCACGGATATAGCAGACACCACCCTGGATGAAAGCATCTATAGCAATTACTATCTCTACGAAAACATCCCCAAGCCTTGCACCAAAGAAGGCATCAAGGCATTTGGGGAGCTCTTCTTGCCTCCTCTCTACTCCCTGGTCTTTCTGTTTGGTCTCTTTGGAAATTCTGTGGTGGTTGTCGTCCTGTTCAAGTACAAGAGGCTCAAGTCCATGACGGATGTGTACCTGCTCAACCTTGCCATCTCGGACCTGCTCTTCGTGCTCTCCCTCCCTTTCTGGGGCTACTATGCTGCAGACCAGTGGGTTTTTGGACTAGGTCTCTGCAAGATTATTTCCTGGATGTACTTGGTGGGCTTTTACAGTGGCATCTTCTTCATCATGCTCATGAGCATTGACAGATACCTGGCGATTGTGCATGCGGTGTTTTCCTTGAGAGCGAGGACCCTGACTTATGGGGTTATCACCAGCTTGGCCACGTGGTCCGTGGCTGTCCTGGCCTCCCTTCCAGGCCTTTTATTCAGCACCTGTTATACTGAGCGCAACCATACCTACTGCAAAACCGAGTACTCTCTCAACTCTACGAGGTGGAAGGTGCTGAGCTCCCTGGAGATCAACATTCTTGGACTGGTGGTTCCCTTGGGCACCATGCTGTTCTGCTATTCCATGATCATCAGGACATTGCAGCACTGCAAAAACGAGAAGAAGAGCAAAGCGGTGAGGATGGTCTTTGCTGTGGTGGCCCTCTTCCTGGGGTTCTGGGCACCTTACAATGTGGTGCTCTTCCTGGAGACACTGGTGGAACTGGAGGTCCTTCAGGACTGCACCTTTGAAAGGCACCTGGACTACGCCCTTCAGGCCACAGAGACCCTGGCTTTTGTCCACTGCTGCCTCAATCCAGTCATCTACTTTTTCCTAGGGGAGAAATTCCGCAAGTACATCGTACAGCTCTTTAAAACCTGCAGGGGGCCATTCATGCTCTGCCAATACTGCAGGGTCCTCCAACTCTACCCGCCAGACACTCCCAGCTCATCCTACACGCAGTCCACGGGGGATCACGATCTCCATGATGCTCTGTAGAAAACGAAGAGGCAAAAGATGGAGTCAAGCGTCCCGCGTCAAGAGCTTAAAATTGTATTATAGTAAGAGTTCCTGAGCAAGTGGCAGGAAGAAGACTTACATCCACAGCCGAGCGCGGGCTTTTCACCCCGCAGTCAGCTTTTCCTCTTGCCACAGGCAAGTTCAGTGCAGCAAGAGCTCAAGGGGGCTGCGGCAGCCCTCCTGTCTCCTGGCCTGCCCGCAGGGATGAGTAAACCGAAGGAGAGCGCTAAGCAGCATTTCAGTGAGGCTATCCATAATCCTGTAAGGGAAGGACCATTCATTCCCTTCTAACTCGAACTGATTGCGTTCTCCAGGAGGAACTGTGGAGGATTGACTGGTGCAATCAATTGCTACTCCTTGCTGCTCGCTGTGAAAAATGGGCCCTTTTAATGAACTTCTAGCTTTTGTGGAACAATACAGAAAACTTTGGCATGCCGTCCTAGGGCTTTTCTAATAATATATCTGAAGCATGGTGTATTCCCGGAAGCCAGGTGTACTCAGAAACAAATAACGAAGTAATGAACCTGGATCTTGAGTCTTTCATTTTAAAGGATGATCTGTTAATGGAAGCCAAACTTTTGATGCTGATTACAAGTGTAAGGATGTGAAGGCATTAGCATTGTCTGATTTCCAAACGTGAAATACAAGGCATTAAAAGATCCAAACACATTTGTGGAGATTCAAACACACTTTCATATGCTTGTGAGAATGTTTTGTTTTTATTATAACAGATGAATATTCAAATTTCACAAATAATATGTAGGTGCAGATACATTTATTTAGGGTCTCTTATTCATGTACAAACAGAGCCTTCAAAACTAAAAATAACAAGGTCTAATGAAGTATGACAATGCTTCCTTAATAAGTTTGAAGTACCTGCCATCAAGCAAGGCAAGAATAATCAACTAACAGTTATTACTGATGTGGCATAAACTGGACCGTCAAAAAATTATGAAGTTGTGAAAAATGTCATCCTGTCTTTTAAAATATTGGCCTCCTTTTTAACTGTTGGATGACTCAAAATTTTAGTCATTTCTTACAGGTCATAATCATGTAATTAATTGTTTGACACCATTAAAATAAATCTCTGTTCTTACAGCCTTAATTAATCAGAATTAAGTAGAGACTTTAATCAAGTCGGGAGAGACCTGTAATTCCTCTTCCCAAAAAACTTGTCTTGCAAACTATTAACTGAGTTATCTGTTTCAAATGCTTCTGTAAGTTTACACATTATTACATGCTCTACATTTATAAAGGATGCATTTCCAAAAAGTTGGTTTTCAGAGAAGTGATTTTAGAAGGGTAAGTGGGTGTTGCCTTTATAGACAAAAATAAACTTGTATATAGTCTCACAGAGCCTTTTTTTCCTGATCCTGTTCGTATTTGGTTTCCTTTTTTTTTTATAATTTAATTTATTTGTTTGTGAAAGATAGCATGAGCAGAGGGAGAGGGAGAAACAGATTCCCTGTGGAGCAGGGAGCTGGTCGTGGGACTTGATCTCACTACCCAGGATCACCACGGGGAGCCCAAGGCAAACGCTTAACAAACTGAGCCACCCAGGCGCCCTGTGTTCCGTTTCCTGATGGGCTGCAGATGCCAGCTGATGTGGCTGTGGCGCCCTGGGCTGGCAGCAGGAGGAACCAGAGGGCAACCTGTCAAGGCGGCCACGTGGGGTGGGGGGGTGGCGCCATGGGCAGCAGTGGCCAGGAGGCTGGGGTGCCTGGCAGGGAGGGCTAGGCTGGGTTCACCGGCAGTTTCCCTAGAAAACCTCCCTTTGTGGGGCCTGCCCCGCCCGGCCTGCAAATCCTAGCTCTGCACTCCCGTGTGAGCCTGAACACATTACTTTCAGCCTCAGTTTCCCCTCATCTGTAACGTGGAATATATTCCAGGGTGATGGAAAGAAAGATGATTATTCCCTGATAGAACTTGTAATGGCATTCATTTAATCACAGCAAGAGGGAAATTTTAGGGCCCCGAGAGACAGATGGGCTGAAGGGGTTTCACTGTCCCTTTGTCCCTCTGAGCACACAGCGGTAGACAGGGTGGGGTGCAGTCTGCCCGCTGCCATCCCTCGTCCTGAGGGGGGCGTCATCCATCACCTCAAGACCCTCAGGCCTTCCCTTGTCCCAAAGCTCAGGCGAATTCCCTCAGGATGGGGAATTTGGAAGCTCCAGTGACACCCCAACATGACCCTCTCAGAACACTGACAAGAAAGTTTCTTCCCATTCAGCACCAGAAACATGAAAAGCCAGCGCGATTTCTACACAAAGGTAGTACTGTAAAGGTGAGGTTAACTCTCCGTTCTCAGACGCTGGACCCATCCCTTCCTCGTGGCAATGTGCCCAGCTTCTGGGGAACACGGACTCAGTGCAGTTTGTTTAAGAACAACCATCGTGGTGGTTACGCAACATGGTGAACGTACTACGTGCCGCCGAATTGCACGTTTTTAAATGATTAGTTTGATAGCCTGTGAAGTTTACCTCAACAAGAACGCTGGGCAATAGCCCTGTGAGTATCTGTCCCATAGTAGGCACTCAAATTCATGTCATCTTCTTTCTGGAAGAAGAAAAAAATACAGGGTGTTGGCAAACAGTCCTCAGACCCTTCGGGAGGTTTTCCTTGAGAAACTCTCTTCACAGTTTGGAACATTGGCTGCAATTAGTTCCAGTTGGTTGAATGTCTGTTTTGTGCTAAGCAGGATGCCGGTTATGGGGAGACTAACAAGATGAAGGAGGAAGCTTGTGGAATTTACAACCTGCTAAAGGGAAAACACAAACACGAGATCAACTCGAACGCAAGCAGGACAGATAGGACAACAGAGCAACAACACAATGCTTTGGGACTTCCGAGGAAGGAGAAATGAATTCAATTTCCAATTTCAGCATACAATAGCTTTTTTTTTTAAGATTTTATTTATTTATTTATTTGAGAGAGAGAGAGAGAATGGGAGATAGAGAGCACGAGAGGGAAGAGGGTCAGAGGGAGAAGCAGACTCACTGCCGAGCAGGGAGCCCGATGCGGGACTCGATCCCGGGACTCCAGGATCATGACCTGAGCCGAAGGCAGTCGCCCAACCAACTGAGCCACCCAGGCGCCCCAGCATACAATAGCTTTTAAAAAGACTGTGATTTTGATGAACGGAAAGGGGGAAGGACATTCGAGGCTGATGGAAAGGCAAGTGGTGTTAAGAGCATACTGTGTGGTCGGGGTGGGGGGGTGGGGGTGGGGTGCGGAGTGGTTTGGGTAGTTAAAAGAGAATATGTGGAGGGGTGGGCAGCAGCAAAATAAATACTTGCCCTCTTGCCTTAATTTGGGACAACTTTGACAGGCCCTTCCAATTCCAAGCGCCCCGCCCCGTACAATTAGCTGGGGCATCTGTTTGCGGCCACACGCTAATGCAATTTTTCCTGTTGTTCCAGTCTTGCCTCCTTCACGCCCTCATAGGTATTCCCAGGACGACTCCCCATTCAATCTCCTGTATGCTAATCTCAGAGTCTCAGAGGCTGTTTTCAGGAACCCCAGTCTAAAACGAGGACTTTGGGATCACACAGGGGCAAGGGATCCCCTAATACAAATGGAAATTGATCCCTAGGTGTGGGGAAATGAAAAGGCATAATCTCTGCCCTGGGGATGTCCTTCATTCATTGCTGCCTGGCCATCAACCCCGTCTGACTCTTGGTTCCTACGCTTCCATTTGTCCATTGTACTTTTGCTCCCATAATTTGCCTGCCTCACTCCCAGAGGCATCTCTCTTTCTACTACTGTAGTGGTCATGGACCATTTCTACCTTTGCTTGTGCTATAGCCTCCGACATCCTATATTCTGTACCCATCGGTGACTTCCTGGACTCAAATGAACCAGACACAAGCTCCACCCATTTTTTGTGGTCACAATACTTTACTCCTTAAAAGCTTATAATGGCTCCAAATTCCCCTTTCAGAAAAACAGAAATCCACCAAGTGCTTTCATATACTGAAACTCAACTGAGCTTCATTGTAAAGTAGATAAGGTTGGGCTTACCCCAAGAAACTGAGGTTCAGGGGAAATAATATTCTAATCATGAATTAAACTAACTCCAACAGTAACCACTACCTAACTGCCTAGCAAAATGCCTAGCACAAAGCAGTTGTTCAATTATTTTCTAGTGAATGAGTGAATTTCCTTATCTTTTAATGAAGCCCTCTATACTGGCAATTCAAGTTTCTATTTCACTACACAAAGTTCAGCAGTCCTCTCTCCAAAATCCCCACTATGTTTCTAATAAAACTTTGTGTGACAGAGTTCAAAGATTGATTGAATTGCCTCCTAGTTCCAGAAATCAGTGGGTGTTCTTTGGGTCAAAAATTACTTCATTTAAACTTTTGCTATGAGCACAGTTGCAGAAGTCTGCATTTTCGCCTTCTCTAAGACCTATAAAATAACAGCAAGAAGAATGAATTAAAAAGCCCACAGACTCCATTTTTAAAAATTCTTTTTAAGTAGGCTCCACACCCAGGGTGGGGCTCGAACTCATGACCCTGAGATCAAGAGTCACATGTTCTACCGACTGAGCCAGGCAGGTGCCCCACAAATTCCATTTTCAGTGAAACTTGGAGAGAGATTTTTCAGACTTCAAAATATTTGTAAGGGCGACTAAAAGCAGCCACTCTCAGGCAAGAATTATGGGGGAGAAGGTGAAGAGAAGGGCAGTCCAAGGGGCGACGGGACAGACTTCATACAGCCTGCAAACACCTGTTTCCTGAGGGAGGGGCGCACCATGAAGATCAGGAGCTGCTGACACAAACATGCTTAACAACCCACAGCTAGTCACTGAGAAAAATAATACTATCATCAGGATAGGATAGAAGTGTAGGAATATACTATTTTATTACCATGACCCAATATATCGACCTCAGTTCAAAATGCTTCCTGGGGCACTCCAGAGGTAGTCCAGCTAAAAACGGAAGAAAAGAAAGCCTGCTCTCACTTCTACCAAACATCACACTGAATATGCCAGCTCCATGCTCTAAGAGAAAGAAACCAGTCATATAAAAAGTGGTAAAGGGGGAAATTTGACAAAATACCTGCACAGTACCTTTCAAAACTGAATGTCATCAAAAACAAGGGAAGTCTAAGAAATTGTCACAGGCAAGAGGAGCCTAAAGAGAGAAGACAACTAAATGAATTAGTTCTGGAACAGAAAAGGACATTAGATAAAAACTAAGGAAATCTGAATAAAGTATGGGCATTAGTTAATAATAATGTATCAATATTGGTTCATTAAATATAACACACCATGCAGGGAAATTGCATGTGGAGTGTATGGGAACTGTTTGTACTTTCTTCATGATTTTTTGTAAACTTAACACTGTTCTAAGATATAAAATGTATTTTTAAATTGGAAAAGAAAAGACAAAGTATCTCCAGTTGTAATGATAGTATTGAATAACTGGAAAACTCAAGAGAATCACCGGAAAGAACTATTATGAATAACAAGATAATTAAGTGAGTTAATAGGGGAAAATGCTAATACATAAAACTCAATTATATTTATATTTACAAATAACTACTAGTTAGAAGATGTGATGGAAAACCAGACCTGCATTTTGAAAGAGAATAGAAAAAAAAATCCTAATTAAGATACATATTATAGGGGCGCCTGGGTGGCTCAGTCGTTAAGCGTCTGCCTTCGGCTCAGGTCACGGTCCCAGGGTCTTGGGATCGAGCCCCGCATCGGGCTCCCTGCTCAGAGGGAAGCCTGCTTCTCCCTCTCCTGCTCCCCCTGCTTGTGTTCCCTCTCTCGCTGTCTCTCTCTCTGTCAAATAAATAAACAAAATCTTAAAAAAAGATACATATTATACATATGAAATATATAGGAAATAGATATAAATATATGAAAAACCCCCACTTTAAAGCACTATTGCTGAACACCAAAATGATGTGGATGAAAAGGCCTAGATGCTCTTTTGCAAGAAGACTCAATGTTATAAAAATGTCAGATCTTCCTAAATTAAATGATTAAATCCAACGTTATTCTTCAAGACACATCAGTGGTTCTTTAAAAAGAACTACATACACTGATTTAAAAGCTCTTGTGAAAAATGAACAAAAAATGAACACTCTGAAATGAAGAGCAATAAGGGTGTCTATATTATAAATTACTATGTATATTAAATTAATTAGTTAATTAAAATAGTATGGCAATGGACCAGACAATTGAGTGGAACAGAATGGGAAATCTAGTATTAGATCAAAACATACATGGGAATTTAGCATATATTAAAGATGGCATTTTAAATCAAGTGGGGGATACAATAAATTTCTTATTTAAGGAGTGAGCCAAATGGACTATCATCTGAGGAAAAAAAGTAAGTTTGATTCTTACAGCACACCATACATAAACTTCAAAAATATATTTAAATGTAAAAGTTGGAACAATAAAAGTTCTAATAGAAAAAAACAGGAGAATTTCCTCATAATTTCAGCATGGGCAAGGCCTTTCTCAAATTCAGAAGCCTTAAAGAAAAGATTAATAAATTCAACTATGTGAATATAAAAATATGCATAACACAAACATCATCAAAAGAGAAATCAGAAGACAACAAACTGGGGAAAATGTTTATATGCAATTGAACATTTTCTATAATAACTAAGTGGCACACGCATGTTTATGCCATTATTCTCAGTACTTTTCTATATGGTTGAAATATTTAATAATAAAAAATTAATTACTGTGTATCCATACTACGGAATGTGATGCTATTAAAAAGAATGCTTTCCAGCTAGATACCTATTATCATGCAGAAATGTCCATGATGTATTAACAGCATTTTATTTTATTTTTTAGATTGAATTACTAATAGACACATTGTGTTATTGAAAGGTGACTTCATGTGGTTTTCCCCTTAAAGACAGTACTTGCAGGCACAAAGACGTTGAGATGTCTATAGCCTTCAGATGTTAACTTGAAAAGTTTGGTATTAGCTTTCCTTATCTAGCTGAGGATTCACAAATTCTCCGTAATCAAACTGACATCTTTGATAGATGACTAACAAAATTTTTAGTGAATTTTTGAAAAAGATTTTATTCATTTATTTATTTGAGAGAGAGAGAGAGAGAGAAAGAATGCGAGCAGGGGGAGGAGCAGAGGGAGGGGAATAAGCAGATTCCTCGCTGAGCCCAGAGCCCGAGGCAGGTGTCTATCCCAGGACCCTGAGATCATGACCTGAGCCGAAATCAAGGGTTGGATGCTTAACTGACTGAGCCACCTGGGCGCCCCAGCTAACGAAATTTTTAGTAATCTGGCTAGGACCTCCCCAAGGAAGAGACACACAAATAGGACCCATCACAGGAGTGATCTGGAATAGGTGATTAGTTACAGTGATCCAGTAAAAGCTGTCTGGTAAAGTGTGATTCTTGACAAAAGGGACCCTTAAAGGTGGGATGCCCGGAACTTGTATTCTTGGGGCGCCTGGGTGGCTCAGTTGGTTAAGCATTGGACTCGATCTTGGCTCAGGTCTTGATCTCAGGGTTGAGTTCAAGCCCTGTGTTGGGCGCCATGTAGAGCCTGCTTAAAAAAACAAACAAAAAAAACTCATTAGGGGCGCCTGACTGACTCAGTCATTTGATCATGCAACTCTTGATCTCAGGAGTCACGAGTTCAAGGCCCATGTTGGACATGGAGCCTACTTAAAAGAAAAAAAAGAACTTGAATTCTTTTGATAAGTTTTGTGTTATCAGATCAGTTTCACTCCTATTACTGTTCCCTACTGAATCTTGAGAGATTTAAAATTTTGGAATGATAGAGGAAACACCATATTCATCTTGATACTTCTTACAAGATTTGTAATGATGTCTCGTGGTAGAAATTTTTTTTTAAGATTGTATTTATTTATTTGACAGAGAGAGAGACATGGTGAGAGAGGGAACACAAGCAGGGGGAGTGGGAGAGGGAAAAGCAGGCTTCCCGCGGAGCAGGGAGCCCGATGCTCAGGTCATTATCCCAGGGTCCTGGGATAATGACCTGAGCCAAAGGCAGACGCTTAGCGACTGAGCCACCCAGGTGCCCCTCATGTGGTAGAATTTAATCTGTTTTACACAGCATCTGCAACTACCGGAAAACTTCCTCACGATAATTTCAAGGTCTAAGGCCCCTCTCTCTCTTCTAGTCACACTTCCACGACAGAGGGGACAATGTATTCCGCTTTCTCTCATTGCAGTCAGGCTGGGTCCTCATGGGCGTTTTGAGCATCTCCTGACAGGGTAGTAAAAATCATCTTCGGTGTGGGATGTGGCTGTGGAGAGCTCCTTGGCCACGGCGGTAGACGCATTGGGGGATCAGGTGATGGTAGCATTAGACTCTCTATGAGACCTATTAACAGCATTTTAGAAACCTGGAAGGATAAACCTTAAACTTAACCCCCAAAATGTTAGTCATTAAAAAAATCTTTTCTGGATTTATCGAACTATTACTGATGTTAGCCATTTCATAGGAGGAAGAATGATGCTTTATACATTCCAGGCTTCTTTATTTCTTTAAACAAACATGGATTACTTTCATAATCTGCCAAAACAGTAGAAATATTTCCATTTTAGAAAAGAAAAAAAAGGAGATCTTCGTGATTATGGAAAACTGACTAATGAACCACAGAGAGATAGTCTAAAAAAGGGGGCTGAGAGGAGAGGTGAGCAGGTGGTTGCTCATCCTGATATGACGCTGGCCTTCAGAGAGATCAGTGTGTAGCCGAGTTCGTGGTGGGAGAGGTGTACAAGATAGCATTAGGAGCCTACAGAATGTTTGCTTTTTTTGATCTCACAGGAGATAAATGAGACTATAATTGGAACCCAACTAGGCAGGAAAAACGTCTCCATCATCGTGCACTGTACAGCTTCCTCTCCATGGTGGCCTTGGTTAGAGGGATTCCTCGTAATTTCGATGACATCACCATGAAAATATCACATGTAAACAAAGTGAACAGTGGGTCAGGTGATGCATTTTGTGCTCCAGCTGGGCTCCTCTTGGGGGAATAACTGAGGAGGAGTTAGAGAGGGTTTGTCCAGTGGACAAAGAGTGAACTTATGAGGGAACGGGCACATTAGGGCACATTTCAGTGTGCCTTGAAAACTTATTGAGGGTCACAGAATTGCTGAGTTATTCCCTGGGAAGACTTCTTTTTTTTTTTTAGATTTTTTATTGTTATGTTAATCACCATATATTACATAATTTGTTTTGGTGTACTGTTCCATGATTCATTGTTTGTTCATAACACCCAGGGCTCCATGCAGAATGTGCCCTCCTCAATACCCATCACCAGGCTAACCCATCCCCCCACCCTCCTCCCCTCCAGAAACCTCAGTTTGTTTTTCAAAGTCCATCATCTCTCCTGGTTCGTCTCCCCCTCTGACTTACTCCCCTTCATTCTTCCTCTCCTGCTATCTTCTTCTTTTTCTTTTTTCTTAAAATATGTTGCGTTATTTGTTTCAGAAGTACAGATCTGTGATTCAACAGTCTTGCACAATTCACAGCGCTCACCGTAGTCCCTGGGAAGACTTCTAATTGAGGTGCAGCAAAAGTTCACAGTTTGGGGGGTCTTCCTGCCTTCTGAAACTTACTGAGATGACAGATAACATGTAATAAATTTAAAAGATGTTTCTGTACAAAAGCCACTTTGGGAAATAGATTAACAGTTCTTTGTAAAGTTGAACGTATACCTACTCTGTGATCCAGGGATTCTATACCCAGGTATTTACTCAAGTGAAATGAAGACCTCAGTCTTAAAGTCTTAAAGACTTATTCAAGAATGTTCATAACATCATACTTAATGGTGATTTTAAAAACTATTTTATTTATTTATTCATGAAAGTCAGAAAGAGAGAGAGAGGCAGAGGCAGAGGGAGAAGCAGGCTCCCTGCCTAGCAGGGAGCCCGATGTGGGACTCGATCCCAGGACCCTGGGATCATGACCTGAGCCAAAGGCAGACGCTTAACCATCTGAGCCACCCAGGCGCCCCCATACTTAATGGTGAAAGACTGAGTGCCTTCCCCTTCATAAGATCAGGAACAAGACAAGTACATCTGCTCTTGCCTCTTCCATTCATATTGTACGGGAGGTTCTTGGTAGGAAAAAAAGGCAAGAAAAAGAAATAAAATGCATCCAAATTGGAAAGGAACAAGTAAAACTGTATCTATAAGATGACATAATCTAAGGAATCCATAAAAAAAGTATTAGAACAGATAAGTTCAGCAAATTATGGGATACAGCATCAAAATACAAAAATCAATTCCATTTCTATATACTGGCAATGAATAATCAAACATGAAATCAGAAAACAATTCCATGTACAAGAACATAGATAAATTTAACCAAAAAAAGTGCAAGATACGTGTACTGAAAGCTAGAGGAGCCCTAAATCGATACAAGGACATTCTGTGCTCACTGATTAGAAGATTTGGTATTTTAAAGATCTTTCAGGGGTACCTGGGTGGCTCAGTCGTTAAGCATTTGCCTTCGGCTCAGGTCATGATCCTGGGGTCCTGGGATCGAGCCCCACATTGGGCTCCCTGCTTGGCGGGAAGCCTGCTTCTCCCTCTCCCACTCCCCCTACTTGTGTTCCTGCTCTCACTGTCTCTCTCTCTGTCAAATAAATAAATAAAATCTAAAAAAAAATAATAAAAAATAAAGATCTTTCAAAAATGTCAATACTTTCTAAATTGATTTCTAGATTTGATAAAATCCCTATCACACCCCCAGCTGACTTTTAAAAATTTTGGAGGGTAGAAATTGACAAGCTGATTCTATATAGCAATGAAGGGGATCCAAAAGAGCTAAAACAACTTTGAAAGGAAATAAAATTGGAGCACTCACACTCCCTGATTTCGAAACTTATTACCAAGCTACTCTGAGTAAGACAATGTGGTACAGCATAAGGATAGACATATAAATCAAAGGATTAGAGTTGAGAGTGGAGAAATAAACCATCATGTTTATGGTTCATTGATTGTTTGACATGGGTGTCAAGATAATTCGATGGGGGGAAAGAATGGTTTCTTTCAACAATTGGTGTTAGAACAACTGGATATCCACAGGCAAAAGAATGAAGTTGGACCACACTACCTACCCCATACACAAAAAATTAAAATAGATCCCAGATCTAAATGTAAGAGCTAAAACTGTAAAGTTCTTGGAAGAAAACATAGTTATAAATCTTTATGACCTTGGGTCAGGCAAATCTATAGAGACAAAAGTTGATGAGTGGTTACCCAGGGCTAGGAGAAGAGGGAGATGGGGAGTGAGCACTAATGGATATGGGTTTCTTTTGGGGTGATGAAAAGCTTCACAATGTAGATTGTAATGATGGTTGCACAACTCTGTGAATATACTAAACATCATTGAATTGTGCATTTTCAATGAGTAAATTTTATGGTATGTGAATTATATCTCAATAAAAGTATTTAATAAAAGAATGTGTATAATAGCTTTATTCATAATAGCCAAACATTGGAAATAACCCATTAGCAAGAGAATGGATAAGTCCATTAGCAAGAGAATGGATAAACAAAATTCATGCAATGGTATACTACTCAGTAATGTAAATCAAGGAATAAGTCACTTAAAACATTGATATGCCTAGAAACATTATGTTGAGCAAAAGAAACCAGATACAAAGTGGCACATATTGTAGTATTCTACGTATATGAAGCTTTGGAACAGGCAAAACTAATCTATGGAGAAAAAAATTACAACAACGGTTGCCTTTGACATGTGGTAGAGTATCAGCTGCAAAAGAATACAGGGCAATAAACTGGTGAGGAAGACTTCCTATATCTTATTGGGTGTGGGTGACCTGGAGAGATACACTTACCAAAATTTATTGTACTATACACTTAACAATATGCATATTTTATGGCATGCAAATTATACATCAATAAAAAATATTACAGAAAAATTACAGGATTAAGTATACCAGTATATGAGGACCGGAACTGGGAAATGAAAGCAAAGTGGTGAGGAAAGCTGAGACCTCAAGGCTGCTGGGTCCTGGGACCTGAGGCTGGTAGTAGCTGTCAGGAGTTCTGATCCTGTGGGGTAACTCTGCTCCATATGATATGGGGCGGGGTGTGGGGTGGGGGAGGGAGTTGAAGCCAGAGGTTGGATCGGGGCAGGGCTATCTCACCTCTGAAAGAAGAGGGAAGAATTGCTCGTTGGCAGCTGTAGGCCTTGTAGGCTGTAGGATAAACACAAACTTACAGCTAAGATTGGAACTAAGCCCCAAGCACAGGGCTCAGTGGTCAGATCTATGATACCCCCAGAACTGTAGGACTTGAGATTCAAGCCACTAACATAAGACTTGGTTGTAGACTTTAACTCTAACCTGCTCACTGGAAGGAGTCGTAAATTGAATTCTCTAGAAGTAGAGCCTGGACAGGGATTCCTTGCAAGTGGTTTACTGGGGGCTGCTCTGTGGAGAAGGGAGGAAGGATGTAGGGTAGGAAAGGGGAAGAAGGTAAGCAAAGATGTGTTCTGTATTAGGATTCTCCAGAGAAACAGAACCAATAGGAGGTTATTTAACTATCTGTTTATCTACCTATCTATCCATCCATCCATCCATCCATCATTTATTTGGAGACTTTTCTAAGGAATTGGTTCATGTGCTTATGGAGGCGGACAAGACCCAAGATCTGCAGGGTGAGTTTGCAAGCTGGAGACCAGAAAAACTGATGGCATAAACCCAGGAAGAGCCAGTGTTTCAGTTTGAGTCCAAAGGTAGGAAAACAACCAATGTCCTAGTTTGAAGGCACTCAAGCAGAAGGAATTTTGCCTCTTTTATTCGTGGGAGGGTCAGCCGTTTTGTTCTATTCAGGTCTTCAACTGATGGGATGAGGCTCACCCACACTAGGGAGAGCAATCTGTTTTTCTCAAACTAGAGATTCAGATGTTAATCTCACCCAGAAACCTTCACCAGAATCATGTTTGACCAAATGTCTGGACTCTCCATGGCCTAGTCATGTTGGCACATAGAATGAACCATCACAAGCTCCCTGATGGGCTTGCCCCCACAGGGCCTCTTGGGCATGAATTGTACTACAGAATTAATCCCACTTTGAGACAAAGGGTCTGGTCTTTTTTTTTTTTTTAAGGATTTTATTTATTTATTTGTTTTTTAGAGAGAGAGAGAGAGAGCACAAGTAGGGAGAGGGGCAGAGGGAGAGGGAGAAGCAGACTCCCCGCAGAGTAGGGAGCCCGATGTGGGACTTGCTCAGGATCCTGGGATCACGATCCAAGCCAAAAGCAGATGCTTAACAACTGAGCCACCCAGGCGCCCAGGGTCTGGTCTTCTGTGTCCCCATGTCAGTGAGGCATCTTCCTAATTAAGCCCAGACTAGTTCTGCGGGGAAAAGAGTGTCCAATGCTCACAGCAGATAGAGGAAGGGTGCACCAGCAGGCAAAGGCTTCTGGGTAGGGCACCAACAACGTCCTGTACAGAAGTAACCTCAAAATTCCTATTATAGGGATGGAGGAGCACAGAGAGAGAGAGAGACAGACAGACAGACAAATCTTTAAGACAAACTAACATAAAATTTCCCAGTGAAAATGAGCATGTAAACCAAAATTCCATAGTTTAAGGAAAAAAATATAATTCTAAAACAATGAACAAGATCAATAATCAAGGGGCGCCTGGGTGGCTCAGTTGGTTAAGCGACTGCCTTCGGCTCAGGTCATGATCTTCAGTCCCGGGATCGAGTCCCACATCATGCTCCCTGCTCAGCAGGGAGTCTGCTTCTCCCTCTGACCCTCTTCCCTCTCGTGCTATCTTTCATTCTCTCTCTCTCTAATAAATAAATTAAAAAAAAAAAGATCAATAATCAAAACAAGAGCTCACTTGAGATGAACTCAATATAATAGAATAGTGTAGAAAATACTTCTAAATACATATGTTGACCTATTTTTGAGGAAGTAATAACATCCACTAAAATAACAAAAGATTCTAAAACATTTACTGACACCAGGAAGGGCTGATCTTACCAGAGGTGTTAAACGAGATACACATGGGTGTCAACAGTAAACTTCCTTCTAGAACTGAACTTCATTTCTATTTTGAGACCCCAGTTCTCCCAGAGGCAAAGACATAATCTCAGTCAATTCAGTGTCTCACGTACCCCCGCTCTCCTCAGTGGTGTTACAAGGGACTCTGGCCTTCGTTATCTGTTCATGTCAGTACCTGCTGAGACTCACCTCAGCCTGTCTGGGCCTCAAGCATCAATCCATGAAGTGACCAGCTGAGTTGACCCGCCCTTGCATCCAGGACTCCCCCAGGCTACTTGTCAGATCTTTTGGCACTCCTCTTGTGACACAGGAGACACTCCATTTTCTCCTGTGTTCCTCTGTGGCCTCAGGAGGCTTAGTGAGGCTGTCTAGATCTTCGCTACTTCATGCTGCACTAGCTGGTATAGGAGACCTTCCTACTGCTCTCCCCTCCAGGTCTGGCTCCTGTGAACCCTTCAAGGATGCATCGGCCCACGTGTAGACACCCATGCTATGCTGCCTCTCCACCTGCATCGTGAGGGGGACCTCAGGGATCTTGCTGCTTCCCCAAGCTTGGCCTTGGGAATGATGGCTCAAAAAGCCGCATTTGCTGAGATACCAAAACCTTGGTGGGATGCTATTATGCTGCCTAACCCCAAGGACTGGATCGTGGGAGGTAGCAGTGCTAGAACTCTTCTCAGGACTCAGGGATGTTCACACAATCTGCCTGTTTTGCTTTCCTTCTGACTCCTCTCCTCCTCTTTCTCAGCCTGTTGAAGCCACTTGCCTCTAGGGCCTCTTCCAAAGAAGTTGAACCTGTGAGCATGTGTCATTTCAGGAATACAGACAGGATATGTTCATGTTAAAAATTATTAGAAATTCAGAGGTGGGGTGCACCTGGGTGGCTCAGAGGGTTAAGCATCTGCCTTTGGCTCAGGTCATGATCCCAGGGTCCTGGGATCGAGTCCTGCATCAGGGTCCCTGCTCAGCGGGCAGCCTGCTTCTCCCTCTCCCTCTGCTGCTCCCCCTGCTTGTGTGCTCTGTCTCTGTCAAATAAATAAAATCTTAAAAAAAAAGAGAGAAATTCAGAGGTGGGAGTAGACAAAGAAAAGGAGAGAAGATAAAAGGATGTGTAAGCAATATGGATGATGGGAAAACGTCTTGTGAAAACTAGAATATCTAGGGGCGCCTGGCTGGCTCAGTTGGAAGAGCATGTGGCTTTTGATCTCGGGGTTGTGAGTTCAAGCCTCACATTGGGTGAAGAGATTACTTTAAAAAAAGATCTTTAAAAAAACCCTGGAATATCTAATATTCAAAACTACTGAGCTTATGCTGTTGCAATATGGACCGCCCCAGCCCATAATCTCTTCAAAGCTTCTGTAAAGTTTTAAAGATAAAAAGGCCCAATGTGGGTGAGGTTTTTGTGAAACTCAAGGGACTCAGCTCCACATTTGAGTCAAGATACTGCAACAGGGCGTGTGGGATGGTGAGATGGTTCACGAACTGAACTAATTCAGTGGAAGCCGAGGCAGAATGTCTAGCCAGAGGAAACTGTGAGAAAGTGAGGCCTCCAGCGGTTCACAGAAACTTGGGAAGGTTTTAAAGACAGATCTTATCTAGATTCTTCAAGAGAAGGACACCTGCCCTCACATCTGCGTCAGACATGCCGGAAGGAATGCTGGAGACACGTGGACACCCTCTTAATCTGTGGGCATAGTCACAGAAGCACTCTTTCACCCACAAAGCATCGATTGAGAACCTCCTAGGGGCTAGATGCACTGGCCTGGGTACTGAGGATACAAGAATGAAAATCACATGGAACTTGCACACAGGCTCTCTCGGTCAGTGGGAAACAAGTAGGTAGACTCTTCCGAGCTACGGGCCATAGAGAGGGATGTAACTGCAGAAAGAATTAGCAGCCCCTGCACAAATCACCTTCAGGGCAACCTTGCTCTTTGGGCACCTGTGGGTGCTTACTACCTCCCCTACGCATTTCCTCTTCTGCCCCCAAGACTCACAGAATGTTTTGCCAACGTGGTCCCAATCTGCAAGTCTGCATTTCTGACACCGCGCCCCGGATATTTACTTGTGTCCTCTGCCTAATTAAAAGTGGGACATTTCTCTTCTTTGTTGGGTATTGTGATCATCAGGAATGACTGCTTTGGGAGACCAGGGCCACACTGCAGAAGCTCCACGATGACCACTTTCTGACATCGGGAGAGTACAGGCGAAGTGTTACCAACGGTGTCACCAAAACAGGAAATTGCCCCTTATCTCAAAAACCCTTGGGTGAGATAATTGCCTTAGTGTCCAGAGTTAGGACCAAGAAAGACAGACTCTTTCTGGAGAGGGGCCTCTCTCCCAAGGAGACCGAGATTCTTGGTACATTTAGTGTGAAGATGCGGGAATTTTCAGGGACATGTTTTCTCCAGGTGGGGTTGGAAAGAACAGCTCTCCCCCGCCATTTTCCATAACAGCAATCAAAATAAAACAAAGGTTGTAAGTTTCAAGAGTTGAGGAAGGAAATAAGCTCATGTATTGTAGGTTCCTGCAACAGAGGAATTCGTGGGATTCTGACACAAAAGGAATTTTGTAACAAAAATTCCTGCAAAAAATCTAAGCTTCTACTTCCCTTTCTTTTTAATGGATGAACAAATCCAAGGCAAAATACTCTTCAAGACGACTCAGCAGAGAGAGGCAGCTCTCCCCAGTGGAGGCCTTGCTTACCTGCTGGAATAACTGGGGAAGGTAGGGGAGGGCAGGACGGGGTTGGGGGCGGGGAGGCTATGGGTCAGCTGGGCCTGAGCCCTGGCTTTGTCCGTGCTGCCAACTAACTGACTGTGTGGCTTTGAGTCTGCGTTTCCCCTCTCTGCACTCAAAATGCTCTGCCTTCATGGTACAGATGAAAATTTAGCTACTTTATTTTGTAGTTCCCAAAGTTCTATTTAGTTCTTTCACAAATCTGTGAGGTCTCATCATAGCTTCCTATCCCCTGCAGGCATTGTTTATTGGTTTTTAAATATTGTATTTATTTTAAAATATGTCTCATAATTTCAATATCTGAAGCCTGTGTGGGTCTGTTTCTGCTGGTTCAAGTTTATATTGCTTTGTTTTTGTGTGTGTATTTGCTTATATTTGACTGTGACTGCTCTTTGACCCTGAATATTATTTGGGGGGATTTCCCAAGATGTGGGATGAAGCTGCCCTTATTTCAAAGATGATTCTGAGTTTGTTTCTGTCAGACACAAAGGGGCATTACCAGTTTTGCACAATACTTCAGCTCACAGCCTGATGTTTAGTGGACTAGCTCAGTAATGCAAGTTTAGACCACAGATCTACACAAGGGCTGGCTTGTGCTCACAACCTCAGGGAGGGGGTCCTATCACTTATTCCTGTCTTGCTGCACATCCAGGCACTTGTCCTTACATCCCCTGGGATTCAGACAAAGGAAGGTGATTTCCATTTGTTCCACTCGTACCCTAAGGATCAGAGCCCCCCACCATAATGTGGGTCTGGCTCCTATTGGACCTCCCAACCTTGAAGACCCCTGGCCCCATGCCTCATGAAGCCACCCCAAGACAGTTTCTAGTTTCCCTGTCGGTTTACTTTGGATCGCCAAATGCAAACATGTCTCTAACGATTTATCTCTTTTTTACTATCCCATCAGCTTTTCAGGGCTCTCTGATAAAGGGTTGTCCATTTCTCTTTATCATTCTATCATTTTTCTCTTTATATATTTTATTTATATGCATATATGTTTAGGACTGATCTATCTCTTTGATGAAGAGTAATTTCAACATTTTTGTCGTGACTTTCTATTCCTAAAGATGCTTTCACAATTAAAGTCTGGCTTTTATTGTTGTTGTTTGGGGGGTGGGTTATCACTGCACTTTGGCAACTATGGGAGGAGTGCTTTGGGTGGTGACTGTTCTGTGAGCCTGGGGCCTTGTGTGAAAACAACCGAGACCCCCGACAGATGGCAAAGGATGTAGCAAGAATGAGAAATAATCTTGCTTTAAACTACAAAGGTTTGGGTATTTTTTGTTATGTGATGTAACTTAGCCTATACTGACTGATACAGAAATATTGGGCTAATGCCTCAAAAATGTTACCCTCATTATATACAATCATATGAGACACTTCACATCAGGTTCCCAGACACCTCTGCACCCCCTATGTTCTCAACGCTGTCTATCCGCATCACCCACATGTCTGGGCTGCCCTTGCTCTCTTGTGTCTCTGGCCATCTGCAAATATGGTCAGCTTCACCCAGGACACTTTCCCCACCCTTCAGGGGGCCAAATCTTATCCTTCAGTCCTCAGTTTAGAGACCTATAGCAGATGCAGATGATGCCTGCCCTAATCTCCATCAGGGAGTGGTGTCCCCAGTCTCTAGTGTCTGTGAGCACTGGTTGCAACCTTGCAGACATCCCTCTTCCCTTGTTTTTGGCTCTCCTCCACAAGTCCCTTGGAGCATAGCTAGTCCCTCTCCCCGCCCATGGCAGCCTGCAGCCATTGGCTGGCTGACACGGCTTCGGGTAATAAGTCTGGCCCCCCCGACTCAAGGTGAGACCAACTTTGTGGTACGATGAATATGTGTGTTTCTCTGGAACAAGGTGCCTAAGCTGACTTACTGCCTGACCTCAGACATGGGAGTGAGCCCAGCCAACATCAGCAGAGCCTAGTCCAGACCGGACCTGCCCAACAGAATTGTGAACTAAGTAAATAGTGGTTGTTTTTGGCTGAAGTTAGTCTCCTGGCTTATCTTTATTTCCCTGCCCTTGTTCTTCCCTCACTCCCTCTCTCCTGGGAGCATCCCCTCTCTAAACTGCATGCACCAGAGCCCTTGTCTGAGGTCCTGCAGTATGACAGGGTCCCCAACTGCCTGTTCCTGGACTACGAGTCCACCTGTGCCGCTTTGCCACGGTACTGTCCCGGATGTGGTGCCTGTTTCACACATTCAATCGCCATCCATGGAGTCTGTTGTTTACTTACCTCTCGTACTAACTATAAACCTCTTGAAGGCACGGGCCTTGTTTTTATTATTATTGCTATTGATAGTAGCTCCATCTCTTTAAAAAAGATTGAGAGAGGGGGTGGTAAAGCGGTTACCATATTATCCTCAATGCCGAGCATGCACGAGGTCCTCACTGAGAGTTGAAGGAATGAATGAATGACTGTCCTGGATTGAGCAAAGAGATGCAGGCTGTAAGCACTTTTGTAGAGCACATTGCAGATGAATAACATTTCCATAGAGAATGGATCTTGGGGACTTTTGAGGTGCAGAGACCAAGGACTTCAGTGATAGAATTTCTGAAAAGAAGGGACAAATCAGGGTAGAGAAACATAGGAGCAGAAAATGGCAGAATTTTGTTACCAAGAGAAAGAGGACATTTGAGACCAAGATGATGTTGACAGATCCTTCTCAGTGAGGAGGGGCTCAAAGTCTGGTTTACTCCCAGATAACATATGTTATCTGTTACCACACAGTCACCATGCATACTGAGCTCTTTTCTTTTTTTTAAGATTTTATTTATTTGAGAGAGCATGAGCAGGGGAGAAGCAGACTCCCCGCTGAGCAGGGGACTCGATCCCAGGACTCTGGGATCATGACCTGAGCGGAAGGCTAGGCGCCCGCCCCATACTAAGCTTTTATACTAGTGTGAGGAGGTGGTTATTCTCAAAAGCACCGCTCTGTTTGAATACCTAAGATAGGAGGCTCCTTCCTAGCTGGTAAGAGGCAAAATTCCAGTGTTGTTCAGAGTGGAAAAAAATCAGATGATTATTTCAATCTCCTTTCTCCATCCTCCACCTCCGTCCTCCTGAACAATCAGAATTCCACCTTCCAATCAATGAGGTTGGTTTCTGTAGAGTTTGTAATGAGACTGACGAATTTGCAAACCTCAGGACAGATGAATGGATTCCAATAAATACCTGCCTAATATCAACTGATCAGGAAATCACAGAATCTTTTAATAGAAAGACAAAGCCAGTCCTCTACCTAGCTTTTTCCCATCTGGCTTTCTTGCTATAGATCCTTAGGACTGCAAAAATCCCATTTAGTGAAAAGATTTGGTATGTAGCTTCTAGGCCATCTTGATTTCCAAGTACAAGACCGTGGAAGGTTCATCAAGGTCCCTGAGGGCTCTGGGAGCAGCCCGACAACCTGTGGTCCACTAAAATGATCTCCTCAGTGTGTTTGCTTGAGTGCTTTATTATATTTGTTCTTTGCAAATGTGTGTGCTGGTGTTTACTGAGGATGGCAGAATGTGGACCAGTGAGGCCAGTCACCCACATAGAAAGTTCTGAGGTTCTTATCATCCCAAGGGCTCCAGTGGACGTCAGTGAGCAGTGCTCCTCCATCTGGCCCGGTCTCCTCAGCCAGTCTCAGCTCGAGGAAGCGACAGTCGCCAACTGACGGCTCAGCTACAATCCCATGCCGCATCTCTCTCTGCTCACTCCTTTCAGAGAAACCTGCTGCTCACGGAACCTTCCAGCTCAGTTCCCTGGGGGGATTTGCTGAGTGTCAAAGAACAGATTAAAGTCGGGCTCTACAACTGTGGGTTTTATTGGGGAGGGAGGCCTGGTGTGGAGGATTCCTCACTTCCTGACCTGTGTCCACTGGGATCCCACATATTTGGTCTGTTCTGCTCTCCGCAAATGCGCGAACGACTCTGGGTCGTTCACCAAAACCTGGGGTCAGCTCACACCTGGCCCGATGGCAACCAGGCTGAAATGGTGTTTTGTGTGTTGAGTTTTCTCAAAGGGACTACAAAACTGTCTCCTTGCAGCCTAATCAATCAAGGCAACCTGTCTCTAGAGGGGGAAAGAGTGGGGGATTTGTAGGCAAGACACTTGACTTTTAGTTTCAGCCCCCATAATTTGGGGTAAATCACAAGGTTTCCTACTTCTCAGTACAAACTACGCTTCCTATCACCTGGCTTATTTTTTCAAAAGGTTCTTTTAAAGATTCAGTGAGATACTGTATGCAAAATAAAACCTTAAAAGTACTTTACAAATATTTGTTATTATTGCCGTTGTTTTATTACTATTATTAAAGCGCCATCAGAGTTTAGGGCAGGAGCCTAGAAACTTCAGAGGAGAACAGGTGTGTGGACACTAAATTCAGGACACTACCAACCGGGTGGAGAGAGCTCCAATCCCCGCATCTCTCTCCACTCCAAACTCCAGTCAGACTGAGCTGCATGGCATCAGTTTCTGGAATTCTCCATCATCTCTCCAGACCCTGGATCTCTGCAGGTGCTGCTTCCCTCCCCAAGCACCTTGTGCTGTCTTCACTTCTACCTCTTCTCCTCCTCTGACTCCCCACCTGGAAGCTAGCCCTGAGCAACCCCACCTCCACGTCAAGTCTAGATCTAGAATAGATCCAGATATCACAGCGCTATGGTCTTGCCCCCCAGCCCCGTATCCCCAGCACAATGCCGTGCTGTCCATTTACACATGTCTGTGTAAGAGAGGCAAGAACGTGTCCTACTCAGTAGCGTGGGGTTTGGAGTAAGTACTGAATGAACACTGAGTAAATGAAAAAAAAAAAAAGCCCACTCTAACTGTTAAAGCTGAGGAGCCCACTCACCCCTGACAGTGATCAGACCCAAAACCCTAGAGCTTCCTCACCTGCACTTCTCGGGACACTTCATGATTTCAAAGGCCATGGAAAAGAGCAAGGGTGCGCACAGCGGCCCGAGCGCACTGGGAAAAAGACCCCATTGCTCAGTAAGAATTAAAGGTGAAGCAAGTTGGACAGACTGCACCACCTGCTCAGAAATCTAAATCGTGAAAGATGTCCCCAGAGATAATAAAGGGGAAACCAGACTGAGCTTTAAGGGCAGTGCCCACCCTCTCACACCAGCATGACTAGGGCTGGCGGCTGGTTTACACAGTGCATTTCTAGTCTGGGTTCAGAGTCACAATTCTCCTTTCATTAATACCTCACGGGATCACCAGGGGCCAGCTAACCTGCAAAAAGAGGAATTCAATTCATTAAACACAGGCGAAATATACGTATTTCGGACCAAGCACACTGCTTTGCCGGCGGGGGGCTTGGGCCAAGGGTGACTAGGACTCAGTTCATGCTCTGGGGCTTCTTAGACTTTTCGTGGGATGGACAGAAATACACAAAACTGGCTGTGCTACCCCCCAGCACTCTATGTACCTGTGAGAGGGTTATTATTCTTTGTCCTTCCTCCTATCAAGTGGTGGGATCTCTGGGCCCTCCCCTTGAATCTGGGTGTGCAGCAGAGTCCGGCGGAATTGTGTGGTTCCGAGTCTGCGTCTCACAGGGCCATGCAGGTTCCGCCTGGCTCTACTGGCAAGCTTGCTCGCTCTCTCAGGACCTGGCCGCCGCACCGGAGAGCCAGAGCCTCACAGAACGGCCCCACGGAGTTGCTTCAGTGACAGTCCCACTGGAGCTCAGGCGTCAAGTCACCCCATCCCCAATGCTAGACTGGAGTGAAGGAAACTCCGTATGATTCCAGGATCCTGCAGAGGCCCCAGCTGTCACAGAACAGAGACAGGCCATCCTTCCTACCCGCCCCTGTCCAGATTCCTGATCCATAGCATCATGGGCATCACAAAATAATTGTTTTGTACCACTTATACAAACTTAATTGAATTGCTTTATATACAATAAACAGACAACAACCAAAACAGTACACAATGATGAGAAAGCCCTTTGGGCGAGGAATTCAATACATTGGCACTGGAAAGCTTTTTTGTCCCCCCTTCTTCTTCTGTAAAAGTTTTATTGTGCACAGAGCTGGAGGAGGGGCTGAGTCCTTCTTGGCAGCCTTGGAAGCCTTCCTATGGTGGCTGGGACATTACTCGGCTCCTCGCACTTCCTGGTGTGGATGTGAGTCTGGCCCTTTTCTTGATGAACTTGAGGGCCCACTTGTCCTTGGAGACCTTGAGCAGCTCCTTGGTGCATTGCTCATAGAGGGCAAAGCTGCATACCCACTGAATCATGTCCTGCATGAACTTGGCGTGCTTGGTGAGGTGCTGTGGGTGGTCGTGGTGCGTCAGCTTGCTCACGTTCTTGGTTGTCCTGTGGCCCCTGTTAAGGCCCATGGCCATGGGGTAGCGCAGAGCCATGGCAGTTTCTCTTCAATGGCTGCTGTGGCAGAAGGGCCCTACTTAGGTTTTGAGAACAGGAGTCTTTTCCATAGGCTGGGGCTACCCTCCAATTGCTGCCCACCACCCTCTCCCCCCTCAGCGTCATGTTAACGCTGGAGGGTCTTTTTTTTTTTTTTAGATTTTATTTATTTATTTGACAGAGAGAGACATCGAGAGAGGGAACACAAGCAGGGGGAGTGGCAGAGGGAGAAGCAGGCTTCCCGCTGAGCAGGGAGCCCGAGGTAGGGCTCGATCCTAGGACCCTGGGATCATGACCTGAGCCGAAGGCAGATGCTTAACGACTGAGCCACCCAGGCGTCCCAGTGCTGGAGGGTCTTGACAGATGACACACCTTCACTCTTTGTGGAACCTCCTCTTCCGCCACCAGTCTGTGTCCATGTTTCATACTAGACTGTCTCCTTCCCCTTTGCATTCTTCAGCCAAGCACAGTGCCTGGTCAGGAGAACCAGCTTGTTGAACTGAGCACAAAGGGATACAGGGTAGGGACGGTGCGTCCTAGGTGGCATTTCTTCTCCCCTTGTCCCTCAGACTTCCAGATGATGGCTTACGAGCTTCTGTGGGGGAATGTCATAGGGAAGAATCCAACTAGCATTCAATAAGCACCTACTACATGGCAAGTGCCATCTGAGGTGCGTTTGGGATTACTGCATTGGATTTAAAACCCCATGAGGTGGGGACCCACACGGAAGAGATGAGGAAATTGAAGCTTATAAGTGAATCACTTGCTTGAGACCATGCCAGTGGTAGGTGTTGGAGTGGGAAGAGGAAACTGCATTTTTGTCCCAGAGCCTGTCCTGTTTCAGCTGGGGACACAGTGCTTCTGCTTGGGGGAGTTCAGGGGGAATGAAGCTCGTGGGAGGCTTCCTCACGTGGGAAAGCCCCTTGGGATGCAAGCAGAGCAACTGTGTGGTGTGGAATCTGTTCAGAATCCTCATAGGGCATTTATACTGCTGCTGGGTGTCCAGTTAACAAACATCACTGCCAGAAGGCTGGCGGGCCAGGGACGACCCAGAATGTAGTGCTCAGTCAGACCAAGAGCAGGGCCAGGGCTCAAACCCAGAGCCACCCCCTTTTGTTGTCTGGACACTGACTGGACTTTCCTCACAGCCCACGAGATAGTGGTTCACATCAGCCAGCTAGTCTACCACAGACCAGACGGAATCCTTCACAGTGACTGAAAAAGCGATTTCAGAAAATGACTTTTTTCTCCTAAGGCAAGAAACAAAGACCACACAAGATCATTTCCTATTTGTGTCATTTGACAGAAGATACATTGCTTGTTAGGGAAACAATGAAAAAAACCCAAACTCAGATGAGCACTAAACAATCTCATTCTGAATAAACTGAGTTTGCTGAGAAACAAAGACTGACAGGTTAACACAGACAAAAAGAGAGATGCTCACAGGGGTGGAGCAGGGAGAAGAGGGGACAGGGAACAACTCCGGATGGTGCCAAATGCACTCTGCCACTTCTTTGGTCCTCGCTAGCCTCAAAAACAATGTTCTGAGATTGTCTGGCAGTTTCTTAAAAAGTTAAACACACATTTACCATATGACTAAACAATCAAACATATGACCACACCAAGAATTGTATATGAATGTTCACACCATCATTATTCAGAATAGCCCCACACCTGGAACAATTTAAATGCTCATCAATCGACAAACGGATAAACAAAAGGTGTTGTGTCTGCACAATGGAATACTCCTCAGCAATAAAAAGGAACAGATTCCTGAACACGTTACAGTATGGATGAACCTCACACTCTTGATGCTACGTGAGAGAAGTCAGACACGGAAGGTTGCATGTTGTGATCCCAGTGACAGCAAATTCCTATAAAGGCACAACATGGAGGCAGCAAACAGATCAGCGGTTGCCTGGTGTGGGGGTGGGGATGAAGACTTCCTGCACAGAGAACTTTCTGGGGTGTTCTAAAACTGGATTGTGGTGATGGCTGCATAGCTGCATAAATTTAGTAAAACTCACGAAGACTTACCTTCATATGGTAAATTTTATGGTATGTAAATTACTTTTCAATAAAGCCATCTGTTTATTTTTTATTTTTTTAAGATTTTATTTGAATGAGAGAGAGAGCACGCACGCGTGCACGGGGGTGGGGGCAGAGGGAGAAGCAGACTTCACGCTAAGCAGGGAGTTGGACACAGGGCTCGATCCCAGGACCCTGGGATCATGACCTGAGCCGAAGTCAGAGGCTTAACTGACTGAGCCACCCAGGTGCCCCCAATAAAGCTATTTATTTTTTATTTTTTTTTAAGATTTTTTATTTTTTTGAGAGAGAGCTTATGAGCACAAGCAGGGGCAGGGTGGGGGGCGAGGCAGAGGGGGAGAGGGAGAAGCAGACTCCCTGCTGAGCAGGGAGGCCGCCACAGGGCTCTATCCCAGGACCCCGGGATCATGACCTGGGTGGAAGGCAGACATTTAACTGACCGAGTCACCCAGGTGCCCACGCTCCCCCCGCCCTGCCCAAGCCATTTAAAGCTATTTAAAACAAGATGTTCTGTAGGGCATACAAATCTGGGGTACATCTAAACAAGGGTACAAAGGAAGAGGTCACAATGTTTATCACAAGGATGACTGAGAATGTGCTAATATTCCAAGACCACTGGTGTTATGGTCTGCTCAGAAAGCCCCAGAATATTAAAATCAGCGTAAAGATAGATTTAATATAAAAGGTTTACATAGCAGGCAATAAAGGTGCTACTCTTATTATTTTCAGAGGCAGAATCTGTACACAGAGTTGAGAAATCAGAGTGCCTGAAGGCGCATCAAATTTTTAAAGATTTATTTGTATTTATTATTGAGAGAGAGAGCGAGCAGGGGGTGGGGCAGAGGGAGATAAGCAGACTCCCTGCTGAGTGGGGAGCCCGACGTGGGGCTCAATCCCAGGACTCTGAGATCATGACTTGAGCTGAAATCCAGAGTCAGACACCGACAGGCACCCCCACATATTTTTTAAAGATTTATTTATTTGAGAAAGAGAGTGCCTGTGCAAGTGCAAGCAGGGGGAGGGGCAGAGGGAGAGAGAATCTCAAGCAGATTCCCTGCTGAGTGCAAAACCTAACACGGAGCTCAATCCCAGGACCCTGAGATCATAACCTGAGCTGAAACCAAGAATCAGCAGCTTAACCAACTGAGCCACCCAGGTGCCCAAAAGGTGCATTGTATTTTAAGAATGGCATCATAGGTGAAATATATGCCCTTCTGAGGCGGTATGGAGAGCTGGATGGGATGTGGAGTCCACGGTGGTAAAATTTATGTATCAAGATCTAGTTTCCCGAACACAACACCCTGGACAGGGGATGTGGGGTGCTCTAGGAGGGATTCCCTCACACTGACCAAACACTGGCTTTGGACAGAGACAGACCAGATTGCTGTCCAACTCTGCTTCTCACTGGAGCTGTTCAGTCTTTTCATCTGTCAGACGGGCTTGCTGCCTACCTGAGTGGTTCTGAAGATGGGGCGGAGAGAATGCAAGCACACGCTCTCTCGAGGAGACCCCGCTCCACTGCCTGAGTCTTCTGGAGCCTTGACAGGGAGTGTCTGGAACAGTGCAGGTGCAATTACCAAACACATAACGTTTTGCAAGGAACTGTCTCACATTTCTTTCTAAAGCTTATAACTGGGGACAGTTCTGGAGTATCATTCTGCAAGTTGTTGGTAACCAGCAGTGAAAGGAGGAGTAAAGTAATGAGAACATGAGTCCACGCAGCACCTCTTTCGCCCTGCAGTAAGCCTCAAACATCAAGTGCAGGACATCTAGACAAAGATGCTACGGAAAACGGTCCTAAATAAAGTTCTAGTCTCAGTTTGTCTCAACCCAGAGATGTCTCCTGCAGCTGGCTCAGCCAGAGCTTTGGTACTCCCTGGTGAGTCTCACATATTTGTTATTGATGTCTACGAGACAGGGAAAACGACTCTATCGTGAAAACATGTTGTAGATTAGCATCAAAAATGTCTCCTTTCTTCCTTCTTTAAAATTTTTTACATCTTTTCTGTAAAGGACTTAAAACTTGGGTGAGCAATAAAGAAAAAGTAAACTCTCAAATCCTTACCACCCAGATACGGTCAAGTAACATTTTGGTTTATGTTGTTCCAATCCTTTCCCGTGGGGACATAAGCATGTATTGATATATTATGTGTGCAGTGTGTGCCTGGACACTCGCACCAAAGTGGCTTGGCTTCCAATGCTGTCTCTACCATTTACAGCTGTGTGGCTGGGTAAATCGGGGAAGACGCTAGTACCTTCCTCAGTTCTCTCGAGGGACTAGTGAATGACATCTATGATATGCTTGGAACTGGGCATGGTGTAGGAAAAGTGCTCAACAAATGAGAGCTACTGCCCCATGGCAGGACATGCATATTCTGCAATGCCATGTCCCCGGTATCCGTGTATGCACACACACCCACGTGTATGTGTGTCTACTGACATGCGTTCAGGCCTGTGTTGCACGGATATGTGCAGTTCTGATGTCTAAACACACCAAATGGGACCAAATTTAAGGTAATCTGCTTTTTTCACATAGCAGATCACGAGAGTGTTTTCATTTACAGATCTACATCAGCATTTTCGTGGTTACATGGCATCCCACCGTGCAGAGGTGCCACGTTATGTACACTCTCCATGGCTGATCATTTAGGTGGTTTGCATAATAGTTTTGAATTCTATTTATGGGCCACCTAGTAGACATCACAGAAACACAAAAGGAAGTCAAATGAGGATCAGATAAGCAGTAGTCCACTAGATCAAACCAAGACGATTTTCCATTCCTTTGAACCGCAAGTTAGTGAAGTGGCTTATTCGACCCACTCAAGTCTAGTTATGATTTAAATCAGAACTTATAATTTTCAACATGAAAAACAGTAACATCACTTGAATACAAATTTTATTTCACAAAAAGACAACATGATTCCTCCAAAATAAAAATCAGGAACACCTTTAAAGCTTTCATTCCAACCGGGCAGATGCATCGTGCCTTCTTGTGCCACCACGCTCATCACGCATTCACGGCGGTCCCCGCCGGTGGAGGGCTGTGCACCACGAGGCTGCCCGGAAACCTCCAGAGAAAATGCACATGCTAGATCTATTTTCCAATCAAACTTTCCAGTGAATGTTGGCATTACCCGGGGGGATATGTGAGGTATGTGTAAGGCCGACACTCCAAAGGGTCACAGTGGTTAGCCATCAGACATAGTCCAGTCCCCAGTGTTGATAAGGCAGGTCTGGAGGGGGATGACCAGAGGTCGGGGTGGCACTGATAACCGGCCGGTCCACAAACTCCACAGTGCACAGCTCCGGGCCATTGTCACCACAGGGCGCGTGCTCCAGTTCTAGCACCATGACGGTGTTTGGGGCCGAAGTCACCAGGATGTGCCGTGGCACAAACAGAGTCATCTGGGGGCCCCGCGCTGGCCAGTATCGCCCCAGGTTAAAGCCATTAATCCACACCTGACCCTGGAGAGAGAGAGAGAGAGAGAGAGAAAACCATCAAGCCCAGCTGCACCGACAGCCCTGGGGGTGTCTGACGCTCGGGGCCAGCAATGGCAGGGACAGGAAGCACCCTCACAAAGATGTTCTCGAGACCCAGGCCCACACCAGCCTCAGCGCCCAGACCAGCCTCGGCTCCCACACCCTGCTGAGATGACTGGCTGAGTCGGGCCAGGGCTGGAGGGCAGGAAAAACAAAATGTTGCCCCAGACACCCGTTCCTGCTTCAGGACAATACACGTTTGGTGCTTCTGCCTGGTCGGTATTGGACAGTACCAGACAGCACTGTGGCAGTTTCACCGGGTTTCAGAATGTTGTCCCGGGTGCTGAGGGATTGCTGCCTCCGTATGCCAGGCCCTCCCTGACTTCTCTGTCCACAGAGAAGAACTGCTGAGCTGTCCCCAAGGAGATGAGCTCTAGTTCTTCGCTCCCCCTCCCAAAAGCAGGGCTCAACCATGTCGTCTGCATGCACGGGATGAACACAAGGTCTGCAGCAGCTCGGGAACCCAGGCCCCAGGAGCCATCCTCAAACATGGTGGGAAGGCCACGCTTGCTCCTAGGAGCAGACATGATCCCACATGCTGCAAAGACCATTTCTGTGAGTAGAAGTTCCCTCCCCTATAAAACTGAGAGGAGAGAAACGCCTAAAGAATAGGGACCACATTTGGGTGTGTCTACACAGCCCCCCTGCCTGGCCTAGGGGTTGCTCACAGGGGAGGACTTAACACGTGGCTGAGTAAGTGGAACATTCTATTACAAAGAAAGGGGGGGAGGAGGGAAGATCTCACACACACACACACACACACACACACACAAAGAATGAATATATGGGAGATGAAGGAAGGAAGGAATAAAGGGAGAAGGGAAGGAGGGAGAAGTAAAGAAATTGCTATCCACAGTGGCCGCCCTGGATATGGACACCCTGGACACCTCCGCCGTGGGGTCACCTGCTGAGCCCTGACTCCTGCACACTTCATGACCCAGCTGCTGCCGCTCACCTAGAGCGACTCAGTTGCTCACTTTGGGTATTTTTCAGCCTCCAGGTGTCCCCTTTATTCTCCCTGCCTCTGGATTTCCTCCCTGGGTTCCCATCTTAGTCCTGCTACTTCCTGGCTGCCGGACGTCAGGCAGGTGACTGGGGACAGCAGAGAAAGCAGCGCTGTCTGGCAGTCAGCATGGTGGCTGGTGCTGGGGACAGAGCCCAGGGAGCATCAGGCTTCTCACACTAACATAAAAAGATCTTGGCACTCACATGCCTACAAAGGAGGCCAGTGATTGAAAACCATCTGTCTGTTGAATTAAGTCATTTAGAGAAAGGATGACAGTTTCACGGTTCTCAGAACTATTTTACTCTTGTTTTTACCACGGGATATGCTCTCTCAATCCTTCCTCCCGGGCATGGGCAATGACAGCTTTACCAGGTCCTTATCAGCTGAAGATCTGCCGGGGGCCTTGTTTTTGCAATAGTAGAGAAGAGCAGCACTTCACTTTCGAAGCTGAGGGGGAGACAGGTTCAGAGGGAGAGCAGCGGGAGGGCTATGAGCGGCCCGCAGGCTTCACAGGTGTCCTGACCAAGGCCACACCCACTCCCGACCCAATGACCAGGTAGACTAAGTGCAGGCCTGATTCCCTCTCGCCTGAAATTCCCTTTCATGAGGATCCAAGGGACCGTCCCTCACATCCCTTGTACTGAATCGGGCACGTCCATCTGGAAAGCCGGGAACCATTTCCCTGAATCCCCTTCGCCAGAGGGTTTTGGGTTGGATGAGCTCTCCTCAAAAGAGGGCCCTGTTTCAGACTGGGCATGTGGAAGGGAAGCGGAGGCCACTGCTCTTGGGGGGTTATCTCAGACACATGGCTGACAGAACCAGGGGAACCTGCAGGTTCAGCCTGTCCTCGCTCCTCTGCTTCATCTCTGGCTCATCTTCCTAAATGCTGCCCTGCCAACCAGTTGTGCAGTAGCCTCCCTGGGCAGCAGTCCCAAAGACCTCCTTGTGAGCTCCCCAAAGTACTACTCTGGCAGCTAGACTTGCTTCTGAGGGGCCCCAGGGCCGGCTTGACCAGCTTGGCAGGGATCTTAGTGCGTCTGCCTTTGATTCCCTGGCCCCTCTCTAACTTTCACTTTCCTGGCTCATCCTACATTCGTGTGAGGTCTCACTCCTACTAGGGAATACTCATATCTCCACACACTGCACTGTGACAGACAGACAAGATCCCAAACTGTCGCTCCTAGTTGCTGATCAAAGTTGATAGGATTTTTCTCCTAATTGCTACCTTAATTCTGGACACAGCATGATCTAGTCCAGTTATTCTTTTCTCCCCCAAATGATCACCTGTGGCCCATGTGGGCCTTCCACTCCCATACGAACTCTGCCTCCTGGCCCACCCAGATGATGCCCCAGGATGTGGGCATCGTGCCTTGCATATCCCCTCTAACTTTCCCCGAACCCAGGGTTATACCTTCGGTGGCCTTGGTTAATTCTGGAAAGCTGTGAACTTCTCCAGGACAAAATGTCCCTCCACTCTCAGCTCCTAACAGAATGGGCATTAAATGAAGTTTAAGGTGGCCTAGATGCCCTTCCAGGACAGGAATAAAGCATTTGGAAAGAACAAACAAGGAATTTGGAAAGAATGGGTCACAGGCCCATAGCTCTGAAGCACCCGGCTGAACGGAACTCTCTGCAATGATGGAATGTTCCACACTGCCCCAACACAGCAGCAACTTGGCAATGGCTACTGAGGGCTCGAAATGTGGCTACTGTGAGGAGGAACTGAATTTTCGCTTTTCATTAATTCGCATTTAAACCTAAACAGCCATGTGTGGCTAGCACAGTGGTGGAATGGTGAGGTGCCTGGCATTTCATTGTCAGACCACAATGTCTCTGCTTCTCTCAGCCCTCACAGCCATCTTCTAGAGAAAGTCATAATCAATGCTGTCTCAGACTCCTGCAGCCTCCTCACAGGTCCCCCGACTCCCTTCATTAACTCTAGAACTGAGGCTCACCCAGCAGCAAAATGAAAATCAGATGATTTGGGGGCGTTCTTGCCTCCGACCTCCTCCCCACGGGCCCCAGGCGACTGGTGCCTGCTTCCTCCCCACCCAGTCTGCACCACTCTCTCCCCACCTGCCCACTCAGATCCCCACTGGACTTTTCCTCATCACCTGGACACACCAAGCTCGTCTCCCCTGTGTAGTAACTGTTCCCGCCACCTGAGGGCTGTTCTCCCAGATCCCGAGCCTTCTGATGGCAGAGATCTCAACCCCACCAGCACCTCAGGGACAGGAGCCGTGGACATCCTCAATCCTGGGTGTTCCAGTCCAGGTCACACACTACCCCCTCAGGCTCTTCTTTTCTTCCAGTTTATTGTCATTGTTTGATCTTTGTATCATTTGTTTGGTCATTGGCTTATCAGCTATTTCAAGCACAGATTCTATGAAGGAAAAAACTTGGTCTATCTTGCTCACAATGAGACTCTCAGCGCTCAGCACAGTGACAGTTTATACCTAGCAGCACCCGTTAGGGAAGACTGGCTGAAAATCCTGCCTGAGGACAGATTCTACGAAGGGGTGACATGAAGTCCAACTGAAAGAATATTCCAGGCTCCTCTGCTCCCAGCTTAACAGTTTTAGAGAATCCTGCTCTCTGGGAAGAAAAATAAAATATTTGCATTGCTCCTTGATTAGTGCTGTGATTTTTTTAGTTATAAAAAATTACTTTGAAAAGACCCAAATTTTAAGAAAACCTGGGTGGCTCAGTTGGTTAAACATCTGCCTTCGGCTCAGGTCATGATTCCAGGACCCTGGGATCAAGCCCGGCATCTGGCTCCCTGCTCCACAGGGAGCCTGCTTCTCCCTCTCTCTCTGCCCCTCCCCCCTGCTTGTGCGCTCTCTCTCTCTGTCAAATAAATAGAATCTTTTTTTTAAAAAAAGTCAAATTTTTAAAAATTCTATTTAAAAATACACACACTGACTATTGTTTCTCTTTAAAAAGTTATGCTGAAGTTATTGGGGGCAGGAGGAAAGTATGCACATGTTAGTAAAAGTAGACTCACTCTTAATACAGTGAGCCCCACTGGGGCCCAGCATTTCTAGAGTGAACACCAATGGCTTCTGGGGCTTTGTGGGGGCTGTCCCAGCTAAAATAGTTCCATGACAAAGTCTGACTTTCTCTGACCATGGCTTGACCCCTGGCAGACTCCCCACTCTGCTATTATCACCAAGGTGATAATAGTTCCGATAAATGTTAGGTTCCGGGAAATATGTGACCTTCTTTGTTAATCAGACAAAAGTGTGTCTGTTCTAAATTCTCTAGATAAGCACAATCCTCGAACTTAAAGCAAAAATTTCAATGCTGTTTTAAGTCACAATTTAAAAATTTTCAAATGTGCTTCAGTGTTCCTTCAAAGACAACAAACTCCAGTTGAACACACTGACTCGGTCAATATCTGAAAGAAGTCATGGAGACACCTAGAGGACTTAAAAGTGGAACAGACCAAGGTCCATTTCTCAAGGTTAAAAGGCTCTCACCACATACAATTAATGAGTAATTGTGATGTTACCTTGGGAGAAAGAAAAGAAAAAGAATTTTTTTAAAAAAAGGTAAAATAGTGAGGGGCTTGCTTAGAGAAGATGGTAAAGAGATTCCACTGCACAGCAGTGCACGGGAGAAAATGAATTCTCCGCTTCCTTTAGACCCAAAAGGGTCTGCAGCTGATGCAAACCACACTCCCTGCTTCCTCCTTGGTCTTGGAGCATTACAGAACTCTATGATCTCCCTGTATTTTATGACAGACGTAACTAGAATTAAAGCCACGAAAAAATATTAGCATAAAAGATGAATCACTTTTTCCTTTTTTTACAAACCCCACACATAAATTCCTTTCCTTCTCAGCCCCCAAAGGTCCAGCACTGCTTGACCCTTTTAAGAGCAGCTCACCTAACAATGGGCATCATGCTGCCTCACATATCTGGAACAAAGCTACGAACTGCTGAGTAAAAACTGCTGTATATTGGGCACCTGACTGGCTCAGTCAGTTAAACATCTGCCTTCGGCTCAGGTCATGATCCCAGGGTTCTGGGATCGAGTCCCACATCGGGCTCCCTGCTGAGCAGGGAGCCTGCTTCTCCCTCTCCCTCTGCCTGCCACTCTGCCTACTTGTGCTCTCTCTCTGTCAAATAAATGAATAAAATCTTAAAAAAAAATGCTGTATATTTGTTACAAAATAACATACACCCAAAATTGCAGGAGACCCCCCCCTTCAACTCAGAGCCTCTTTACTCCTGTTTACACGTAATTCTCACAAGTTTGTTACTAAAATTTTAAACATATTTAAATTTGTTTTTTTTAAAGTAAGCTCTAAGCCCAATGTGGGGCTTGAACTCATGACCCCGAGATCAAGAGTTGCATGCTCTATGGACTGAGCCAGCCAGGCACCCCGCTTGGATGCCAAATTAATATCTATTCGTGGAAAGAAGTTTGATTATTTAGTTTCCAAGCTCACAGGACTTGTGACTAGGAAACAATGAATTAGATGGAAATAGTAGACTTTGTAGGGGGTAAAAATAACTATAAATCAGGCCCAAAAAGCTTAAAAAGCATTATCAGATTCAGAATGAAAGTAGGGTCAACAGGGCTAAGACTTGGGGCAGGTTGCAGAAATGGTCCCAGTTCTCTGCAGCTCCCCCTATCAAGAGACAGAATCTGTTCCTCCCTCCTGTGAATCTGGCTGGTCTAGTGCCTTGCTCTGGCCAAAGAACATGGAAGAAATGACTTGTGATTTCTGACTTGGGCCTTAAGAAGCCTTGTACCTCGGCATTCTTCCTCTGAACACTGCCGGTCACCACATGAACGAGTCTGGGATAGCTTGCTGGATGATGAGAGAGACATGGCCCAATCTCCTCGGTCACCTCGGTGGAGAGAGAGCTAACATCTGGGAACACAGCCTCCTCGCTGACCAGAAGGGCATGGCCGGCTGAGACCAGCAGAACTGCCCAGTTTGCCAACACTCAAAATGACAAGCTGAATGAATTGTCATTCATTTAAACCACTAAGGTCTGATGGTTTGTTATATGGCAAAAGCTAACCGATACACATCAAGGTGCATTAGCATGCTACTTTTCAGTAAAGGAAATAATGTTTATAAACCCAATTTAAAAACAGAGTCATTTTCTAGTATTCAGTTCCTCTTTTACTAATCAGTCACCAGATCCCGTCAGGGCTGCCCAGCAGTATTTGTGCCCCTCTCGGGGTTGTTGTAAATGACTAAGTGGGAGGACATACATAAGCACTCAGCCCAGTGACATGCAGTAAGCGCTCAATAAATGTAGCCGGTAGGGGAATTTCCCACAGTGGGACCCTTGCCCCCACCCCCACTGCTACACTGACGTCCCAGCTTCATTCCTTCTCCCTGGACCGCTTCTCCAGCAGAAGAGCAGATGTCAGGGCTAATGAAGAGGAAGAGGTGGGTTTTATTCATAGCAGGCTGGAGGTGCCTGGGAGAGTTCCAACGGCGGCCAACACTGGTGGTTGGATATGGTTCTCATAAACCGGGTCCTCAAAAATGCTGGGCTGGAGCTGGGAATTGGGGTGTTGCTGGCACATCTGGGAGGACGACATCCCTTGGAAGTGTTAGAAAGGGGCTCAGGATCAAGTCCTGAGGACTGCAGCATGAGAGCTGAAAGAGAAGCCTGAGAAGGAAGAAAGAGGAGGACGGAAACCCTGGAGGAATTCCGCACAGAAGTCAGGAGAAGGGTTTCCAGGGAGGAAGCGGTTCCTCATATCAGACGTTACTTGCCAAGATGTCAAGTAAGACACAGCCTGAGAAATATCCGGGGGCCATGTCAACAGGTGGTGTTGGCAACAACAGCTTCAGAGGAGTGTGGGGGCAGAAGGGAGTTCCTCCCCATGGCCCTCCAGAGTTAGTTCTACTGACTGAGTCCTTTCCCAGAAGCTCCAAAGGTGGCACAGGTACCCCACCTCTGCATTCTCATTACAAGCACTGAATATATGAATAGATACCTTTTGTTTTAGAGATTGTATTTATTTATTTAGAGAGAGCATGGGCTGGGGGGTAGGGGTAGAGGGAGAGAAAGAATCGCAAGCAGACTCTGTGCTGAGCGTGGGGCTTGAACTCATGACCCTGGATCATGACCTGAGCCAAAATCAAGAGTCTGATGCTTAACCAAATGAGTCACCCAGGCGCCCCTGAATATATACCTTTGCTTGCAGCCCACCTCCCGATTTGTACAGACTTCTATGTATAGACTCAAGACCCACAGGTCTTCTATAGGATGGCTATTAGGTCTGGTAACATAGAGAACATGATTTCATTGTATTGAATGTAGCTTTACTTATTTATTTATTTTTGCTATGTTCCAGACTTGATGGCCACTTCCTCTTGGAGATTAGATGATTAGTAAATACTTGAAGCTGAACATGTCTAAAACAGAGCTTCTGATCCCCGCCAGCACCCTGCCTGCCCTGCTCCAGCCTTCCCACCTCAGAAACTAACCACACCCACCCCTCCCACTACACGGGCCCCAAACTCTGGTGTCGTCCTTGACTACATTCTCTTGAACACCACACAGGCTCCTTCAGCAAACCTTGCCTTTTCTTTTCAGTATGAATCTTGCACTTTACTTCACCAGTACCCAAGCCCACAGCTTCTTGTAGGATTGCTATACTAGCTTCCCATCAGGAATTCCTGCATCAAGCTTTGCCCTCCTATAATCCATTCCCACTGAGGAGTGAGCTTTCAAAGCCAGTCAGCTCTTTGACTCTCTGCTTACTACCACCACCGGAGTGAGGAAAAGCCAAAATCTCCACCCCCTGACTTGGCCAACCCCCATGCCAACCCCTCATCTCCCACACTCTCCCCCTTGCTCACAGGATCTTTCTCTCTGGGCCTTCCCACTCGCTGCTTCCTGGCTCCAGAACGTTCCTCCTCTGGCTCCTCACATGGATGACTCGGTCTCATCCTTCAGGTCTCAATGGCTACCTTCTTCTAGAGGCACCCTTGATCACTCCTTATGTGGTGGCTTCAAAATATGTTCATACATTCTTCACACTTTTCCCTTCAAAAGGCAGAATCTAATTCCTATCCCAAGAACAGGGACTGGACTCAATGACTCTCTTTTAACTAACTGAACGTGATGAAGGCCATGTGACTTCCAAGGCTAGTTTCAGCCTGGCTCTCTCTTTCCTAGATCTCTCCCTCTGGGGAAAGCCAGTCACCATGTCATGAGGACACTCAAGCAACCTATGGAGAGGCCTGTATGGGGAAGAACTGAGACCTCCTGCCAACAGCCAGCCCCAACCTGGCAGCCATGGGAGTGAGCCACCTTGGAAGTGGGTTGTCCTGAGCCAGTCAAGCCTTCAGATGTAGCCCTGGCTGATAGCTTGACTTCATGAGAGACCCTGATCCAAAACCACCAGGCCAAGCTGGTCTCAAATTCCAGACCCACAGAAACTGTGAGCCTAATAAATGCTTATCATAGTTTTAAGCCACTAAATTTTAGGGTAAAATTTATTACAGAGCAACAGATAACTATTATGCCATATAAAATAGCAACATGTTCACCCCTATACCTCACTTTAGATCACATCATCACCTTTCTTTCTAATTGTTATCACTGTCTGAAATTATAGCATTTAATTATGATATCTTCCCCAGTAGCAGTGCCCTTGCCTATCCTGCTCACATGCTGAATACCAGTCACCAAGTACTTCATAGTTTCTTGTACTTCCTACGCACTGTTGCCATATTTGATCATAACACTTTGATGCTTAAAATTGCCCCTAGTTCTACAAAGGTCTCAAGGTAATATCCAAATTCCTTGATATATGAGGCCATGAAATCACCTTTCCAACTGTACTTTCTAGCACTCCCTTTCTGGCTCCTTCTAGGATGTTTTCTGTGACACCAACCAATTCTCCAATTCTCTGGACACCAGCTTCATGTCCAACAATTCAATTATGACATCACCTACCTGGAGCTGAGGTCAGATCCCATAAGTTAAAAGGGCTCTGACCCACACTTCTGAACTACCAGCTACAAATTAGGGGTTCTTATAACCTCCTCCTCAGGCTCATAATTTCCTAGAATGGTGCACAGAACACAGGAAACATTTTACTTACAATTGCCCTCACCAGGTGTACCTTCCAGCACCTGGATGTGTTCACTCACCAAAAGTTCTAGAGTTTTTACAGAGCTCCATCTCCAGCCCCCAATCCCTACCCCAAGAAGTCAGAGGTTAGGGGGTGGAGCTGAAAGTTCCAATCCTTTGATCACTTGGTTTTTCTGGTGATCAGGTCCCACTGGCACCAGAAAGACCAAATGAGGAAGCTATTAGAAATTTCAAAAAAAGCAAGATGCAGAAATAATTTAAATATATGAAGGGATTTTTGTCAGCCTTTTTTTTTTTTTTTTTAAGATTTTATTTGAGAGAGAGAGAGCACAAGCAAGGGGAACGGCAGAGGGAGAGGGAGATGTAGACTCCCTAGTGAGCAGGGAGCCCAATGAAGGGCTTGATCCTGGGACCCTGGGATCATGACCTGAGCTGAAGGCAGACGCTTAACTGACTGAGCCACCCAGGAACCCTGTCAGCCCTTTGTTAGAAATTCTTTTATTTCATGATTTTTTACATCTTGAAAGAGGGAATACTTGCCTTTAAAAAATAAAATTACTTTTAGTCAGTATTCTATTTGGATTCTTAGCTTTCAAAGCATAATTCTGGTCGAGGAAAGTGGGACATGACTCCACCACTCTCATCATCATGCTCTGTTCTGCACCCAAACCTACCCCGAGAGGATAATAAATGCAGGAAGGCTGTGGCGGATATGGCTATGGAACTTGGGCACAGCATATGGAGGAGAGACAAAGAGCACAGATGCACGGCAGTGGCCGAACAGGACACCTAAAGTATAGTACACGTGACCCAGCCAGCACACCGCCTATCTTAGGGAGCTTGTGGTCAGGTAAGAGTTCTGTGCAGCCGAAACACTGGCCTGTGTCTCCTGGAAAGAGCAAAACATGCCTGACCACTTCCCACTGTAATCCCAGTTTGATGGTTGGGCATTTAATCAGAAAGCCACATCCTAACCAGAAGTGATTTTTTTTTAATCGCCCTTATCAGCGACTTTGTTCACTAAATCAAGGCAGTTTCTTTACATCAACTGAAGAGCACAAGCCCAGAGGCTGGGACAGGTCCTCCCTGATGGAGGAGGGCAGCAGAGGCTTAGCGTGTCCAGAGGCAGGGTCCTAGGAATGGCTCCAGCTTCACGTGTCATTTGGTCCACCCCTACACCCACCCCCACACCTGCCAAAGTGCTCATTCTCCCAAAAGCCAGAACTCAGTGCTCTGTGGGGTGGGTTCTGTTTGTTCTGCATCTGCTGATCTTTTAGAACCTCAGAAGCTGGCCTGGGACTGTCCTCAGTAAGAGGGACAACTGTTCACCAGAAAACAACAGAAAACAGAGGGACACCTAGTGGCTCAGTCGTTTAAGCGTCTGCCTTCAGCTCAGGTCATGATCCCGGGGTCCTGGGATTGAGCCCTGCATCATCACTGGGTTCCCTGCTCAGTGGGGAGTCTGCGTCTCCCTCTCCCTCTGCCGCTCCCCCTGCTTGTGTTCTCTCTCTCTCTCTCAAATAAAATCTTAAAAAAAAAAAAGAACAGAAAACAGTATGAACAGTATGCACTGTCTTACATGTATGTCCGACCTTTGGACCCACGTAACCCAGGTCCACAAATCCTATAGATGGGCCTTCTTGTCTGCTCTATTAAGATATACTTCACACCTCATACAATTCACTCATCTCGAGTATACAATTCAGCGGCTGTGAGAACACTACAGAGCTATGCAACCATCACCACAAGCAATTTTAGAATATTTTCATCACTCCAAACGGAAACGCTGCACTCCCCATCCTCCCTCCCCACACCGCTCCTTCCTTGCTCTAGGCTACCACTGATTTTTCTGTGTCTGTAGATTTGCCTATTCTGAACATTTCATATAAATGGAACCTTCCACATGTGTGGCTTGTGATTGGGTCCTTCCATTTAACATGCTTTCAAGGTTCATCCATGTTGTAACATACATGATTACTTCATTTCTTTTTATGGCAAATTTATTTTCCATTACTATATATATAATAAACATTTTGTTTATTCATTCCAGTGGATGGACATTTGAACTTTTCCACCTTCTGGTTGATTCTGGGTAATTCTGGATAATGCCAACTTGACCATTTGTGTGCTAATGTTTGAGGGGACATATGCATTCCATGGGCTTTTGGGGTTCCAAACCTTCTGACACATTTGGAAATATCACGTGTCTATGTACCTTCCAAACATGAAGGTGCATCCATCAGATTGACAAGATTAGTGCAGAGCCCCTGTCTACATACTTAGCATAGCTCCTCATTGGCCTTCCAGGCCCTGTACATTGCTGCCTGCCTTTCCCCGAGGGCCCGCAAGTCGGACGGACTTGAGGGTCAGGGAGCTGTACTCCCACCTACTTCTGCTCCTCATGCAAGTTCCTTAGCTCCCTTGAGCTGCTCCTCTGCAAACTAGAGCTAATGACAGGACATCGCACTCCTCCTGCTCTTTTGGTGATTACAGAGGTCATGTCTCCAAAGTGCTGAGCACAACGCCTGGGTCAGGCACTCTCGGGCGTGACACCTTTATGACCTGGCCAAGGTGAAGCCCCTCTGACTTCCAAAGATGTCTCGTGCTTTTCCACGTCTGCACCTTTGCATCTACCATTCGCCCACTTAAAAATTCCCTCCTTGACAAAACTCCCTCTGACTCCCCCGGGGAAGGGCTGTCCGTCTGTCAGGTCTGCTTCCACCTGAGTCACCCTGCTCTTCTCATTGTTCCTGTCATGCACAGCTTCTCTTTCTGCTTCACATCTCCTGAAAGTTCTTTCTCTTAAAGCACGAAACTGATACCACCTGCGGAGCAATGGTTTGTCTTCTCGTCCGCCTTGGCCCTGTACCCACAGCACCCTGCAAAGCCCCTCATCACCTACAGAGCTGCCTGAGGGCTTCCACTCCTCCCACCTGCTTTCTTCTCCAGGGTGGGGGGTGGTGGCACCCAGGGGTGGAGGAGCTCAGCAACACAGACACCTGGGCACCCTTCCACCTAGAGCATTTACAGAGCAGCCAGGCCCCGGGAGGTGAGCAGGATGGTGAAAAAGCTGAGCACTTTAAAAAAAAATGCCCCTTCTGCAGCTTATGACCCAGTGGGTAAAACGGAGGTGCCAGCCGAAGTGTGATGAGTCCAGGTGGGGCACAGGGGGGGCTCAAGGGAGGGCTGGACTAAGGGTCTAGGAAGGCTTCTTAGAGGAGTTAAGGCTGGTCTTGACAGATGAATGTGTGACGCTGGGTGGGCAGAGTGAGGGAGTGAAAAAGCATGAACAAGGGAGATCTACGACACAGCAGGACACCGAGAGGGAAAAGGCGACCAGGAGGGAGGGGAGGAAAGGAGGGAGCAAGGGAGGAAGAACAAGCCGGCTGGCTAAAGTGGGAAGATCCAAAGAGGGCTTTAGTTTGTTTTGGGGTCTTAGAGCCCCCAGATGTCACTTCTTGGCTGCAACCCGGAAGTTGGCAGAGGAGACCAAAAGGCTGACACAATGCAGGACAGGAGGTTCCAGAGCAGGATCCTGGCCTGGAGGAAGAAGGTGGGGAGGGGATTCAGAGGTTAGACTTCCTCCTAGGGCCACTGGGCAGGAAGTGAGGGCAGAGGCCGAGATAAGTCTGACAGGAAGCTGGGGGAACAAAGGAGTTACACTTGACAGCAGTCAAGGAGGGTGAGTGGGTGGGGGAGGAGTACGGTGGCTAAGGGGAGAGGTGAAGGTTAGAAAGACCAGCTGGAGAAGGGGGAAGAGACCAAAGACTGCTGGGCAAGTAGGGGGCCTCCAGAGGCTGGAGAGAGTGAAGGGATAGGGGCCCTGCTGAACCTGCTGGAGAGGCCCCCTGGCAGTGCTCAGTCACTGGTGAAGGAGCAAAGGCCGATTGTGGACCCACTCAAAATAGAGGATGAACAAGGAGACAGAGTGGAAGGTCAAGGGGCCCAGTGGATTGATGGCTTTTAAAAAAGATTAGTGGTGACGTCTAGACTGGATAGGGAAGAACTGTGGCCTTAATGGGGGAGAGTTTCAGGTCATCAATAAGATCCAAGAGCAGGCTGGAGGGCATGAGAGTCTGGGGGATTGAAACACCTGGCAAGAGAGAGGATATCACAGCTTAAAATTCTGGAGGTACGTTCACCAAGATATACCATGTGCTCGGTCATGAAACAAGTTTCAATAAATTTAAGAAGACCATGGAACCATCACCACAATTTAATTTTGGAACATTTCCATCATCCCCAAAAGAAACCCCATATCTACTTGCAGTCACTCTCCATTCCCACCATCAGCCCCCGACAACTATCAACCTACTTTTTCTCCTCTACAGATTTGCCTTTTCTGAACATTCCATATAAATGGAATCCTACAGCATGTGGTCTTTTATGTCTGGCTTCTTTTGCTTAGCATGTTTTTCAGATTCATCCACATTGTAGCGTGTAACAGTAGGTTGTTCCGTTTTACTGTGGGACACTATTCCTTTGTATGGATATACCACATTTTATTTACCCATTAATCAGCTGATGGACATTTGAATTACATCCAGTTTGGGGTTATTATGAATTATGCTGCTCTGAATATTTGCGTATAAGTCTTTGGGTAGACACAGGTTTCCATTTCTCTCGGGTATACACCCAGAAGTGGAACTCCTCAGTCCTATGGTAATTCCATGTTTAACCTTTGAAGAAACCTCCAAACCGTGTTCCCCAAGTGTTTGTATCATTTCCACAAGTGACATAGGAAGGTTCTCATTTCTCTCTATCCTTGCCAAAATTTGTTATTGTCTATCTTTTATTAGTATAGCCATTCTAGTGGGTATGAAGTAGTATTTCACTGTGGTTATGATTTGTACTTTTCTAATGATTAATGATGTTGAGAGCATTATACATGCACTTATCAGCCATTTGTATATCTCCTTTGGTGAAATTTGCACATTTTTTGACTGGGTTGTTTACCTTCCTATTATTGAGTTATAAGAATTCTCGATGTATTCTAGAAATAAATCCTTTGCTAGACATATGATTTTCTCCCAGTCTGTGGCTTGGATTTTCATTTTCTTAATGATTTCTTTTGAACAGCAAACATTTTTAATTTTGATGAACTCCAATTTATCACTTTTTCCTTTAAGGATCATGCTTTAGGTGTCAAATCTAAAAAGTTTTTCCCTAGGGGTGCTTGGGTGGCTCAGTTGTTAAGCATCTGCCTTCAGCTCAGGTCAAGATCCCAGGGTCCTGGGATCAAGCCCCACATCGGGCTCCCTGCTCAGCAGGAAGTCTGCTTCTCCCTCTCCCACTCCCCCTGCCTGTGTTCTCTCTCTCGCTGTCTCTCTCTCTCTGTCAAACAAATAAATAAATAAAATCTTTAAAAAAAAAAAAGTCTTTGCCTAATTGAAGGTCATAGACTTTCTTCCTTCTTCTAGAGGAGTTTTATAGAGAAATTAAATTAGAAATCAATAAAAATAAGATGCTAAAAAAACCCTTACAAATATATGGAAATTAAATAACACATTTGTAAATAATCTATGAGATTATTTTTTTGAGAGAGAGAGAGGATGCGGGAGTGGGGAGGGAGACGGAGAGAGAGAATCTTAAGCAGACTGCACGTTCAGTGCAGAGCCTGACGTGGGGCTCAATCTCACAACCCTGAGATCGTGACCTGAGCCAAAAAGAGTCGGACACTTAACTGACTGAGCCACCCAGGAGCCCCAAAAGGACATTTCTTAAACAAATGTTGTGCGCATCTTTTTCCCTCTTAAAAGCGATTTATATACTTTTCTCCTCTTCTTCTTCAGAGTCAAAATTCTCAAAAACAATGTTTATATTCAAGTATCCAAATTTATGCTCCCGGGGCGCCTGGGTGGCTCAGTCGTTAAGCGTCTGCCTTCGGCTCAGGTCATGATCCCAGGGTCCTGGGATTGAGCCCCGCATCGGGCTCCCTGCTCCACGGGAAGCCTGCTTCTCCCTCTCCCACTCCCCCTGCTTGTGTTCCCTCTCTCGCTGTCTCTCTGTCAAATAAATAAATAAAATCTTTAAAAAAAACCACACACACATTTACGTTCCCAAGTTTGTTCCTTTATCTGACACTCCTCAGTAGCATGCAATGCAGCCTGTGGATGCCCCACTCCCATACACTTGCTGAGGGTCCCAGGGAGCTCCGTGTTACTACATCCAGTAGAAAAGCTCCTGTCTTTCACTCATCCCCTCAGCAGCACAAATGCCAGTTTTCCTCCTCACTCTCTGCCGGCCATGTTTGTGCCTCTTTTCTTCCTTCTGCATCCTTTCTCCTTAGAGGATCTCCACCATCCCATGTCTTCAATGACCATCCACACACAGATGATCTGATACCTATATTCCCAGCCCAGATCCCTCCTCTGACTTCTCCACCCACAGATCCCACAGCCCTCCTCCAGTATCTTCTCTCAGCTGTTCTCAAAGGCCTCTCAAACTCAATCTGTCCAAATCCAACTCATGATCTCCCCCTCCTAGCCCATGTTTTCCTCTGAAAACTCTTCTTTCAATAAATGGTACCATCTGCCCAGCTACCAGCCTGGGACCTAAGAGTCATCCAGGACATGTCCTTCTCTTTAAACCCCAATAACCAATCCATCAGTACATCTCAATGATTTAACGTCACACATCTCTCAGATAGTTGGTGTCATCTCCATCTTGGCTCCCACCATCCTAGTCTCTCCCTGAGACTATGGGCCAGTCACCTAGATAGCTTCCCCAAATCCACAGGTGCCCTCCCCCAGCCCTCTCTGTACCCTGGGGTCAGACAGGTTTGTCCCATCACAATCATGTGATGGCACCCTTCTGCTTCAAAGGCTCTCAACACAAAGACAAAACTTTAATGTGGTTTAATTGGCCTATTCCAATCTCATCTCTACCCACTTTCTAGTCTTCTCTCTGAACCACACTCCACACCTAAACCCCACATTCGGGTCCTTTACCAGGTCCTCAAGCTCCTCATTTCCCCTATGACCACATGGCCTTCACACATGCTATCTCCTCTGCCTGGAATATGTTTCCTTCCCCCTTTTGCCACATTAATTCCTTCTTATCCTTCGTATCTCTGTCAAGCATCACTCCCACAGGGAAGGCTTCACTGACCTTCCTGACAAGGTCAAATGCCCCAGTTACTATCAACTCCAATATTTCTTCTTACCACTCACTGCAGCTGCAGTCTCGCCATTTAATTTGGGTGATTATATGATTTGGGTCTGTCTCCCCAACTAGCATGTAAGTTCCATGAGGGCAAGTCATTGTATCCTTAGTGTTCATCGTTGTATCCTTAGCACCTGGCACAAAGCTTGGGCACATAGTGGCCAGTGAAAAATACTTGTTGAATGAATATTTTCACCCAAGATGAAAACAGGACTGAAGTAAAGAAGACAACAGTGAAGGAAGACATGCAAACATCTTCAAAGAATAAAGAGGGGGGAGGGTGACCAGGCAGTAAAATGGCCAAGGAAGAGCTGAAGATCATGCAGACAGTGGTGGATGTCCCCAGGGTGTAGGGCTGGTGGGGTGTTGTGGGGGTACAGAGGTAAGCCCGGATGAAAGAAAAACAAGTTCTCCCAGTGATTCACCCCTTTGCCTGGACCAAATCTTCTTCAAGAGAAAGAGAAAGTGTCCCTCATAAGCAGTATCCAAAGGAGCTAGAGTTTTTCTTAGAGGAAGCAAGAAAGCCATCATTTGCTCAAGGAAGTTGTCAGTCAGTGAAAATGGGGCAGAAGGTACATATTCAAGCTGGCCATCGAGTCTCTGAAGATCGGCCAAGGTCCCACTACTGAGGAATGGATAAACTAACACGGAAAGCCCTCCACTCCCGAACTGTCACACAGCATCTCATTAGCAGCTCTTTTTGATTCTGTATCACTTTCCACGAAGACACGTACCTTGGTCCATCCAGGAAATTGGATAAAGGTGTCCTGGGGCAAGTCTGGGATCCCACTGGGAATAGAGAAGTTCCCCATATAAAAAGCCGGCAGTGTGTAGTTAGATGAGCTGTGGGCCAAGGCTTTATCATGACAGCCACTGTTACAGCCATGCCAGTCTCCCAGGTGTCTGCGCACCGCATCCTCAGTGTCCAGTGGGAAGATCATCCAGTCCGTGAGGATTTTGGAACCAAGGGTCAGGTTAGAAATAAGACCCTGTAAAGGAGAAACAGAGCAATGAGCTGGGGTGGGAAGCAAAAGGCTTCGAGTGTCTCCGTGTCCCTCCCTGAATTCGTGGGGAGAACAAATTAGGATATGAAACACCAACAGTAAGTGAGACTCAAACTGTGCATACGTCAAAGTGACATCTGGCTTGAGGCCAGAGCTTTTGACCCCATGACCCCCGATCTTCACAGTGTTTGGTTCAGAGTCACCGCTGAATGGAAGGAAAGATGGCATCTGAGGCATGGGAGAATGAATGGAGTCAGGAATGCAGCAGGACACTTAGCCACTGTAATGGGGGCTGGGGGGGACAGACTCTGCCCCCTCATATGACCAAGAGCAAGTCTTGGCATAAGCCCCTCAGCAGCACTCATGGGATGATGACGCCTGAGCCCATTCACCCACTGTGGGACTCAGTGAGGTACCATAAAAACGAGGATACTTTGATATCTGTGGAAGGATAGAAAGGGGAAGGTGAACAGTTGATCTATTCGTCCAGTGGGGTCAGTAGGCAGGGGTGTCCACGGCGCCGGCCACCGCACTGAAGCCTATGCTCACGGCTCACCTAGCTTCCGCTCTCCTGCCTTTTATACGGTGAACTTCTTCATTCCCCAGGAGATCCCAAATTCATCCCAGGACAACTCTCAGTACCAAGTCTCAACTGCCCACTTAGTAATTCAATAAACATGAACCAGGCAGCTATGTGCGGGTCCCTTGCTGGGTACTGGGACCCAGAGACTACACAAGAATCCCTGCCACTCCGTGTGTCAACATGGCCTGTTGACAGCCAAGCAGGAAGGCCACTAACTACAGCCTGAGCACAAGGACTTTAACAGGGACATTTCTACTGGAGGTAAAGGTTGCCTCTCACAGCCGTTCTCTAAGAGGTTGATTGCCTTGCCTCTGAGCTGCACCAAGAGGGTCAGGAAGTAGCCCCATACACCAGTTCTGTCCTAGAGCGGGTGGTACCATCAATCCTTCGATGCAGGTCTTCTCTTCTCTAGCAGATGGTGAGCCACCTGTGGGGAAGCCTGTATCTCAACATCTTTGCATGCCCCAAAGCACCTTACGGAGCATCTTGCAGAGTATGAGCTTAACAAATTTGCTGAATAATGCTCGAAAAATGTTTTCCAAGGAACAACATTCGGGCTAGGGCTAGACACCTGGACACAGAGTAACCAGCAGGGGTGAGAGGCCGTGCATCAAGGGAAAGGCTTTCTACGATTCAAGACTTTGTCATGGATTGTCCACACCCAGAAAACAGAGCAGACCAAATGCTAGGCTGGCTTTGTCGGCGACCAAGTGCCTTTCGAAAGTGAGCTGGGTTTGTTAAGCAAAGAAGCAGCACGGTGGAGTCGCTTCCTCCTTCTGTTTCTTTCTACCGGGTGACTGAACCTGAACAAAAAGCAAGGGTTCTCTTTGCAAAGCACAGTTTTCTCATCACCTGCAGAGGAAAATAGGTCTTCAAAATAACCCAACTCTGAAGTTGCAAAACAAATCACAGTAGGTTCACTCGCCAAACTTGGCAAAGTGTGCAAGCTTTTAAAAATCACTTCTGTGTGTGAACAGGGCTGGAGGAAAATAAGGTATATATGAGTTTTTAAATGGCTTTACAGAACCTTCCTCGGGTGGCACAGGCACAGTTCTGTCAACCTTTGAACCTCACTCCTGACAGTGAGGTTGGTCCTACCTTAAAATCATTGATATATCTGCCATAGTTCACACGTCCCATGTTCTCCACCAGAAGGTCCAGAGAGGCTCCAGCTTTCCCAGTGATGTTCAGAGTGATCACCTCACTTCGATCCAGGACTCCCTGGGGCACCTGAGGGGTCAGAGTCCAGTGGGAATTAGCTGGGGTGAGAAGGTCAGCAGAGCAGGGCTTGCTCAGTCATCACACTCATTTTCTTGTCTCGAAGGGTCACCGGACTCGGGAGGCAATGCTCTGATGGCCCCTTTGCCCAAGTCACCGGCTGGGTGGTCAAGTGTCCCCCACACTGCTTCTGAACCAGGCAACTCAGCAGATGCAGCTCTGAGCAAGGGAAGCTCTAGGCTAGCTTCCTTTGCTCTGGGGTGTTCTGCTGCACATCTATTTTTAATAGGAAGGGAGTGGAGGCAAAAATTCCAGGAGGGGGTCCCGGCCACAGGAACTGCTTTGTGTTCTCACAGCACAAAAAGCAGTCATGAGAAGCAGCTTCTAAACAGCGAGGAGAAATGAGACAAAATCAGATAAATGAGATAAAATCAGAGAGTTAGGTGGAGTAGTCTCACCTCAAAATACCTGATATGGTGCATTAACCACGTGAATTATGTAAGAGAGTGAGAAAAAAACAACAGTTATTTTAGCAGCAACATATTCCTAACTTTTTGAAAGGGGAAGTTTTTTTTTTTTTTTAAATGAAGCTACACTGACTATAATTCACTAACACAACCCCTAAAATGGAATTCAAGAAACTGCCATCAGTACACACATGGGCAATATACACATAATGTCCTAGAAACTTGCTCCCGCTGAAATGAAAGCCTTTGATCACAAGAGAATGGAAACATTTTAATTTAAAATTTTCTGAACAAATTGCCTCAGTTCGAACAATCTCTTTATGTGTTCTTTCACACGATTATTTCAGCGTGTCTTTGCTGTGTTAGGAGACGATCTCTGTGTACTGTAGCGATCGTTATCATGAACAGCGCTCTAGAATGGGATTTCTCAGGCAGGATGAAGGCGCAGGGTTAAATGAATTAGCGCTCTGGCATGTACGACATGGACCCTGTCCCCAAGGAGCGAAGGAGACATAGGCAACATTCTGTGATGGGGCAGAGAGGGTGGCATGGACTGGGGAGACAAGGTAGGTCTCTGAGAAGAGCGGAGCCTTGAGCACTCCCCTCCAGGTTTAGATGGGTGAGGGGGTGTATTCCAGGCAGAGGGAGCATGGGTGAGGCCACGTCGGCAAGCAAGGGGGCACAGCAAAGGGACATCAAGAGGAGGCGCAGAGCCCGAGTTTGGAAAGGTGGGCAATGGCCTGGAATGCCACATTACCAAGTGCAGACCACACGTCACCCTGCTGGGGCAAACAAGCACACGGCTCAGAGACAGCTCTTACCCCATCCACGGCGACATAGGCCCGGTCGTGGACTCCACTGAGGGGTGAGGACAGGGGTGTGGGGTCACTGCAGTCTTGAGGAAGCATTGTTCGGTACAGCACAAACCCAAAATACTGGTTAGAAAAAGACATAAGAAAAACACATCACTCTTTTAAAGATACCCTGGTCACCTCGATCTGTGGGAAAGTGACGTTTCTAAGAGGTTTCCCAGCCTCCCACAAAAATTCAGTGTGAATGAAGGGAACTGGCTTACATTTTTAGATCACACACCAGCACAGCAGTAATAGCAAGAACCCACATTTTATCAGACAGCCCTTTCCCACATGAGAAAACTGGACTCTGGGGCATGTTCGATGGTTTGCCCGGAATCACTCGGGGGGATCCTATCATGTATGTCGAAAGGTTATTTCTGGTATCTCAAAAACATGACACAACACAACACAACAACAAAAAAGACAAACAGGGGCGCCTGGCTGGCTCAGCAGGTAGAGCATGTGATTCTTGATCTCGGGGTCGTGATGTCAAGCCCAACATGGGGTATAGAGATGACTTAAAAATAAAATCTTAAAAAATAAAAATGAAAACAAACAACAACAAAGCCAAGAATGTTCAGTAAAACATTTTCCAGGTTCTTGGGCTACATGTGCTCTAACATACAAAACAAGAGTCAATTAGAAACTTTAAAGTGGAGGGCCGAGGGTGGCGGGGATAGAGATAGTGAGAGATGGGGGTGTAGCCTGTTGCTAAGTCAGAAAACAGTTGTATAGATGCTGGTGTCCCTGGTCTGAGAGGAAGGCACTAGACTATCAGCCCCAGCAGCAACAGCACCCTCAGCCTCAGCTGGTGACACTCTTGCTGTGGATGTTGGCCAGGTTGAGCTGGATCAGACCCCGTCATACAGACGGAGCATCCAACAGACATCCAGCATGGGGCAGAGAAACAGTTCTTCACGTCTAGGGCCCAGAAAGCAAAGAAGTGCATCTCGGCAAATGCAAAGGTGATTTGGAGGAGCTGAAAAAACCCCAACGTTAACCCACGTTCCTGTGTTGCAGGAAAGGGCTGAACTCAAGAAATGTCCCTGGGGCCACCACCCAAGACTTCAGGCACAAGGATGCCTCCCCTCCCAGACCCCAAATCTCCAGCTCTTGTTTTTTGTTTTTCTTCTTTTCAAAGTAACCAAAGTGGTAAGTCCTAACTCAAAGGCTGAGGAACACTTTGTGCAGGGCTTCAGCGAGGGGAGCGGAAGCTGCAGTCCTCCCTGGGAAGGTGGCTGAGGCCACCGAAGTGGGGGGTGGGGGGGCGGGCAGCTGCAGAGGTAACAGGGCTGCACCCTACTCCCTGCAGCTGGGCCCTCGATGGGTTTCGCTGGAAATAAACATTCAGCGGGCTTGCCCCAGACCTGAAACAGCCAGGGCCCAGGGAGTCCCCCCAGTCCTTGAGCACTGCCTTGGCCAGAGATCACAAAGCAGGAGGGTCTGGCCAAGAACAATCAGTACAAGTGTCTACACACTAACCTGGAACTCACTTCCCAGGTTCCAACTGCTCTAGTGACCATGTCTTGCCCAAAGTGCTCCCCTACTAGGTGGAGAAGGCGGGGTGCATTTTCTAGATGAAGATATGGACACACAGCCTGTGTTGGCTGGAACTAGAGCAAGAATTCTATCCAGTGTTAACGAGAGGGGGGTTCATTGCTCATTTTATTGATCACAGAGTTGCTGGAATAAAAATCACAAGTGTAAAAAGAGTCACTAGGGGCAAAATACACTAAACTAAGATTAGATATGCCATTGTTTTATCACCTTCCAGAAGGGGATCTCCACAGACAGTCAGTGAAGGGGGTTCCAGATAAGTTTCCATTTCAAAAAATGGGGCTGAATTCCTAACGAAGTGTTCAAACTTAACATCATAACAAAGGGACAAACTGACCTCACGGGCATCCTGACACGGCGCTCTGAGAAGGACACATCACCTTTGTCATGTTCACGCCAAAAACATGTTACTGAATCTAATCAGTGAGGGGCAGTCTACAAAACAACTGGCCCAAACTCTTCAGAAATGTCCATGCAGCGAGAAAGAGAGAGAGGAAAAACAAGACTTAGGAATAGTTACACATGAAAGAAGACTAGAGGGACATTGTAGCTTAATGCAATGTGTGATCATAGAGTGGAAACTGGATTGAAAAAAGTTAGATATCAAGGACATCATTGGATACTTGACTATAGAATGCATATTAAATAATAGGATTATAGCAATGTTAAATTTCTTAAGTGTGATCATTATATTGTGATTATGTAGGAGAATGTCCTTTTTCTTAAAAGATATATGCTGTAGGGGCGCCTGGGTGGCTCAATCGTTAAGTGTCTGCCTTCGGCTCAGGTCATGATCCCAGGGTCCCGGGATCAATCCCTGCATCGGGCTCCCTGCTCGGCGGGAAGCCTGCTTCTCCCTCTCCCACTCCCCCTGCTTGTGTTCCCTCTCTCGCTGTCTCTCTCTCTCTCTGTCAAATAAATAAAATCTTAAAAAAAAAAAGATATATGCTGTAATATTTAGGGGTGAAGTATCAGGATATTGACCACAAACTCAAAGGGTTAAAAAAAAAAGGCAGTTGACTGCATACACATACTCAGAGGCAACTGTTAACACTTAATGAATCCAAATGAAAGCGATATGGGTGTAATTATACTTCTCTCGCAACGTTTTTAGATTTGAAAATTTCTAAAACAAAAAGTTGGGAAAAATATTTTAAATAAATATGAGGGGTGCCTGACTGGCTCAGTTGATAGAACATGAAATTCTTGATCTCAGGGTCATGAGTTTGAGCCCCATGTTGGGCATGGAGCCTACTAAAAAAAAAGAAATGGGGCACCTGGGTGGCTCAGTTGGTTGAGATGCTGCCTTCAGCTCAGGTCATGATCCCAGGGTCCTGGAATCGAGCCCCACGTCGGGCTCCCGGCTCAGCGGGGAGCCTGCTTCTCCCTCTCCCTCTGCCTCTCCCCCTGCTCATGCTCTCTGCTCTCTCTCTATCTCTGTGTCTCAAATGAGTAAAAAAAAAAAAAAAAAGAAAAAATATGAGGCAGTGCCTGGGTTCACCACACACATGAATGTGTGCACACACTGACACACACACACGCGCACGCGCACACACACACACACACACACACACGCCCTGCTCTCTGTTCTCTTCAAAAGCAGGAAAGAGAATCTCTGAGAACCTAATCTATTACGAACACAGTCCCTATACCTTTGAGCAAACAAGGACAAATAATTAAGCTGTCTTTTTTGCATATTAAAATGTGATTTTCCTTTAGTAATACAGATTAGATCAGAAATGCACTGTCTATAGCTTGCACTAAAGAATTACGTTGAATCAGGCTGAGTTACTACCTTGTTTGAATGATAATAAGAAATGGGGAGGTGGGAAGGTAGGAAAGATCAGCCCACCATGCGGTACTTAAAGCCGAAGAGAGCCTGGAAATCTGTAGTGAATTTACCTGGGATCTGATTTATCTGCCTACTGTTCTGGTCCCTGCGCTCAGGACAGGCCCTGCAAGGCAGTGCAGAAAGCACATTTTTGTAAGCAGAGAAAGGCTGAAGGAGGCCTACCTGTTTCACCTGGATAAACGTCAAGGGATAAAGGCTTTTTACGGGCCCAGATGGACACAGAATGTTCAGTGCATCCTCCACTGTCTTTAACTGAAAAGAAACAAAAGCAGCATTCACTCACTGTCACCCCTGGGTGGAGGGTAATGCCATTTGCAAATTATCAGACATTAGTGGATTTCCCCCAAATCCCTAAATAGACCTAAGTAGTTCAAATCCCGCTCAATGCTGCACCGCCCAGGCACCTTCAATCATGTCTATCCATGAGTTAGGGAACTCCTGATGAAAAATAACTGATGGTAATCGTAAGGTTTCAAACGTACCTATTCGCAAATACAACCTCCTTTGTATTAAAGGTCCTTAAAATGAATGAAAACCAAGGCTCAGAGGCTGCCTCCTCTGTAAAGCCTTCCCCAGCATCCCTGAGGGAAGTAACCATGACTGTGCCTTCCTCTGAACTTGTCTGGAGCATATTTTCCACACCTGCTTGCCTTTGCTGTCCTTGCCAGACTGTCAGCTCCTTAGGGCAGGGTCTGTACGGTACGGTGTCACCCAATACCCAGCACATAGTAGACACTCAATAAATACTTATTATATTCAGTCTAAATGACTGTGTATTCTTGCAGCCCAGGAAGCTTATTCTGATGCAGTAACAAGGATGGTAACAGCTACTGATCACTGAGTGCCTACCCAACTCCAGGTGAGAGCATCTTACACGCACACCTCACTGAATCCTCACACCACCCAGGGAGGCTGCCCTCGTCCCCATGTTAGGGACGAGGAAACAGGTTCTCAGAGAGGCTCACTGCGGCAACGGCAGAGCCAAGATCTGCAGTTAGGTTTGGCTCCAAACCCAGGACTTCCCATGGCATGATACTGGTTGGGAATTTTATAAACACTTGCCAGGGTTACCTTACCTTGCTGATGTGTGGCATCAAGGAAAACAAAATCTTAACTACAATTCCATCAATTCAGCTACTCACATGGATGTCTTTCTATTTGGACAGCTAAAGAAATTCAACTCACGGTAAAAGGTTTTATTCTATATGACCATGTCCAATATAAATTTAATTCAGTTATATGCTAACTTGCTACCTTAAGTTGTACACATTTAGTTAATAATGAAAAGCTATTTCTGCTTACACAATTTTCCTTCATTGTAAACAGAATGTATTTTTGGTACTAAGATTGGTTTTGTTTGGTTTTGCAATGTTGCCGTATTAAATATTTGCCGTTTTCTGTTGCATAAAAGTAAATTTCTCACAGCTCCAAAACAAATCAACCTTTATCTTAAGTAGCAGCAGCAATGAAAAAGTAGAAGGTGCTCCCTTTACAAGTGTGATTAAAATCTGATCAAACTAAATAAAGATTCCTATCAGGCAGACAGACCACATTCTTTGTAGAATGTAACACACGTATCTGACACTAGGTGGAAAATGTTACAAGAGCTCAAGCAACCATAATATCAAAGGGCTTCAGGAATGGAAAAATTATACAATCATGTTTGGCATTTTGGTTAAAGATAAAAACTTACGCTATTTTAGAATATCAAGATTCTTAAGAAATATGTAACTGCTTGTGTTATTTTTTTTTTTTTCTTGTGAGTTAACAGATGTAGGAGTTAGGGATTATGAAAGGGGAAATCCTGAAGACAAAGATGGTCAAAACAAATTGATTTTGGCTTACGTCACTCCTGACAAGGAAATGAAATCTCCCCTCTTTTTCTTTCCTAGAATAAAATGTCTCTCTTATTTATGATTAATTTCTAGCTCTTCCCCTTGATGTCCCATTTACCATATAAACCACAGAGCACAAAAATTAGAACATGATTTTGAGATGGAGGAGAGTATACTGAATTGTGCAAAGATCTATGAAAATGCCTGTGAATTATGGAAAAGAGCCTCACTGGACACAACAAGGTGCCATGTTATTCCCACAAAGGCTCCTGAAGCTGCTTTGGATGACTGATCATCGAAGCAAAATGACCTGAGTGATCTAAGAATGCCCACCTACTCCTGCTCATGCCCCGTGTTCTCACCCTGTCAACCTGCACACATAACCCTCTCGCCTCTCACGTCCCCATGTTCCCAGAAACATCACCTACCCCAGCAGTCTCACAGAAAACAAATTCACAGAAAAACAGAACCAATGCCCCAGTGTAACACTTTCACTCACAACTGCTGAGTTCCACTCCCCACTCTCAACAGCTCTGTTTACATGCTCTCCTACCTTCTTCAGAGCAACTTTTCCATATGCAAACTTGGGTGTAGATGGAGGGATAAAACCTTCTGGTACTTTTGCAAACTATAAACCGGAGGGGAAAAAGAGAAGATAAAAAGCTGTTAAATCCTCAGAAACACAGTTATACAATTCATTTTTCAAAAGGAGGCTCAAAGATTCAAACAATAGTGCCAGTGATCCTTGGAAAGGCAAAGGAACAAAAGACTTTTTCCATGACAGGGTCTGGTGAAGTTTTTACTTCTAAGTGTGTGCTTGTGTATTAGCTCTGCATTTTAAGCTCCAGGAATCATTCAAATAATCATAGAACACAAGGCTTCGAAACAGCATAAACAAGGAGAGAGAATGAGGTGGGGTGGGGGGCGAAAAGGAAGAAGGCCCACAGAACCTGAAGGGAGGTAGCCCTAGTAGGGAGAAGTGTTGCTTGCTGGTTAAATCTTACTGGTAGATTAAAGTTTTGTATCAGTGTTAAATCTCTTGCGGTTATATAAGAGCATATTCCTACCTATTATGAAACACACACCGAAGTATTTAGGGGTAAAGGCTCATGACGTATGCAACACTCCAGTGGCTTAGGAAACCCAAGGGGGTGGTGAGGGGCAAATGATGATGCACAGTGTAATGTTGACATGGGTGAATCTGGGTGTGGGATACTCACGTGCTCTTTGTACTACTTTTATTCTTGAAACTCTTCTGTAACTTTGAAATTATTCTTAAACAAAAGTTAAAAACTAACATAAAAATAAAACATTATTAAATACACACACACACACACACACACACACACTTTAGACTCAGAAGATGTACGTGCCAGGTCTCAAAAGTCTGTGTCCATCTCCAAGTAGGTTGCATTATGATCTCTCCATCTCCTTACATTTCCTTCCTCCTCCCTTATTCTCTTCCTCCCTTTCTCCCTTCCTTCCCTTCAGTTTCCCTTTTTAAAAATAATTTAAGAAGGAAGATAACAGACTGCTATAATGAAAAACAATAGTTTCCTGACTCACTATTCTCTTAGTTCTATTCTTCAGAAGAAACCATTTTAAATTCATTTAATCATTCCATTTTTGCAATTTTGGTCTCTAAATAATGTACTTATCTGCGATTTCTTATTTGATTAAAACATTATCATTGATTTCCTTAATACATGAGAATTTAGCTCCGTTGTACTATTCTAAATATCTCTCTTTCTTACTAACATGGTTATATCAGCATTTTCGGTTTCTCTACTAGTTACCTTTGTAGCTTGAAATAATATACCTTTATTTCTTAGTTCCATCAATTAAGATTATCCTTTGTATCCATACCTTTTAAGATAAGGTTATTTGCATCATTCCCTGAGCTCTCTTCCCTACTCCCACCCCCAAACCATCAGCTATACTTTTACATTGTCAAGGTTAAAACAATCTATCCTGTACCCATACATCTTCCCTTCACCTGTATATTGACTCTAAATTCAAAACAAATCAATAGTGCTTGTGCTCACATGATTATAATTATATAACATTACTCCCTGAAAGGTTAAGTAGTATATACCATGATGTCATGTTCTGTCTTGTTTAGCTTTTTGTGTTTTTTTTTTTCCCTCCCCTGGGGTTTCTAATTGCCTTTCTTTTTTCCTGTCTGCCTTTAGGTTAACACCTCTATAGTTTGTTCCAAATTTCCAAAGATGGTATCAAGTTTCTCCAAACATCCGTTTCCCCCCTAGGGAACTCCCTATTGGAACTCTTAAGTCTTCTTGCTCCAAGGAACTGACTCTCCTCTAGGCTTGATATTCTGGAACTTCTCTTCATTATTCTCCTTGTTTTAGCTTCTGTTTCTAGGATCTTATAACTACCTCATTTCACTGGAGCAATCTTAAGTAACTTCCCAAGTACTAGTATGTAGAAGGAAAATTTTTTGAATCTTTGAATGTCTGAAAATGGCACAGTTAGCTGATAATTTGAATGACTATAGAGTTCTATGTTGAAAATCATCTTCCCTCAGAAGGGAAGATATGTCCTCCCTGTGTCATCCAGTATGACTGATACCAAGTTTGTTGTTCTTTCAAAGGTGATTGGCTTTTTCTCTCTAGAAGCTTGTAAGTGCTTTATTCTCTCTGTTTTAAATTTTTCCAAGGATGTGTTTGGATATGTATGTTTTTTACATTTACTATTCTGAGCAACTCAAATATCCTTTTCTGTTTTGGAAAAAAAATTCTTTGATATTTTCTTTTTCTCCATCTACTACTACTTACTCTACTTAATGGTAAATTAAACATTCTAAATTGTCCCTCTATATCTCTCATCTTTTCTCTATTTCCATCTCTGTCCTCTAGTTCTAATTTCTAGATTATTTTTTCTTTTGGGGAACTCTTTTTTGTTTTTTAGTGGTTCCTTTTTCAAAGCATCCCATTCTTATATTGTGGAAGCAACATCTTTTCAAATGTTTCTGAAAGATATAAATTTGAGAGGGTCTGTTTTGTTTTGCTTAAGATCTTCCGTTCCTGTCCCTGATTTTTCTGTTGCCCTTAGGTTATTTTTCTGTTTCTTTCATTTTGGACTTCCTCTTTTCCTTTACAGGTTTTATGGATGTCCTCAAACATCTGGCCACCCCTGGCCATTCATTCACATTTAATGGCAATGCAAATGAATACACCCGCATTTGCATAACCATCCTCTCTATGCCATTCCTGTTCTGTGTATAGGAGCAAGGCTTGTCCAGTGGAGAACTTTGTTTTAAGGTGATCTGGGAGGGAATCAGATAATAATATGTAGGGTCTTTGCTCTCAGGTTGCACACTTTTTATTTTTTTTAATTCTGATTGTCTGCCTATTAAAAAAGATGCTTCCCTGATAGTCTATTTGAAAGAGGGGTGGAAGAGTGGAGGACTTGATGGGAAGTATGTAGAATTTCATCAGCCTTCTCATTTTTAGCTCTGTTTCATTCTGTCTCTTGTCACACCAGCACTTCCAGGACCCTGGCTCTCCAAGATTCTTTAACGGCAATCTACACTCTGTACCTGTTTCTATAACCCCTTTCACACTCACTGGGACCTAGAGTTCCTTATGCTGCTTCCTTAGTCCCCTCCACCCATTTTTGTTTCCCAGAAAGTTTTTGAAATCTCTCAGGCATGGACAGCTTCCCTCTCTTTGGCTTAATTTTAGAATTTTTTTTTTAAGATTTTATGTATTTGACAGAGAGAGAGACACAGCGAGAGCAGGAACACAAGCGCGGAGCCCGATGCGGGACTCGATCCCAGGACCCTGGGACCATGACCTGAGCCGAAGGCAGATGCTTAACGAAATGACTGAGCCACCCAGGCGCCCCTCGTTGGCTTCCTTTTAAATATTTTATTTATTTGAGAGAGAGAGAGAGAGAGAGAGAGAGAGAGCTCACAAGCAGGGGGGGAAGGTCAGAGGGAGAAGCAGGCTCCCCACTGAGCAGGGAGCCCGATGCGGGACTCGATCCCAGGACCCCAGGACCATGACCCGAGCCGAAGGCAGACGCTTAACCAACTGAGCCACCCAGGCACCCTTGTTGGCTTCATTTTTAAAAGATCTTTTTTTATCATTTAATAACATTTTGAAAGGCAGAGTATGTGGTCAGTCAGCCATCTTGAACTGGAAGTCCTTTATATTTCTAATATTCTATGAATCGATATTTCTATGAAATTTTTTTAAAAGTACATTAAAATGATCTTCACGATTCGTATTAAAATGAATGTAAGGCCAAGGAGTTATTACTGTTGATCTCAGACAAAATGTGAGCTCTCTTCCAGCTTTCCCTACAGTCCTAGAACACATTCATTCTCCTTTGGCAGTTTACCCACCTCTTCCTTCTCCACCTCAGCTGGCCAAGAAAATCAGAAAACAAATTCACAGAGGGGACCTGAGAGTAGTCTGATCTGTTTTCCGAGGTCCCCCATTCACCTGCACATAGTAGTGACCATGTCATATCTAACTCCGAAAGTCAAAGTGGATTCCAGTGTAACTAGGACTGCAATCTCGTCTACCACACTGGAAGAAAAAGTCACTGCACAGACACCTTTCTTTAAGCTCCATTCACCTAACACTGATGGAGTGCTTCTCTGCCAGTTTTGTCATCTCATTTGCTACTCACAAAGACCCTCATCGCTGTATTGTATTCCCTTTTTAGAGGTGAGACTAAGGAACTTGCTCAAGATTATCAAGAGGGCGAAGGAGTGAGCTGGGCTCCTGACTTTAAGCCAGTGTTGTTTCTACAGCTCCATCTGACCTCCTTTATTGTACAACAATAATACGACAGAAAGTGTCTTCTATTAATTAAACATAATTCCAAAGACAAAAACACCCCACAAAACCTTTTCTCTTCCAGTTTTCCTCCTGGACCATCCCCTTATGCACATACACCATGTAAAGTTAGAGATAGTTTTGTAATTTGCTACTGCTACTTACCAAAAGTACTTTTAGTATGACCAAATATCAACAATAATTTTATTTATTGCATATTATATCCAAATAGATATGACCATCCTTTCAATATTAGGAGTTAGATCATTTCCAATTTTTGATATTATGAATAACATTGCAATGAACAACTTTATGTTTATAGCATTATCTTGGTTTCAAAAAATCCTTTTTCTTAAAGATTTTATTTATTTATTTGATAGAGAGAGAGAGAGCACAAGCAGGGGGAGCAGCACAGGCAGAGGGAGAAGCAGGCTCCCCGCTGAGCAGGGAGTCCAACGCATGGCTTGATCCCAGGACCCCGGGATCATGACCCGAGCCAAAGGCAGACGTCAACCAACTGAGCCACCCAGGTGCCCCTAAAAAAAAGTCTTTTTAATAAAACTCCAAATGAGGAGTTAATAGTCCAGATCATGAGAAATGTATGTGTAAACAAATTGTATCAACACACTACGGGAAGTAGAGTGTTCAAGATTTCCACACTGTAAGGTGGTGGAAGAAAACAAAGTGTGACTAACTCTGCAGAGAGACAGATCAAAGACAACTCCCCAGAGAAAGTAACTGAGGTGTGTTCTCATTTTCCAGATGGATTAGGGCAGAAGGAACATTATGTGCAGCGGCCAGGAGGTATCAACAGTACTGTCCCATTCATGGAATTTTATGTACCTTCATTTTAAGGCCAGAGAGTCACATACAACAAGGGGAGAATTGAAAAATGAGGCTTGAGGAAAATAGGATGCCAAATCATGGGAAGCATCCTGATCAGATCAGCAATTTAGAGAAATCACTCTGGAAGACAGACTAGAAAAGCCAAGTCTATAGGAGAGGAAAAGACTAGTACCACAAGAGTGTAGGCAATGCTTTAAAAGCCTAACATTTGTTATGTAATATTCACTTTGTCATCCTTAATTATCAGACATAAACACTGTTTCCACCAGCACCATGGATCAGCAAGAGATAGCTTGTGTCTACTCACTGAGCTAATGTCATTCCATCCACAAACCAAGAACAATCAATCAGCCAGTGTAGACTTGTCCTCAGTCAAGTTTCAAACTTCATTAAGCCTTTTTTTTTTTTTGGAAATTTTTTATTTATTTATTTATTTATTTATTTATTTATTTATTTATTTATAGTATGGGTTGGGGGGGGAGGGCAGAAGGAGAGGGAGAGAGAGAATCTCAAACAGACTCCACACTGAACACGCAGAGCCTGTGTGGGGCTCCATCTCACAACCCTGAGATCATGACCTGAGCTGAGATCAAGAGTTGGATGCTTAATGTCCACAACAGCCAAACTGTGGAAAGAGCCAAGATGTCCATCAACAGATGAATGGATAAAGAAGATGTGGTGTGTATATCCACACACACACACACACACACACACACACACACACACACACAATGGAATATTATGCAACCATCAAAAGGAATGAGAGCTTGCCATTTGCAGCAACGTGGATGGAACTGGAGGGTGTTATGCTGAGCAAAATAAACCAATCAGAGAAAGACATGTATCATATGACCTCACTGATATGAGGAATTCTTAATCTCAGGAAACAAACTGAGGGTTGCTGGAGTGGTGGGGGGTGGGAGGGATGGGGTGGCTGGGTGATAGACATTGGGGAGGGTATGTGCTATGGTGAGCGCTGTGAACTGTGCAAGACTGTTGAATCACAGATCTGTACCTCTCAAACAAATAATGCAATATATGTTAAAAAAAAAAAGAAGAAGAAGAAGACAGCAGGAGGGGAAGAGTGAACAGGGGGAAATCGGAGGGGAAGACGAACCATGAGAGACAATGGACTCTGAAAAACAAACAGAGGGTTCTAGAGGGGAGGGGTGTGGGGGATGGGTTAGCCTGGTGATGCGTATTAAAGAGGGCACGTTCTGCATGGAGCACTGGGTGTTATACACAAACAATGAATCATGGAACACTACATCAAAAACTAATGATGTAATGTATGGTGATTAACATAACAATAAAAATAAAAAAAAAGAGTTGGATGCTTAACCAGCTGAGTCACCCAGGCGTCCCTTCATTTAGTTTTGAAGTACTGAGTCACTGTGGCCATTTTCGCATTCTGAGTCCCCACTCAGCCCCATTGCCCACCTTAGGGAATCCTAAGATCTGCTCCACTGATCAAGATCCTCAACATACAAATTGATTAATTTTTGTAAAATGACCCATCTCCAAAAACCCATCTGGACTTTTATCTTTGATAGAATCCCTATGAAAAAGTGTAACAAAACTCGTAAAAAATGGTCTTAAATTCATTCAAAAGCATACAAAAATAAACTCACCACTGCCCCTCTCAGGGACTGGTAGGAAGGAGGAGGGCGCTGCCCCACAGTATTATGGTTCATCCTCGAGGTCAAAGTGTTAACCATGTCTGGTTGAGTTTTACCCACACCAAAGAGACTACCTTAGAAAATGCAAATGTCATGAGCTTTGTCATACCTTAAAGAATCATATGCAAAGGGCCACCTGGAGCCTTTATCACTGAGCACAGGTCTGTGCAGCCTGATGGGAAATTATCCCCGGGCATCCATGTGAAAGATGTTGTCCACAGACACCCAACTTACTCTTGAATCAGATTAAAAAAAGAGACCCATTTCACTTTTTAAGTCTCTGCTAATGGAAGAGACAGGAAGAGCTATATATGGGGGTGTTTATGATCCCATTCTTTTCCTCAATGCAAGCAAATATTTTGAATATCATTTAACAAACCATCCAACTGAGCATCTACAAAGTCTAAGAAAGTAGTTCATTTCTCTCTTCCAAACCTAAAATTATCAAAAAAGAGAAGAGGGAAAACTTTCTGCAGACTGTCTCCTTCATGGGTTCATCTTCCTGTGCCACCTGGTTAAACACTCTGGATACCCTGGGCTTGTCTCTTCTTGGCCCACTGCCCCTCTCCCTGAGCTCTCCATGGGCCATCTTAACCTCTCCTGGACTTCAGCCTCTACATCTACTGATGACCCTGTCCTACTGACTTCTTCTAGAGTTTCTCCCCCTTAAGTGAGGTGCTTACTGGATAGACACCTCCACCCAGATGTTCCCAGAAGCATCTGGAGCTGCATAAGCCCAGAATGGAAGTTGCTTCCCTTGTACCTTCCCAGCCTGTGCCTTGTCTGCAATCATCTATTGTGGTTGCTGCCCACAATACCCATCCAGTTATCCAACCGAAGCTGTAGCCTGGACAAATCAACAACCCCTCATACTTCCTCACACCTGCAGGCAGTCAGTTACCAAATCCCACCAATTTTACTTCTTCAACATTCTTCAAATCTCTGACTTCCTCTCCATTCCCTGCTGTCCCTAACATCATCTCCTTCCTAGGTTATGGCAGCAGCCTCCTAGCTCATCTTCTGCATCCAGAAATGTCCCAGGGGAGGGTCCTGGCAGTGCGTTCACATGGTCACAGGTGTTTGTAAAATCTGCAGAAGTAATATAATTTAGCCACAATAGGCTAAGACCCTTGTCTCCTGCTCCAGCTTCCCTGTATCACATAACCCTTTTACATCAGGTGACTTTGGAGTTGCTACAGGCATTTTTGGAATTCAACCAAAGGAGAGCTGAGGTGGAGATTTATTTGATTTGGGTGTAGAGTGTATCTACACAGTTCATAGTCACTTCACAGTCAATGCGCTGACTCACTTGCATATCACTTGATAGTGCCCTGAGGCACCCAGCCTCAGAAGTATGGGGGTTCTAGAGGAGACACAGGGTTTCAAATGTATGGGGCCAGAACCTGTCTGGAGAAATTTCTTCCAAATACTGCAGCTCATGTAGGAAGGAACTGGAGAGAGATTGCCCCAATTTTGTTAACAATTCTAACCATTTATATAACATTATCAATAACAAAACATGAAATTTTCTGTTTTCTAAATTTTTAATACATACTAAAAGACAAAGTTCAATCAGCCACGCTGAAGAGAAAGATTTCTGTTCTCTCTGGAGAAAAAGATTACAAACAACAGAGACAAAGAAAAAAAAAGCATGCAGCCAAAAGAATACTGTAAGGAAAGAAGGATAGCAGATATATTTTAAACAGTTAATAAATCCAAAATATGCTTTTAAGTTTTGTGATGTTTGTGATTATTTTAATCTTTAACATTTTTAAATTTGTAATGATTTATTTTTCACTTATTTAAATACACATTTGGGGTGCCCGGCTGGCTCAGTTGGGGAAGCATGAGAGTCTTGATCTTGGGGTTGTGAGTTTGAGGCCCACGTTGGGTGTACAGATTACTAAAAACAATAAATACACATTCATTCTTGTTGCTTCATCCAATACCCTTTCTGAAATGCGTATCTGAATACATCACTTTCTTCACGTTCCTCAACAGGGCGTATGCAATAGTATTAATGTTCTTGGTGATAATGTCACCTGTCTACTAAGGAGAGAATTATAGCAGTGATGGCTTACAGTTGAAAGAGATCAGAGAGCAAAAGGGACCTGGAGACAGTTAAAGGTCTCTGGTAATCTAAGAGATGAATAAAGCTAAATCCCTACCTCATTCCCAACAGCAAAAACAGCAATTCCATGTGCATCAATATAAAATATGAAATCACAAAAATTTTAATCACTCCATGGGAATTTATTTATACTACTAAACTAGGGAAGCAGCCATGAAGGAGAGAAGTGGTAGATTTGACTACATAAAAATTCAGGATTGTTTTTTACAGAAAAAAACAATGAAGGAATCCCCCCAAACCGTTAAAAATGCCACAATAATAGAACTCTTGCAAATTACAGAGAAGACAAACAGGCAAACAGAGAAATTATGAAAGAACCGGCAAAAGTAGAAAAAGAAATGCGTATGGACAATTTATGCATGAGAGGGTGTACAACGCTAGCACTCACCACTAAAGAAATGCAGTGTTTTCTTTTAAAACGATCCTTTATACCTATCAAATGGCAAGGTCAAAAAGTCTGATAATTCACAGTATTGGTACTGTGGGGAAGCACAATTTCATTGAAGGGCCATTTGGTAATATCTATCAGAATGTCAGAGGCAAGCAACATTGACCCACTAATTCCATTTCAAGAAAGTTTTCTACAGCTATCCTTGAACTCGTCCAATGCCATCTCACCTAAATGGTTGCAAAAGCCTTGGAATTGGTTTTCCTGTTCTATCCTTGTCTTGCCTCCCAAAGTCTAGTCTCCACATAGCAGCATGAGCAATCCTTAGCTGCTCTGTTCAACTCTACAATGGATCTCCATTGTACTGAGAGTCAAAGCCCTTTCTTACAATGGCCTCCAAAAAGGCCCTATGGGATCAGTTTCCCATTATCTCTCTGACCTCACCTCCTACCACTCTCCCCTTGGCTCACTAGGCTCCAGCCACACTGGCCTCCTTGCTAGTTCTTAAATGTCATGCCCATGCCTACCCTTTCCCTGGTGACATTCTATTTGAACGCTCTCGCCCTGGATGTCCCACATGGCTGTCCTACCACCTTAAAGTCTTCACTCCAGCTTCACCTTCTCAAGGAGGCCTTATACATACTGAGTGGCTAAAACCATACCTGGCATGTAGAGGGAACTTGCTAAATACTTGGAATTACTTGTGAATAAATAAACAATGTAGGTCAGGTCAAATAGTGTCAGAAACAATTATAATAATGCCTTCTAAGGTTTTTTTAAAGAATTGAAATGCATGAACTCTAAACCCAAGAGAACTAAACTACATGACATTAATAACATATAAGTCAAGAGGGATGTAATTGGGGTTAATGTGAGATAAAGTTTTGGTTGGATGGTTGTATTGATTAATTTTTTAATTATTATAAGCTAAAACTGAACATTAAATTTTTTTGAGAGCCGGACATAAAGGCAGGCATACTGTATGAACCCATTTATATGAAGTCAAAAAAACAGGCAAAACTAACCTATGGCGACAGAGGTCAGGATAGTGGTTGGCTCTGGGGATTGAAGGTTCATGACTAGAGTGGAGCATGAGCATGGGTTCTGGGGTGCTATGTGTTGGTTAGAGGGGTGTGTTCACTTCGTATAAGTTCACTGAATGGGATACTTATGAGTTGTGCTTTGGGGGGGGTTACATATTTTACACTTCAGTAGGTAACCACTAAAAGAACAGAAATATAGTGAATAACTTCCAAACTTGGGGGGAGGATGCTGGGTGGGGGGACTAAGGGGGGGATAAAAACAAGAAAAAAAATGACTCAGAAAGTAATCAAGGGAAGACAAAGCGGAAGACATGGATAAAAAGATTATTATAAAATGAGACAGCTGGAAATAATCAATGTGTATCAAGAATCATACTGAATGAGAATGAGTAAATGCACCAGTTAGAAAACAAAACTGCTCAAACTAGATTTTTCAAAAATCCAATCATACCTTGTTAATGAGGGACACGTTAAAAAAATACTGAAAGATTGAAATTCAGGACGCTTGGGTGGCTCAGTTGGTTAAGCATCTGCCTTCGGCTCAAGTCATGATCCCAGGGTCCTGGGATCGAGCCCCACATCGCGCTCCCTGCTCAGTAGGGAGCCTGCTTCTCACTCTGTCTGCCACTCCCCCTGCTTGAGCTCTCTCTCTCTGACAAATAAATAAATAAAATCTTTTTTAAAAAAAGATTGAAATTAAAGCCTGTGAAAGGTACACCAGGTAAATATTAACCAGAAGAATGCAGGTAATCTTTATTAGTATCAGATGAAAAAGACTTGAAGACAAAAAGCATTATTAGAGATACAGGGTTACCACATAATGATACTAAATAAATGATACTGAAGGATTTAATTCTCAGTTTGCATACCTAATAAAATGGCTTCAAAACTGATACAACTAGGGGCACCTGGATGGCTCAGTCGGTTGTGTCTGCCTTAGGCTCAGGTCACGATCCCAGGGTCCTGGGATCCAGCCCCGCATTGGGATCCCTGCTCAGCGGGGAGTCTGCTTCTCCCTCTGCCCTTCCACCTGCTTGTGCTCTCTTTCTCTCTCTCTCTCAAATAAATAAAATCTTAAAAAAAAAAACTGACACAAGTATAAAGAGAAATATTTAAACACAATTCTTTCAATAAGTAATAGAATAAATGGACAGAAAGCCAGGAAGGATAGCAAAGATATCAACAGCACCTCGAATAAGCTCAATCTAAGGAACAGGTATATAGATTATGTCCAACAATTATAAAACATACAGTCTTTCCAAGAAGGCATGGAACATTCATTCATTTTGATACATGCCAGGCTCTAGGACTGGGTTCGACACATTTCAAGGGATTGGTATCATATAGACCATATTCTCTACCCAGAATGCAAATATGTTAGAAACCAGCAAACTAGAAAAAATACTTATGTTTAATAATTGCTACTTTTGAACTACTTCTGAACATTTCTAGGGCCAAAGGAAATCCAAATAGGCATTTTTAGAAGTCCAATGTACTATCCATTGCGCACAGAACCCAAATAGGCATTTTTAGAAGCAAATGATAATAAATATATTACATGTCAACACTTAGGAGCTGGAGCTATAGAGGTACTTGCAAGAAATACATAAGAAAGGCTAGGTTAGGGGCACCTGGGTGGCTCAGTCTGTTGAGCATCTTCCTTTGGCTCAGGTCGTGATCCCAGCATCCTGGGATCGAGTCCCACATCGGGCTCCCTGCTCCGTGGGGTGCCCCCTCTCTGTCAGCCTCTGTCTCTGTCTCTCATGAATAAATAAATAAAAATCTTAAAAAAAAAAAAGAAGGCTAGATTACAAAGTTTCAGATAAAGGAAGGAAACACCAAAGATAGGAACGGAGAGCTTTGAAACAGAACAAACATAAAAGAGAGAAGTTGGGAGTCATTGCTCTAAATTGTGCAGAGATGAAACCCACTGTAAAAATCAGCGTGCACATTTCAACCACAAATCTGAAAATCCAGATGAAATGGACAAATTCTATGAGTAGTTAAGTATTGATCATATTTTTCAATATGCTTAAATATTTCATCATGTAAGTTTTAACACTTAGTCTTAAATTGAGACTAAGGCATACTTAAAACAAAGGTCCATACCATTTATAGGCAGAAAACCTTTGTTTTTTTAACTTCAAAACTCAGGTGACTGAGCAGAAAAATTGTGGGTTTTTTTTTCTTTCTTTTTTTTTTTACCCACAGCAGAGACAGGAAACCCCACCTGGGTGCTTTAGATGCCTCAAAAGGTCACAGTGTTAGTGGGACTGAGCAGTTGAGCTTGCAGGCCAAAAGGAAACAGCAATGACTTGCCCCAAATTTAAAAATGAAGTATTGCTGACAGCTCACCTCTGTACTGTGTTTCACAAAAGCCCACGGATTTGCTCTCATCCACGCTTCAGCTCTGTGTGTGGACACACATTTTCTTACTTTCAGTATAAATAACCGCAATGGCTACCGCTCAGTGCACAACAGATGTGCCAGGCCTATCCTGGATGCCTGACTGGTGTGTTTTTTTTTTTTTTTTTAAAGATTTTATTTATTTATTTGACAGAGAGAGACACAGCGAGAGAGGGAACACAAGCAGGGGGAGTGGGAGAGGGAGAAGCAGGCTTCCCGCGGAGCAGGGAGCCTGATGCAGGGCTCGATCCCAGGACCCTGGGACCATGATCTGAGCTGAAGGCAGACGCTTAACGACTGAGCCACCCAGGCGCCCCCTGACTGGTGTTTTTAATCCTGATAACGCAACAAGGTGCTATCACTCCGGTTTTACGGTGAACAGACTAGTGGAGGAACTTGCTCACAGGTTCACTCTGAATCAGGTGGGGGCCGAGACTCAAGGCCAAATCCATCTGAGGCCTCCCTTCATACGTCGTTTGAAATAGGGAATCACCGACAGAGCACAACGTGTCCAAAGCAGGCTCGGTCCCAGACCAGCCCACTGCAGCCCGCACCAAGCACCCACCTTCCGAATAACGTCTCTCAGAGCAAAATACTTCTCAGTGAGGTCCCCTGCCTCGCTCAGTGGGGCGTCATAGTCGTAGCTGGTGGGCTGTGCTTGGTAGGGCATGTTGGCCCCTAGAAGACAAAAACACACCACTAGTTACTACCGAAGGCCTTTCCCTGGGACAAGGTTTTGGGATTTGTGGGCTCAGGTTGTGGAGGAAGAAAATAAAGGACACATTAAGAACCAATTGTCAAGTGATATAGAGGTGGCCCTGAGGAGTCCAGGTTTAGAGAAATGAGTTTCTTCCTGCAGGTGGCCCTCACCAAGTACCTGAGAGTCTATAAGGCTCTGTCCCCACCCATTCTCTCAGCAGGAGCTCTTAGCAGGGACCCCAGCAGATGTCACCATCACTGAACCAGCAGGGAAGCTGAAGCTCCCCCCAAAGCCAGCTCAATGTCTCACAGTCAGGAGTGAAGGGCTTCTGGCATGACCCACACCTCTGACTGATAATCCCAAAGTCTGTGATCTTTTCCATGCCCTCGGACCAAGGACCAGCCAAACACAACCGAGGGGTTATCAGAACACACAAAGCAGGAGATGACTGTGACACACGTCAGTCCCCAGAGTCAAGTGGAACCCTAAGGTCTTTGTAACGTCTGCAGAGTCAGGGTGCTGTGGTGTCGTCTCGTATCCCCTTCAGGAACAAGTCATGCCCCCATGCCCCCAGCTGCCAGGAGGGTTAGCTGCTGCTGGCTCTCAGAGGTGTCCCTCTGCTCACGGGCCTCTGCTGGGTGACCTTGCCTAGGTTATGGCCCTCCGGGGAGAGCCCATATCCAATGACTGATCAAGGGGGGCTCAAAAACCCAGACCCTTGGCGGTCCCAGCTGCAGGGTTCCCTCTAGAATCAGCTGAGCCACCTTCAGAGCTGCCTCATTGGTCAAGTTCTTCCTCTGCCCAGAGCTGCCACCCACACTCTCTAAAGGTGCTGCTCCTGGGAATGCACCCCAATAAACTTCCTGCTGGGCAATCTCAGTATGTTTCCCAGGGAATGAAACCCACAACAGAGATCAACAAATAATGCCAAAAAAGACTAGAAAAGTAGATGACTTTGCAATTATCATTCAAGCGGCACAACCTAGAGCAGAGGCCCCTCCCCTTGTCACAGATGATGTTCACAGGTAGGAGATCGGATGCAACAGTGGGCTGTGATTCTATGCTGCTACTTAGAAAACTCACCCATGCAACCTGGAGAGCTTGTCCAGATTCTTAAGCCCCACCCCACCTGAGATTCTGAGTTGGCAAGTCTGTGGTGGGATCTGAGACTCTGCATTCCTAACAGGCTCCCAGGTGATGCTGATGCTGCCCTCTGTGGACCAGCCAGGCTCTGGGCCAGCCCTTTCTCTTCTACTCCAGAGAGCGTTTTACAACGCAAGGGTATGAGAATAAAGTTGCTTTCGGATTATCTTATAGCCAACCTAATTTTTAAGTAAATGAGGCATAAAATCTGATAGTTCACCTCTGATTTAGTAACAAGTTCCCTCGACTGATCCCCCAGCCCACAAATGATGGAGCCACCTTGGGTGATCCTACTGGTGGTGAAGCTGACAGATGAGCCAGGCTGAGGATCAATTCACCCCCACACCCCACCCCAGTACTCTGTTTCATTTGTTCTTTGTGCAAAATCTACATTTCCAAAGGACCTGGACCACTCAGGCAATTGAACTGACCCAGTCCTGTTACCTTTACTGTCTTTTGTGTTAATCAGAGGGAGCGGCCTATCAAGAGGTCCACTTGCCTGTGGGGATACATACATTAAAGCATATTTTCCTTTGCTGTGAGATGCAAAGGAAAATAAAACCACATCCCTTGTTGCAAGGAGCTCACCTCTTTCATGGCCCCTCCTCTAGCTCTAATGTGGCAGTTACCTTGCCCCCACACCCCCCTTCCTATTTATATGCATGGCACCACACTAGCTGCCTGCACCTTGGAGGTAGATGCGGCCTCATCTACCTGAGCTAAGCTCAATCAGTGGTTACCAAGTTGAATTGAACGATGTAACTCCCAGAAACAAAATTACAGGCTGAGGAAAGCCAGGCAGGAAAGCTGGCCAGTGAGTTAAAGGATGGACTGAAACACAAAGTCTTGGTCTAGTTCCACCAGCAGAATCTTTCTCTGGAAGATTCTCTGGTCCTCAGACCATCACACGGTAGTATCATAGAGAAACAGTCCTAACTTAAGTGTCTTCTGTCCAAAGTAGCGACCGCGAGGTGGGAAGGCAAGGGAAATGGCAGGGCTTACCATTCCTCAACTCTGTGTGTCGTGTGAGAAGCCTTGGATGGCCTGGATCCCGCAGGGGGCCTCACAGATGGGGATGCACACAGGCAGTGTGGTGCACACACCTGCATGAGCAGGCAGACCAGGCAGACGGGAGTGACTGACTGCTTTTTCTCTGGGGACTCACTGAGGAGTGGGGCCCCGAGTTCTCGGCTCCTCCGGGGCAGAGACTGGGAAGCCACCATTTTCACTCTGGTCCTCCAAAGCTATACGGAAAGCTTGCAGGGAACAAAAGCTCCCAAGAGCAAACCCGAGCAGATTACTTAGCCCAGACCGACAGGGGCGGGGCAATTCCGCCTCCAGCAAAGACATTTGGGAACCACGGCAATAGGTCCCTCCCCCAGAAGATCAGCAACAACTGCCAGCCAAGACCAAGTTTACCGATCAATGAGAACGGCAGAACTCCAGCGCTAGGGGAATACTGCACATAGAATTCATGGCTTTTTTTCCCATGATTCTTTCGTCTTTCAAGGTTAATTTTTTTTAACTGTCTTTTTTTTTTTTTAATTTTTCTTTTTCCCTTTTTCAACCAACATCTTATCAATCCCTTTTTAAAAAAAATTTTATTTTTCATTTTTAGAGTCATATTCTATCCCTTCATAGTAGTTACCCTTATTTTTGGCAAATATATATAAGTTGTTCTCTCTTTAAAATTTTGAGATACAGTTTCTTCTAACGGATCAAAATATACCCTAAATCTCTAGTGTATGGCTTTGTTCTAGTCTCCTGCCTGATCACATTCTCTCCCCCCCTTTTTTTTCTTTCTTTCTTTCTTTTTTAATCCTCTTCTTTCTTTTTTCAAACAACTTCTTAGCAATTCCTCTTATAAAATTTTTTGTAATTTTCATCTTTACAGTCATATTCCATTCCTTCATCGTATCAACCCTTATTTTGTACATATATAAGTCTTTCTTTCTTTAAAATTTTGGGAGGCATTTTCTTCTAACAGACCAAAATACACCCAAAATCTAGTGTGTGGCACTGATCTATGCACCAGCCTGATCATATTTGATCATATTCTGTTTTTTTTTGTTTTGTTCTGTTTTGTTTGTTTTTATCTTTTCCTTTTTCTTTTTTTTTTCTGTTTCTTTCTTCTTTCTTTCCCTTTCTTTTCCCCTGGTTTCAGGTCTTTTCTGATTTGTTTAGAGTACATTTTCTGGGGACGTTGTCACCCTGTTAGCATTTTGTTCTCTGATTCATCTATTCTCCTCTGGACAAAATGGGACAAGACGGAAAAAAATCACCTCAACAAAAAGAACAAGAGGTAGTACCGTCAGCCAGGGACCTACTCAATACGGACATTAGTACGATGTCGGACCCAGAGTTCAGAATCATGATTTTAAAGATACTAGCTGGACTTGAAAAAAGCATGGAAGTTATTAGAGAAACCCTTTCTGGAGAAATAAAAGAACTAAAATCTAACCAAGTCAAAATCAAAAAGGCTATTAATGAGGTACAATAAAAAATGGAGGCTCTAACTGCTAGGATAAATGAGGCAGAAGAGAGAATCAGCAATATAGAAGACCAAATGATGGAAAATAAAGAAGCTGAGAAAAAGAGAGATAAACAACTACTGGATCATAAGGGCAGAATTCGAGAGATAAGCGATACCATAAGATGAAACAACATTAGAATAATTGGGATCCCAGAAGAAGAAGAGAGAGAGGGGCAGAAGGTATATTGGAGCAAATTATAACAGAGAACTTCCCTAATGTGGGGAAGGAAACAGGCATCAAAATCCAGGAGGCACAGAGAACCCCTCTCAAAATGAATAAAAATAGGTCAACACCCCAACATTTAATAGTAAAACTTACAAGTCTCAGAGACAAAGAGAAAATCCTGAAAGCAGCTCGGGAGAAGAGATCTGTAACCTATAATGGTAGAGATATTAGATTGGCAACAGACCTATCCACAGAGACCTGGCAGGCCAGAAAGGGCTGGCATGATATATTCAGAGCACTAAACGAGAAAAATATGCAGCCAAGAATACTGTATCCAGCTAGGCTGTCATTGAAAATAGAAGGAGAGATAAAAAGCTTCCAGGACAAACAAAAACTAAAGGAATTTGCAAACACGAAACCAGCCCTATAAGAAATATTGAAAGGGGTCCTCCAGGCAAAGAGAAAGCCTAAAAGCAGCATAGACCAGAAAGGAACACAGACAATATACGGTAACAGTCACCTTACAGGTAATACAATGGCACTAAATTCGTATCTTTCAATAGTGACCCTGAATGTAAATGGGCTAAATGCCCCAATCAAAAGACACAGGCTATCAGATTGGATTAAAAAACAAGACCCACTGATAATGCTGTCTGCAAGAGACTCATTTTAGACCCAAAGACACCCCTAGACTGAAAGTGAGGGGGTGGAAAACCATTTACCATGCTAATGGACACCAAAAGAAAGCTGGGGTGGCAATCCTTATATCAGACAAATTAGATTTTAAACCAAAGACTGTAATAAGAGATGAAGAAGGACACTATATCCTACTTAAAGGGTCTATCCAATAAGAAGAACTAACAATTGTAAATATCTATGCCCCTAACATGGGAGCAGCCAATTATATAAGGCAATTAATAACAAAAGCAAAGAAACACATCGACAACAGTACAATAATAGTAGGGGACTTTAACACCACCCCCACTGAAATGGACAGATCACCTAAGCAAAAGATCAACAAGGAAATAAAGACTTTAAATGACACACCGGACCAAATGGACTTCACAGATATATTCAGAACATTCCATCCCAAAGCAATGGAATACACATTCTTCTCTAGTGCCCACGGAACAGTCTCCAGAATAGATCACATCCTAGGTCACAAATCAGGTCTCAACCGGTACCAAAACATTGGGATTATTCCCTGCACATTTTCAGACCACAATGCTTTGAAACTAGAACTCAATCAAAAGAGGAAAGTCAGGAAGAACTCAAATACATGGAGGCTAAAGAGCATCCTACTGAAGAATGAATGGATCAACCAGAAAATTAAAGAAGAATTAAAAAAATTCATGGAAACCAATGAAAATGAAAACACAACTGTTCAAAATATTTGGGATGCAGCAAAGGCAGTCCTAAGAGGAAAGTATATAGCAATACAAGCCTTTCTCAAGAAACAAGAAAGGTCTCAAATACACAACCTAACCCTACACCTAAAGGAGCTAGAGAAAAAACAGCAAATAAAGCCTAAACCCAGCAGAAGAGAAATAATAAAGATCAGAGCAGAAATCAATGAAACAGAAACCAAAAGAACAGTAGAACAGATCAACGAAACTAGGAGCTGGTTCTTTGAAGGAATTAACAAGATTGATAAACCCCTGACCAGACCTATCAAAAAGAAAAGAGAAATGACCCAAATCAACAAAATCATGAATGAAAGAGATCACAACCAACACCAAAGAAATACAAACAATTATAAGAACATAATATGAGCAACTCTATGCCAGCAAATTAGATAACCTGGAAGAAATGGATGCATTCCTAGAGATGTATCAACTACCAAAACTGAATCAGGAAGAAACAGAAAACCTGAACAGATCTATAACCACTAAGGAAATTGAAGCAGTCATCAAAAATCTCCCAACAAACAAAAGCCCAGGGCCAGATGGCTTCCCAGGGGAATTCTACCAAACATTTAAAGAAGAATTAATACCTATTCTCCTGAAACTGTTCCAAAAAATAGAAATGGAAGGAAAACTTCCAAACTCGTTTTATGAGGCCACCATTACCTTGATCCCCAAACCAGACAAAGACCCCATCAAAAAGGAGAATTACAGACCAATATCCTTGATGAACATGGATGCAAAAATTCTCACCAAAATACTAGCCAATAGGATCCAACAGTACATTAAAAGGATTATTCACCACGACCAAGTGGGATTTATCCCTGGGCTGCAAGGCTGGTTCAACATCCACAAATCAATCAACGTGACACAATACTTTAACAAAAGAAAGAACAAGAATCATATGATCCTCTCAACAGATGCAGAAAAAGCATTTGACAAAGTAAAGCATCCTTTCTTGATCAAAACTCTTCAGAGTATAGGGCTAGAGGGTACATACCTCAATATCATAAAAGCCATCTATGAAAAACCTATAGCGAATATCATTCTCAATGGGGAAAAACTGAGAGCTTTCCCCCTGACGTCAGGAATGCAGCAGGGATGTCCACTATCACCACTGCTATTCAACATAGTATTAGAAGTCCTAGCCACAGTAATCAGACAACAAAAGAAATCAAAGACATCCAAATCGGCAAAGAAGAAGTCAAACTCTCACTGTTTGCAGATGATATGACACTTCATGTGGGAAACCCAAAAGACTCCACCCCAAAACTGCTAGAACTCATACAGGAATTCAGTAAAGTGGCAGGATATAAAATCAATGCACAGAAATCAATGGCATTCCCATACAGCAACAACAAGACAGAAGAGAGAGAAATTAAGGAGTCGATCCCATTTACAATTGCTCCCAAAACCATAAGACACCTAGGAATAAATCTAACCGAAGAGGCAAAGGATCTTTACTCAGAAAACTATAAAATACTCATGAAAGAAATTAAGGAAGACACAAAGAAATGGAAAAACGTTCCATGCTCATGGATTGGAAGAACAAACATTGTGAAGATGTCAATGCTACCTAGAGCAATCTACACATTCAATGCAATCCCCATCAAAATACCATCTACTTTTTTCAAAGAAATGGAACAAATAATCCTAAAATTTGTATGGAACCAGAAAAGACCCTGAATAGCCAGAGGAATGTTGAAAAAGAAAAGCAAAGCTGGCAGCATCACAATTCCAACTTCCAGCTCTATTACAAAGCTGTCATTATTGAGACAGTGTGGTACTGGCAAAAAAACAGACACATAGATCAATGGAACAAAATAGAGAGCCCAGAAATGGACCCTCAACTCTACGGTCAACTCATCTTTGACAAAGCAGGAAAGAATGTCCCATGGAAAAAAGACAGTCTCTTCAACAAATGGTGTTGGGAAAACTGGACAGACACATGCAGGAGAATGAAACTGGACCATTTCCTTACAGCACACACAAAAATAGACTCAAAATGGTTGAAAGACCTAAACTGGAGACAGGAGTCCATCAAAATCCTAAAGGAGAATGCAGGCAGCAACTTCTTCAACCTCAGCCGCAGCAACTTCTTCCTAGAAACATTGCCAAAAACAAGGGAAGCAAGGGCAAAAATGAACTATTGGGATTTCATCAAGATAAAAAGCTTTTGCACAGCAAAAGAAACAGTCAACAAAACCAAAAGACAACCAACAGAATGGGAGAAGATATTTGCAAATGACATATCAGATAAAGGGCTAGTATCCAAAATCTATAAAGAACTTATCAAACTCAACACCCAAAGAATAAATAATCTAATTAAGAAATGGGCAGAAGACATGAACAGACATTTTTCCAAAGAAGACATCCAAATGGCCAACAGACACATGAAAAAGTGCTCAACATCGCTCGGCATCAGGAAAATCCAAATCAAAACCTCAATGAGATACCACCTCACACCAGTCAGAATGGCTAAAATTAACAAGTCAGGAAACGACAGATGTTGGCGGGGATGTGGAGAAAGGGGAACCCTCCTACACTGTTGGTGGGTATGCAAGCTGGTGCAACCACTCTGGAAAACAGTATGGAGGTCCCTCAAAAAGTTGAAAATAGAGTTCCCCTATGACCCAGCAATTGCACTACTGGGTATTTACCCCAAGGATACAAATGTAGGGATCCGAGGTATGTGCACCCCGATGTTCATAGCAGCAATGTCCACAATAGTCAAAGTGTGGAAAGAGCCAAGATGTCCACCGTCAGATGACTGGATAAAGAAGATGTGGTATATATATACAATGGAATATTATGCAGCCATCAAAAGGAATGAGATCTTGCCATTTGCAACGACGTGGATGGAACTGGAGGGTGTTATGCTGAGTGAAATAAGTCAATCAGAGAAAGACATGTATCACATGACCTCACTGATATGAGGAATTCCAAGTCTCAGGAAACACCTGAGGGTTGCTGGAGTGGGGGTGGGGTGGGAGGGATGGGGTGGCTGGGTGATAGACATTGGGGAGGGTATGTGCTATGGTGAGCACTGTTAATTGTGCAAGACTGTTGAATCACAGATCTGTACCTCTGAAACAAATAATGCAATATATGTTAAGAAAAAAAAAAGAAAAAGATAGCAGGAGGGGAAGAATGAAGGGGGGGAAATCAGAGGGGGAGACGAACCATGAGAGACGATGGACTCTGAAAAACAAACTGAGGGTTCTAAAGGGGAGGGGGGTGGGGGGATGGGTTAGTCTGGTGATGGGTATTAAAGAGGGCACGTTCTGTGTGGAGCACTGGGTGTTATGCACAAACAATGAATCATGGAACACTACATCAAAAACTAATGATGTAATGTATGGTGATTAACATAACAATAAAGAAACTTAAAGAAGAAGAAGAAAAAGATCATAGCAGAATACATGAGCAAGTAAGCTATCATCAGAGACTATGAGACCTGCCCAGCTACTTGGTTTGAAATAAGGTTTCTGGGGCGCCTGGCTGGCTCAGGTAGAAGAGCATGTGACTCTTGGTCTCGGGGTTGTGAGTTTGAGCCCCACACTAGGTGTAGATATTACTTAATGAAATTATAAGTAAACTTAAAAAAAAATAAAAAACAATAAAGCTTCTAAGTGCACATGTTCCTTAAAATTTTTTTAAATGATTTTAAAAGTTATATAGGCAGTTTTTATATCAGGAAATTTAGGAATAAACAAAAATAGAAAATAAAAATTGTCTGTAGGTACTTCCCACCCCCAAATCAAGCACCAGAAACATTCTAGCATAAGCTTCCACAACCTGTAGGATTGTTCTTACCATTCCAATAGGCAAAATTGGTTCCACCTATAAACATGTACCTATAAGGAAACAAGAGAATAGACATACTTCACTGTGAGCCCACAGCTGTGGAGGGTGCCCTGCCCTTCAGAAATTAACACTCACAAGTTCACATTCGCCCCATGGGCAAGTATATCATGGAGGGAGGAAGCCACCACTTCAGTCTTCACTGTTGAGTGAGGTTGGCCCCAGTGGTCTAACCAGCCAGTATAGAATTCAGAATTCACCTAGAAAGAGAAAAGGACATGGAGCTTAGGATGGACTTAGGACCTTCAAATGCTGGCACCTCCCTGGACCCATCGCCCTTTCTACTCCACCAAAGGATGGGTGGAGAGCCGTGTGTTACATGTAGTGCTTAACCCAGAGCTGGGGAACCTCTGGGAGGTTCCAATGACAGCACTGCCCAAATTCGGTGTTTAGGCGCCAAAGATAGAGGTATTCCTAAAAAGTTGTCCCTGCAACAAAATTTTGTTAACCAACCCTGAGTTTAAACAGGCAGGAAAGTTTGTTGGGCAAAAGAATTGGATGGCAAAATATTCTAATAAAATTATCTGATCCAAGTTCACCCTTTGTGTCAGTCCAGATTTTTAGGTCCCAGGTTGACTTCAAGTGAGGTGGACTCGTCCAGGTGGTTCTGCAAAAAGCAGGCCCCAAGCACTTCATGTTTCTCTTGAACATTACCCGGCCATGCCCTTCATCTCGAGAAGGAGAAAGGAGTCTGGACATGTTCTGGGGTCTTCTTGTGTCAGGGTCTAGGAACCCCCTCCCTGACCCCCCACCCCCGGGTCTGTGAATGCAGGTTCTCCACAGCTCCCCAGGCAGCAAAGGCTGTGTGCACAGTCTCTGTGCACCTGCCGCAGAGCACGCATGGGACATCAGCCCTCAAACTGTGCCAAGAAACAACAGGAACAAGTATGAGCAGGGAAGAGCCAAGCGTGAAGAGCTGTAGGACCGTTCAGACCTGCCCGGGTCTTGCCATCAGCTCCCCCAGCTGCCTGTCCCGCGCACCACAGCGCCCTGCAACTCGACGTGTGCTCGCCGGGCTGCTTGTCACAAACGCAGAACCTCAGGCCCCACCCTGGGCCCAGCAGATCAAAGCTGGCATCTTCACCAAGATTCCCACATGATTCAGGAGCGCAGGGAAGATGGAGAAGCTCTGTCACTAAGAGCTCTCGGGAAGCACCACGCTGATCTTGGATCCTGGCACTGCCACTCACGGGCTTTGCGACCCTGGTAAGTGACCTGTTCTCTGAGCCTTGTGAAAAGGGAGACCATGATATTACCTATGAGCAAGGCCAAACGGGATGAAGCATGCAAGAGCACAGCCTGATTCATGGCAGACTGTCACATTTGTCCCCATCTTGTTCCACTCAAGAGCAGGGCCGCGGTTTCCGGTAAGTGCAGCTGCTGTCGTTCATGTGTCCAGAGGGCCACGTGCCCACAGTCCCATCAGCTGCTGACCCCTCAGCCAGAGAAAGCAAGGCCCTACTCCCTTAGTGCAAGCAAACCCACACCTCACCCCCAATTCTTACCAATGGCCCTCTGGGCTCACTCTTTCTCTGGATTCCGAAAGCAGCGGTGATGTTTGCACCTGAAAATTACAAAGAGAATCATGGGAATGATAAGAAGTTAAGTAAAAAGAGTCCTTCACAGACCTTCAGCCTGAGGCCCCAGCCTTCGCCACAGGCCCATGGGCCTGGAACACCGCCTGACCATCTGCAGGCTGGCCTCAGACCATCCACCCAACGGACATGTGGGGACCACACAACGCTGCTTCCTCTCTGAGCAGTCCCCTTGGTCTCTCCTGACTGCACTGCCTCAGGAGATCACATCACAGGCTTGTCTTCTCTGAGTTTCCCCAAGGCCTGGACACGCGTTTTGTGTTCTTCTCTCTTCACATGGACATCTGACCTAGATGCTCCCTGTAGGACGGGCTTGCTTTAAAGATACTTCCTTGCAGCCTCCACAGCAGCACCACACACATAATAGTACCACAGATATCTGCCCAGTACTTAGCAAATCAAAGGGATGGATGTGGTCTGTCTTTCTGCCTGAATCATGGCATATACGCTGATTTTGAATTTGTACATCATTGGCCATCCCAGGCTACACGGTACTTGCTCTCAAGTTTTCCTTCTAAAATATCTCATTAAGATGCCTGCATGCAAGCTTGCTCCTGGTGTCTTCTTTCTCCCTCCTCCTCTAAAGGGAACGAAGCTCTCCTGACAGAGGCAGTGGGCTGCCCTCCTTCCGTGACCGAGCAACAACGAAGAGTGTCTGTCTAGCCAGAGCAGGGGATACCCTGGCCCCAAACTTCACGACCCACTTCCCACAGCACCCACAGTGGAAGTGACAGCAGCCAAGACTTCCAAATAACCCCTTGCTCTCTGTAAGGCCAGGTTTCAGGAGAGAAAATGCTCAGCCAGAGTGCAATCTCATTTACTTGGCTGTTAATGTCTCACTATTAAGCATCTGGTGGCAATCAGATCTCTCAGTTCTGTTCTCATTAGCTTCCTCCCGTGACCTGACCCTGGGCGCTGCCCCCCGTCCCACACACATGAACGAGCCTGCCCCGAGCCCCACCTGCCCTGCGACCACGGGCCTTCCAGTGGGCTGTCCTTCAACCCAGAGCCACAGCTGGTGCACTATCACCCCCCGCACACGTAATGCTTAGAACAAACTCAGAATAACCTTCCCGTTGTTGCTCCCAACAAAAAGATATGCGCTTCTTCATCACTGTGATGGGAAGCGTGCCAAGGCAGGAGGAAACCAGCGGGCCACTTCCTGAGCCGCTCTTTGTAGATGGGTTATTTCAGCACCAAATGCTCGCAGCCACGCACCATGCATCTAGATCACTTAAAGCCAGTCCTTTCTTTTATGCTAACATAGAGGCATGTCTTGCAAAGTGCAACTTCAGTCTTCCGTACATCTGCCTCGAGAAAAAGCCAGCACTGGGTGTGTATTGTGGGCGGGCTGTCTTACCCCTCAGCCAGGAAGGCAATAGGGTCTCTATGCTACTTGAAGAGCAGCTATTTTTTTTAGGGGGGGGACGGTATGGGAGTTAACATTTATTCTGAAATAATTTCAAACTTAGAGTTGTGAGAATAGAACAAAGAACTCATACTCCCAAAGAACCAAGATTCCCCAATTGTTAATATTTTGCCACATTTACTTTATCATTTTCTCTCTCTCTCAATACACTTATTTTTTTCTGAACCATTTATGAATAAGTTGCAGACATGATGGCCCTTTACCCTAAATATTTCAGTGTACGTTCCCTAAGAGCAAGGGCATCCTTTAAATAAACACAATACAATTATAAACAACCAGGAAATTAACATGGATACAATCCTGTTATGTAATCCACAGAATTGATCCAAAAAATTCGATTGTCCCAATAATGTCCTTCATAGCATAGAAAGATAGAAAGCAAGCAGGCAAGTCCAATCCGGGATCCTTTTCAGGCGCACACGCTGCCTGTCGGCGTCATGCCCTTCATGAAAGCTGCTCTCTTAATGTTTACGGCAGCCAGGAGCCTCCGGGCCACGCTGCCGCCCCCAGAACCTGCCTGTGTGGAGCCTCTGCAGCTTACGCAGCATGAACCAGTCAGGGAAGACAATTTGTACGGCATCCGCTAACCACCTGCAGGTCGTCCCAGTTCATAGTGTTGAGTTCCACAGAAAGAGAACAGAAGCGCAGGGAAGTTCCCCACACTCCAGGGCGGACAAGCCCACCGCACCCCGCCAGTGGCTGACCCTCCAGGTGCGCTCACCAGGGCTAAAGACGGAGCCCTTGCCCAAAAGGGCCAATCAGCTTAAATAAAATCTGCGCACCGGAGGGGTGCTTTATTCATTATTCCATTTCACCTGCTCCTCTGTAAAGGAAAATTTGAGAGATCTCATTCAATGTACCCACTTAACACACAGCTGCCCTGAGCGACTGATGGAGTTCACTGCCCATGCCTGCATGGCCTTAGCTGGGTTTTACTGTGATTACAAACACCAACCTGGTCCGAAGTCCACTGTGGCATAGAGCCCTTGCAGCGCCCCGCACTGCAGGAATGTCTCGTGTGCCCCATCAGTGGTGAACAGAAGCACATCAGTGCCCAGGTGGTAGCGGAAGAGCTTCTGCAGGAACCGCAGGTAGTCATAATCACAGGTGAAGTAGCTGCCATATTCATTTTCAACCTACAAATTACAAAAGAGGCGGGGAAAGCAGGAGAGCCCGATACCCTCATTCTAAGGCAAGCTTTTGTTTGTAGACAATACCTGAGCATCTATGAGAGATGACAAGGCCCAATGATTGCCAAAAATATTTCCTACCCTTGGTCCTCAAAAACTCATTTTCCAAAGAGCAATTCAGCGTAAAAACTTACCTTCTACTCCGTCCCGCTCCACCGAAGTAAGAAAAACAAAAACCACCACGTCGGTTTTGGATTGTGGTGATGTTCTAGCCGGTACTAAATAATAGGTACTTTAAATGTTACATAAATAAGATCTTCCCATGGTAAAATATTAGAAAATGGGGGGAAATGCAAAGAAAATAGAAAAACCATGTGTTAATTCCTTTCACCAGAGATAAGTGCTGTAAGCATTCTGGCTTAGTTTTCCAGATTTACACACGTACACACACCCTAAAGACACACGATAATACACATTGTTCTCTGTTCTCAAAACTGGTATCACATTACTTGCACCAGTTGTAACATTAATTTTGCACCTTAATACATTATGCAAAATGTCCACGGCAGTAATGGGGCAAATGCTGGCTGGATAAGGATGTACCATCATTTCCTCGATCTGCTGTCCAACATTCAGGTGGTCCTTCTCCTTTTTGTACTCCATCACCAACACTCAGTCTGTGTTCAGTAGCATCAGTGGTTTTCAACCAGGAGTTATTTTTCCCGCCAGGGAACATATGACAAATCTGCAGATATTTTGGGTTGTCACAAGTGGCGGGAGGGGGGAGTGTGCTGCTGGTACCCCAGTGGGTAGAGGCCAAGGGATTCTCCTAAACCTCCTACTTGTCAGCCTCCACAACAAAGGATTATCAGGTGCAAATAGTGCTGAGGGCACATTTCCACTTTTGCGAATTCTCAATGGGGGAGGACAGCACCCCCAAAGAGGTGAAAATTGATTCTTATAGGGGAAAAGAACACCTGACTCTTTTTTATCTGTAAAGCGCATACATACACTTATACAGTAGGTGGAAGGCGTTAAAATTTCGTGGGGGAGGCAATTAGAAAAAAATGTCTAAAGAGACTCTTTAGGGGCAATAATGAAAAAAAGGTGAAGAAACATTGCTGTAAAGCAATAAAATGAATGACCTTCATCTCCACCCAATACATGAAAGAATCTTAGAGCTACGACATTGAGGGAAGCAATACAGATAGTATGCCCCCCACAGAAAATTCAAAACAGGCCTAACCAAACTATAAATCTGGGTACATACACAGGGGGCAGAAATAGAAACGACACCAAGAAACGAAGAGCCGTGAAGGTCAGGACAGTGGGAAGGAGTGGGTGGTCATGAAAGACACCAGGGAAACTTCTCCGGTGCTGGCCATGTGCTATTTCCCAACTCGGGTGGCGGTTCTCATCCTAATGCTTCATTATACCACACCCTGGTGTTAGAGTGCACAATTTTACAAAAATGACAAAAATACCCGGCCATCCAATCTCAACCTGCACATAAGGCAAATAAATTTTTGTGATCCTGGGGAATCCATAGTCATTAAACATAAGCACAAGAAACTGATTCCTCCGAAAAGAGGGTGACTGGGAGAGACGGGTAAGGAAGCTTCTCTGGAGGGGCCGCCCAAGGTAGCTCTAGGGGGAAAGGCACCATCCAGGGAAGGGGACAGGTAGAGAGCATTCCCTGCTTGCTAGAAATGCCAGTAGCTTCATGTGACCTGTGGACAGTCAGGGAGTAGGCACAGGACAGTGAAGGACGGAGATGAACTAAATACCACCATCATTCTCTGCACAGGGCTGCTTCCCAAAGGGTTTAATGAATGACTATTTCCCTTTGATGATACTTTCATGTTACAGGTTCAGACTGCAGCAAGTATGCCCAGCACCAAGAGCTTCACTGGTCCTGAAGCCACCTTGAAAAAGGAGGAGTTTGCCCCTTACACAGAGCAGACCCCCCCATCCCCTGCCCCCACCGGGGGGCACTTTGATTAGTCCCACAGGTGTCCCTTTGGAAATAACTGAGAGAAACTCGAAGAAAAGCTTTGCAAATACTGGTGAGATACTTTCCTCCTCATTTTCTTTCCCCCTCCTCTTTTAATAAGATCTACTTAAATGGCTATGTGTTCCTTTGTCCTTTGGCCATTCACAAGTTCAGAGCTAGTTCCAGGATCAGCTCTAGCAACTAAGTGGGCCCGGAGCCTTTGCACCTCGTGTTCCTTTCTGCTCACCACCACACCCCAACCCAAGGCTCACTTAGGGTCACTTATTTTTTCAAGCTTTAACTACCGATGATCATGATGATTATCATCATGACTGTACGTTAAAATAAACTGGCTTGAAATAAATGCATGAACACAATTTGGCTGTTATTAGGAAAAAAGGTCCACATTTGCAAGGCAGTACAGAGCTGTGGGCACGGGCATCGGAGGCCCAGCTGTCCACGTGCAAATGTCCCCTCTGCCATTTCTTGTCTGTGAGGCTCCGCCATGAGGCACTGCCGTCTGCAAGAGGCCAACGAACCTCCCTCGCTGGGCTGTTATGAGGATTAACTGAGTCAACTCATGAGTACCTGGTGCCCAGTCAGGGCTCACCAAACTACTCAGAGTACACTCACATTTGACGCCAGAGTCAACCAGAGAGACATAGAGGTGGTGCCCAGACAGGGAAGGTGAGAGGAAAAACACACAGACAAGTCACAGTGAGATTCAGAGGAACGCTTGAGTTTTCTAGAGCAAGGGGTCAGTCAACATTTTCAATCAAGGCCCGCGGGGTAAGTATTTTAGGGTCTGTAGCCACATGTCTCTGCACCGATGAACTCTGCTCCTGACATGCAAAAGCAGCCACATTCACACGTGAACGACTGGGCGCGGCTGGGTGCCAACGTACCTTTATTTACAAAAACAGGCCACCGCGGGTCCCTGTCTGAGAGTTTTAACTGTCTCATCCTGTAAGCTCCTTAATGAAGCCACAAGGCACTGCGACTTCTAAAGTTGTTGATCTTACACAACATCAGGTAGAAGTAGGGCTGTTACCTTAGGACGAATACCCCATAAACTGGATGAAGAAAAGTTGTGCGTGAAACGTCCCCACTCCTAATTATTTTCACCTTGGATATTATTAAAAGACATCTGTGGCTTTACTTATTTTAAGTGTGGTCTTGGTACGAACTGAGATAAACATCCACACAGGCAAACCTTATGTGGCTAAGGTGGCGCTGGATTAGCTAACCCCGCCAGAAGAGAACACTTGCTATACGGCTGAGTCACAAGGATGAATGAAGGACCAGCAGGGTTCTCTGTCCCTCACTTTTGCCCTGCCTGCAGACACATAGCCAGGGCCTCTTCAAACTCTGCAGGCACCCAGACAGAGCAGCAACACTGTGACCTGAGTAAAGCCATCATTTTGCCCCATGGCCTGAATGCAGACAGAGATGGAAATCAGCTTTTATATATATATATATATATATAAGATTTTATTTATTTACTTGACAGAGGGAGAGAGAGCACAAGCAGGGGGAGCAACAGAGGGAGAGGGAGAAGCAGGCTCCCCATTGGGCAGGGAGCCCGATGCGGGGCTCAATCCCAGGACCGTGGGACCATGACCTGAACCGAAGTCAGACGCTCAACCAACTGAGCCCCCAGGCATCCCGAAGATTTTTTAATGATATGAAAAAATGCTTATGACATAAGACTAAAGTAAGAAAAGTCAGATAAGAAACTGGTCACACAGTTTAAACTGATTCTGTAAAAAGAAATTTTTTAAAGGCATGGAAAAAAATTCAAGGAAATCTCTCCGAAATATGAAGAGCTTTGCTTCTGGCCCCTGACATTTAAGTGAAATTATGGCTTTTCTGTTTTCTTATATTCTTCTGTACCTCCCACACTTACTTGTTTATTTAGTAGCCAAGGGGCAAATGGACTAGGTGGCATTCAAGCCATCTAGTGGTGTGGTGTGAAAGGCGGAGGAGGCGGAGTCCCCGGGGAGGACCCACAGTCAAGTGCAGGCCATCCGAGGCCGCCAGGGATGCACTCAAGAATTGCCCCCAGGGCAGCCAACATTGCTCTCCTCTGCGGAGTTCATATCTGATTACGCTTTTTGTGGCATTTCAATAACCAAAAGGTACAGAAAAGTTGTGAGCAAAAATTAAAAGTGACTTGGAAAGAAGCTGAGACTAAAAAAGGAGGAAGACTAGAGGAAACTTGAGATTAAGAGAAAGGAAGAAGACCCAGCCATGCAAAGACACACTCAAGTTGCAGCCTTGAAGTCTTCATACCAAAAAATGGGCTCCTGTATGCTTCACCAGTACAGACTCAAGTCAGTGGAGGGGCATTCGGCGCTCCCTGGACATCCCTCTGGGAGCAGCAACCTGGCCCCTCTTCAACGTGCAGTGTCAGAAAGGTCCCTCTGGCCAGATCCGCCTTCTCATTGCCTCATTGGACATACACCTGCAGGCCAAGAGAGTGGCCATGCTCCTTTCCCACAGTGAGCGTCCCTACAACTGTCCATAGTATTGTCCCTAAGAAGGAAATCTTGGCCACACTTCTGTAGGGAGCACCACACTGCACCCCATTGTTTCAGGATGCAGCCAGTGTTACATTTATTCCTTGGCAAATGACTAGTGAACATGCTTTAATGTTTTAACCTAAGGAATTTTGCAAACATCACAAGTTGTTGCAGGTCAAGGGTCCGAATTTTCCACAGGGAAAATACTTGGCACACAATCTACCCCACAATATCGCAGTCTTTGCAGAGCAAAGGACAGATGAAAGAAGGAGGGTGGGGGCAGGAAGCAGGAGGGAAAATATAATGGCCTCCAATTCACCACATCCTCTTTCCACGTCAGCGTGAACTGACAGCCTAAGCAGGGCAGACACCAGAGCATTTCCATCTGTACTGTATCCCCACAGCCAGACACTCTAGACAAAGAGACAGGCCACAGGATCAGTGGACCTGGGGACCTACGCTGCCATCCGGATTCGGCCACCTGCCAGCTGGGTGACTTGGCCAAGTCACTCAACCTCTTCAAAGTTCTTTTTTTTTTTTTTTTTTTAAGATTTTATTTATTTATTTGACAGAGAGAGAGACACAGCGAGAGAGGGAACACAAGCAGGGGGAGTGGGAGAGGGAGAAGCAGGCTTCCCGCTGAGCAGGGAGCCTGATGCGGGGCTCGATCCCGGGACCCTGGGATCTTGACCTGAGCCAAAGGCAGACGCTTAACGATTGAGCCACTCAGGAGCCCCGAAGTTCTTCTTTTAAAAGAGACACTGGTTGAAATAATTGAGTAGGGTCTATAGGGCAGCCAGCAGAGAGCCTGGTATACAGCAGGCATTCAAAACCATAATGCCTACCCAAAATGCAACTTCAAGAAAATCACCAGCTGTGGCATTGCCTCATGAAGAAACAGACTTGTGAGGCTCATAGCTGCCTCACTCTTGCATATACTGTGGATGGATGAAAGCTTTCCCTACCGCCCGCCCGTGCTCATCTCTGAGGTTACCTGCACGGTTATGATCGGCCCTCCATTCTGATAGAGGAGAGGCTTCATCTTGGGCAGGAGGACTCCCAACCATTTGTCTACGGCTGCAAGGTAATCTGGAAAACAAGACAGGTTTAACTCCACTCCACACCTGTTCCTGCAAACAGACACAAGGCTGCCCCCCTTACCCTGGAGCTGGCAGCTGAGACCAGGACATGCTGGATTCAATGACTACGTGAAATGGGGTAGCTGCATAGACTGAAAGTCTAATAGAAGTTGTCTTGCAAGGAGCCATGTCCTCAATGAGCTCTCAGTAGACAACGAGCGGTATGCACGGCATCTGTTCTCACTACTACACACCAGGTGTGGAGCGCAGGAGGCATCCAGCCCATGTTTGTTGAATGAAGAAAAGAGTGCCTGAATGGTGTGTCTTTCTCTTTGTCAGAGTGGGGGGGTTGTTTTTCCTTTTTATTTATTTATTAATTTTCAATTTTTCTATTTAAATTCAATTTAGTTAACATATAGTGTATTATTAGTTTCAGGGGTAGAATTCAGAAATTCATCAGTTGCGTGTAATACCCAGTGCTCATCACGTCATGTGCCCTCCTTGATGCCCATCACCCAGTTACCCCAACCCCCCACCCACCTCCCCTCTAGCAATGCTGTTCATTATTTAGAGTTAAGAGTCCCTTATGGTTTGCCTCCCTCTCTGTTTTTGTCTTATTTTATTTTTCCTTCCCTTCCCCATGTTCATCTGTTTTGTTTCTTAAATTCCACATATGAGTGAAATTGGTATTTGTCTTTCTCTGATGGACTTATTTCGCTTAGCATAATACCCTCTAATTCCAGCCATGTCATTGTAAATGGCAAGATTTCATTTTTTTTGATGGCTAAGTAGTATTCCATTGTTTCTATGAACCACATCTTCTTTATCCATTCATCTGTCAATGGACATCTGGGCTCTTTCCATAATTTAGCTGCTATGGACATTGCTGCTATAAACACTGGGGTGCAGGTGCCCCTTCAGATCACCATTTCTCCAAAGAAGACATACAAAAATGGCCAAAAGACACATGAAAAAATGCTCAACATCACTCAGCATCAGGGAAATACAGATCAAAACCACAATGAGATGCCACCTCACAGCAGTCAGAATGGCTAAAATTAACAAGTCAGGAAACAACAGATGTTGGCGAGGATGCAGAGAAAGGGGAACCCTCCTACACTGTTGGTGGGAATGCAAACTGGTTGCAGCCACTGTGGAAAACAGTACGGAGGTTCCTCAAAAAGTTAAAAATAGAGCTACCCTACAACCCAGCAATTGCACTACTGGGTGTTTTTCCTTTTTATTTTATTTTAATTTAATCAACGTTAGCTGCTCTTATCACCATTTCCAACACTAGCATCACCAGGAAAAACTGAAGTCTTCGGAAGACAGAAGTGCAGCTAAATGGGACCTTCTGACGGAACAGGGTTTACAGCTAAAATAATTTCTAGTTGTTTAAAAGACAAGAAAAAGACTTCATTTCAGATCACTGTAGACAAATGAACTGTCAGTTTGATTAGCTAGATGCTATCACTGGCCATGTAATTTAATGAGAAAGTAGGAAGAGAAAGCATTAAAGTGAGTCGGTAAACCACAAGAGAGCCCAATGCCGGTTCAAAGTTACCAGTTTATCAGCAAGATCTGGTCAAATAGTTCAAGCAAGCCTTACTTCCTACACATTCGATGCCTGCAGTGGACAGTGATTAACCCTCACACTTCCAGTATGCTTTCAGAGGTACAGAGGTACCCCAGCCTTCAAAACACCTGATGCTTCTGATATAGAATGTCTAAAGACATCATAAATTCTCTCAAGACATCTGTAACAACTTACCTGGATCCGAAGAACGGAGAATGATAGACTCTTTTAATAATAGCCAAGCAGGTAATCCTCCCTAGGATGGGGGTTGCGGAGGGGAGAGAAAAGAAAAAAGCCATTATAAGGTCTGGGGATCAGGGAATGACTCTTAGCAGTGAGGGAAAAGAAGAAAAGTTTCATGGAGAAAAGGTATTAACTGGGCTTTCCGGTTTATAACTTCCAAGGAAACTAGAAATTGTAACACGGTGAAAGTCAGATGATTTCACACGCATGAAGTGTTTGGAGAATCAAAGCCTTTGTATAGATTATTCCACTGAACTTCATGACTACCTTGTGAGGGAGACAGAGCCCATCCCACTACCTGCTTTTTACAAAGGGGAAACTGAGCTACATGAATGCGCACTAAGAGGAGGACACCTGCCTTCTGACCCTTACTGGTCCCTCTCTGCCGAAGCACCTCCTAAGGTAAAGGACACCTGCGCTGGCTACAGTGACAGGCTCAGTGGGATCTGGAATTAGAGACTTATTTAAACCGCTTTAATTCACTTTCTCCCAGATCCCTGCCTGCCAGCCCACCCCTGTCGGGCGCACCAGCCAGGTAGAGCCCAGTCTAAATGTACTCACCATGTCCCACTCTGCACAGATGTAGGGTCCAGGCCTCAGGATGACCAGCAGTCCCAGCTCCTGGGCCAGCTTAATAAAATATTCCACATCATGTTCCCCAGAAAACTGGTACTGTCCTGGCTGGGGCTCGTGAAAGTTCCAGGGTACGTACCTGCCGAGACACACATAGCCCCTTCTTGGAAAGAGCTCAAAAATCCAGGGTGTAAACCCTCAGACACTCACACGGCTCCCTCTGGCAGCCCCTTGGGAACCAGGCCTTGTTTCAAGTTTTCTCAGCAGTTACCCAAGGGAACCAAATTTGGTGGGGGACACTTAAGTTTATGACCCACAAAGAATGCCCATTCCTATGTAATGACTTTAAAAAAAAAACCACAGAATTATATGAACACGAACTACTACTATGTAAAAATTATGTATGCCCGTGTGAGGCCCAGGGAAAACGAAAATATCTATGCTAAGGAAATAAGAGGCATACTTATTTTTTTGAAAATGCTTTTTAAGAAAAATAAAAAACAAAAAAACCTCTGACCCGTGTCCTCCTGCAAAAGATTTTTGTCAAGAACGGCACGCAGGAAGTAAAGTGACAAAAACTTTTACCACTTCCCCTGGCTGCCTTCGGCCTAGACCACAGACTACATTACGAAGCTACCCACTGCCATCACAGAGGTCTCTTGGATGACCCCTGGCTCGTGGCCTTTTCCCACAATCCCATGGCTTCAGGGCTCCCTGGGACAGATAGCCTTGGTCCCCCAGAGCAAAGTGTTAAACTGCAGGTAGGTCCCCGAACCCCAGGAATCTGCCTCTGCATTTCCCTCACCCCTTATCTTGAAGAGGCTATCGGAAATCCTCATCAGTAGTGTGAAAACCAGAGCGGCCAGCTGCCCCAACTTTCCCCCTAGTTAGTCACCTTGCAACAGCAGAAGAGATGAGGAGAGATAGTTATTGGGGGAATTCTGTAAGTCTAGGCTATAGAATTACCCCAGCAGAACCACAAGGAGAAACTGGGTTTCAGGAATCTACCTGACATGGCATACAACCCCTAGAGCTGAGGAAAGCCATGGCTGCCTACAAATACTCCAAATTCTAGGGAGACCTCTGGCCAGAAACAGGCACTTGGGTAAACTTCAGTGTCACCAGCTGTAAATGGAAATGAAGAAATGGAATCTTTCATGAAAAGTGCCTTGCACACGGTAAATGCTCTGTCACTGTTACTCCCCTTTGCCTTTTTAAGCTGAGGTTCATTATATGATTTCCAGAGACCAAGTTCAAGATAGGAAGAAGTGGTTAATTGTCTGAAGAAGGGCCAGTTGAGCTGATGCCGAGCCCCTCCCGGAACTCCAGATTATGTTGTGTCCCATTCTGAGGAACAAAACTGCTAGCTGCACGGAGAAATGCAGCTGTGCCCTCTGTCTAGGTTTGGGTGTCTAGGCCCAGGTGAGAGCCCAGTGCCCTCCTACTTACGTTTGGATGGTGTTCAGCCCAGCCATCCTCATCTTCAGCAGCCGGTCCTTCCAGTAGAAGCGGGGCACACGGGAATAGTGAATGCTTCCCGAGATGTAGCGGAAAGGTTGGCCGTCCTTCAGGAAGCGGTTGTGACCATAGTCGATCTTGAACGTCCTCTGGGAAGCATTCTACAGAGCAAGGATGGGACAACATGAGAACCTCCACCTTCCACATTTTTGGAAGCAGACACTCTGACCATGGCAAGTGGCTCCCTGCCTCTTTCATTTGCGGAATTTGCTGATGGAGTTAATGCCTGGCTTCTGGGCTATAAAACAAAGCACTGCTAAGCCAGTGGCTAATGCACCAAGGCAACAGAAATCATCTGGGAGGACCCATGTGCAGGACTCCAAAGGTTTTACCTTCCAGAGGCCAGCACCAATGTGACAATCAAGGCAGTTGAGACACAGAAGTTTTATTCCCAAAGGGAAAACCCCACTGGAGGAGACTCTCTCCTTGGTATAGCAAAACACAGTGTGCTGGGAATAGAACACAACGTGGACACCCTCCATCCCTGTGGCTGTGACCGGATGGAGCACTAGATGTACCTCGACAGTCTTGTTACCTTGCTGAAAGCAACAGATGAGAAGTCTAAAGTCCTGGCTGGGGCTCTAAGTCTTGCAGTGACTAGGCAAACACCCTCTCTGACCCTGCATCTCCACTTCCATAAACATGCAGGATGTCAGACTAAATGAACTTTAAGGCAGTGTATTTCAAATTACAGGCTGCAACCCAATTTGTGATTCATGAACCTAATCTGGGTGATGATTGGCACTTAAAAAAATTTTTTTTTTGATCGGCACTTTTTAAATGAAAGAGGATAGAAAATATCAGTGTACTGCACATAGTAAAGACAAGTATTATTTTATTAAACTTTTGTTATATATACATATACAGAGTTGCATTTGATATATGTCTCTACTGGGTTGCAATGAAAGGCGTATTTCTAGCAAAATCTAGGCAAATCAAATTTCGAAAAACACCGGGATCGGTTCAGAAGCTAAAATGCTAGGATTTGAAAGGGAAGCCAATGGTTAGGTCGAATAGAACACTGCCCTCTGGTGGATGGAAAAAGGCAGCGAGGGGTCCTAAGTGCCAACAGGACCAGGGCCATAAGAAACCAGTTAATTGCTTTCCTCCATTGCTGGTAAGATTCCCTGTGCAGCTTTATGCTTTTTTTAAAAAAGCTTTTTTTCATAGCAGTACCACAGTCCATGACAGCTTTGGAGGCCTCCCTTGAAGCCATATCTGGAAACAACTGTAAGAGCATAGGTCTTAGATCACATGTGGCCTGAAATCCAACTAGGGAGTTAAAGCACTGTGATGGAAAGAAAGTTAACTCGGAGTAGATCGCTCAGGGGCAAATGGAAAGCCATACTGTATGTGAGTTCACCTCAATAAAGCTAACCAAAAATAAATGAATAACTAATTTAAGAATCATTTCTGGGGTGCCTGGTTGGCTCAGTCTGTTAAGCGTCTGCCTTCGGCTCAGGGCATGATCCCAGGGTCCCAGGATCGAGCCCAGCATTGGGCCCCCTGTTCCGTGGGAAGCTGCTTCTCCCTCTCCCTGCTGCTCCCCCACTTGTACTCTCTCTGTCAAATAAATAAATAAAATTAAAAAAAAATTTTTAAAAAAGAATCATTTCTAAAGAAAGGGCCAGAGCATCAATCACATATCACTTTGTTCTTCTAGTAAACAAGGCTTTGACTGTCATTCAAAGGCAAGAAACTCCTGAAGAAAAGAAAAATATGAAAGTTACTTCTTATACCAGGTGCCCCAATGGATGATTTTAAAAACATTTTCACAGCACATATATGATTAGGTGCCAAAAAAGGGTTTCCTACACATCCTGTGAGTTCAGAGGTGATGCATGAGGTGCAGAAATTCTTTGGACAGGTAGAAACGGGGTAAGCCACGGGGAAATGCAGAGGGTCATTTGTAGCCCGCCTGTCTAGGGGAAGGGGCTCAGGGGAGCGGATGAGGTTGCTGAGGCCTGATCTTAGCAGACAATGGACTCAGGCCTTTGTCCCACTCAGCGGAGCACCACCCCTGCATCCAAACAACCCCAGAATCCAGCCCAAGTATCTCCCTGCCGTCCATTTACAAATATTACCAACCAGCTACTATGTGCTGAGTAATAGCAGAGGGAGCCACACAGATGTGGCAACAGCCTACGAGAAGCTTCCATCTAGACTAGGTGTCAACATCGTGAGGCCCAGATGGTAAAGTAAGGATAAGATCATCATGCTACACACCTTAACTTACACAGTATTAGCTATCAATTATACCTCAATAAAGCTGGGGTCAGGGGTAGAGTGGAAAGCTGCAGTGGTAATAAATGGCACATGACCCAGGAGTGGGGTGTGCGGACAAGTTTCCCAGAGGGAGGAACTCTGGTTCACAACCTTGGCCAGGCATCAGAATCACCTGTGCAAACTTTTAAAAAATAGCAAAGTCAGGCCTCACCCCAGACATTCAGATTTTAATTGATATTGGGTGGAGGCATTGGCATTTCTTAAAACTGCCCAGATGATGATGTCATGTACAGCCAGGGTTGGGAACTATTGGCTTGAGCTAAGCCCCAGGATGAGGAGCAGCTGGGCAAGGGAAAGAACACAGGCAGAGAAGACAGTGTGCAGGGTGCGGAGAAGGAGCCCTAGAACCTCAGTACAGACAGTACACGGCAGGGAGCTGAAGATGGACAGGGACCAGACCAAATGAGCCCTGATGCCCACATTCACGGGCCTGGGCTTTATGCCAAGAGCTGTGGAGAGCAACTTACATGGAAGACCACGTGAAAATGTGTGTTTTCAAATGTCGGGCACTCTGGACTTTTCCTGAAGCGGCAAAAAAGAAACAGAGTCATGGACCATGGCGGCAGCAAAGAGGTGGGCAGTGGACAGGAGGTGAACCCCCAGGACCAGGGGGCGGTTAGACGTAGGACACAGGGGCTAACCTGAAGAGGCTCCCACTGGTCTCAGGTGGAAAAATTGGGGGCATTTAAAAAAAGAGAGAGACTTAAAAGAGGTATCAACTGGGGGAAATTAAAGACTGCACGGATATTAACATCTGGGAGTTAACATGTACATGATTCCTCTGCTCAATGTCAGCAAATGGAACAAGCAGACACTATGTCCCTCATGTTGTGATTCAACAGGAAGTACAGCCCCACCTAGAAGCAGGCCTCATTACCGAACTTGAACCTCAACTGAACCTTAATCTACCCATAGCACAAGGAAGCAAAATATGCCAAATCCAAAATGTAGGACACTCTAGAAGTCCAATGATAGAGTTGCTCCAACAGATTGATGGCATTAAAATCAAACAAAATAAAGAGTATTGTTAGAAAATAAAAGAGAACTTAAGAGGCGTAACGACCTAATGCAGCATGGGAACCTAGTTTGGATCCTGATTCTAAGGAACTGCAAAAAAACCCAATGTTGAGATGGAAAATCTGAACAGAGACCAGGCATTAGGTGGAATTAAAAGAATTACTGTTCATTCTGTTGGCTAAAACAGTGGCATGCTGATTACACAAAAGAAAAAAAACGTTCTCATCAGTTAGAGATACACACAGAAGTTTTTATGGGAGAATGAACAACCTCTGGGGTTACTACAGATGAAAAAGAGGAGGAGCAAACAAAAGAGCAGAGGGCACACGGCGCAAAGCTGATCACTGTGGAAGCTGGGATGGGCACATGGTATTCTCTCTCTGTTTGTTTGTGTGTTTGTTTTAATTGCAACACTGTTTAAACCAAACGGCACCCCAAAATAAAGCCTTTTTCTTGGTTATAAGAAAAACAAAACCATACTTTCATGAAAAGACTAGGAACAAATGTTCACAGCAGCTTCATTCATAATTGTCTAAAATTGGAAGTAAGCAAGTGTGCATCACAGGAGAAAGGATACGCAAACTTCTATGTGTTCATACGATAGAATACTTCTCAGCAATAAAGCAAAACTACTGGTGCTGCTGATAATACGGATAAATCTCAAAACCGTCATGCTGAGTTTGAGCCCTACCCAAAAGGTTCACACTGTATGAGCCCATTTATATGAAGTTCTAGAACAGGCAAATCTACTCTATGGCGGGAAATAATCAGAGTAGTTGTTGTCTTTGGGAGGGGGAAGGCAGGTACTGCTTGGTAAGGAACATGAGGGAACTTTCTGGGGTAATGGTAATCTCCTAGCTGAAAACGCGTTTCGGATTATACAGGTGTGTGCATTTCTCAATACTCATCAAAGGGTACCCTTGAGATTTGTATATCTCATTGTATGTAAAGTCTACCTTAAAGGGGGAAAAAGAGTTATAAACAAATATTCACCTCTAATTAATGATGGAGGACATGCTTGGAGGGGAAAGTACACTGACGCCTGCAACTTACTTTTGAACACATTCAAAAAAGATGGATTGATGGGTGGATGGGTGGAGGGATAGAGTGATAGTAATATGTTAACGGTGGAATCTGGGCGGTGAGTATAAAATTCTTGCAACTCTGTGTGTAACAATTTTCCTAATAAAATGTTGACAAAATAAAAAAAGGGGAGGGATTGGGGAAAGGCGTTCAAAAGGTACAACTTCCAGCTAAAAGATAAATAAGCACTAGAGATGAAATGTACAACATAGTGACTATAGTTAACACTGCTATGTGATATACAGGGAAGTTGTTAAGAGGGTAAATCCCAGGGGAGCCTGGGTGGCTCAGTCGGTTGAAGTGTGTGACTCTTGGTTTTGGCTCAGATAGTGATATTGGGGTCCGTAAGGTTCGGCACTTGGCACGGAGTCTGCTTGTCCCTCTCCGTCTGCTCCTTCCCCCCCTCTCATAAACAAATAAAAATTTAAAAACATTTTACGTATTTGAGAGAGAGAGAACATGTGCATGAGCAGGGGGAGAGGGAGAAGCAGACTCCCCACTGAGCAGGGAGCCCGATGCGGGGCTTGATCCCAGGACCCTGAGATCATGACCAAGAGTAGGCTGCTTAACTGACTGAGCCACCCAGGCACCCCTCATAAATAAATAAAATCTTTAAAAAGAAAAAAAAGAGGGTAAGTCCTACAAGTCTTTATCGCAAGGAGAAAACTTTTTTCCTTTCTTCTTTTTTTCCTTCTTTCCTTTCCACTGTATCTATATGAGAAGATTGGCATTAGCTGAACATACAGTGGTGATCATTTCACAATATATGTAAATCACAATACCATGCTGTACACCTTAAACTTATACAGTGATGAGAGTCATTTGTCAGTAAAACTGGAAAAATAAATAAAAATAAATAAAATTAAAAAGCGGACTGATGAAGGGCGCCTGGGTGGCACAGTGGGTTGAGTGACGGACTCTTCATTTCAGCTCAGGTCGTGATTTCAGAATCATGAGATCGAGCCCTGCATCAGGTTCCACGCTCAGTGGGAGTCTGCTTAAGATTCTCTCCCAGGGGTCCAGGAGTGCTGGGGTGCCCATGCCTCCGGGGGCAACCCTCAACCAATGGGGTGGATAGCTGCATCTTTTAGGCAGACAATACTGGAGATGTTCTGTGTACCTTCCTGGAGATCCTGGCAGAATTCTGACCCTACTGCCCACGGCGAGAACCATGATACATCCTTATACAGACTTCTGCTTCTTTCCACCTGTGCTTCATGCCTGCATTCTTGGATCCCTTCTCAGATCACCTGCACTCAAGCCCTTGTTTCATGTTTGGCTTCTAAAAGAACCCAAATTAAGACAATGGGTACCAGGACTGGCCTAAACAGCAGATCCTCAGGCTATGAACCTATACCTGGATTTCTCATATCTATCAACAGCAACAAGACCCTAGAGTTGGTGTTAAGTGGGTGGTGACACCCCACATTATGCAAATATGAATTCTACGGTCCTCACCTGTGCTGGACTGACAGCAGGTACTGGCAGAAGAGGAGTTGGCGTCTGCATCAGCTCTACCCCTGGAATGGGGGTGTGCAGGGGTACTGGTAATTCACAAAGATTGTGAAGTTGGCTGATTTTTACTAGCAGATTTGGAAGCTTTGAAGAAAGATTGCCTGATGGGATCAACATCCACTCCAGGCATTCTGTGATGCCAGAGGCTTCTGTGACCATCTTTAAAGAGACTACATCTCCAGCTAGAAGGGTAAGGCTCAGGACTTAACCATGTGGGCACTCTGGGAGAGGACCTTGAGGGACAGAATGTAAGGCCGGCCAGAGGGAAGTTTACTGACAGCGCACTCTCCCATGACCTGTGAGTTACCATCTTTTTTTTTTTTTTAAGATTTTATTTATTTGACAGAGAGAGACACAGCAAGAGAGGGAACACAAGCAGGGGGAGTGGGAGAGAGAGAAGCAGGCTTCCCGCGGAGCAGGGAGCCTGATGCGGGGCTCAATCCCAGGATCCCCGGGACCATGACCTGAGCCGAAAGCAGATGCTAAACGACTGAGCCACCCAGGCGCCCCTGTGAGTTACCATCTTGACAAAGGTACCTTAACCCAGTTCCGATGCTGTTGGGAGCTGGCTCCTTGGAGCAGGAGCATGATATCGGCCTATGGGAAATGAGGTGGAGATGCCAGGATGGGCTTGGCATCCTGAGGAATGTGTGAGATGTCTCAAAGAGATGGGAATGTAAAAATGGTGACCAGACAACCCACCATCTGACTATATCCCCCAGGACAGGCCAGAGAACACTCCCTTCAGGAAGGAATGCACTACTGAGGAGGGCCCTGGCATCCTCAAGAAACCCAGTGAGGCTGTCCTCTGTAGGCGAGGGATGACAGAAAATGCTGCCGTGGCACCGAGGATGACGAGACTCTGGCATAACCAGAGAGGGACCACACAATCACCACAATGACCCGCTAGGTCAGAGTACAACCAGGGTGTGCCAACCTGTGGCGATCTCAGGCAAAGGCTCATAACCCACAGCATTTCCAGTGGGTGGGATGATTGGGTAACCAGCAAGCGTGCTGCCTGACGTGTCTAGCAAGAAAAAAAAAAAAAACAAAAAAAAAACAAGAACTCACGAGCACTGCAATGGAAAACTGACTGAAGGGAGGGTTGGATGGATCCCTTGAGGAAGAACCTTGTGATTCCACTCCAGTACACACAATGAATATTCCCCTAATCCTTCCCCAACAGAACTCAGGTACCTGGGGAAAATGGGCCCCCCAGACCATCTGGGGATGGTTGGATCTACCTGAGCTGACATACCAGGGTATTCTGAAATGTAATGGCATTTACCGCTCTTTAGAACACCGGGGAGAAAGGGAACCATGGCCCAAGTCCTTCTACGTGGGTCCAGCAAGCCAGAGGGCCTATCCTACGGTGATTTCCCTGGTCCTGAGCACAAATTGGGATGGTTTTACTTAAGAGCCCCCTGAACCCACAGTGCAAGTCAGAGGCATTATGGAGGGAAGAGCCAGTGGAAATCGTGGAAGTACCCACTCCCCACCTCAATCCAAGATAAATCTGAGGCAAGCCCACAATTCCTCCTGGGATGGCAGATCCTCATATCCCCTCCACAAAGACTCCCAAAACATTCTCATCATATCCCTATTCCTATCACATGTGCGCCCCTGTAAAAAGCAGACAGATCATGGTGCAGGATGGTGGGCTACAAACTGAGCTAAGGGGAAACCCAAGCAGCCCCTGCCATGTGGGTGTAGTATTATTACTGGAGAGTCAATGCAGCCCCTAGTGTTTGGTCTGTGGCTAATGTTCTATTCTTTTCTTTTTTTCCCTTTTTTTTTTTTTAAAGATTTTATTTATTTGAGAGAGAGAGAATGAGAGATAGCACGAGAGGGAAGAGGGTCAGAGGGAGAAGCAGACTCCCCGCTGAGCAGGAAGCCCGACGTGGGACTCAATCCCGGGACTCCAGGATCATGACCTGAGCCGAAGGCAGTCGCTTAACCAACTGAGCCACCCAGGCGCCCCTGTTCTATTCTTTTCAAAACCATCAGTAGAAAGGATCAAAAGCAGTTTGTTTGTAAGCGGGCAGGAGAGCAGTACACATTCTCTCTCTTGTCCCAGGGCCCCCCTGACTGCCCCACTCTCTCCCATGAGACACCCTGGTCATCAGCACATCCCATGGGCTGTCATGCTGGTCTGATAGATAAACAACATCATGTTATTTGGATCCAGGGAGCAGTGACAAGTCTCTGAAACTGAGGCTTAGAAAAGCAGTACAGAGTTGACTGATAGGGACAGCCACAGAAGCAGCATCACCTAAGAGACAGCTTCCAAATGGTGGCTGTCATGGCCAAGGTCAATAGGGAAAATCTGCCTCGTGGCTCCAAAGTGACCCCTCTCAACACTGAAGGACCTGAGAGGATCCAGCTTAAAGGGCCAGCCTCCTTAGTATGTCTGAGCTGTGGTACCTAAGGCAATCGAGAAATGTCAGGAGACAAGGAAAGAGTGAAACTGCCTTCAGAGCTTATTCCCCCAAAATACAAACAACATAAAATTTGACCTGTGGGCAGATTCCACGCCTTCTAAATTAAATGGCACGGGAACGGAACACTCAAGAGCCATGGTTTTATTTCGTATGTGCAGGGGTGTGGTAGCATCAGTGTTTACAATGCATGAGATCACAGAAACTTACAAAAGAAAAAGCAACTGCAAGCAAGGCAAAGCACACACCTTCCCAAGACCCCTGTGTACATAATGCATATAATAGTGGAGAAAAAAGACAGCAGTACAAACAAAATACCCTCGAACCAATTACACAGCAGAGACCTAATACTGTCCTACAGAACATTTTTATAAAATTATTTATTTTGTGTAGATTATTTCAGTGGCAAATAAGCATTTCTTTAAGAAAACTAAACATAATACCAATATTTATGTCACCAGGTAAAGTGAACATTCCCCAGGTTTCCTAATACTCAGGACTAAAAATCATTGTATTAGCATTACTTTATGTACATTCCTCAACCAGAACAAAGAAATAAAAGGAGCTCAGTGACATCACAAGTTATGGGTCATGCTGACCATATGAAGACAATACATCTTCAAGCCCTTCAGTATGACTCTGGTAAAGCACCTATTCAATGGATCTGCATCCCCAGCACCCTGTATCCCCTTTCACTCACCCCAGAGGCCCAAGAGCCTGGAGAATTCCTCACATGAGCTGCTCGGCTTCAGAGTGGCAGAGACCCACCCTCCTAGGCTGCTAGTGCCCTAGGGTTGAGGGACAAAGGATTGAGGGGAGTGGAGAAGATAGGAATGGAAGGGTGTTTATACACATGGGCTTCCCAGATCCCTCAACTCACAGAATAGAAAGACAGAGGGGTATTTCAGATGACTATACAACAAACTTTGTGCCGGAGCTAAGAGCCTTTCAAACATCCAGTGTCAGGGAAGTACCAGACATCAGACAGGCTGAAGAAGCAAAACAGCCACAGGGAAGGGTGATGATCAATACGGATGGGGAGGAAGTTGTGGGTGACCTGCTATGGCTTATGCATTCTATTTTTATCAATGTTGTTATTTATTTATGCCTGTCTTGTTCCAAAAAGATTTTTGTCCAGCATTCCAAAAAGACGGTGGATGAAGAGCATAAATTACAACGGAAGCGGAAGGAAAATGGCAGAATGGAGGAGAAATGAACACAGCTTGGGACCAGCTCCCAATCCTCCAGGACTCACAGGCAGTTACAGATTTAATTCTGCCTTCTCAGCTCAGAGAAAAGTTAAGCCCATAGTCTTAAAAAAAATAAAAAATCAGTTGTAAAATTATAAAACAGTTCTTAAAAGTTAAAATCAGACCTAACTTTCTTTCCACACAGGAAAGAACCATTTCAAGTGAATTTGAAATAGTATTTTGATGGTATTCAGCCTAAGGATAAAAATATATCTTAAACTGCATTCAGGCAAAACAAATGAACAAACAAAACTGCATCCAGTAGATTTCATCCTAGCAATAATATTTCATTGCTATTTTGAATCCATAATATATATATGTAGAATAAAGTAAATAAGTAATTACATTGGCTGTTAGGAACCAAAATTTTCAGTGTAAAACAGAAACAAACATAAAAGAAAGTTAAGTAAAAACCCTGTAATCTGGGTTCTGTGAGAAATCTCTGTACCTTCCATTCAATTTTGCTGTGAAACTAACACTGCTCTAAAAAATAAAGATCATTTTTTAAAAAGCTCATAATTTGCTATTTAAATTGGAAATACTAATATAACTTATAATTTTTTTCTTTCTAAAAAATACTTATTTCCTAGCAACAGCCACTGAAACAGCTTAGAAACGACACTAGCTAGTAACACTTAACTCCTCTAGCACTTAAATTATGGCCTTTAAATAATTCCCACTAAAAGGAACCAGAACTCCTTCAAGAAATTACTTAGTCCAAGTCTAGGACAGAATACGTACAAAATAAGCCTAAAACTATCAAAAACCATTACAGGATGATACAGAAGCAATTTCGCTCCAACTGGCCAAAGGTGGAAGATTTTGAGCAGCAAAAGATTTATCACTCAGGGGTGCCTGGGTGGCTCAGTCAGTTAAGCGTCTGCCTTCAATTCAGGTCATGATCTCAGGGTCCTTGGATCAAGCCTGGCATCAGGCTCTCTGCTCAGTGGGGTGTCTGCTTCTCCTTCTCCCTTTCACTCTCCCTCTGTTCTCTTTCTAATAAAAAATCTAAAAAAAAATGATTTATTACTTCAATGGACTGAAACACATCAGATATATGAAAAGAGCCAAATTCAATGATATTCACTCCCACCCCAAAGAAGAGCTTATTGGACATCCCTGGAGTTTGCTGGGGCATCAACTCTTTATTCTGACAATTGATGAATAAAGGGGAAGAGTCTAGCATCTCTCTTGCCTTTGTTATAGCTTTTTTCAGAGTAACCAATTGATGAGGAGAGTTCTTTTTAGAAGAACCACAGATGATGAAATTAAAAATCACCATTTTGGGGACTGATGGCAGGATTATATTTCTGATTGCTCCAAAAACTCCTTCAGAATTCAGAACAGAAGTAAAAGAAGTTTCCATTGTCTCCTGAATATATAAAAGCTAAGTAATCAACTATTCCTGGAAAGCCTTCTTAGTACTCTGGCTCACTAAATTCTATAATGAGTGTAGCAAACTTTAAAAAAAAAAACAAAACACAACTTTGGAATCCCTGGTGGAATAGTCAGGCAATAATCATCAATGACTGCTGAAACCTTAGATGAAAAGATGATGAGGAACTTTCCAGTGGAGGGATCAAGTTAACACTGGACCCGTGGGTCAGTCTTAGCCTCACTGAAAGCAATGAAGTCGTCCTGCCCAAAAAAGAAAAAAAGTTGAACCTGAATCTACCCAGCCTCTAGCTGCAACTTTTATAGATCTCTGGCTCTATCAGTTCACAGACAATATGAGGGATAGTACAACACATTAACCACCACAGTTCCAAAATGTAGGAAATACTAAGATAATATCCAGATAACTTAAACAAATAAATGACATAAAGAGGGGAGGATGTTTTATACAGTTAGATTTAAGAAATATGTCATATACAGTATATGGGTTTTATTTTTAGATCCTGATTCAAACAAAAGAACTATAAAGAGACATAATTCCCCAAGTAACCAAAGAAGAGGGCACCTGGGTGGCTCAGTCGTTAAGCGTCTGCCTTTGCCTCAGGTCATGGTCCCAGGGTCCTGGGATCGAGTCCCACATTGGGATCGCTGCTCAGCGGGAAGCCTGCTTCTCCTTCTCCCACTCCCCCTGCTTGTGTTCCCTCTCTTGCTGTGTCTCTCTCTGTCAAATAAATAAAATCTTAAAAAAAAAAAAAAAAAGAAACCAAAGAACAAACTAAACCCAAAGCTAGCAGAAAGAAGGAAATAATAAAAATCAGAGCAGAGATAAATGAAAGACAGAACAAACAAACAAAAAAAAACAGGGAAAAAAAATCAATGAAACTGAGAGTTGGTTTTTTTTTTTTTAAAAGATCAACAAATTGACAAATCTTTAGCTTGATGAACTAAGAAAGAGAGAAGATTCAAATAACTAAAATCAGAAATGAAAGAGGAGACATTACAACTGATGCCACAGAAATAAACAAGATTATAAGATACTACTATGAACAAGTGTATGCCAATAAATTGGGTAATCTAGAACAAATGGAAAAAATTTCTAGAAACATACAACCTACCAAGACTGAATCATGAAGGAACAGAAAATCCAAGGAGACCAGTAACTAGAAAGAAAATGGAATCAGTAACTGAAAATCACAAAGAAAAACCCAGGACCAGATGGCTTCACTAGAGAATTCTACCAAACATTTAAAGAATTAACACCAATTTTCTTGAAACTTTTCAAAAAATCAAAGAGGAGAAAGGCTTCTAACTCATTCGATGAGGCTAATACTACCTTAATACCTAAGCAAGACAAGACATAACAAGAAAACTACAGACCAATATTTCTGATAAATATTGATGCAAATATCCTCAACCAAGTACCAGCAAACTGAATTCAACAACACATTAAAGGGACTGCACACCATGACCAAGTGAGATTTATTCCTGTAACACAAGAATAGTTCAACATATGAAAATCAATGTAATACACCATATATTTTTTAAAGATTTATTTATTTATTTGAGAGAGAGAATGAGATAGAGAGAGAGAACATGAGAGGGGGGAGGGTCAGAGGGAGAAGCAGACTCCCCACCGAGCAGGGAGCCCAATGCGGGACTTGATCCCGGGACTCCAGGATCATGACCTGAGCTGAAGGCAGTGGCTTAACCGACTGAGCCACCCAGGCGCCCAATGTAATACACCATATTAACCGAATAAAGGACAAAAACCACATGATCATCTTAATTGAGGCAGAAACAGATTTGACAAGATTCAACACCATTTCAATGACAAAACACTCAACAAACTAGGAATAGAAGGAAATCACCTCAACATAATAAAGGCCATGTATGAAAGTCCAGTTAACATCATATTCAATGATGAAAGACCACAAGCTTTTCCTCTATGATCAGAAACAAGGCAAGAATGCCTGCTCTTACCACTTCTATTCAATGGAGTATTAAAGTCTTAGCCAGAGCAACAAGGCAAGAAAAAGAAAAGATTCCATCTACCAAAAAAAAAAAAAAATTATGACTAAAACAAATTCAGCAAAATTGCAGAATACAAAATCAACATATAAAAATCAGCTGCATTTACAATAGCATCAAAAAGAATAAAATGCTTAATAAACTTAACCGAGGAGGTGAGACTCATACACTGAAAACTACAAAACACTGCTGAAAGAAATAAATGGAAAGAGATCCTGTGTTCATAGATTAGAAGATTGAGTATTAAGATGTCCATTCTACCCAATGTGACCTATAGATTCAATGCAATCTCTATCAAAACTCCACTGCATTTTTTTGCAGAAATAGAAAAATTCATATGGGATTTCAAGGAAACCCAAGTAGCCCAAACAATTTTGAAAAAGAACAAAGTTGGAAGACTCACACTTCCTGATTCCAAAATATTACAAAGCTACAGTAATCAAAACAGTACAGTATTGGTATAAAAACAAATAGGGGTGCCTAGGTGGCTCAGTCAGTTAAGCATCTGCGTTTGGCTCAGGTCATGATCTCGAGTCCTGGGACTGAGCCCTGTGTTGGGGGGGGGGGTCCGTGCTCAGCAGGGAGTCTGCTTCTCCCTTTTCCTCTGCCCTTCCCCCACCCTGCTCATGCTCTTTCTCTCTCTCTCAAATAAATAAAATCTTTAAAAATAAAAACAAATAGACCAATGGAATATAGTAGAGAGGCCAGAGATAAACCCTCACATATATGCTCAAATGGTCTTCAACAAGGATTCTTGGACAACCGAACAGGGAATGGAGAGTCTTCTCAAGAAATGATGTTGGGAAAACTGGATATTCACATGCAAAAGAATGAAGTTGGACCCTTACCTTATATCATATATAAAAATTAACTCAAAATGGATCAAAGACCTAAACATAAGACCCAATACTATAAAACTCTTAGAAGGAAACAAAGGGGAAAAGCTTTAACACTGAACTTGGTAATTTTTTTTTGGATATGACACCAAAGCACAGGCAACAAAAATGAAAACAGACAAATAATACATCAAACTTAAAAACTTTTGTACATGAAGGGACACAATCAATAGAGTGAAAAGTCAATTTTGTTATGAGAGAAAATATTTGCAAATCATATTATCTGGTAAGGGGTTAATATCCAGAATACATAAAGACCTCCTATAACTCGGTAACAACAAAAATCATATAACCTGATTTTTAAAATAGGCAAAGACCTGAATGGACATTTCTCCAAAAATGATAGGCTAATAGCTAATAAGCATAGGAAAAGATGCTCAATATCACTAATCATTAGAGAAATGCAAATCAAAACCACATTATCAAAAAAAAAAAGAACAAGTTTTGGTGGGAATGTAGAGAAACTGGACCTCTTATGCACTGATGGGAGTGTAAAATGGTGCAACTGGTATGGAAAATAGTAAGGAGGTTCTCCAAAAAAGGAGAAATGGAACTAACATACACTCCAACAATCCCATTTCTGTGTATGTATCCAAAAGAATAGAAATCAGGGCCTTGAAGAGATATATACATACCCATGTTCGTAGCAGCACTATTCACAATAGACAAGAAGTGGAAACACTCCAAATGTCCACTGATGGATGAATGGAACAAAATGTAGGCTATACATACAATGGAATATTAGTCAGCCTTAAAAAGAAAGTCTTGTCGCATATTACAACATGGATGAACATCGAGGATGTGATGCAAAGTGAAATAAGCCAGTCGCAAAAAGACAAATAATGTTTGATTCCACTTATATGAGGTACCCAGAGCAGTCAAATTCATAGAAACAGAAAGCAGAATGGCCGTTGCCAGTGGGGAGGGGGAAAGAGGAGTTATTGTTTAATGGGTGGGGTTCATGACAACGTAAATATACTTAACATTATTGAATTGCACACCTAAAAATCATTGAGATGATCAGTTTTACACTACATGTTTTTTAACACAATAAAAAGACAATTGACGTAATCAGGAGAAACAGAACATGAATTCTCTGCACAGTTATTTTCATTTAATCCCGTACTCAGATACAACTACTTAACCCTGAAATGGTAGGAAAACACACGTTTATTGAGAGGTAGAAGACCTGGCTTCCAGCCCCAGATCTCCTAACTAGGTATTAAATGATGTTAAAGAATTACCTTTATTGGATACAATGACATTATGGATGTGCTTTTTTAAAAAGTATATTTGGGTGAAGTTATGTTTTCCTTTTTTAAAGAAAGATTTATTTATTTGAAAGACAGAGAGAAAGAGAGAGAGTGAGCATGGGTGGGGAGGGGCAGAAAGAGAGGGAGAGAGAATCTCAAGCATGAGCGCAGAGCCTGACATGGGGCTCAACCTCAGGACCCTGAGATCATGACCTGAGCCGAAATCAAGAATCAGATGCTCAACTGACTGAGCCACCCAGGCGCCTCTGAAGTTATGTTTTCTAAGATTTGCTTTAACATATTCCAGCCAAAAAAGAAAGAAGAGTACTAGGCAGTGGTACATGAGAAAGTACAGCGAAATAGTCATAATTACTGAAGCTGTATGATGAACCTGGGGATTCAGTATACTATTCTCTCTGCTTTGTGAATATTTTTACTTTTTCACAATAAAAAGTTTAAAACAAAATAAAATAGGGGGAGAAAAGGATGGCTGGATGTTTGGAAAGGATGCCACAGCATTAATTTATTGAGATTTTATAACAACAGTATATTTCACATGCTATTGTTAATTTTTTAAAAAGCATTACATTTCATTTTAACTTGTGTTTAATAAATTTAAAAAAAAAAGAAAGAAACTGAAAGGAAATTGAAAGGATTTTCAAGCTTCAAGTAAATGTTCCTCACCACCTCCCCCAGCCATAAACGAACAAAACAAAGAAGGTAAGTGAGTGGGGAACAGGGAACAGGTGCAAAGGGTAGCATGGAGAGTGGCCTGCCAGGGCCATATCTGCACAGTAATGGAGGGATTTCTGCTGGGAACAATTGCACCTCATCATGGGATATAAACCACGCACAGGGGCGCCTGGGTGGCTCAGTTGGTTAAGCGACTGCCTTCGGCTCAGGTCATGATCCTGGAGTCCCGGGATTGAGTCCCGCGTCGGGCTCCCTGCTCGGCAGGGAGTGTGCTTCTCCCTCTGACCCTCCTCCCTCTCATGCTCGCTATCATTCTCTCTCTCTCAATAAATAAATTTAAAAAAAAAAAAACTTAAAAAAATAAATAAATAAACCACGCACGGGAATTTGCTGCTCAGTATTCCCAAGACACACAGGATGGCCCTGTCTTAATTCCGGGAGTATAAAGAAATCAGTCAAGCAAGGACTTCAGAACAAGGATGAAGGGTACACAAGACCACAAAACGATAGCCTTCAGGAGAAAGAAGAGACAAAGATGCAAGATAAAAAATAAGGAAGGAAGCTAATTTCATGAAGCTCAGAACACTGATGAAAAAAGATCCAAACAGGTAGGCAAGTCAACCACCAGCAGCACCTAAGGCTGGACGACAAATGGCATCAACTAGCAGAGTCTGGTGAGATCTAAACAAAAGGGAACAAGAAAGTCAACTGGAATGATCCAGAAAATGGGGTCAGGTCCCAAGGAAGGGAGAGGGTTTGGAAGAGCAGTCACCCTGAGGCCGGGAGGGTGGCCAGCAAGGAGCTGGGCGGCAGCCCCGGGTGAAGCACTTCACCTCTCTGTAATCCCACCATCTGCGAGATCTATTCAAAGAAAGGCCAGGGTCCCTTCCTCAATTCTGAGTAAGTTTGTTTTCCAAACACTCCTGGCTGCAAGGACGACTGAGCACAAGGGGATACAAAGTAAAGAAACTACTGACATCTCAACTGAAAGACGGATTTTAATTTGCCTGGAAGGCTCGCTGTCAGTATCTCAACTGCCTGCGGACAAGAAAGGGGGTCTCCAGGATCGCCTAGGATTCCGTTATACACCAGGAAGACAGGAGGAAAATGAAGAAACTCCCTGTGGCCAGGCCCAGTGTGCACAAGGATACTGTAGCGCAGGCCAAGGGAAGCAGACCCGCAGCGGTTGCTGCTTTGACAGATCACGGGACCCTGGCCACAGGCAGCATGCTACCCACTCACACTCCCCAGATTTGGCCACTCCATAAATTCTCTGGGCACCTGTGCCCAACACAGCTCCCTAGCGTGCCCCATGTGATGTTTAAATATTAACACCACCACCATGGGCCACATGTACCTTGGTCCACGTCTTAATACCAGCCCCACAAAACAATCTTGAGGTAGAGAGAATTATCCTCATTTTAGGGTGAGGGAAACTGAGGCTCGGTGAGGGCAAGTCATTTGCCAGACTGCCTGACCAATGAGCAGCAGGGCGGGCTTCTCCAGGCAGAGTGGTGTTTTTGTTCCCCGTTGGAGAAAGACTCTCCATTACAAATAAGTCAATGCTGAGCCGAGGTCCCCAGGCTTCTCAGTGAGGCCTTATCCAACAGGAGAGCTTCTTGAATGCTACCTCAGGGCTGAAGGGTCTCTTGCCTCTGGCACAAGAGGCTGGGCCAGCAGGGTGGGGCCACTCCAGAGGGCCCAGAGCCCAGCAGCATGGCGCTATGGTTCTATGGCCAGAGCCCTAGGACAACGCTGATGGGGTCAGGACGGGGTGAGGGATGGAGAGGAAGGTGTTGGTGTGGAAGTCACCCAGCAGGGAAGGCAGTCCTGGCATTCCACAGCCAGGGCCCAGGGGGAGGGAGGGAAGGAAGGTCTCGCCGCCCCGCTAGAGCACAAAGTCCTGCCATTTCCCCATGCAACCTCAACTTCCCCTGGTAGAGAGCGAACCTCGGTTTCTCGCAAAACACACACCCAAACCTCAGCGGTGGGGGGAGTCCACCTTCTCGACTCTTCTTCCAACGTTACAGACATCCTATGCTGAAACGAGCCAACCCCCTTCCAGGCCAAGAGACCATCAGGTTCTAGAGCCTTGTTCATTCTCTTTGCACAGTTGCATGTGTTTGAGTCCTGCCCTCACTTGTCACAGATCCTGCTCCTTAAGCATCGGACCATGGACAGCGAGGCAGAAGACCTGGCTTCCAGCCAAGGTTCCCCTACATACCCTGTCATGTTGCCAGTGTCCTGCTTCTCTCTGCCTCAGTTTGCTCACCTTCGAGGAGGGAAAAGCAGCTTATCCCTAATTACCTCACCCAAGTGTTGGATAAATGGAGACCAGGGAGGCAACCCCCCCACCGAATTCCTAAGCAGCAGTACTATTACCAACGCCTACCACTGTGCTCATGGTTCTTTCCAACCCCTGCCCCCCAACCCCCAATCTCCAAGGCCCAGGAGCACGGGCAATAAAATAGTGGCACTGGAGGCCCAGAACAGCCCGAGCCATGTGCCCCGCAGGTTTGCCTGATGCCCTCAATAAAGATGACTCTGACAGAACCACCAGGGAAAAGGAAACATTCTTCTCCAGCAGCCAGAGGGGCTTCCCTCTTGCCTGTCCTCCCAGATCACCTAGCAACACTGCCCCTTCCCCCAGAAAGCTCTGGATCAATGACCCTGGGAACTGCCTAAGTCCTAAAGAGGGTTTAAAAACGCCAGTGTTCCTCTCTGTTCTGCTTTCTAGAGGTATCCTTTTAAGCAACCCCATGTTTCAGTTCAGCCTTGTGAGCTCTGCAGAGGAAGAGAGCTTACTCCACATCACCTGGAAAACAGATGCTCGTTCTTACATATGTGACTTGAGCGGCCTCACAGATTCATATAAAAAAGTAACTGGCCATCTACAGAGTAAACCAGGCTGGATTGCCAGGCAGCCCCAGCACAAATCACTGTTCAAGCCAGGCCTGTGACCAAGCGTGTACTGGTGGGGCTGGGCAGGAGGCTGAAGGGGGCAAAGCAGGCAACCCGCTCTAAGGACGGATGGCTGGTGAAGGGCAAGGGCACTGAAGAGGCGTACGAGGCAGGGCCAGGTTCAGGGAGCCCGCTGTAGGATGAGCTCCGTAATCTCCGCCCTGCTACCCAACCTCATGGGTATTCCATAGTAGGCTGTGCCTGGGCTGACATATACAAACGTAGTCTGGGTCACTTGGTAGAGGCCAGCAAAGAAGGGGTTCAAGAGATAGGCTGCCACGTTCAAGGGGAAGATTTGCCCAGCATGCGTGTGCCCAGAAAGAATCAGGTTAATATCTGGCCGATCCTGCAGGGCTCTCTTGGCAGCCAGCGGCTGGTGAGCTAGCAAGATGGTGGTGTGGTCTGGGCTGCAGCCCCCCAGGGCCTTGACGAGATCCATGCCGTGGCCGGAGTAGTGCAGGATGTCTGCTTCGATATCATCCACCCCAGCCAAGCAGATCCAGCCCTCCTCCTCTCCGCCCCCATGATGGGGCCCCGGGGCGGAAATCTTCACGTTCTCATTGTGAAGGGGCTTGACATTCAGGGATGCCAGCAGCGCAAACCAGTTGCTGACGTCCGACGTGTAGTATTCATGATTCCCCGTGACAAAGTAGGTGCCGAGGCGTGAGTGGAGCTGGCCCAAAGGAGCCACAGCTGTGCGGAGGATGGAGGCTTCGGCGTCACAGAGGTCACCCACGATCACTGTGACGTCTGGGTCCAGCATGTTCACCATCCTCACGAACATCTCCATCTTGGTCCTGCCCACTGTGGGGCCCAAGTGAATGTCTGAGAGGAGCACGATCTTGAGGCTGTCCATCGAGGGAGGCAGCTGCTGGATGGGCACCTCCACAGTTTTCACAGCTGGGGGCTGGGCAGCATTCAGCAGCCCCAGCACGCTGAGCACGGCGGTCACTACCACTGCCAGGGCTGGCCTGACAGCCAGCTTCCTTGTCTTGTCAAGGCTGCCCACGGCCCGACCACTGCGCCAGGCCAAGAGCTGGGAGGCCTGCTCCATGCCACTGAGGGTACACAGGAAGAAGAGCATGATGATGTATGCCCCGAGGCAGGAGTAGGCTGCCACGGAGAAGAGATAGGGTTCCTCGGCCACTAAAAAGAGCATGGTGAAGAAACTGGAATGGGCCAGGGCCAGAAATGCCACAACAGCCATCTTCCAAAGCTGAAAACAGGTGGACTCTGCGGCTGGGGAGTGGCTGAGGTTGCTGACTGTGCTACGCCAGATGTAGAGGGAGCCAATGAGCATGAGCGAGTTGGCAAACAGGGCGAGCTGCAGGCGCAACAGCCAACGCCAGGCCCTGAGCTCGAGGCTCCCCGCCAGATAGGAGCGGGACACAATCATGGACACGAAGACAGTGCTGGCAGCCAGGGCAGCCTTTGCACCCAGGGACAGCTGCCTGAAGATCGCCATGTTCTCTGCTCCTAAAAGGGTCCCCTGCCAGTTCTGTGCGGGCGGGCTCGGGAAGGCGAGTTCCTTAGAAAGGACAGTGGCCAAGCAGAGGTTTCCAGGTCAGCTCCGCCTGCAACCAGGAACTGGCGTCAGCTTTGTGGGATATTAGAGTTTCCTTGTCCCCATTCAAAACCTGAAGGTCACTCATATCTACCCAACCCTCCTTGAATCCAAGTCACTCAAATGCCAGTCAGTTGCTACACTGTATTATTAAAATACAGAGTGGATTGTCATGTGGTGGGCAGTTCTCGTCTTCTTACTGATAGTTTTCTGAATGTTTAAAAGTTTTTCCACAGAGCATATGAACTTTTTTTTTTATAATAAGAAAAACGTTATTCTAAATTAGCGGTTCTCAAAGTGTGGTCTGGGGAGACCCTTTCAGGAGGCACATTTATTCAAAATTATGTTCATAATAATACTAAGCTATAACTGTCTTTTGCATTCTCATTCTCTCATGAGTGCAGAGTGGGGTTTTCCAGAGGCTCAGTGACATGTGATGTGGCAAGACTGAATGTACCCGGCTATCATCTATTAGGACAGGTGTGAAAGACGTTTGCAAAAATGTAAAACAGTGCCACTCTTCCCCCTCAAGTTTGGGGAGAAATACTGTTATTTTTCAAAAGATATAGTTTGTTAACATATAATGATTATTTCTTAAATAATAAATATTTTAAAATTTTCTATTTTAATTTCTAGGACAAAGTGTGAGAACCGCTGTTCTATATATACATGTAAACAAGGAAATTGTGGAAAGCTAGTTTGCTTGCATCTTTCCGAAGCTCTGGGCCCAGGAAGGACACCTAGACACCTGACATAAGAATTCCTGGGGTGAAGCCGGCCTCCCCGTGTAGGCTCTGGGCACCCCCCTGCTGGATGATACTGCATAACCGTTTTCCAGGGGGCTACCCTTCCCACCAGCTCCTCACCCATAAACCCTGATCTCTCTCCTCCCACAACCCTCCCAGATATTGGTTAAGATCTGCCACCACCCCCCATTTTCTCTGCCACCGTTCCCTGCAACAGTTCCCCAACTTCACCCTGGCCAGTGGTTCTCACAGCTGGGTAGCTCTCACCCCGAGGGCGCGCGCGCGCGCGCGCACACACACACACACACACACACACACACACACACACACAAAATGGGGAAGGGAAACCAGAAACGGAGGCAGATAGAAGTTAGCAAACACTCAATTTGAGATGACCTTTCCCTAAAACCCCAAATTAAGCTATTCTCAGCAGCTGTTTTTCAACTACTTAAAATTTTCAACTTTGATTTTAGATAAATCTATGACTTTTCTCTAAGCACTCGTTGAAAGCCTTTTATCAAGGGATGCAATTTACAAGTAAACGGGCCCAAATTTCCCCTCCTTCTACTGAAAACACGCCCAGCATCAGCCCACCCAAACTTTGGGGGAACCACAGTCCGTTCGCTAAACGTGCAGAGGGGCAGGTGCCCATTTCAGTTACCTGCCCGCCCCTCCCCGCCCCCCCAATCTGTCCACGACTGGGATGCTGACCTCCCCAGGCAGCGGTCTGGAGGCCCCTCAGGTCCATGCTTTAGCTCTGACTAGTTAACTGAGACTGTCCTCCCGCCAATTTTGCACTCCCCCACCATCTCACCTACTTGCTCCGCCGGACCTCCCTCCAGCAACGCTGGGTGCCACTTGCAGCCTATCTCTTGCCCACCCCTGGCCTGCACCGCCAAACCCTGAAGATCGGGAAAATCCAAGCCAAAAAAGTAGGCAGCAGAGAGTGGCGAGAAGGGGACGAGATGTCTGAAAGGAGAACACCTCGAAGGAATCAATCCAACGTTCCCATCGCGGGGGCCTCATCTTGACCCCATTTTTCTCCTTCCGGAGCGCTCCGCAGCACCCGAACTGGTCAAGGGAGGGCGCCTCAAGTCACAGCCCAAGGCGCCCTCCAATGCCGAGCGTTCCTTGGATTCCCCCCCCCGGAAACCTGCAAAGCTGGAAAGGTTTGGGCGCACCTTATCTCACCCCGTCCTTGCACCAACGGGGAAGGGGGTCCAAGCGAAAGGGGCGACCGGGGCTGAGCACGCGAGCGACAGAGCTTACCGGGGAGGACGCGCGCCCCGCCCGGCCCGCCCCCGAGGGGAGGGCCGGTCCACTGCCTGCGCTCCTCCAGTTGCCTGCCTGCCGGGGCGCGCTCCGGCGTCCCAGGCCCACGCCCTGCAGGGCCCCCGGGCGGCCGCAGCCCCCGCCCAGTCCCCCGCCAGCCTGCCACCTATCAGTGCACCCCCGCGCGGGGTCCTGTGGACTTACGCGCAGGCCGCGGGCAGAACCCAGCAGCAGCGGCACCAGCAGTAGAGAGAGAATGTGAACCACCCCCAGCAAGTCCATTCTCCAGCCTCTCTGTTCCGCAGTGGGCGCGCGGGCCAGCCGCTCCGCGTCACTTGACTTAGGACCCGTGGCCTGGCACCGCCCCTTACCGGCCCTGCTGTGGGCCCCACGCCTGCTCCGCCCCTCGCTCCGCCCCGCGACCGCGGAGCCGTGGGCGGAGGCGAGGAGGGGCCTGGGCGAGCCCGGGGGCCGCGGGCGGTCGCGTGACTCCCGGATAGTGTTATCTGGATTTTGCTGGCAGCTGCCGCGGGGAGGAACCCTTTAGGCAGGCAATCAGGAGGCCTGACTGTCAGCAGCTTGATAACGCGCCCCCGGGTTGGACTTTAACAAGGGTCTCCTTGCTCCCTTGCTGCCTTGAGAGGTCAGAAGGGGAAGTTGAGACTAGATACACCTAAGCGGAGGAGATAGAATGTTAGCCCTGCGTCCGGGGCTCTCCGCAAGACTAATCCAGGGATCCGCAAAGTGTGGCCCCTGGACCAACTGCATACCTGGTACTTGTCAGAAATGAAAGTTCCAGGGCGTCACCCAGAAACGGTCAATCAGAAACTCTAGGAATGGGGTACAGAAATCTGCATTTTTACAAATGTTCCAGGTTATTCCAGTGAGAATTTGAGAACCACTGTGCTAGATTACTGATAGTTTTAGAGGTATGGTTCAACCGTGACAAAATTTGAATACCAACCCGCAAACCACCCGGGTTTGCAGAATTTCTACTTCATGGTTGGGTTTTGGAGGTAAGAGAAGCAACACCTCCCACCTTTCAATTTTGCACATGAGTCTCCCAGCATCCTTGCAATGCAGGGAATCTGTCAAATGGGTGTGAAATAGTATTATATCTTTTTACACTTGGGAAGAAAAGGTCTCTGCAGCCTCAATTACAGAATCTTTTCCTGGCTGGTTCCCCAGGAGCTCTGAAAATCCCACTTCCCTTCACTGACACTGCAAGATTCTCAGCTTTAATGGAAACTGAGTTTCAGAGGGAATTCGCTTCTATTTTTTTTCTTCAGTTTATTTATTTGTTTAAAGTTTTAATTTTAATTCCGGTTAGTTAACATAGTGTTATATTAGTTTGGGTGCACAGTATAGTGATTCAACACTTCCATACATCACCCTGTGCTCATCACTACAAGTGAGCTCCTAATCCCCATCACCTAGTTAACTTACCCCCGCACCACCTCTGCTCTGGTAACCATCAAATTGTTCTCTAGAATTGAAAGTCTGTTTCTTGCTTTGTCTCTCTTATTTTTTTCCCTTTGCTTGTTTGTTTTGTTTCTTAAATTCCACATGAGTGAAATCATACGGTATTTGTCTTTCTGACTGACTTATTTTGCTTAGCACTATACTCTCTAGCTCTATCCATGTCATTGCAAATGGTAGTATTTCATTCTTTATTATGGCTGAATAACATTCCATTATATATATACGCTACACCTTCTTTATCTATCAATCGATGGGCACTTCGGCTGTTTCCATATCTTGGCTATTGTAAATAATGCAGTTATAAACATATGGGTGCATGTATCCCTTTGAATCAGTGTTCATGTATTCTTGAGTAAATACTCAGTAGTGCAGTTGCTGGATCATAAGGTTGTTCTATTTTGCTTTTCTATATGTATGTGTGTGTCAGTATAAAAAACTTTTAAATATATACATATATTTCTTTCCAGCTTTATTGTAATTGACAGCACAAAATTCTTTTAAATATTAGATTTTGTTAACTCCTTATTTTGAAAAATAAAATGTAAGGTTAAATTATGCTATTAACAGATTCCCTCCTGAACTAAACTTTAGTTAGGCTCTTCCTGTCCATTCCAGGCCTGCATTGCCTTGTCTTAGCAAAGAATCCTGCTTAGTCAGTTTAGGGAAAATTCCCTGACTCTTGATACCTGATCAAGTTCCTCATCCCCTAATTTGACTTCTAAGTCTTTGACCTGCCCTTAGCAAGAATTTTCCGATATCCCCTGTTGTAATATTCTACCCACAACCCCCTCACTCTGCTGGTAAGCTATAAATCCCCAGCTGTCTTTGTTTTTGCTCTACTTAGAATTGAAACCTAAAAAATAGAAAGAAAGAATTGAAACCTCTCTCTCTCCCCGATTACAACATCTTTTTTTTAAGGTTTTATTTATTTATGAGAGAGCGCGAGTGAGGGGAGGGGCAGAAGGAGAGGCAGATTCCCCGCTGAACAGGGAGCATGACACGTGTTTCCATCACGATCCCAAGACCCAGAGATCATGACCTGAGCCAAGGCAGACGCTTCACTTACTGAGCCACCCAGCTACCCCACATTACAACATCTTGAAGGAAGTCTTCCTTACCATTTTAACAAGTGTCAGAATAATTTTTTCTTTAACACTATTTTGTACAACTTGTGGATCCTTAAAAAAACCTCAATTCGGTTTTTAAACGCTGGAAGAAATGACTATGGAAGTCAAGAATAGTGGTTACTTATGGGGGTGAGGAGCTGAGATTGGGACCCAGCCCATGCAGGGGCTTTTGGGGGCTGGGAGGCAAGAGAGTTTTGTTTCTTGAACTGAAAGGTGGTTACAAGGGTTTTCTCCATAATATAACTCATTAAGTCATGTATTTGTTTTGTATCACTTTCTGTATCTGTTTTTAAAATAAGTTAAAAAGTTATATTTTACTTTTAAAAATGTTTAAAAAACCTTTTGTATTATGTAACAAAATAGCTAAAATTCCATTTGTTCATGCCTTTCCCTTTTCCGACTGGGAATTTCCTTGAGAAACTGAGAAATAGTCACTGGCTCTCCCTTCTCAGGTTCTTCTCATGCCTGAAACACCGACTGCTTCTCCTTGTATGGTGAAGTCCTTTTCAAACCCTGCAACCTGGGTCCAGTACTGAAAAGCAAGGTCTTTGGAAGCTGACACACCTGAATTAAAATTCCAAGTATGCCACTTAATATCTAGGTGACTGTGGGCAAGTTACTTAACTTCTCTGAGCTTCAGTTCCTTCATTGGTAAAATAGTATCATTCTTCATTGGTAAATTGGTAAATCATTTTCTTCATTGGTAAAATAATATCAAACTCACAGGGTAGTTGGGGAAGTGAGCAGAGGTGATGACTACAAGACATTTGGCACATACAGAGTGTTAGTAGGACAGTTGATGAAGTCAGAATTAGGCCTGTAAGTTAATTTCTTGAGTTCGATAAGGGTACAAAGTCTGAAGATTAAATAATAGTTTTGTATTAATTTATTGATTTGGATACTCACACTGTGGTTATATAAGAGGATGTCTTTGTTTTTAGGAAACAAAAGGGCATCACCTTTGCAACTCTCAAACAGTTCAGGAAAAATGAGTATATACCTACATGTGGAAGAGTAAAGCAAATATGATAAAACGTTGACATTAGGGGACTCAAACAAGGAATTCTTTGTACTGTTTTTTCAACTTTTTTCTAAGTCTGAGTTATTGCAAAATGAAGTTAAAAAAATTTTTATTAATCCTTAGCACATGGCAGATTCAGTTTTTCCCACTCTCCCAGCTTATAGGCGCAAGGTGATAATATACAGCAGGCATTCTTAACTGAATTGAGGCACAGGGGTTGACAAAGGCCAGCTGCCCAGATCTGGCCTGCTGCCTATTTTTGTATGGCCTGTTTGTTAAGAATTATGTTTATATTTTTAAATGGTTGGGGCGAAAAATCAAAAGAAGAATGATATTTTGTGACATTCAAAAACAATATGAGATTCCAGTGTCAGTGTCCACAAATAAAATTGTATTCGAACACAGCCACTTCCCATCCTCCACGTTTTATGTATAACTGCTTTTGCCTACTGGCAGAGGGGAGTCATCAAAACAGAGACCTTAAGGCCCATGAAACCTACAAGGCTTTTTATCTGGCACTTTACAGTAAAAGCTTGTCCAGGGAGTATAGATTGTAGTTTGTTTCTGAGATTTGAGTACTTGCTTTTGTGTTGTAGCCGAGCTGACTGCTTTATCAGCAGTGTGTCACTTCTGCCTCACAATCCAAGTTGCATGTTGTTATCCACATTTCATGGAAGAGAAAACTGAGACGGAGAGGAGTTAAATGACTCGCCACAGAGCTAGAAGGTAATGGAGGCTCTAAAGTCATATTGCCTGACTTTAGAACATGAGTTATTTTTACAAAGCTGGGCTTCTGGCTATATTTTTTAGTTCCTGTTCAAGTGTGCACATAGAGTTTCCTGGGATATAAAGCCTCCTGCTCTGGGTTGTGAGGGATATGAAATGACCACGAGAAGTCTGTTGCCCCGTAGGGATAGGGACTCATATCCTGCAAGAAAGATGTTCACATACACAATTAAATATGGTGCATGCTAGGGACGCCTGGGTGGCTCAGTCAGTTAAGCGTCTGTCTTAGGCTCAGGTCATGATCCCAGGGTCCTGAGATTGAGTCCCTTATCCGGCTCCCTGCTCAGCGAGGAGTCTGCTTCTCTCTGTCCCTCTCCCCCCCCCCCCCCCCGCTCATGCTCATCTCTTTCTGTCTCTGTCTCTCTTTCTCTCACTCTCTCTCAAATAAATAAATAAAATCTTAAAAAAAAAAAACCTATAGGGACGTCTGAGTGGCTCAGTCAGTTAAGCGTCTGCCTTTGGCTCAGGTCATGATCTCAGGGTCCTGGGATCGAGTCCTGCATTGGGCTCCTCACTCAGCAGAGAGCCTGCTTCTCCCTCGGCCCCCCTGCTTGTGCTCGCTCTCTCTCTCACAAATAAATAAATAAAATGTTTAAAAAACAAATATGGTGCATGCTCTAATATAGACCAGTGATACTCAGTGTGGTCCGAGTACCAGTGGCGTGAAATAGGTTCAGAAATTCAGAGTAGGTCTTTAGAAACTTGTAGCAATTTGAGAAAGTTTGTCAGGTGAATCAAATAATGCAAAAAGAAAATGCGAATTTTGTAAGTGTTTTTATTTCCTTTCCTGGTTATTGACTTTTATTGTATTTTTACAGCAGGATCAGTCCTTGAAACATGGGGAAAAGCACTGATAAACCACAGAAACAAAACTTATCCTTCACCAAAGGTAGTTTGAGAAGCACAGAGCCCAGATCTGTAGCCTAAGAACAATGAAGGAGAGAGAGATGTGTGGCCCAATAAAACAGATGAAAATCCTATTTTTCTATGCTAACAGGGCTTTGTGCACAGGAGAATGCATCTCAACCCCTTTGACCAATCTAGTTCCCCTGACGGTCTTAACAAAGCTTTGCTATTCAGTAAATTTCAAGTCCTTATGTCAGTTCTGACCTGTATTTCAGCATAAAAAGTTAACAAACTTTACTTTTCTAGTATTTAGAAAATTCTATTAAAATACTTGTAATTTGGAATAGCTTTTAGGAGTATTAAATGATATATGTTAAAGGCAAGGAAAAAAACAAAGCCTCCGCTAAAAAGACATGACACCTAAATACAGTGCACGATCTCAGACCAGAGAGGGAAAAGAGCTAAACAAGACATTATTGGGATAATTAACGAAAGTTGAATATAGACTATGGATTAAAAAATAATATTGTATCAATAATAAAATTCCTAATTTTGATAATGATACTGTGGCTATGTTCTTAGGAAATACACTGAAACATTTAGGCGTAAAGGGGTATAATTTACTCTCAAATGGTAATAATAGTATGTATCTATATATATAATTATATATTACACATAGTATACACATAGATTACGTCTATGATGAGACAGCAAATTATGGAACAAATAAGGCAAAATATTAACTATTGATAAATTAGGAATAGGGCATCCAGGAATTCTTATGTCAAAATACAAAGCTATTTAAAAATAGAAAAACAAAGTCTCTAGCCTACAGATGTGGATAGCTCTGCTGTGGAGCAAATCATTGTCTTTCTCCTGTCTTTAAGTTTTCTGACATAGAAAGTCCTGAGACTTGTATCCTGGGGTTAGGTTGTGCAGCCCACTGATGGGTATGGTTATGAAATGATAAAAAGGTAAAATTGTGAAATAATTGGCCAATGGTTTGTCCACAGTTCCAATAAAAGTCGGCAACTGTGTATCAGGCACTGGATGACGCCGTATGGCAGTCCTAAGGTTTGGGGTGTTCTTGTCCCCTGTCCCCATGTCCTTAGGTTTGGGGTGTTCTTGTCCCCTGTCCTTATGTCCTTTGTCTCCCTTTGAGGAGTTTGGGATGTCTAGAAACAAAATGCCCCAAGTGAGACCTGATTTCGGGGAGAAAAATTGATGACTTTGTTTTAGACACTTTATTCTCCTATCTTCATTCTGTCACCTTATTGTCAATAGCATCTGCTTCCCCAGGATATCTCAGCTGCACTTTTTGGGAGTGTTTCTTTCCCTCTCATGTTTGGTCTAGGCGTGTTGTTTCTTCTTCAGGGGCCTGTGGAGTTGGCCCACCGTCTCTGTCTTCACAGCCACATCTGTGGCTGTGGCTCACTTCTCTGAAAGATCAGAGTCATTTGCTAGCTCCATTGAAGGTTGCAACCAGCTGTGGCCAGAATGCCTATTTGTTCTGACAACAACCATGTTGGTCCATCAGTGTCTCACATTCTGTGCAATTGCTAGAGTTGTCAACATTTAATCAGGGGGATTTATATAATATGGATTTCCAGTTTCTCTTCGAAGATCAGAAGGTCTCATGACACCAGATCCTTGGCCCCTTCAGGGTAACAGTGGTCAGAGATCTGCATTGGGACATTCTTTAGGCAGGGCTGGCCCCTCTAGTAGGCAACATTCTCTATCCATCTGGTTCACTTCACTTTTGACATAACTGAACATCCCCGTGAGATATTTCATTTTGTGACTCCTAGGTCAGAGGGTATCAGTGGTAATGTGATCACAGTCTATATAATTGCTGTATCAAACCCATCTCAGTGACATCACAGATTCACTAATCACCTGTCCCTCGAGCCCTAGGCTGCCTGCGCCAGACTAGATTAGTGCCGTCGACTGAATGTTGGTGTCCCCACCCCCAAAGTCCTGTGTTGGAAGCTAATCCGCCATGTGAGGGTATTGGAAGGTGGAGTCTTTGGGGGTTATTTGCATGATTAGGTCATGAGAACAGGACTCTCATGAATGTGATTCACGCCCTTATAGAAGAGACTTCAGGGAGCTCCCTGGCCCCTTGCACCATGTGAGGACACAGTGATAAGACGGCTATCCATGAATCAGAAAGTGGGCTCTCACAGAACCAAATCTGGTAGCACCTTAATCTTGGACTTCTCAGCCCCTAGAACTGTGAGAAGTCGATTCCTGCCTTTAGAAGCCACCCACTCTGTGGCAGCCGGAACAGTTTAAGATGGTTACCCAGCCCTCTTTGGGGCCCACACAGGACTCTGTCCATGTCTCCAATCCAGCTTTAATGGGAGGGTCATTGAAGGCTTACTTCTCTGTCTTCTCCAGACTTTGAGTTCTCTGAGGGAAAATTTGATAATCTTTTCTCTAATACGTACCTGGCACACAGTAGTTCACTATAGGTTTACGTAACGAATAAAAAACAATGATGTCTTATCTCTACTCAACTTGCAGTCCCTCATGGTCAAGGATGTATGTTTGATTCAACTTTGCATTCCAGCACCAAGTGCAGGACCTGCTATAAGGTAGATGCTGAACAGAGCTTTGAAAGAATGAATAAATTGGTGATACAAAAGAGAATTTGTCATTAAAGTCACATGGGGGAACACTAGCTCCTATAATGAGGAGACACTGTTAGACCTAGCTCTGTTGAGGCTGAACAGCCCCATAAGCAGGGGTCAGCCACACAAGACAGTGTTTGATTTCACTTCCTTCTACAAGTTGTGTTGAATTAAAATGGGAAGCAATTGTTCTCCCCACCTCCACCTGCCCACCCACAACCTCACTCCTCAAAGGCAACACATCGCATCTTTGCTGTCCCATACTCCCTCCCCCCCACTCTTCATACTCAAGCCCCGGTGTCCTTCTTTCAGTCTTTCGTATCCTTCATGTCTCATCCCCTAGAGTTACCTTCTGCGGGGTTGGCAGGTTGGCTGCAATATGTGGAGGTTGCCTGGGATCCAGGCAGCTCCCAAAGATTTCCCAAACCCCACTGTCAAAGCAGAGTGGCCTGGAAGTGGCATAGAGCTGCCAGACCTGGAAGGGCTTGGCCAAGGGTAATGAGAAATGACTCCTCCATGGTGACCAACCAGGACCAAACGATTTCAGCAGAGGTCACAGCTTCCATTGGACTTAATGGGAGTGGGAGGCCCCAGCGGACTGGGCACACTCCACTCCCAACTCAGCTCTCTCCACAGCCTCCTTCCCTCCATTCAGAAGGGATGGTTCAAAAAGTTTTTTTTTCAAATAACAAGTAACTATAAAATAATATCTTGAAAAAATATACAGCATAAAAAAATGTTGCAGTGGGCATCCTTGTGGTCATTCCCACCCCCTCATCCCCATGGACTCTCTCCCAATTCCATGCCCTTCCTTCTACCTTACAGGAAGCCACTTTCCAAAGTCTTGGTTTACGGTTCCTTTCTCATTATGGTTTTACCCTGTGTGTTTGTATGAACCAGACCATATTGTTTGCATTCCTAAAGAATATTTTGTGTACTTCAGCATATTTTTAAATTCTAAACAAATGCAATCACTCTGCATTTGTTTGTTTGAGATTGTTTAGGTTGAACTGTTGTTATGTGTGGCTGGGATTCTTTCATTTTTTTCCCTGCTGTAAAATGTTCTTCTATGCACACATACTCAAAAAAAATCACTCTTCTGCTTATTGGATAGGTTATTTCTGCTTCCTGCCAGCTGTTGTATCTTGCCAAAAACACGTATTACTTATAAAAAAGAATGAAATGGAGAAAATGGACACAACCCCAGCAAAGTAATCAAAATGAACATCGCTGATAAAGGCAGACATTGTGTTCCTCCCATGTGACACCTGAGAAGGATGCAATATCACTTCTGTGGTGTTCAAGTCAAAAGCACTTAATATGTATCTAATCATGAGGAAATACCAGAGAAACACCAATGAATAAATAGACTTCTAAAAATAGACTTTATTTGTTAGAGCAATTTTAGATTTGCAGCAAGATTGAGTACAAGGTACAGAGATTTTCCATATACTGCCCAGCCCCCCGTGGTTCACAACCCGCTGGGGAGCTTCCTGGGTGAAATCTGACACTGAATGTGAGGGGAGGGGGCAGGGAGAGATGGAAGAAAAAGGCGGGCCACTCCAGGTGGGTGGATAGCAGTTTTAATAGCAAAAGGAACTTACACACAAAGGCTTGTCTTGGGCGGCAGCATCAGCATCAGCATTGGATCCCCGCACCTGCCCACCACATCTGAAGTTTATAAAGAGGACTTACATGGGCTTAGTCAAGTATAGTGTGCAGGTGTTCTCAACACCACATCACTATCCCAAGGCTGTGTCCTTGGAGTAGCTTGTGGGAGCAGGAAAGGCATGGGGAACCCACATTCCAAAGAAGGGAGTGGGTGAGTCACCTTCCATGTTCAACTCACAGGTTGATAGGCAGTCATGTCTTTTTGATGACCTCCCCCAACACCCCTGCCTCCACATATGCACAGCCTTCTCCAATATCAAAATTCTGCACCAGAGTGGCACATTTGTCACAATCAGTGAAGCTACATTAACACATCATCACCCAAAGTCCACAGCTTACATTAGGGCTCACTCTTGGTGTCGTACATTGCATGGGTTTTGACAATTGTATGATGACACTTATCCACCATTATAGTTTTGCTGCCCTAAACATTGTTCTGTGCCCATTGATCCGTGTCCCCCCAATGCCTGGCAACCACTGATCCTTTCACTGCCTGCCTTCATAGTTTTGCCTTTTCCAGAAGGTCATACAGTTGTAATCATATAGTATGTAGCCTTTTCATATTGGCTTCTTTCACTTAGTAAAATGCGTTTACATTTCCTCCATGTCTGTCTGTGGCAGGATAGCTCATGTCTTGTTAATGCTGAATAATGTTCCATTGTCTGGATAAATTATACAGTTTCTTTATCCATTCACTTATTGAAGGACATCTTGTTTGCTTCCAAGTCTTGGTGGTTATGAATAAAACTGCTGTCAACATTTGTGTACAGGTCTTTGTGTGCACATAAATTTTTCACTCATGTCAGTAAATACTAACAAGAGCAATTGATTGCTGGATGGTGTGGTAAGAGTATGTTCAGTTTGGTAAGAAACTGCCAAACTGTCTTCCAAAGTGGCTGTGCCATTTTGCATTCTCACAGCAATGGACAAGAGTTCCTGCTGCTCCACATCTTTGTCAGCATTTGGTGTTGTCAGTATTTTGGATTTTGGCCATTCTAATAGTTGTTTGCGGCTCGCATTGTTGTTTTGGCCTGTATTCTTGAAAAATGTCAATGGCATAATGAGAAAAGCTGAAGAAAAGAAAAGCTAAAAGATTAGAGACCACTACATTGTGGAGACAAATAGATACAATACATAATTCTGGACTACACTCTGTTCATGGAGGGGAAAAACATAAAAGACATTATTAGGACAGTTGACAAGACTGGAATAGGGAATGTAGATTAAATTATTCTATTAATATGAAATTTCCTGGATTTGACTATTGTCTAATTTTGTTTTTAGGACCTACAAACTGAAAGATTAAGGGTCAAGTAGGCTTAATGTATGCAACCTGCTTGCAAATGATTCAGGAAAAAAATATATAGATAAATTTAAAGAAAGGAAATGTGGCATAATATTAGCAATTTGGAATGTGGATCATGGATACATAAGAGTTGTTTGTACTTTCCTTGCAACTTTTCTGCAAATTATTTAAAAAATAAAAAGTTTAAAGAATTAGAAAAATAATAGTTCTGCCTTTAACATTCCATCCATATCTTTTGATGCACACACACATTTCTCGATCAATATTCTGAAGAGTGGAATCGCGGGCTCAGGGTGTGTGCGTCTTCAACTTGATCAGCTAAATAGCTTACAAAGTGCCACTGACATCCTTATTAATTTTATTTATTCTTCCTCTCACTGAAATATAAGGTCGTTGGCAGTGTTATCAAAGTGTAGGTCTTGGGCCCTCAGCATCAGCCTCACCAGGGTGCTGGTTAGAACTGCAAATCCTCAGACCCTCACTCCAGACTTGCTGAGTCAAAAACGCTGAGAGCACGGCCTAGAAATCTGCGTTTTCACAAGTCTTCTAAGTGATGAGAAAGTTTAAGTCGCGCTGTGATCCGTTAGGGCCGCGCCTGGCTTGCAGGCCGCCAGCTCCAAACAGATGAACAGTGGAGCCCGGGAGCCCGGGGGCCTGGGTTAGACGACGCAGAACCAGAGGGCAGCGCGCCATCCCCAGGGCACCGTCCCCGCGCCGGCAGCTTGTCCCGGACCCCCCGGCTGGGTGGGGAAGGGCTGCAGGACGGGGCGGGCCGGAGGCTGCTGTCCCCGCCTCCCAAGCCTTGGGCTCGCCGCGTTGCGCAGTCCTCCGCCTTCCTTGCCTTCTCGTCCCCCTCCTTCCTTCTTTCCTTCCTTTCTTCCGCCGGGCGCGATGGAGCCGGGGCGCGGGGCTGCCGCGGCGCTGCTGGCGCTGCTGTGCGCGGGCTGTGTGCTGCGCTGCGGGCGCGCCCAGTACGAGCGCTACAGCTTCCGCAGCTTCCCGCGGGACGAGCTGATGCCGCTCGAGTCGGCCTACCGGCACGCGCTGGACCAATACAGCGGCGAGCACTGGGCGGAGAGCGTGGGCTACCTGGAGATCAGCCTGCGGCTGCACCGCCTGCTACGCGACAGCGAGGCCTTCTGCCACCGCAACTGCAGCGCGGTGCCCCAGCCCGAGCCCGCCGCCGGCCTCGCCCACTACCCGGAGCTGCGCCTCTTCGGGGGCCTGCTGCGCCGCGCGCACTGCCTCAAGCGCTGCAAGCAGGGCCTGCCAGCCTTCCGCCAGTCGCAGCCCAGCCGCGAAGTGCTGGCTGACTTCCAACGCCGGGAGCCCTACAAGTTCCTGCAGTTCGCCTACTTCAAGGCAAGTCGGCCCGCTCCGCCCCCAGGCCCGGGCTCCGCCCCCAGGCCCGGGCTCCGCCCCTCCCTCTGGGGCAGTCCCGCACCGCCTTTCCCGATTCAGCCTACTCCCACCCGGCGTTGCCCAAGGAAGCTTCCAAATCCTGTCCCTCCCTTCATCTTAAATAGGGATGAAAATACTTTTCTGGAAGGGTTATTCTGGAGCAGAGAATACGTACACAGAGCGTCTAGCCATCCAACAGTGCCTGATAAATGTTACCTGTTATTTGAAGACAGACTCGTCTTTTCTGTACATATCATTAAAACCCCTTTTTCTCAAGTAAGCGGTGACTTTCAGTAATGGAGGGGAAGAGGACCTGAGTTGCCGGCTAGTTCCCTTTAAAGAGGAGGAAGTTGAGGCCAGGACAGGGCAGGGGCTTTTCGGGAGCACACACCCTGCCTAGAGGAGCAGAACTGTGCATTGTGATTCATCAGGATTGGTCCCGGCTCTCTTTCATCTAGAATTTAACACAGTTGTCTTCCTCCTTCTTTGTGGCTGCTTAAATTCTGTGATTGCTAGGGTGCCTGGGTGGCTCAGTTGGTTAAGCGACTGCCTTCCGCTTAGGTCATGATCCTGGAGTCCGAGGATCGCGTCCCACGTCGGGCTCCGTGCTCAGCAGGGAGTCTGCTTCTCCCTCTGACCCTCTTCCCTCTCGTGCTATCTCTCATTCTCTCTCTCTCAAATAAATAAATAAAATCTTTAAAAAAAATTCTGTGATTGCTGGCTAAAAATAGCCACAAATTGCAGTTCTTGATCCTTGGAGTCCTTTCTCTGGGGACCCGCAAATTTTAAGAATGGGCTGAATGCCCTGTTCCTGGATAAAGCGACTTTATCTTGGCGGATCCTTACCAGGTTTTGCCAAGAAAGCCCTCTCAAAGTCCAGGTTCTACTTTATCTAATTAAAAGCGATTTTTAAAGGAATATATTGCATTTATTTTAATGACTACAAAAATAGATTCATGGCATATTCCAGACTCTGGAGGTAGAAGTTGTTTTGTTTTGAAACTTTGCTTTGAGTCTTTGGACTGCAAGATCTGTTTTTCATATTTCTGAAACAGAGCCACCTTATGTTGTTGCATTCATAAGAGCAGTAAAAAAGCACAAAACCCTAAATAGGTGAAAAGCTGAGTTATTTCTGTGCTTACATTTTATAAAGTATCGGTTTTGTGAATGTTTGTCCTGGCAATAAAAAAAATGGTTTTAAAATAGAACCAGGAGATAAGATTAATAAAGCTCCAGGACATTGAAAAATGGTTGGCTCTTAAGGGACTGTGTTTTAAGCTAAAAATGGCTCATTTAATTCTTTTTTGTGTAGCTTTTGCCAGATACTGTCTGAACCAAATTTGTTTTATAATCAAGGGGGAAATGTTTTATTTTTTAAAACTGGAGGATAGTAGAAGCTGATTTATCTACAGATGAATTTGAAACAAGTGATATAGGGAGGAGGGGAAGAGTATTTTACTTAATGTGACCAGAAGGCAAAGGTTTTCTCCTTCATGATGGTGTCCTCAAAGGTCAGGATGGTCACAGCTATTCTTCAAAACCTCTCACCGGTCTTGTAACAATCACTTACTTAAAGTAGGTGAAATGCCATCTGTCTTGGTATTTTGAGATCTCTTAAAGGACAGGAAAGGTTCAGGATTTTGTTAGTAAGCCAGGATCTTCAGTTAGTTGCTTCAGCTGAAAGTCACTGAAGAAATGATTTGAGGTGGTGTTACTGTATGGTTTATTTTTTTCCTTAATGATGTTTCTGTTGTCCAACTCGGTGTGTGGGTATGAGGACATGATTGGTGGCAGGCACATACACTGTGCCGGGCACCCGAAGGCTGGAGGCTGGTGCCGGAGACAAAGCTGTCTGCTGTGGCAGGGCTGAGCAGTGTTCTTGTGCTGCCCTGGTTTGCAGGCCTCCGTTTCACTGATTAAGGACAGATGTCTCAGTTGAACACACGGGTGGGGATGGTGGGTTTGGCCTGTCAGAGGGAGGTAAAGACGCACGGATGTGTGGTCTTGCAGAGAAGGTGCTCCTGGTGGGTAGCCCTGAAGCCCACCATAGGGGTTTATGTCATCAGCCCATCTTAGGTCCACACCATCAGCTGTGGGTTCCCTCCGGGGCTGCATCTCTGTGAAATGCCCATCTTCCCCGTAGGCCGAGCAAAAAGTGTGCCCCCACGCTTGATCAAATCTTTAATGACTGTTAAACTCTGAGCGGGTAGAGCTGGCCCCCTCCCAGGCACTCCTACCCCCCACCTTGCCTGGACAAGGACTCTGTCTCCCCACCCCCACCCCCACCCCTAGCCACAGGGCCTGCCACCACATTGAGGTCGATTTAGGAGTAGCTTGTTTGGTAGGTAGCTGGGGTCCTCTCATGCAGGTGGCTGTCTCTCCAGAGTACCTGGGAGGGTAGTGCTCCCACCAGCTTCTCCAGAACCTACCTGGCTTTCTGTCAGCAGGTTAGCTGCCAAGATGTGGCTCCATGTTCCAGCTGGCAGGGCCCAAGCGGAAGTGAATAAATCACCCTTTCCTCTCCAGGAAGGGGTTCTGTTTTGTTAAAACTCAGGTCCTAAAAAATCCCTTTCTGTGCCCCTTTTCTAAGTGCTCTTCTGAGAATTAGACAATCTCAGTTCATTGGCAAATGCTTTAGAGGGCTGCATTCGTACGTCCTCCCCTCCTTGTAGCTGGCAGACTAGCCTTTTTCTGGCCAGGGGTGTAAGGCGTTCTGTAGAACTCTTTGAAAGGCATTCCCACATAGGCCACTGACTGGCGCTTCCAGAACATCAGCACTGACACCTGGGAGTTTGCCCTCATTACTACCCAGCCCTTCTCCAGTGCAGCCGCTGCCTTGTCTCCACGTGACTCAGCACCAGTCCTGTTTCATACAGATAATCTGCTACCATCTGATTCTCAGAAATCCAGAATGTACCAGATATTCCTTTATTTTCTCTCTGCAAACCTAATTCCCTAATTCCCACCTCTGAGCGTTGCCCTGGATTGGCTGGAGGAGTCTCTGTGCACATGTAGGGTGCCTTCCCTTCTCCCACAGCATGTCATGCCATGATTCCAGGGGACAGCCAGAGACAGCACATTAGCGCGGGGGCCCACTGCTTGTTGGCCAAGTGTCCACACAGGGAGGTGTCCGTATCGCTCTAGCCCATACCCCCCAACACACAGTTCCCCCCAGAGGACCTCTGCCCTCTGGGCACTGTCCACAAGGGGGCCAGACCTGAAGCTCCAGGGCCAGAGACCTTAATCGAGGTTGCTCAGAGATACATGGAAGCATACTGGAGTGTATCGCACATGGAGGCAGGGTTTTCTTCCCCTGTTTTTGCTCATTGTTACAGACCCACTTTCTAGGATAGCACCTGGCGTGTAGGAGGCTCTCGACAAATGTGTGCTGAGTGAACAGATGAGTGCATGGTGGTGGGGGTCATCGAGAATGGTAAAGCAGGAGGTTCTGTGAGAGACTTGGGAAAATAGTTATATATTTGGAGATATATCATATATATATATTTCCACTATATATATATTGGAAAATATTAATATATTTTTCCAGCAGAAAAGGTGTGGTGTAGTCCCACTGGGTAATTAGAGGGATGTTGAAAGGTGATTATTTACAAAGGCTAGTAATGGTGGATGTGACTCCCCCTGGGCCAAAAAAGGCACTGGAGAGGAAAGTTCCAGGAAGCAGGAAGGAGCGAGACTATCCAGAGAGGGCCACCTCGAGAGGAGCTGTGACCTTCAGTTAAGGGCCAATAGCGGCCCAAGGTGACTGAAAGGAGGGAGCCAGGAGATTAAGTAACCCAACTTACCCCCTTGCCTTCCTTCGGGCTCCCACTGGGGCTCCTCACTGGTGAACCCCATTGGAAGCTGGAGAGCAAGAGAGTGCAAGGCTTGATGGGCCATGGAAGTCACTGAACCCTCAACTGGAAGCATTGTGTTGAAACACAGAGTTACATGAAGGACTGAACATTTCTTGTTTTGCAAAAATCACTGCTCATCCTCCATTGAGTAGAGCTCCTCTTACTTTGTTGTACTCAGGCGAATAATCTTCCAAAAGCCATTGCTGCCGCTCACACCTTTCTACTGAAGCATCCTGATGATGAAATGATGAAGAGAAACATGGCGTATTACAAGAGCTTGCCTGATGCCGAGGACTACATTAAGGACTTGGAAACCAAGTCATTCGAGGTATATTTGGGTTTTTACACAGCAAGGTAGCTGCAGTGTGAGTGGCTAAAGAAGTGGATCTTGATGAATAGCTATTGACATCTAAGGACCTCTAATGGTTTTTGATGGCATTGATGAATATTATGACAATGGAAATGATTGACTTTTTAGCACAAAGTTGACCCATTTGAGAATGAGGTTTTATGTTCCATGATGCACTTAAAGCCACGTTTCCTTTAAATGCTGTATTTTAGAAATAAGGTCATTTTGGGGTGCCTGGGTGGCTCAGTCGGTTAAGTGTCTGACTCTTGATTTCTGCTCAGGTCATGATCTCAGGGTCGTGAGAGCAAGCCCCATGTCAGGCTCCTCGCTCAGTGGGGAGTCTGCTTGGGATGCTCTCTCTTTCTCTCCCTCTGTCCCCCTCCACTCCTGCTCTCCCTCCCTCTATAAAATAAATAAACCTTTTTTTTTTTAAGAAATAAGGTCATTTGATCATTTAGTTTTAAGATAGAGGAATAAATACATGTCTTGGAGATCATCCAAAAATGACCAAGAATACAAGAAACAGGAGCATAAGTTTCCATTTCTGATGAAACTAGAAGACACATCTTTTTACACACACACACACACACACACACACACACACACACACACACCGTATGTATTGAGGTGGAAAGGGAATCGAGGATCTTGGAGGACTGACTTGACAGATTAGAGGCTACTACTGAAATCTAGGCATCTGTGAAGGGGAGTCTGATGGGATTGAATGAGGAAGACTAACTCCTTTGAGCACTTACTGTTGTCCAGATCTATCGAGTTTGGATGCCAGGGGCATGGGTACCAAGGAAGGGTTAGGGCAGGGTTGAAAACAGTGGGATGTGTTGAAAGTATCCAAGGACTGACTTTAGGGTTACCAGTCGTGTGACCAGACTGCAAACTTACTTTGTCATTGGTGGTGACCCTCAAATATAGGATGCAGGGTCTCTATTCTGGTGGCCCTTCAGTTTTCCAGGGAAGAATTCTCCAGCCTTTTGCAGGACTAGTGAAGTGTCATGCTTGTCTGCCTGTGTCCGAGAGCCAGTCTGGGGAGAGGGGTGGGGCCCTCATAGCTGAGTGAGGGACTTTACCTGCTTCTTGGTTCTTAGCCTCATGCCTCAACTCTCGCTCTGCTCTGCCTGATCCCTGACCCTACAGCCTTTATAGATAGAGAGTCTCTAGAATAAATCACCAGTCTCTGGTGAGGAGCAGCTTTGGGAGGTGGGATCCCTTGGGTGCACAGATGGGTGGGGCTCCAACAGCCCTGTTCAGACTTTCAGCCCTGCCTTCTGTTCTGGGCCTAGCACCAGTCTCTGTGGTTGCTAGTGCCTGCAAATGCCGACAGGTGTGTGATGTAGTGGAGTGCATAGTGGGGGAGGGGAGGTCGCCTCCCCCCAGACCCTCCTCTGTGATTATTTGGCTTTCTGTCCTTCTAAAAGTTGAAATGTCTTGCCTGCTGCTGGCTCTTTTTCCATTCTCCCGTGAAAAGGATTTCTGCCTGTGGTTTTCACTGGTCCTGGGGAGCAGAGCTGAGTGCTCATGGTCAGTGCACTATGCCTAACTCCTTCCCTCTTTGGAGTCCTGCCAGGTGTGGTGGGGCTGCCCGGCTGTGTGCCCAGGGCTCCCCCTGCCATGCATGGCTTTCTTTTTGCTGCTGCCACCCTGCCGCCCCTGCAGAGCCAGCTGCCTGACGTTGCTGCTCGTTTTCCCAGCCTCTAGGCAAGTGGTTCAGTTCTCTGCCTGCCTGATTTCCAGGGGATGCTGCCTGCCCAGGAGGTCTAGGGGAGATCACCCTCTCTCCCTGACACCTTAAGCTTGGTGAAGAGTTCCGGTCTGAGGGGTGGTCCTTAGACACCCCCATTCTGGAGCAGCTGAAAAGGAGCTCTAAATGGAGTGTGCCACGCTTATTTCCAGGACTGTTCTGGACCCTCCACGTGAGCAGGGTCGTGCAGGTGCCCAAGATCTCTACTTATTTCTTGTGAGACCAAGCAGCTTCCTCAGCCTTCATTACCTCTCTTTTATCTGGTCCAGTCAACAGGTAGCAGAAATTTCTTGAAGTTCCACCATCCAGCCCATGGCCGCCCCCCTAGTAACTAGTACTAATGCTTGTTGGCATTCCTATTTTATACTTAACTGTTGGGGGAAGTGTATCTGGCACCCGCTCTAAAGCTTATATCTTTTCTCTGCTTCAGTTTTGAAGATCAGCTTTATTGAAGTAGAACTTATTTAAAATTTATTTACCAGTTTTAAGTATATAACTCGATGAGTTTTGGTAAAGGTATGCGAGTATGTAACCACCACCATAGTCACAACATAGAATATTTTCATCTCCCCTTCCCAGTCAAGCATTTGTCCCAACCCCTCACCTTCGGAGGCCACTGCCCTGATTTCTGTCACTCTAGCTTTTCTTTTTTTCTTGATTTGAATTTGATTTTATTATCAAGCACCTCCTACTTTTTGAATTAAATTAAATAAGAAGTGTGCCCTTGTACATAGGATAGAAAAAGCTAGATATAAGTCAGTTCCTGGCCGGCCTCATCTTTAAGTAAGGGTCGGCGTGGTTTCCTTGGGACCAATGAGAGTGGAATTCCACGGTGGTCTGACTCCTTTCAGTTGGACGGCCTGCCTCCTTCCTGTCTGGGAGCTTCACCCACCTCTTCTTGCTTTCCAGAGCCTGTTCGTCCGGGCGGTGCGGGCCTACAACGGCGAGAACTGGAGGACGGCCGTCACGGACATGGAGCTGGCCCTTCCCGATTTCTTCAAAGCCTTTTACGAGTGTCTCGCAGCCTGCGAGGGCTCCAGGGAGGTCAAGGACTTCAAGGATTTCTATCTTTCCATCGCAGGTTGGTGGCGGGCAGTATTACACACGTGAATGGGACAGCTGCCCTGTGGCATCCGCATGCCTTCCTGGTGGCTTGAGTGACTCCGAGGAATTTTTTTTTAAGATTTTATTTCTATATTTGACACACAGAGAGAGCAAGGGAGCGAGCACAAGTAGGCAGAGTGGTAGATAGAGGGAGAGGGAGAGGCAGACTCCCCGCTGAGCGGGGAGCCCGATGGGGGGCTCATGACCTGAGCCAAAGGCAGATGGTCAACGGACTGAACCACCCAGGCGCCACTGAACCACCCAGGCGCCCCTCCAAGAAACTTTTGAGCTTCAGTGTGAATGGTGGCTGGGGAGGTAATATGTAACCCACACGTCCAGACTTTGATTTAGTAGGGGTTTCTGGAAAAACACCTGAGTATGGTGTTTAATCAAGCACAGGTCTGGAAAGGGGGTCCAGCAGATCAGCCCTGCCTGGTTACAGATCCCCCACAGGCTTTTGGAAAAATAAAAATGGGCCCAAGAGCAACTCATGACTCACGTTATATAAAACGTTACTAGTTTAGCCACCCTTAAGAGTGCAGTCCAGTGGCATATAATACATGCGCATTGATGTGCGGCCACCTCTGCTGTCCATGTCCACCACCCATCATTTCATCTTCCCAAACGGATGTTCTGCACCCACTAAACACCATCTCCCCATCCTTCTGCCCATAGCCCCTGACAACCACCACCCTGCTTTCTGTCTCTGTGAATTGGACTACCCCATGTACCTTGGATACGTAGAATCCTGTAGCATTTGTCCTTTTGTGACTGGCTTATTTCACTCAGCAAAACGTCTTCCAGCCTCAGAAATAATGTAGCAAATTGGTTGTCTTTTAAATCTCTTTTAACTGGTAGGTTCTTCCTCTATGTCTATTTTGCCCCCGTGGCTATTGAAAAAAACCAGATCATTCGCCCTGTAGAGATTCCCATAGTCTGGATTTTGCTAATTGTATCCCCTTGGTCCGCTGTTCTCTTTATTTCTTATAACTTTGTAGCTGGATGTAGAGGCTTGATCGGGCTCAGGTTTGATTTTCTTTTTTTGTGGAAGTTGGGGCACAAGACGGCTTCCTAGTTGGTGCTCAGTTCTTGTGTCAGGAGGCACCGGGTGTCTGGTTGTCTCTTTCTCTGTAATGTTGACAGCTGCTGGTGCTCATGCTGGACCTCATGTAGTACCTGTTAACCAGTGTACCTCTGCTGGTGAGAGGTCATTCCTTCCAGCATCCCTTCCTGCCTGTAATGTCAGGAAGTACTCCTTACACTCAAACTGAAGGAGGGGGACAAAAAGGGTGCTTACTTGGAGCTGCAGTGTTTTGACTATAGATAAAAGACAGTTACTAGAAAAAGTAACATTTACTATGCTCTAACTAGATGCCAGGCCCTGTTCTATGCTCTTTATGGGTATTATCTCGAGTTTGCAACCCTATGAGAAAGGTACTAGCATTCTCCCCATTTTACAGCTGGGAAAGCTGAGGCCTAGAGAGGTTAAGTACTCTGCTTGTTGTCCTCAGGGGAAGGGCTGGGATTTGAACCCAGGCAGTTTTGACTGGAGTCTTACCTCTTAACCCCAGTGAAATAGTTTCACCTCACCTACATTGTACTTAATCTTGAACTTTATTTCATTTTTGAATAGGTAACATATATGCACATAGTATAAATTGTGAAAGACACAAAAGGATATACTGTAGAAAATAAGTCTTCTGTATAGTCAGGGTCTTGACTGGAGATAGATGGCAGACATACATGAGGATACCTCAAGATGGATTTATTTACAGAAGTATGGGTGAAGGTGAACCCCAGGGGTGCAAACTGATACCCTGGAGCTACTAGTAGCTGAGTTATTATTTCCTAGGCTGAAGGGGAGGAAGGAGTTACAGGCAGTTGGAAGGAAGTCTTGCTTCTATCCACATCTCTTCTACCCATTCCACTCACCCCAAAGGTAACCATTTTTTTTAAAGATTTTATTTATTTATTTGAGAGAGAGAATGAGAGTGAGAGAGAGCATGAGAGGGGGGAGGTCAGAGGGAGAAGCAGGCTCCCCGCTGAGCAGGGAGCCCGATGTGGGACTCGATCCCGGGACTCCAGGATCATGACCTGAGCCGAAGGCAGTCGCTTAACTGACTGAGCCACCCAGGCGCCCCAAAGGTAACCATTTTTATTAGCTTCTGGCTTATACCTCTAAAAGTTTTTTTTTTTCCTACAAAAATAAGCAAAGATCACTTTTTCTTTGATCTACCTAAGATATATCTCTATAACTCTATCTTTATATGTAGATAGATAACTTGAGAAAATTTTTTTGTTTTAAATTTTTATTTTAAAATAATTTTTTAGTTTTAGTTTTTATTTTAATTTTTTATTTTTAAGTAATTCCAAACCTGTAGAGAAGTAGCAAGAGTAGTACAAAGAACTCTCATAAACTCTTTAGCCAAATTCACCAATTTTTCACACTGATTATGTCACATTTACTTCATCATTCTCTCTGGATGTGTGTGTATAATTATTTTTATTTCAGAACCACTTGAGAGTACGTTGTATACATCATGACCCTTTACCCCATAATACTTCAGTATATTTCCTAAGAATAACAATATTCTGCAAGACTCCACAATACAGTTACTGAATTCAGGCAATTTAATATTGAGACAGTACTTTTATACAATCTATAGTTTATATTCCAATTTTCTCCATTATTCCAATAATGTCCTCTAGGAGCTTTTTCTTTCCTGGTGAAGTGCAGTCCAATATCATGTTTCCTATTTATTTCTCATTTTTCTTCAGTGTTCTTTAATCTGGAACAGTTCCTTGGCCTTTCTTTTTATGCCATTGTTTTTTTTTTTTATGCTATTGATATTTTTTTAAGAATATAGGCTAGGGGCGCCTGGGTGGCTCTGTCCATTAAGTGTCTGCCTTTGGCTCAGGTCGTGATCCCAGGGTCCTGGGATCGAGCCCTGCATCAGGCTCCCTGCTCAGCGGGGAGTCTACTTCTCCCTGTCCCTCTGCCTGCCACTCTCCCTGCTTATGCTTGCACTCACTTGCTCTCTCTATCTCTGTCAAATAAATAAATAAATAAATAAAATCTTTAAAAAATATATAAGAATACAGGCCAGTCACTTTATAGAATATTCCTCAATTTGGGTTCCTATTACATTCAGGTTGTGCACTTTTGGCTGGAACACTATGGAAGTATGCTTCTCGGGGTATCCCATCTAGATGCGTGTGGTGTCTGTTTGCCCCTTACTGGTGATGTTCACTTTTAAGCATTTGGTTAAGGTAATTTCCAGTTTCCAACTTCTCAGCAATACTATTTTTCCTTTTGATATTAATAAATAATTTGGGAAAAGATACTTCAAGACGAGGACAATTTGGTCTTCATCAGACTGTCTCTACATTCTCCCCTACTACCAAACACATACCAATTTAGTGTGTATTGAAGATTCTTGCCTGATTCTTTGTTTTCTATAAAGGTCATATATATATATATGTACGTCTGTTTTTCTGTATTTTTTTGTTTGCTTTTTTCACACTGAATAGGTACCATATTTTATACACTGTTCTGTTCTTTGCTTTTTCCACTTAGCAGTATACCCTAACTAGCACATAGAGAGAGTCATTCTTTTTTGTTGTTGCTGACTACTCCACTGAGGGGTGCAGGGAATGATGCACCACAGTTTATTCAACTATCTGATGGACATTTGGTTTGTGCCAATCTTTTGCTATTACATGTAATACTGCAATGGGGAACTTTAGGCATTTTCTTTTTTTTTCTTTTCTTTTTTTTTCTTTTCTTTTCTTTTCTTTTCTTTTTGTTAAGTGTGGAGGTATGTTTTCAGAATCAACATAAGTGGGATTAATAGTTCAAAGAGTAAATATTTCTGCAAATTATTTCGTATTTTAAGTTACCATTTTGTATTCCTAGCAAAAATGTGTGAGAGTGCCTGTCCTCCCCAGTCTTGCCAACAAAACGTGTACCATCATCATGGAGTCTTTTGCCGCTAGCTACCTGAAGGGAGAAAAAGGAGGGGGCCAAGGATCATGTGGAGGATTTTAGGGACCAGTCCTTAAAGCGGTAGAAGTAGCGTTCATTAGTTGTTGCGGTCCACATTTCAATGGCACAACCAGTCATGTGGCCCCAACCCAACTGCAAGGGAGGCTGAGAAATGTAGTTTTTGATGTCTTTCTCTGTTATCATATTTAGGTCTACCTATTCTCTTTTAAAGGCTGTATAGAGGGGCACCTGGGTGGCTCAGTCGGTTAAGTGTCTGCCTTTGGCTCAGGTCATGATCCCAGAGTCCTGGGATCGAGTTCCGCATTGGGCTCCCTGCTCCTTGGGGAGCCTGCTTCTCCCTCTGCCCCCCGCATCTCTCATGAATAAATAAATAAAATCTTTTAAAAAAATAAATAAAGGCAGTATAGATTCTGTTGTTTGTATATACCATAATTGATTAATCACTATCCTATTGATTGGCATTCAGGTTCTTTCCAAGTCTATTTGTTGTTGCAAATAATGCTTATGTGTGCCCATGTCTAAAGAAAATTTCCTAGAAGTAGACTGCTGGGCCAGAGGATATGTGCATTTTAACCTTTGATGCATTTTGCCAAATGGCTCTCCAAAAAATGTGTTCCTGTTTTGCTTCTACCAACAGACTATGAGAGTGTAAGTTTCACCATTTTCTCCCTAACAGTGGGTGTTAGCAAATTTTTTTTTTAAAGATTTTATTTATTTATTTGACAGAGAGAGACACAGCGAAAGAGGGAACACAAGCAGGGGGAGCGGGAGAGGGAGAAGCAGGCTTCCCGTGGAGCAGGGAGCCCGATGCGGGGCTCGATCCCAGGACGCGAGGATCATGACCTGAGCCGAAGGCAGACGCTTAACGACTGAGCCACCCAGGCGCCCCTGTTAGCAAATTTTTTTAATTTTCCCAATTTAAATGACAGATGGGAGCTACACTTGTGGTGAGCACAGCATAATGTATAGACTTGTTGAATCACTGTGTTGTACACCTGAAACTAACGTAACGTGTGTGTCAACCCTACTTCAACAAAACTTTTTTTTGTAGTTTTTTTTTTTTTTGCCAATTTAGCAGTTTAAAATATTTTAGGTGGGATTGCGTTCCTTCATTACAAATGAGGCTTAACATCTTTTCACAGTGTTTATTAGCCATTTTTACAGTTTCTTTTCTGTGAACATCCTTTGGCCATTTTATATTGGATGTTTGTTTTTTTCTTACGGATTTTTTTTTAAGATTTTATTTATTTATTTGACACAGACAGACACAGCGAGAAAGGGAACACAAGCAGGGAAAGTGGGAGAGGGAGAAGCAGGCTTCCCGGCGAGCAGGGAGCCCGATGTGGGGCTCGATCCCAGGACCCTGGGATCATGACCTGAGCCGAAGGCAGACACTTAATGATTGAGCCACCCAGGCGCCCTTTCTTACGGATTTTAAAGAACTTTGTATATTAAGGGTTTTAGCCCTTTTATCATAAGTGTTGCAAGTATTTTACCTTTATCATCTTTACATTTTACCCGGATCGTTGAGGGGGGCAGAAGCGGTACTGAGAAGCTGATGGATGCACTGCTCTGAGAATTTGTGTATCTTCTTTCAGATCATTACGTAGAGGTGTTGGAATGCAAACTACAATGTGAAAAGAACCTCACCCCCGTTATAGGAGGCTATCCGGTGGAGAAATTTGTGGCCACCATGTATCATTATTTGCAGTTTGCTTATTACAAATGTAAGTAATTATCTTCTACCAGATCTTGGGCAAGGCCCTTAATCCTCCTAAGACTCAGCTTCCCCATCTGTAAAAAATCGGGGTAATAACCCTGACCTCTGGTTGTTGAGAGAATCCGTCAAGGTCGCATTGACAGCCCTGGTGCGTCCTTTGCACGAAAAGGCAGCAAGGCCTGGTGATTCCGGGCGCGGCGCCTGGAGCCGGACTGCCTGGGTTTACATTTCAGCTTCATCACTTCCTAATTTCTCTGTGCCTCAGTTTCCTCATCTGTAAATTGGAGATAATTTGTACTAACCTCATCAGTTGCTACGTGTGGACCGCTTAGGGCAGTCGTACACTAGCATGTGGCATTATCTCCTCCCTATCATCCACCTTCCCTTCCAGACAGTTTTATCCCACTTGGTCCTCCTTGGGCCTGAAATTCGAGTTAATCGATCAGAACATTCCAAGGAGTCGAAGGAAAACAAAGAGAAAGTGATTCGGAGTTCAGGCTTCAGAGTCTGTCTCTTTGCCTTTTCCTCCTCTCCCCGTAACTGATGTCATCTGAGTGGGGATACTGTGGTGGTGACGCGCACAGGAGGATCCCTCCCGATCAGGGACGTGCTCGCTGCCTGGAGTGACCGGTGACCTTGGCTCCCACAGCCCCCTTTCCCCACTGTGGCTGTTTTGTTCTTTGTTGAGTTCTCTCTGCTTGCAACAACCACCTCCTGTCCTCTGCAGGATGTCTGCTGAAGGTTGAAAAAGGGACAAAAAAAGAAAAAAGAAAAAAGGGAAAAAAAGAAGAAAATTTTCTTCTATATGTATATACATAAATTTTTAATTTTGCTAATCAGGATTGTTCCTGAGAAGGCTCTGGAGCAGTCATTTACACCAGAGCTTTGTGAGTAAGGGAACTTGCCTCTTTCAGCAGTGAACCAGCTATTATGACAGCCTGAATCTCACCTAAGGGTGTGATGAGATATCCTGAAATGTCCCTTGGTTGGGTCATTTCTGGGATCAACAGGAGGGTGAGGTGTGTCTTCAACAGGTGTCCTTCCCCGTGCACAGAGGGCAGGGATGAAATTTTATTTGCCACTATAATCCTGGCACTAGCTGTTTGTAAAGGATTATTTAGTGTAGAGGACAGGAGTCTTATTCTTTTTTTCTTTTTCTTCTAGAGAGAGATTGAGAGTGAGCTGGGGGTGGGGCAGAGGGAGAGAGAGAATCCCAAGCAGGCTCCATGCTCAGCACGCAGCCTGACATGGGGCTCAATTCTTCTACCCCGAGATCATGACCTGAGCCGAAATCAAGAGTCAGATGCCCAACTGACTGAGCCACCCAGGCGCCCCAAGTCTTATTCTGTAGAATCTAGGAACACGCTTTCACATAAGACCCACCAAGCTCACAGTGGGTCCCCAGCAAATATTTATTTGGCTGCGTTCTAATGCTGGAGGGACAGTTATTCTACTAGGCAGTGTTTTTGCTTATGAAGAGCCCTCTTTTTTAGTGTAAGTGATTGGTTAGTGCTGTGTTACAAAAAGACTTGTAGTATAGGCTTTTACAGCAAACCGAACATCTCAGAGATGTACAGAGAAACACCCAAAGCAAACCACCCATTCCCATCTCCCCTCCTCCCCCAAATCCCTCTGTTAACTCTTCGCTTGTATTCATCCACACTTGGAAGAGCCCTGTTTTAATGAGAATTATGGAAACTTATGTACATTTTATTTTTTTTTAAGATTTTATTTATTTGAGAGAGAGAGAGAGAGCATGAGCAGGATGAGGGTCAGAGGGAGAAGCAGACTCCCCGCTGAGCAGGGAGCCTGACGTGGGGCTGGATCCTGGGACTCCGGGACCATGACCTGAGCTGAAGGCAGATGCTTAATCAACTGAGCCACCCAGGTGCCCCAAGTTATGTACATTTAAAAAACTTATTCTGGAAAAAAAAGCAACCTTATTCTGGAAATTTAAAAGTGTACATTAGAGAGGATGGTATAATGAACTGTAGTATGCCCATCACCCCACTTGAATTTTGATCAACACTTTGCCAATCTTGGATTCACAGTTTAAAAGTTTTCTGCTGGGGCGCCTGAGTGGCTCAGTCGGTTAAGCGACTGCCTTCAGCTCAGGTCCTAGGATCGAGCCCCGCATCAGTCTCCCTTTGCTCAATGGGGAGCCTGCTTCTCCCTCTCCCACTGTCCCTCCCCCTGCTCATTCTCTCTCTTTCTCTCAAATAAATAAACAGAATCTTTTAAAAAAGGAAATAAAAGTTTTCTGTGGATGAAAACATAAGCTGTTGTTGTTTTTTGATAAGCTACTCTTTTTATTTCATTTTCACAAAAACCTGCGTTGGCACCTTCCTGAGCTAGACCCCGAGTTGGACTCTGAAACACGGGGAAGAATCCATCAGGTGTTCCGGCCCTCTGAGCGGGGCTTGGCTCTGCTTGCACAAAGCCAGAACACTAGGAGTTTAGAAGTGTTCATGATCCATGCAGGCTCCTCAGGCAGCGCACTGGTCCTTGGAATCCTCACATGCTCTGAAAGTCGCCGTGCGTATCAGAGACTGTGGCAGTGACTTACAGACACCAGTAGACCAGAACCTCTAGCTCTGCTGGTTGCTTCACGGGAATCTTTGCTTTCTGGGTTTATAGGTAAACAGTATGAGTAAGACGTACTTCTTGAAATTAGCTTCTTGAAAGTCAGCCCTGTTGCGAACTTTTTTGAGATTATCTACCACACTGAATTTTTTGAGGGAAGGTGTTATTTATGCTTGAACCCCAGCCCCGTAGGCCTTGAAATAAGTACCTTTCCCCACCTTGTAGACTTTGTGAATAATCTGTGCCCTGAAGCACTCGGTTTTTAAGGTTGTTGTTACAGGAGACAGCCACTGGGTGGCACAATTTATTCATACCCACGTTTTGGTTACTCCGCCCACCAGCGCTTTAGCAAAGGCAGTGGGTTGAAAATTGGAGCATAGTGTGCCAGGATAAATACCGAGGGGCTTGTGGCTTATCACCTCTTTCCCCTTACCCCGCCCCCCAGCCCGCAAATAAATCCCAACCCCTGCCGATCTCCTGTGCTGAAGGTGCTGTCATAGGCGGGGCAACTCTGAGGAGGGATGCTAGAGGTGGGAACCCCAGTTTCCAGGAGATGTCAACACCAGGTGACTTCAGATCTCTTCCAGGCCAGAAGGCCCACCATCCTTTGGGTCTTCTAGGTTTCGGGTAGCTGTAGGAGGGCTGCCTGGATGTGGGGGTTGTGGTGCCATCCAGATGGGACGCAGGCACATCCTCCCTACCTCCCTCAGCCCCAGGACAGTCCAGGGGACCCAGCTTTCCCAGCTCAGGTCTGTGGAGCCTGAAGTGGAATATAGTAGACATTTCTGGAAAGGCAGATTCTGCCTAATGAGGAACTTCCATGTTCCAAAACCTCTCCCCAGGCTGCCGGGGAGACCCAGTCTGCGATCTGCCCACCCAGGGATAATTCTGGCTGGTCACAGGCTTTGCCAAGGAGGGGCTGTGGAGAAGGGGCTTGCCCATGGATATTTTCTTTAGGAAGCCGTTGCTGCTGAGGGGGATTTCAGGGCACGGTTTGCCAATTTCCTGTGCCTCTTTTCTCCCCGGCCTCAGTGAACGACCTGAAGAATGCAGCCCCGTGCGCAGTCAGCTACCTGCTCTTTGACCACGACGACAAGGTCATGCAGCAGAACCTGGTGTATTACCAGTACCACAGGGACAAGTGGGGCCTCTCGGACGAGCATTTCCAGCCCAGACCAGTAGGTGGCGGGGCACGGGACATCACGTTTGCGGGCCTCCTCTTCTCACTTTAGGGGACTGCTTTGCACCTTACAGGAAAAAGTTATTACAGAAATGAAAGGGAACTCCTTTTTTTCTGTTTTTTTTTTTTTGTCTTTTAACATTTTACTGCTCTATTCTGATTCCTAAATCAGTAAAAACTACCAAACATTACAAAAATGTTTTACTTAGTGAAATTCCCTCAAAATCCCATACCTTTTCTTTACTCCCTGCCTTATAGTTATGCATTTGCATATATATATATATATATCATATATACAGCATGTATTTATTTTTGCAGAAACAGGGTCACACTTTACCTGCTGTTGTGCAACTTGCTTTGTCTTTCCAACAATTCATCATGAACGTTTTCCGTGTCACACTCATACAGCTACTTATTTTTTAACACCTCCAAGATAGATTCGTTTTTGGATGGACCATCATTTAATTCACTTGACGGACAAGCTCAGCTTTGCATGTGTTTGTTTTCAGGGAACTCTAGGGATTATATATTATTATTTTTTAAAGATTTTATTTATTTATTTGAGAGAGAGAGAGTGAGAGAGAGCACGAGAGTGGGGTGAGGGGCAGAGGGAGAAGCAGACTCCCCACTGAGCAGGGAGCCCAATGTGGGACTCGATCCTGGGATTCCGGGATCATGACCTGAGCCGAAGGCAGATGCCCAACCGACTGAGCCACCCAGGTGCCTGGGATTATATATTACTTTTAAAAAGATCTTTTCTAGTTGGTCTTTGCCCTTAACTTGTATTTTCATTGAGATTTTTTTATGCTGTCCCAATTTACCATATACACCTCACTCCCCTGCCAACTCACAGAAACACACACACACAATCTCTCTCTGTCTCTCTCACTCACTTGGGGTTGGCCACTCTTTTTTAACTGAGGTATGTTTCATATACAGTAAAATTCATGCTTTTAAGATGTACAGTTTAGTGGTTTCCAGTAGACTCACAGAGTTGTACAACCATGACCACTGTCCAATTTTAAACATTTTCATCACTCCCAAAAGAAATCATACCCTGTCTCCCCCTCCTCCCAGTTCTGACATCAAAGGTTGGTCATAGAAACTGTTCTGTGTTTGTGTCTGAACAGGAAGCAGTTCAATTCTTTAACGTGACTACACTCCAGAAAGAGCTGTATGACTTTGCGAAGGAAAATATAATGGATGATGATGAGGTAAGTTTTCATGTTTAGCACACGTCTGGCTAAGAGAAAATATTACATCTTTGCAGAAATCACTGGAAGGCCAAGTCATCCCTGAAACAGAAGGGAACCTTGAGAAATATAGTTTCTGTGGGCGTTTTAATGAAAGAGCACTGGAGGGGGGAACACAGCTTTCTAGGAAACCCAGGTCATAGCACCACATTTCCTGACAGTGACTATGGAGGAACCCACCATAGAAGCCATCCAGTGATCATTTTTTAACTTTAGAAAAACGCAGTGCATTTTCAATGACTCAGCGCTCCGAACACACTTGGAAAGCCTCATCCCAGTTTTTCTGGGATATAATTATTATCTCTTTTCTTCTTTTTCTTTTTGTAAATTCGGTTCTTGCTGTGAGTCATTTTATCATTCTCTGAGATTGCTTGAAATTCCTGATTCTCACTCAGCTGTCTCTTTTTTTTTTAAGTTTTTATTGAAGTAATCTCTACCCCCAGCGTGGGGTTTAAACTCATGACCCTCGAGATCAAGGGTCACATGCTCCTCTGACCGAGCCAGCCGGGTGCCCCTCAGCTGACTCCTTTTTTTGACAAAGACTCTACTGGTGATGGATGAGTCATTTTGGGGTGGGGCAGCCTAGTCACAGAAAAGCCCTCATTATGGGGGTATTTAGAGAGATGTGTTTGAAACAAACCAGAACATGCTTCTATGGCCTCTGGGGACTTGTCAGCTTTTGGAGCTTGCTCTGGCCTGACCCCTCACTTCATTGATGAAGAGCCTGGGGGACAGGAAAATTCGATGAGCTGCTATGCCAGACCCAGAGGCCCCGAGCTTCCAGGTCTTCTCTTTCCACTGCCCTCGTTTTTGGTGAAGCACTTCTAAATAAGATATGATCATGGAATTTGGGGGCAGACCCCCACTAGCAGGTACTGAATGGGGGTAGACCCATCACTAGCAGGCACTGAATTCCCCAGAGCTCCGGTTTTCCATCTATAAAATGGGACTAATAATGTTGACTTCACAGGGTTGGGAAAATGAAGTACTAATGCTGCATGTGGAAATGCTTTATAGACTAGGAAGTGATCACTGTGTTGTGAGTCTTAGGTTGGGTTAAGAAGCAGAGCCTGACATAAGGTCACAAGGATGCTGCAAAGGAAGGAGTGCTGGCTAGAATACAAGCAAGGCTGGCTGCCCTAGTTGGGAAAGTGGAGAAGAATATATTTAGAAAAAGGAAGAGTTGCGTTCCTAATGGTCCAGAACAAGCCACTCTTGATATTTTGATATAGATACTTCCAATGTTTTCTATACATTTCTAATATATATTCATAATAAACCCAACTGTAATAGGTATCATGGCTTTTCATTTAGCATTGTAATATGAGAAGTTCCCCTTGTGATGTTTTCCTAGAACAGCTTTATTGAAATATTACTCACACACCATAAATTCTCCTTTTTAAAGTACATAATCTAGTGGTTTTTAGTATATGTGCAAAGTTGTACATCCATCCCTAAGAATTTTAGGGCGTTTTCATCACCCCAAAAAGAAATCCCAAACCTGTTAGTAGCCATTCCCCATTCCTTCTCCTCTGCCCACCCCTCCCCCACCTCTGTCCCCAGCCCCTGGCAACCACTAATCAATCTACTTTCTGTCTCTATGGATTTACCTGTTTTGGACATTTCATATAAATGGAATCTTTTGGTAGGTGGTCTTTTGCGATTGGCTTCTTTCACTGAGCATAATGTTTTCAAGGTTCAGCCATGTTGTCATATATATTATGTTACAATGTAAAATTCCTTCTTATTGCTAAGTAATATTGCACTGCATGGATATACCATATTTTGTTCACCTGTTCCTCTGTTGATGGACATTTGAACTGGGTTGTTTCTGCTTTTTGACTATTTTGAATAATGATGCTATGAACATTTGTGTACATGTTTTTGTTTGGACCAAAGTTTTTAATTCTCTTATGTACCAGGAGTATATATGTAGAAGTGGAATTGCTGGGTCAGATGGTAGCTCTGGTTAACTTGAGGAATTCCCAGACTGTTTTCCAAAGTGGCTGCACCATTTTACATTCCCACCAGCAATGTATGAAGTTTCCAACTTGCCACATCTTTGTCAGCACTTCCTGGTGTTTGTCTTTTTTATTACAGTCATTCTAGTGGGTGTGATATAGTATTTCATTGCGGTTTTGATTTTAATTTCCCTAATGACAAATGATGTTGAGCCTTTTTTCATATGCTTGTTAAGTCATTTGTATATCTTCTTTAGAGAGATGTCTAGTCTATTCAAATTCTTTGTCCATTTTTTAATTGGGTTACTTGTCTTTTTATTGTTGAGTTGTGAGTGTTCTTTATATATTCTGGTTATAAGTCCTCCATCAGATACATGAATTGCAAATATTTTCTTGCAATCTGTGGGTTATCTTTTCATTTTCTTAATGGTGACTTGAAGCATAAACGTTTTAAATTTTGATGAGATCCAATGTGTCCAGTTCAAACTACATCATCTTGAAATTGAAAGTATGAGTCTTCCAACCTCATTCTTCTTCCAGGTTGTTTTGGCTACTCTGGGTCCCTTGTATTTCCATATGAATTATAGGATCAGCTTGCCAATTTCTTTTCTTTGTTTTTTTTTTAAAGATTTTATTTATTTATTTGACAGAGAGAGAGAGAGAGAGCACGCACAAGCAGGGGGAGCGGCAGGCAAAGGGAGAGCGAGAAGCAGGCTCCCCGTAGAGCAGGGAGCCCAATGTGGGGGTCGATCCCAGGACCCTGGGATCATGACCTGAGCCAAAGGCATACGCTTAACCGACTGAGCCACCCAGGCGCCTCAGCTTGCCAATTTCTGCAAAAGGCAGTTGGGATTTTTGATAGGAATTGTGCTAAATCTGAAGATCCTTTAGATAGTATTGACATCTTAACAGTATTAAGTCTTCTGATCCATTAACATGGGATATCTTTCCACTTCTGGAGGTCTTCTTTAATTTCCTAATGTTTTCTTAAATTTTGTTATTCTTGATGCTTTTGCAAGTGGAATTTTTTCTCATTTTTATTTTCAATTGTTCATTACTAGTATATAGAAATACAATTGATTTTTGTATAATGATATTGCAATTCTGCAAATTTGTTGAACTTGTTTATTCTAATAGTTGTGTGTGTGTGTGTGTGTGCGTGTGCGCGCGCGCGTGTGTCTATTGCTTAGGAGTTTTTATATGCAAGATCATGTTATCTATGAATAGAGGTGATTTTACTTCTCTTCCACTCTGGATGACTTTTGTTTATTTTTCTTTGCTAATTGCCCTGACTAAAATCTCCAGTAAAATGTCAAATAGAAATGGAGAGAGTGAACATCCTTGTTTTGTTCCCAGTCTTCGAAGAAAAACATTCTGTGTTAGCATTAAGAAAGTTGCTAGCTGTGAGGTTTTTTGTTTTTTGTTTTTTTTTTAAAGATTTTATTTATTTATTTGACACAGAGAGAGAGATAGCTAGAGAGGGAACACAAGCAGGGGGAGTGGGAGAGGGAGAAGCAGGCTTCCCACTGAGCAGGGAGCCTGATGCGGGGCTTGATCCCAGCACCCTGGGATCATGACCTGAGCCGAAGGCAGACGATTAACGACTGAGCCACCCATGTGCCCTGGTTTTTTTTCTTTTTTTTTTGTAGGTGCCCTTTGTCAGGTTGAGAAAGTTCCCCTTCTATTCCTAGTTTGTCTAATGTTTTTATCATGAAGTGGTGTTGAATTTTGTCATTTGCTTTCTGCATCTATTGAGAAGATGATGTGGTTTTTGTTAACCTTGTTAGTTAATGTTTGTTATAAACATGACTTTTTGATGACTAATATTCCATGGTATGGATTTTTTAAAGTAAAGCTTTTTGGTTTTTTAGGCATTTAGGTTGCTTCTAACTTTTTGCTTTCACAAATAACATAGCTGAGACTAAATTGGTTACTTTTTTTCTAGTCATTTCCTTAGGATAAATTCCTATAGGTGGAATTCCTGGGTCCAGGGCTATGAACATTTTGAGGGCTTTTGATGTACGAAGACAATATGTTTAGAAGAAATCATAGATATTAGAACAAGAGAACTTTTATGATATTCAGTAAGGCTCTGTCATGTCACAGATGAGGAGAAAAATTCAGAAAGGTAGAGTGACTTGCTCAAAGTTACACAGCTGGTTTGTAATCATCCATTGAACACCAGGCTTATTCTAGGCTTTAAAATTCCTAGTATTCTTGGACCTGACACTGTCAAGATAAAAAAAAAAAGGAGTCTGTTGAAGGTCCTGGAAGTAATTAGCTTATTAATCAAAGCTTTAGAATTTTGAAAGAATTAATCCATCTCTAAAGAACAAGCTATTTTCTTTTCTATATATCAAAGTATGACAAGTAATTATTTGAAACAAAGTATAATCAATAAAATAAAATTCTTAGTTTAACTTTTAAAATTTCCAAAGGACAAAATACTATATTGGAACAAAACATCAATACGATTTAGCTACTGAAGTTAGGGGCATTCTCCTTTATTATCTTTCTGGGGTTGAAATGTGTTGTAAGAGCTCCTGAAAGTTTGCACACTGGTTAAAAATTTTGCAGATGCTTATTATGGTTTCAGAAACTTTATAAAGCAGGCTGAAATAGATGCTTCAAGTTTCGGGTTCTGATGGTTGTTTGCTTTGGGAAGGTCTAAAAGAAATAGATTATAATTTGCAGGAGTGATTTATTGAGGGAGTGCTCTCAGGTAGGAAAGAGGTGAGAGGCAAGGGAAGGAGCCATGAAAAGATATGGTCTTAGCTGGTGTCAAGCTTAGCCTGATCCCACGGGAGCTCTGGAGCATGAATTGTACCACAGAGTCTTCCTGCAATTTCTAGGCAGCTTATCCTTCTCTCCTTGGTTGTTGGCAGCCCAGAGGGGCTGGTGTGTAAACTCCCTGTTGGGGCTCCCCTTTTAGTCAAGATCAGTTGTCCAGAGACGGGGCAGCTATCAGCCCATCAGCAATCGGCCCTCCCAGCAGCTGGGGCATGGGTGCATTCCCAAAGTAGATCTGAGCTAGGCTGTTGGTGCCTCCACTATAACAGGCCACAGAGGGGGTTGTGTTTCTTTCATCTGTATTGCCCTGGGTGCTTATTAGTGAGCTCAGAGCAGGCAGTACCATCATCCCAGGTCGCAGCCGCCGCACAGCAGGGAACAGTAACTCTGGGAAGAGCTGTCACGGCCGTATATGGAGTCCCTCTATGGTGTTTTCCTTTTGGGTTGCTTCCAGAAAGCAACCAAAGAACATCGTTTTTTCTTTTTTTAAGATTTTATTTATTTATTTGAGAGAGAGAATAGGGTGAGAGAGAAAGAGAAAGAGAGAGTGGCAGGCAGAGGGAGAAGGAGAAGCAGGCTCCCCGCCGAGCAGGGAACCTGATGCACGGCTCAATCCCAGGACCCTGGGATCATGACCTGAGCCGAAGGCAGACGCTTAACCGACTGAGCCACCCAGGTGCCCCAGAACATCATTTTTTCAATCAGTAGTCTTCCACTTCCGTAACTTTAGTTTCTGATCTCAGGCATGACAAGGTAGAAGTATTTGATGAAAATAGTAAGACCCCCTGCTGTGTCTCATGTACTTGGGAGATTTCCCAACTATTCTCAGATGCTGAGATTTTATAACAGGAAGTGTGTTAAAATATCAAAAAGAGCAAATAGGCTCTTGGCCTGTGTGAAGGAGGCCAAGCTTTAGCAGGGGTGGTTAGCCTCAGTAGGGCTGACGCTCTTGTGGGAGCAGGACTTGGCCTCCTTGGCGATTCACTCATTCTTGGCAGTAAAGAGAATGTTGTCATCAGCTGGGCCCAGGTGTGTTGTGGGAGAGAAATCAATGCAGAGAAGGAAATCAGAAAGTGTGCCGGGCTATTTCAGGTTGAGGCTTAAGGCCGATTGTAGAAGGAGGGGGCAGGTAGGCTCCTGGCCCTGACAATGGGCAAGTGGGTCCCACTGTACCCAGGAGACTGTCTCGTAAAGGGAGTGACTGCTTGAGCCACACCAGCACTATGCACGCACACTCTCAATCATTCTTCCTTTAGCAGGTTTCCCACCTTCTGCGTGCCATGATCTGGGGAAGGAAAGCAACCCAGGTCCTGGTCCTTGAAAAGCTCCTGGTCTGCTGATCAGGGCAAAAGGGGGACAGATAGAGAGTGTTTCTGTGGCATAAGCGCCAAGGGGTGGGGGGGATGCCCAGAAAAGGGGGCACTAAACAGGTCTTTCAGAGGGTGGCTGGATTGCCCCCTTCCCACGGGCCGTCTGCGGGGATTCCAGAGCACGTGACTCCACATTCCCATGGAAGCCAGGTCCCTCTGAAGGGAAGTCAGGTCCTCTGGGCCCAAGGGCAGTGGGGAAGGGCTGCTCCAGCTGACGCAGGCCACCGGCAGTGGCATCTTAGAGACCGTCTCTGCTTACCGGCACTTTTAAAGTCAGGTAGCCCACCTAATGCAGGTGTCCTCTTTTCTCTTACAGGGAGAGGTTCTGGAATATGTGGATGACCTCTTGGAGCTGGAGGAGACTGGCTAGTCCGCAGCAGAGAGATGCCCCTCGATGTTCAGGAGACAAAGATTCTTCATCTTCCTTTCCCCAGTAGCCCACGTTGTTGATACCTCAAAGCCTTCTCTTTACTCTGTGACGTGAAAGGGAAGCCTCAGCTCTCACTACATACAATAAGGGGTGAGCTTGCCTTCCCCGTGACCACACCTGCCTCCCAGGGTCGGCCCAGGCTCACACCTGTCTCCCTCCCCATCTTCGCACCTGCCTTCTCCATGTTCACGCCTGCCTTTCTCACCAGTTTGGTTGGAAGGACAGTCTTCCATTTTTTTCCCCCCAGAGAATCACTATTATTTTTTAAATAAGAAAAATACGCCTAAAATTAAGTAATTGTGAAAACCTACTTTGGGTTTTCACTCTTCCAGATTTTAGACTCCTTTATCCCCATGCCCTGATCCAGGAAAGATAGTGGAAGACAAAGGCCAAACTTCTCCATGCCCCCGACAGCCTACACATGGTCTGACCTGAACCATTTCCGGCACCCACTGAAAGACAAGTTGGGTAGATAGTGCAGGCTACAGAAATACGGCTTTTGCCCAACACTTCTGCATCTCCAGAGTCTTACAGTGGTTGGTCGGCCCCCCTTGGGGACAATAGTCAGTTATAAGTCTCAAAGTTGGGAATGGAAGAAAAGCAGAGAGAGTCTAGTTTCATTTCATTCTTTCAATAAATATTTATTGAGAACCTGCTACATACTAGACTTTGACCTGGGCACTGGAACTACTGCACAGAATGACAGAAAAAAAACAAAAAACAAAACCCTGCCTTCTGGAGCCTACATTCTATAAGGAGAGACAGACAGCAAATAAATAAGAATAAATATATACAGACTATCAATAGTGATAATTGCTATGGAGAAAAATAAAGCAGCGAAGTGGGTATGGAAGTCTAGAGATGAGGCTACGGTTTTAAATAGGATGGTCAGGGAAGAAAGACTTCACTGAGAAGGTGACATCAGAAGCAGGTCTCAGGGAAAAGCATTCCAGGCAGAGGGAACAGCATATGCCATGCTTTACAGTGAGAACATGCTCGCTGTGGTGAGCGAATAGCAAAGGGGCCAAGAAGAGTGGGCAAGGGGAAGAAAGGAAGGAGATAAAGTGAGGGAGGTGGGAGAGAGGACAGACGGCTTAGGCCAGTGTAAGGCCTTTGGCTCCTACTCCGAGTGGGATGGGAGCCATTGGAAGGTTTGGGCAGAGGAGTGCCTTGGCTGTCTGGAGCCCTCCAGCTGCCATATTGTGAGCAACGGTGGATGCAGGGATACCAGGCAAAGGGAGTGCTGGCTTGAACCTGAGCCGTCGCAATGGAGATGGTAAGAAATGGTCAGACTGTGGGCTTATTTTGAAATCAGGGCCCGTAGGATTTGGTGACAGATTGGATGTGGAGCATAAGAGAAAGAGGGGTTAATGGTGACCTCAAAGGTTTTTGGCCAGAGTAGCAGGAAGGATGGAGTTGCCATTTACTGAATATCAGGAAGTTGGTTGTGCGTGGTAAGTAAGGAATTTGGTGCAAAGCAGGCCAGGATGGGAGGTTCAGGCTGCAAGTAAAATTTGACAGCGTTCTCAGATCAGGCCTTCAACAGAGCCTGAAACAGGGATCCAGATGCATGTGGTTTCTTGTGGGGGTACATTCAGAAGAAACTTGTGAAGGCCTCCATCAATCCGTTAGTTATTGACTGTCCTGTAGGGGGCAGGGGTGTACCTTTGAAGGCAAGTAGCTCCGTCAGCGGAGGGCTGTTGTCTGGAAGAAGGACTGTGACCACGGGGAGTGGATGGGGGCCGGGGGTGCGGATGTGGGTCTTGGCTCTGTGAAGGGTGTCTGGGAGGAACATCAACCCTCCCCCCCGCTGAATCATCAGCACGTACATGGTATATAAACCCAGGAGCCTGGATGGGGTCGCCTAGACTGCATGCATGTATTGAGAAACGAGAAAAGGGCCGAGGACAGAGCTCTGAGGCTCTCTGGGAAATGAGAAACCTGCCAAAGAGACTGAGAAGGAGCCACCTTTGAGGTTGGAGAAACCCAGGAAAGTGGTGTTTTGGAATCCGAGTTTTCTTTTTTCAACCGTATTCCCTCCTCCAATAAGCCGCTTAGTCGAGTTGGGACTCTGGGGATGGAGGCTGGAGGAGGCTGGCTCAGCATTTGGGAGACAGGACTTTTCTTACAGTGGCGTGGAGTGAAGGGAGCTAGAAGTTGGGGTCTTTAATGTAATGGTGAATAACTGGAGGTGGGAAACTCCTATATTTTCCCCCACCCCCCATCTCGCTACTCCACGCTCTGGGAACACAGATGGGCCCTTCTGTTCCTCCTGCACTATTCTGCTTCCCTCCTCCCTTTCTCCTGAGAGCACTTCCTCCTTTACCTGCACAAAAATCCTCCTGCCAGGTCCTCCTCCTGGGGCACTCAACTCAAGACAATAAGCTGCTGCTTACTCTCTTTGGCTGGACTTGGCCTGCCTACAGAGCCTACACTCCCGGGCTGTGTGGCCAAGGAGTCCGTGTGACTGCCATTGTGATGGCCACGCTGGTGTCCCCAGTGGCCCCCAGTCAGGGCACCCTCCAGCTCAGCAACGAGTTGGATGCTACTGCCTTCCGCCCCTTCCACAACACTGGGTCCTCCTTCCTCCCTCACCCTGCTCCCCACTCCACCAGAGAAACTTCCTTTTGAAGCCAGTGGGGAGGAGAGTCATAGGGGCAGGACTCCAAAGTAGAGGGGACCCCAGGATGCCTGGCAGCCAGTTGTACCTGGCAACTCCCCGGGGAGCTCGTGGCTGCAGCTGTCCTTCCCAGCTGTGCGAGAACAGCCAAGGACACCACCAAGGGGACCAGCTGGGTGGGGTGGTCTCACCCACTCCACCTCTGTGTGCCCTGCAGGGCTTCCATTTTGCCCTCTTCCTTGAGCCTGGGCTGAGCTGAGCTCTTTGTGGACGATGTTGTTCCACACAGGGTTGAGTGGTGGTGGTGGTGGCAGGGGTCCTCGTTCACTCTCTGAACTTGGCCCCTCTTTATGGGGGGTTGAAAAGCACCTCCACCCCCATCCTAGCGATACCCCTGAGGACGAAGCGCTGGGAGAAGGCTGGTCGGCATTGTCAGCACTTTGCTTTGATTGAAGGCTGTGGAACCCGGTTCCTGATCTTTTTATTCCAAAGGAAACCAAGCCAATCTTTAAAAAAAAAAAAAAAAAAAAAAGGTGGGCCGATTCCTCCACACCTACTATGAAACCCAGTACGCAGGCTGCACTCAGCGACCTCAACCCAACACCTTGCTGAGCGTGTTTCTTGGAAGAGCCTGGAAGATTCCTGGATTGAGACTGCATGGGTTCAGCATGAGTTGGGCCTGTCTTTTGAAAAAACAAACACATTTGTAAGCTTTGTGGGAGTTCCCAGACCCAGGCTTGCTTATCCTCTGACCCATCTGCATGGAACCCAGCTGGGAGACACGGGGACGGGGTGATCTGTCCAGCCACCTTGTCCCCCGGGCAGCCCAGGGAGGGGGCACCCACTGTGGCCCCGTTAATGTTCAGTCTCTACACTAGCGGTGGAGAGCCGAGGGGAAGCTTGTGTGGACGCGGGCTTAAAAGGGACTAATTGAAATGTCTCACATACCAACATGTTCAGTGTTGCCGGGACCCCTGAATTTGGAGCCTTTCTAATGACGGCCACTAACCTGTTGTGCACACCTCTGGGACCTGGGAGAGCCACGAGGTCCGTTGGCCACGAAGGCCACCTTGGGAAATGCTGCTTTTAGGAGTTCTTACTAAGGGAATTTTAAGAGCACAAACATTTTATTGAACCAAACTCGGTGGCAAACAGAAAATGATCTGTTAGATTGTCAATGGGGAAGGGTTTATTATGACTGCTGGTGGGATAAACAGCCACCGGTTCCTGCCAACATTTATGGAAATAATGTTTTTAAGTTTTGAATGTGAGCTGTAAACCTAAGCTACTTCAGTTTTTTTTTTTTTTTTTTTTAATTCAATACTGAAACTGGGGGGGGAAAGGTGGGTTGGTGCCAGAGAAAACATTCTCATTTAATAGTGTTTGCACATGGAACTACAACCCAGTTTGTAGCGAGGCCCTGAGAAAAACCCACAACTAATCCTTCATCACAGCTGTCTGCGCTCTTGATCATCTGCCATCCCCCGAACAGCGACTTCTTTTTTCTGGTGACTGCAGGCTTGAATGACCTAGTGTGGAGAGTTTAAACTATATACAAGGGGGGAAAAAGGGAAAGGAACCTCAAATAAGCCTCAGCCAAAGGTTTTGTGCATAGGACTTCCTGTGCCTGCAGCCAGGGTTAGGGCCGTTCCCCACCCTGTCAGTCCCCATAGCGTGTCCCTGACAGGGAAGACACCGGGACAGCCCAGCTTCGCCTTGACTGACCCACTCCTGTCCCTGAAACCAGTCAGGAGCGCTGTGGTTTGTGCCCCACGGTAGGGCCCTTCTCCCTCTGGGACAGGCGTGGGAGCAGCCTGACCCCCAGCCCCTCTCACTGCCTACTCTGGTGCCTCCCCCCCAAATACCTGGCTTTGGTGGCTTGTTGAATGAACAGGTTGGCTCACTATTCTCTCGGAGCCGATAGGGTAAGATACTGGTGTCTCATTTTATAAGAAAATAAGAAGGAAGTAAGCAATTTGGCCAACAGATACAAGATGGACGGGTTTTCAGGCCTACTTGAAGGTGGCAATCAGGAGGCCAGACTATAAACATTGTTGCCAGTGTCTCTCTCCCTTCCCTCCCCTTAGCCAGGGCCTTCCTTGCAATCCTTACAGGATTCTTACAGGAAATTAGAACTTGGAAAGTCATTGAAAACAAAGATTTTTTTTTTTTTTAGGAAAATCACATTAAATGTTTTATTTTGCTTATGTTCTACTGTCTATCTACTGGGTGGGATTGAGCCACACCCCGTCATTCGAGGATGCGTGTTGTAATGAGCTCTGTTTCCTCAGGTCCCTGAGATTTCTTTCTTTCTTTTTTTTTTTTTTTTTTTTTTTGTCCCTGAGATTTCTGACGGTCGTCTAGCAAAGCAGAACACTTACCCCAAGGACTCTAGGATCTTACTCAGCGGAGGGGATCCATGCTAGCCTCACAGGCCAAGGGCCTTTTCAGGAGACAGGGGCTCATTCCTCTTCCCAGAAAGGTTCTCTTTTAGAGGAAATCTAAACATTTGGGATCCAGGGCTTGCTTTTGATCTAAAGAGCTGCTCCCTTGCTGCCAGTATCGGAGAAGTGATAAAATATGTACCATTTCAAACAAGGACCAAAACACCTTCAGGTATGACCGCTAACAGCTTCCACGCTCCGTGCATGTCAGTAAAGGGCAAGAAAGGAGACGAAGAGCGGAGGAAGCAGGTGCAAAGAGTGAGGGACCAGCCGGGACAGTAGTGGAGACAGGGCATGGAGTGCTCAAACAGTAGCCGTGTGAAGGCAGGTGGGGGGACGTGGGCGTTTTGTTGGAGTTGGCCCAAGAATCCACAAGATACAGGGGAGAAGTACGGATTGAGGAGGAGGAGAGATGCAGGGAACCAGAGCTTGGGAAGCCTTGTGTGGGATGGAAGGCTCTGAAGTGGGGTGTGAGGGAGACCAGCCTGATCACATGGGAGGTCAGGGACACGAGCGGTACCAAGGCTTGGCCCTGCTGCAGGCGGGGAGGCAGGCCTCAGGTATGCCCGTGCCCGTCCGGGCTGCAGGCTGCCCTGGGGGTGACGCGGTGGGTCTGACTCCTAGGGAGGAACGCCCATCAGGCCGAAGGCAGTCCTCTGGAGGAGAAGGCGTTTTTGAGCATTTTAGCAGCCAACATCCAGGGCAGCTGGAGGATGGGTTCACCTGGAGAGTGAAAGGGATCTGGGCGACGCACAACAGTGTCCATGACACTGAGGAACCTGGGAGGCATGCCTGGCCTCCTGGAGGCTGCAGAAGTAAAAGGGGACGTAAGGCAGATGGGATTGGTGCTGATGTTCTCTGAGCTGCATCTCTCCATTTGTCTCTCCAGATCTCTTTCTCAGCCTGCCCTGTGCCCCAGGGTCCTGACCCTTATGGTTGACATTGCCTGGGCTCCCTCACCCTCTGACTTCGGGTTGCCACTGGGACACGCTGCCAAGATATAGCAGGGTGAACCTTGCTTCCTTCAGGCCACCGTTGGACAGTGGGGCTGTGCTCTCCTTGAGGCTAGAGGTTTTGTCCCGAAGAGCCATTCCTGTCACCGAGCTCTCCTCCGGTCCCCTGAGAGGCCTCCAGCACCCCTGGATGTTTCTCTTAACCCTGCCCACGCTTTTATGACCGGTCTCTACATCTAACTCTCTTGAATCGTCCCTCCGAGTGTCCAGTCAGGAGAAGGAGGGCAATCAGCTCTGGGCTCTCAGCCCTGCACACTCCTGCACACCCATCAGCTACGCACCCTGTTAAATGCGGAGTCCGAATCAGCGCGTCTGGGGTGGGCCTGGGATTCTGTATTTCTAGCAAGCTTCCAAGTGGTGCTTGTGCTGCTGGCCCGGGAACCACACTGAGCACGGATCCTGGGCTTCATCCTAGTGAAGGGCCGGGTCTCTGGGTGAGGTGAGGAGGAGGAAGGGAGGCAGGAGGAGGGGCGGGGCTGTGCAGATGTCCCTGAAATCCTGCTGCAAGAGGTAACAAGGCGGAGACTCCAAGAGGGTGGTCTTAGAGCAAATATGAAGACACAATTTTCAAGTTTTAAACCATCATGATGTAACCCAGATATAAAATACATTTGGCAACCATTTAGGGGAAATATTTATTTTAAAGATCTCAGAAGCTTTGTGTTGATGGACCATCCAACCCTCAATTTTCATGAACATGTCTCAAGACATGCATGATGACATATAATTTAGGTTTACAAATGTTTTCATCATTCCCTTTCCATATGCATTTTTAGATCCTGTAACATTAATTTATTTTTTTTTAAGATTTTATTTATTTGACAGAGAGATAGCGAGAGCAAGAACACAAGCAGGGGGAGTGGGAGAGAGAGAAGCAGGCTCCCCGTGGAGCAAGGAGACCGACCTGGGGCTCGATCCCAGGACCATGATCTGAGCCAAAGGCAGACGCCTAATGACTAAGCCACCCAGGTGCCCCTCTAACATTAATTTAGATGACAGCAAATCAATAAAAACTTAAAAACTGATGTGTTGGGTTTGTTTTCATGTAGTTCATTATCTATAAAATAATACATTTGCATGTATTAATGTATCTGTAATGAATTTATTACTATATTCATATTACCATTACCTATTTTTGTGTTGGTATTAAGTCAGTGTTCTTGGGTTATTACATAATAATAGTCAAATAACACAATCCCAATGTTGAGATGGGGGTTATCTTATATAGTTAACAATAGAAAAGTAATCTTGTCATAGATTAGAAAAGAATCTAATTTATAAATATATACAGTCTCTGATGTCTATTCTGTCGTGTTTTGCTTTGGCTACATGCAGAAAGTCTTTCAGTCCTATTCTAGATTTCATCTGACACAGAGGTGTTCCATCCCATAGCTTCAGGCCTTCATTTCACCCAGTAATGGGGACTAGGGTCTTTGATTTTGCTGCATTGCCTTTAGAGCTACTTAGCCGATTATTTTTCCAAAGCTTGCACCGGAAAGAGGTGGCAGGGTGGAAAACATGTTATGCAAATTCCTTTTTCCTTAGGTCAAGGACCACCACCAACTTTTCAGTTGTAAAGATCAGGATTTCTCTCATGCCCCATAAAAGCACATAGACACTTAGTGTCCCAGAATCAATGTCCAGGCCTCATCACTTTTTACCACTGAAGACTATTTCTAAGAAGGTGACTCACACTGTAAAAATATAATGTGTTTCATTTCTGTGCGGATGCGCAGGAGCCCATCGGAGATGGCAGGGTCAAATGCTGCTCCCGGGGCACGTGGCAATGCCTGGCTTCCAGGCAAGGCAAGCCGTGGGTGTCACCTTCTGGGCCGCTAGAGCCTCCGCGGCTCAAAGCTCACAATTCATACGACAGAGCAATGGTTCTCAAACTTGAGTGTGCTTCAGAATCACCTGGAGGGCTCCTCACAGCACAGATGGCTCAGCCCCGCCCCCACGGCTTCGGCTTCTTGCCGAGTTGATACAGCTCGACTGGGGACCATGCTCTGAGAACCACTGTTGTAAACGTGCTGAGCCATCCTAAGATGATCCAGATACTAGAAAATGGGTTGCTCAGTAGCCAGGAGGAGTCCATCCTGGGCTCATGATGTTTCCACGGAGCTCCCAATTGCCACAAAAGAGTACAGAGGAGGTCAGCCCAGAGCATTTCGTATTCCTTTTTAATTTCTCTGCTTTCCCATTGAATAGGTACCCATACTTGATATCCTAGTCCTCTTAAAACATTGTTTTCCTCCCATGTCATTCCCTTTTACTTGGGTTCAGAGAAATGGTTAATCCTGAGAGAGGAAACCAAGAACTGAGTTTTGTTAGTTCAGTGAAAAATTATAGGACATTCCTAGGCACAGGCTGGTCAAGGACAACAAGGCCACTGCTTCCAAGAAGAAATGACGCTTGCTGGTACAAAACTAACCGTTTTTTAATTTTTTTCTTTTCTTTTTTAAACATTTATTTATTCATTTGGGAGATAGAGAGAGCATGTGTTTATTTATTCATGTGAGAGGGAGAGAGAAAAATCATCAAGCAGACCCCCTGCTGAGCATGGAACCTGATGTAGGGCTTGATCCCAGGATCTAGAGATCATGACCTGAGCCGAAATCAAGAGTCAGATGCTTAACTGACAGAGCCACCCAGATGTCCCCAAAACTAATCGCATGTTTTTTAAAAAAACAATGGTTTGTCCTACAAAATGGAGGGAACAGAGGTGGATGTGTCTTACTACTCCTCACCTCCCTCCCCAACCCAACAAAGCATCAGTCCTAAACTCTCTCGGATTTCTTTTTTTTTTTTTTTCTCCCTCCAATTTCAACAATTAAAAAGAAACCAAAAGCTTCTAGACTATGTCCTGGTTCTTGGCTCATTTGCCTTCACAATGTCACTACATTAAAAGGAAATAACCCATTACTTTTCTATGTCCCACCCCCAACAATTAAATATCTCTATCCTAAATAACACTGCTCTCAAGTGCTCAGTTTATCATACTTTTTCTAAAAATTTCAGGTCATGGAGTTACTCATTTTTTTTTTCTTAAAACAAGGGAATGGAGACAAGAGCATGATGAAGTGAGAGGTGAGTTTTGACCTCATACTGGAATTAGGGCCTGAGCACAGGTCTGGGATCAGCACAGTACATTCTAGGGCAGTTGGTTAAGGAGATATTGATGCGTGTGATGATGCCACCAAAGCCTTTTTGTCCTACCAGGTGCCTCCAGAGCCACTTCTCGGCCTATAGAACAAAGACCTGAGAAAAAGAGACAAGCCCTACTCCACCTGTTTCATGCTCTAGTGAATTATCAGTGTTTATCAATGAGACATGGCAGTTTCTTCTCCTCCTAAGTGGCTTCGGGAGAGCCAGCTCTGAGGGTGGCTAGACCTTCTCCATCTCAATCTGCTGGTGGTAGTGCCGTGCCTGCCGCTGCCCAGCATTTAGCTTGTACACGGAGCTCTTGTGCTGGCACTTGCGGTGGCCCCACACTGCCCCCACGCCTGCCAGGAGCACCAGCAGACACAGGACAGTGACAGTGGTGGCAATGATAGGGCCTCCGCTGAGGCCGGGACACCCATCCCCTATACACGGCTCCACACTTGGAAGAAGCTCTTTACCTGCACCTGGGCCAGGGCTTTCCCGTCCCAAGAATTCCTCAGACAGCAGGTATGGGAAACTCTCCTGGACCTCAGTAGCAATGGTTTCCCCTGGAGTCTGGCTGGCCGCCATGATAGTTGAGGGAATGCGATTCGGCATCTGCTGGACAGCAGTTGTCACTGTCCCCAGGGTAGGGCTGGTGAGTTCATAGGGTAGGGTGGCCATGGGAGATGACTCTGTGGCAAAGCTCCAGGGAACAGTTGACTGGTACCTGGTCAAGTCACCATCTCCCTTGCTGGGACTCTCAGTTTCAGACACATTCACTGGTCTGAGAGCCAAAGCTTCTACGTCTGGTGTTTGAGAGGGAAGAACTGAACTACGGGTCATGTCGTCACTTGGTGTGAGGGTGGTACTCCTGGGCTTCTTAACTTCTACAGGAATGGGCTGATTAGGACTAATGGGAACCCTCTCTTCCAGCCCTACTGACCCATCTCCCTTGTCCCCATCTTCCTCCTCTTCTGCCTCTGTCTTCCTCCAAGCCCCATCAGTCACAGGGTAGCCATCTAACCAGGACTCATCACTGCTGCTCACCATTGGGTCCCCTGTCTTGCTGTCAGTCCTGCCCAAGAATGGCCCCAAAGGACCATGAGTGCTGCTATAGATCACCTCGGCTTCAGGTTCACCTGGAGCTGGTGTTGGGCTACTATGGTTGTCTCTAGCCGGAAACTGCTTTTTGGTGCCATCATTCATCTCCTTCTCCAGCTCAGGCTTGTGGAAGTTCTCAGCAGGAAACCAGAACAAGTACTTCTGGTTTAGCTGGGATCCTGGCAGGTCTGTGGGGACACTGCTTCCCGTGATGGACAAGCCTGTAGTTGGCACAAAGGCTGTATCCTGGGCTATGTTTTCTCTCCCCACAGAAATGGAGACCAGATGGTCCTGTCTCGGAGCCTCCTCAGAGGCCTCTCCCGGACCTCTGTCCTCCTCTGCCCCTGTCCGCGAGTCCTCCATGAGCTCTCTGAATGACACGGATCTGTCATCCGGGAAATTATCCTCATAGTCAATATGTGCCTCAGCTGCATCTGGAAGGGGAGAAAGAAAAACCCCATTAGGTCCAAGGTCACAGAGCCAGCAGTGTAGAACACAAGAAAAGGAAGTAAGAAGCATAAGGACTGGAGCAGACGAAGTAAAGCTGTCATTCACAGATGACATGACTGAGCATCACAGACAAATTCAAAGAATGTACATATAAACTGTTACAATTAATATATGGGTTTATCAAGGACACTGGGTCTACATCAATGTAAAATATCAACTATATTTCTATATACCAGCAATACACAGAAACAAAAATTTTAAAAGACACCATTTGCCATAGCATTAAAAAAATCAAACACCTAGGAATAAAGCTTACAAAAGATGTGCAAGATTTGAACATGGAGTGGTACAGAATATTGCCAAGCAAAATTAAAGACCTCAGTAAATGAAGGGATATACCATGATCATGTAATGGAAGGCTCAGAATTGTTAGGCTGTCAACTCTGTCCAAATTGATCTACACAGATTTAATACAACCCTAATAAAAATCTCAGGCATTGACAAGCTGATGCAAAAATTTATGGAAATGCAAAGAACCAAGATTTCTTGAAATCTACAAAATTTCAAGATTTACTCTAAAACTGGAGTACATTTTAAGACTGTGGTATTGGTGGGGCGCCTGGGTGGCTCAGTCGTTAAGTGTCTGCCTTCGGCTCAGGTCATGATCCCAGGGTCCTGGGATCGAGTCCCGCATCGGGCTCCCTGCTCAGCAGGAAGCCTGCTTCTCCCTCTCCCACTCCCCCTGCTTGTGTTCCCTCTCTCACTGTGTCCCTCTCTGTCAAATAAATAAATAAAATCTTTAAAAAAAAAAAAGACTGTGGTATTAGCACAAGGACAGATAACTGGATTACATTAACTATAGGAACTTGTGTTTATCAAAAGCCACCATGAAGGGAGTTAAAATGCAAGCCACAGACTTGAAGATATTTGTGACACATACAATCTCCAAAGGAGTCCTATCCAGAATTCATAAGGAACTCCTACAAATCAATACTAAATAGGCAGACAAGCCATAGAAAAGTTGGCAAAGATACTTGAATTGGCACATCACAAAAAAGACATCTAAGTAGTCATTAAACATGTGTACAGATGCTCAACCTCACTCGTAATAGAGATATGCTAATTACAGCCATAAAAATATGCCATTCCATAGCACCACAATGGCTAAAAGTAAGCAGACTGACAATTATCTAGTGTAAACCGATGATATCTAGTGTTTGGGCACCAAAGGACATGCACATGAATGTTCATTTAACAGCCAAAACCTGGAAACGATTCAAATGTCCCTAAACCACAGAGCTGATATAAACCACAGCATATTTGTACAAGGAAAATCTGTACATCAATGAAAAGGAGCCAACTATTACTTCTGAGGGACATAGATGAATCTCACAGCCATAATGTTGAGGAAAAGAAGCCAGACACAAAAGAACACACTTTGTGTGATTCTATTTACATAAAGTGCAAAAATAGGCAAAGCTAATCTATGATGTTAAAAGTCAGGTGGGTGGCTGGAGAGAAGGGGTGATGACTAAGTCTGGGGACAAGCATGGCTTTGGGGATCCTGGCAACATTCTACTTGGCCTGTGTGGTGGCTAATTTCTTTGTTTCTTTTCTGATAATTAATTGATCTGTCCCCTTATAATGTGTATGTATGTTAAGTAAAAACATATCTTTTAAAATCCTGATTTGCTCTTTGTAAGACTGCTTGAGGCCATGCTGTGAAATATTCTAAATCCAGCCAAGTAAGAATGAACAAAGGGCCCCGCAGTTAGGAGACCAGAATGTAAGGACAGCAGGTCAGGAAGGCTCAAGGAGCTGCGTCCTCAGAAGACAGCAGCCCACTGGGCTTTCCCCATTCTCAGTGGTCTTTGAAGTCAAGTCCCACTGGAAGTCATACTTAGTTATTAAAACAGAAAGGCTCCCTATGACATTGCAATATAATAAGAAGTATATGTTTAGTCTTTGCCCCTGGTTCCTGGCACAGAGCTCCTAAAACTCTTGGAATTACCTAAGCAATGGGGGTGATAAGAACATCTTTTGTTATTCATAACAAGCTCCTTTCAGCCTTACCTGAATTTATGGTAATGAGGTGACCCCTAGATGCCTTCTGGTCAAGTGATCAGAGGGTTGGAACTTGCAGCCCCAGCCCCTGACCTGTGAGGAGGGGGAAGGGGGCTGCAGATGGAGTCCATCATCAATGGCCATGATTGAATCAATCATGCCTAAATAATGAAACCTCCATAAAACCCCTGAACTACAGGGTGCAAAGAGCTTCTAGGTTGGTGATTGCATCCACGTGCTAGGAGGGTAGCTCACCCCAATTTCACAGGGACAGAAGCTCCTGTACTCAGGATCCTTCCAGACCTTGCCTTTTATATCTCTACATCTGGTTGTTCATCTGTATTCTTTAAAATATCCTCTAAAATGGTAAATGTAAGTAAATGTAAGTAAATGTAAGCTTTCCTGAGTCCTGTGAGCCTTTCTAGCAAATTACTGAGCCTGAGAGGATGATCATGAGAATCCCCAATTTATAGCTAGTTGGTCAGAAATACAGGAGGCTCAGGACAGAGGATTGGCGTAATTGGTTGTTGGTGTGAGAAGTGTTCTGTGGGAAGAAATAGATCTTAGTAGTGTTCCCCCACTTCAGTTTGCAACTCGGAAAGCATAAATGCAAAGAGCTCCAGAACGAAGTTCTAGATAGAGCGCTGAGCTGTCATATGGTGCATTCCTGGGCTCTGAAACTGGATTAGAGGGCATTTGGCTTATTTCTTACAAGACTCCTTATTTTGCTTCCTTAACGCGAGTTATAAATAAATTTAAACGTCCTTTCTGATCTGCTCCTAAAATTTAAGTGCATTCACTTCATTTGTGTCTTCAGCCAAAAATGCAAAGGGGCGCCTGGGTGGCTCAGTTGGTAGAGCACGTGACTCTTGATCTCAGGGTTGTGAGTTCGAACCCCACTTTGGGTATAGAGATTACTTAAAAATAGGAAGGAAGGAAGGAAGGAAGGAAGGAAGGAAGGGAAAAGTAAAGAAAAGAAAAGAAAGAAAGAAAAAGACAGTCTAGTAATTATTTCAGGAGACCCTTCTACCCCATGATGTCCTGTTCACAATCCCCAGACAAAAGCCACATCAATGGCGGGACCATGCTTAGGAGCATCCCAGAATTCCAACACAGGGCAGGCTGGCCCCCTACACGCTCTTTGCTGTCATAATGCCTCACGCTCCGCTGTACCTCCATTCCAAGTATTGCAGTCACCTGCGCCGACATTCAACAAACTTCCCCAAGTGCCCACTGTCTGACACTGCGAAGGCTCTGGGTCACTGGTGAACAGGACAAGCAGTCCCAGCCCTCATGGAGCATAGGGGATGGAATTCCATGGTCCTGAGACCTACCAGGTTGAATCACAAAGCTTTTGTATGCACAAATTCTCACCCATCCTGCTGAATAAAGACTAGGTTTTGCATTCAAGTACCATCTTTTCTTAAAAACACAACAAAATGGGCGCCTGGGTGGCTCAGTTGGTTAAGCGACTGCCTTCCACTCAGGTCATGATCCTGGAGTCCCAGGATCGAGTCCCACATCAGGCTCCCTGCTCAGCAGGGAGTCTGCTTCTCCTCTGACCCTCTTCCCTCTCATGCTTTCTATCTCTCATTCTCTCTCTCTCTCATATAAAAAAAAAAATAAAATCTTTAAAAACAAAAACACAACAAAATGAAACAAAAGCCACTACGACACAACTTTTCTCTAAAATTTACCCAAACAAGTCATACTGAATCCAGCTGGCCTTTTAAGAAGGCCATGACTTAAATCTCTTACCTTAATGCGGTTACACTGTTTGCTTGAACGTGTGTGTCCTGACTGACTGCGGTAGGGTGATAACAAAAATGTCCACGATTCTCCACTCTTCCCTGCAATGTGATTGTGTAACTCTTCCCTTCAGGAAGTGGTGTCTCTTTTTCCAGCTCTCAAATTGGGACTGGCCTGTTGCTTGCTCTGACCCACAGAATTCAGTGAAAGCCTTGCATGCTCTCTCTCTCTCTCTCTCTGCACCCCCAGCTGCCTTGAGAACAAGCCTCGGACAGCCTACTGAGGGGTGAGAGGCCAGGTGGAGGAGAGGCCAACTGTTCCAGCTGAAGCCATCTTAAACCAGTCAGCTCCATCAACCTGCGAGCTGACCACATTCACCTGACTGACCCAGCCAAGCCCAGAAGAAGAATGAGCTGGGTAAGCCCAGTCCAAACTGCTTACACAGAAAATTGCACCCAAATAAATGAGTGTTCTTTAAGCCATTACCTTTTTTTTTTAAGATTTTATTTATTTATTTGACAGAGACACAGCGAGAGTGGGAACACAAGCAGGGCGAGTGGGAGAGGGAGAAGTAGGCTTCCCGTTGAGCAGGGAGCCCGATGTGGGGCTCGATCCCAGGACCCTGGGATCATGACCTGAGCCAAAGGCAGATGCTTAACTGACTGAGCCACCCAGGCGCCCCAAGCCATTACATTTTGGGGGGTGGTTTATTATGTAGAAAAAACTGACATACTGGCCATGAGTTGGCTCAAGGACAGAGACCAAGTCACTGTATCCCTAGAGCAGAATGGTGCCCAACCTGTTATAGGTGTTCTTATAGGTATTCTTGAATGAGTGAAAAATAACTGGCACTGGGAGAAACAGGAAGGAATATCTACTCAGCTCCCCAGCTTCTCCTGATACCTGCCTCATAACGGCTCAAAGCTAAGATCTAGTGCCAGGAACACAAGACGACTTTGGGCTCGTTTCCTATCTCTGAGGAATTAATGACATATAACCATAGTATCTTATAACACCTTTGAAAGATATCACCACTGAAGTACTACTTGAATACAGACATATACATGGGAGTGCAACACACACATACACACTCACCTTTCACACGCAGGTGAGCAAATCAGTGCACAGCCTGGCCCATGAGAACACCTAGTCTCCTCCCAGCCTTTCCTTGGTGCTCCTGTACCTACCATCATAAAAGGACGCCCCAGGAGAACTCCCTCCCCACTGCTAGCAGATTCATCTTCGTGAGGCAGGGAAGTGAGCCATATCAACCCAAGTTTAGTCCTAATGCAAAGAAACTTGGCATTTCACACATCTGACAGGTCATTTTTGCCTCAGATCTGCTGTATCCAACCTGTTTTTTGTTTTAAAAAAACAGAATGTGGAGCACCTGGGTGGCTCAGTCGTTAAGCAGCTGCCTTCGGCTCAGGTCATGATCCCAGGATCCTGGGATCGAGCCCCGCATCGGGCTCCCTGCTCGGCAGGAAGCCTGTTTCTCCCTTTCCCACTCCCCCTGCTTGTGTTCCCTCTCTCACTGTGTCTCTGTCAAATAAATAAATAAAATCTTTAAAAAAATAAATAAAAAAACAGAATGTATTTTAGGGCATTGTGGAAAAAAATAATATGTTTGCAAAACAATATACATATACCAGTTGTCTCCCAGAGGTTCTGCTGTTGAGGATGAATACGCCTGTGTTCTCAGCTAGAACACAGCCCCCTTTCACGATAGGGAAAGGCAGGAAGCAGGTCTCTCCAAGACCATTTTTCCTCAAGAAGTTTTCCCCCACTTAAAATCGCAGGCTATTACCTCATGTACGATCTGCAATGGAGGGCCTCCTACCACACGTTATTTTACTAGGGAGTATTTCTTGGTTGCCTCATTGCAGCCCCAAGACACCAACCCGTCGAGAGCCCACAAATGGTTCTGTTTCATTCCATGGAAATTCTGTCATTTCTGGTTAAATTCTGACACTGCATTTATTCTCTATCAGGTCATCCACAGGAGCTCACCGACCGTTGGGTATAAGGGCTAAAGGAGCCCATATTTGCAGAGTTCTGCCATTGTGAAAGCTGGCAGGGGCCCGCGTAAAGGCAGGTAATGGGGTGGGCATGTTCTCTTGTGGTCCTCGCAGCCACCTCCTTATAACCCCAGCAGGTGCCAACCCTGATGTGGTCCATGGGTATATAGAACTCTACCCAAACAGGCAACAGCTAAAAAGTGTGAGTGAGGGATACTCAGGATCTTCCAGTACTTCAGAGTATTTGTTGCCTTGACACGTCCTTGTAACCTCTGCTCGGACTTCTTCCTTTCTCTTCCGCCCAAACGCCGATTCCATTCCCTCAGCTGCAGTTCCATGTGTTTCTTGTTCTCCTGATGGCCCCTCCCTCTGCTCTGCCTTCTTCTTCTACCTCACTGCTCACACTCCAGACTCCTTGAGTATATCACCAGGGGCAGAAGCACAGATGACCTTATCATTAGGGTCGGCTGTATGCCAGGTTTGAAAATATCCAAATGGTGCCGCTAAAACGGCATCACATATTTTCTCTACCCTATACCTTTCAAAATGAGGAAACAACACCTTTTTTAAAGTATGTGTGTATGTGCACACACAACTAGGCTTGTTGAATATGAATTTTTTAAAATGCAGAAACTATATTAAGCATCAGGAAAAAGTTTTTACAAACAACCACCATGCATGGAAAAGGACATAATATTTTGTAACAAATTTCAAAAAATAGTTATCAGAGGAGAAACAGAAGATTCTGGAGCAGAGTAGAGAAAGGCAGCATGGCTCCACTCCTAACCCACCCTCACCCTTCAAAAACTGTACCGAGGAGTCAACAAATCCCAGACAGAAGCCAAGCGGGTGGAGAGAACCAGACCAGTAATCAGCAGGGCTGACTGTTCTTGATGGAATCCAAAACGCCAGGACTTCACCTTGTGAAGGTGAAGTAAATCTCGGCATAGGACACTTAACCTTTCTGAAGAGAGAGCAGAGCCCAGATATTTTAAAGCAAACAGATAAACAAGCAAAAGTAAAATTACATACCCCTTCTGCTGAGTCGTCCCCTTCTAGCTACGATTCCCTCTCTTGGATGAAAGGAAGATGCATGTAAAAGGCAAAGAACCTAATTCAGAAGAAAGAATTTGCAGAACAGAATGAATTCCTCACAACAGTTTCACACTACAGAACTTAAGAAGAAAGTGAGTGCAATAGAACAAAAGTTCAAAGTGGGGGTGATAACAGAATGTCATGAAAAGGGTGATTTTAAACTTCAGGAATCAAACTGAGGACTGATGTAACATCATGACAGAACTAAAAAATAAACAGAAACTGTAAGGAATAGAATAGACTGAGAATTTTACAAAACTGAGAAAAAGACATGAAGACTCATATTCAAGAGTCAATGCAAACCTCAGGCAGAATAAACTCATAGAAAATTACATGTAGGCACATTAAATTAAAACTGCTTAAAACCAAAGAGAAAAAAAAGTAACCAGTGAAAGCAGTCATATAGCCTTCAAAAAAGCAACAGAGACTGAGAGCAACTTAAAAAAAAAAAGAAAGAAAGAAAGAAAGCCAGAAGACACTGTGTGATACCTTTAACATATTAGAAGAGGGGCACCTGGGTGTCGCAGTTGGGATGAGTGACTGACTCTTGGTTTCGGCTCAGGTCATGATCTCAGGGTCATGACCTCAGGGTTGTGAGATCAAACCCTGCATGGGGTTCTGCACTCAGCACAGAGTCTGCTTGGGATTCTCTCCTTCCTCTGCCCATCCTGCTCATGCGTGCTCTCTCTCTCTCTCAAATAAATAAATCTTTAAGACAAAAAAGTGTTAGAAGAACTGCCAACCTAGAATTGTTACTCTGAAAATATCCTTGCTGAAAGCATCCTTGCTGAAAGCCCCAAGATGGAGGAAGGAAAGAACAACGAAGCAGGTAAATATGGGGTGCGGTACAAATCTAAGTGAATAATACTGCCTGCATAAAACAAGTACACACACACGCACGTGCATGCACACTATTATTATTTGAAACACATGACAACAGCATAGAAATTGGGAAGGGGTAATTGGAGTCAAAATAGTTGAAGATATTTAAATTGTCCAGAAAATGGTAGGTATCATCCTTCAATAAGTCAAGGATGTCTGTTATAATTTCTAGAGTAACTGAAAGAAGAGTAAAAGAATATATTAGAGGGGCACCTAGCTGGCTCAGTCTGTAGAGCATGCCACTCTGATCTTGGCGTTGTGAGTTCAAACCCCATGCTGGGGGTAGAGTTTACTTAAAAAAAAAAGAGAGAGAGAGAGAATGTGTTAGAATGTAATAGAGAGGGTAAATATAATAATTTTTAAAATGCTTAATCACTCCAAAAGAATGCAATAAAAGAGAACAAAAAACAAAGAACAGCTAGGACTAAGAGAAAACAAAAAGACAGTAATTTTAAAGCTAAACCTATTGATGATTAAATGTAAATATGAATTAATGCTCCAATTGGTTATATGTTGCTTATAAGAGATATACTTTAGACCTGTACCCCTGAAACAAATAATACATTATATGTTAATAAAAAGAAAAAGATATACTTTAAATAGAACTGTACAGAGAAGTTGAAAGTAGAAGAATGAAAAAATATATATACTATGGAAAGACTAACCAGCAGAGAAGACTATCAGTCAAAAAATAATACTAGAGGAGGAGCAAGATGGGGGAGGAATAGGAAACCTAAATTTCATCTGGTCCCAGGAATTCAGCTAGATAGGGATCAAACCATTCTGAACACCTACGAACTCAACAGGAGATCGAAGAAGAGAGTAGCAACAACTCTCTGAACAGAGAAGCGACCACTTACTGGAAGGTAGGACGTGCAGAGAAGTGAATCCGAGGCGATATTCGGGAGGATAGACGGCGGGGGAGGGGGCCTCTGTCCTGTCCACCGCTTCTGGCAAGTGTTAGAGAAGCAGAGCACAAAATCGGAACTTTGAGAAGTCAGCTGCGCTGAGGGACGTCGCTCCAGTGGCTAAGCGGGGGGTGGAACCCTCGCGGGACAGTGTGGGCTCAGGACCCTCGGGGTCACAGAAAGACCGGGGGTGCCTGAGTGCGGCAGAGCTCCCAGGTATCGGAGCAGGGAAACCGGCTGCAGAGACGGAGCCGAGGCGCGGGCTCTCAGCTCGGGGTTGCCATAAACTGTGATCCGCGGCCCAGTCGGGCCACTGCTCCTCCAGCAGGGACTCAACAAGTGTTAGATCCCGGGAGACTCCCCTTTCTCCCCTGGGAGGAGCGGCGCGGAAGCGCACCGCAGGGATCTGCTGGGTTTGGAGACTCCACACGGGGTCGGGTGCCAGAGATAGAAACGCTCGGTCACAGGCCGGGTGAGCACAGAATGCGGCCGGACACCAGGGAGACGGGAGTGATTGACTGCTTTTCTCTGGGGGTGCACTGAGGAGCGGGGCCCCAAGTTCTCGGCTCCTCTGGGGTGGAGATTGGGAGGCCGCCATTTTCACTCTCGTCCTCCCAACGCTGTACGGAAAGCTTGCAGGGAACAAAAGCTCCTGAGAGCAAACCCGAGCAGATTACTTAGCCTTGGACCCAGCAAGGGTGGAGCAATTCCGCCTCCAGCAAAGACATTTGGGAACCACAGCAACAGGCCCCTCCCCCAGAAGATCAGCAAGAACCTCCGGCCAAGACCAAATTTACCAATCAATGAGAACAGCAGAACTCCAGCACTAGGGGAATACTGCACATAGAATTCATGGCTTTTTCCCCATGATTCTTTAGTCTTTCAAAGTTAATTTTTTTAATTTTCTTTTTTTTGAATTTTTCTTTTTCCCTTTTTCAACCAACATCTTGTCAATCCCTTTTTAAAAATCTTTTTTATTTTTCATTTTTAGAGTCATATTCTATCCCTTCATAGTAATTAACCTTATTTTTGGTATATATGTGTATGTGTGTGTATATACATATATATATATATATATATATATAAAGTTGTTCTCTCTTTAAAATTTTGGGATACAGTTTCTTCTAACAGACCAAAATATACTCTAAATCTCTAGTGTATGGCTTTGTTCTAGTCTCCAGCCTGATCACATTCTTTTTTTTTTTAAATCTTCTTTTTTCTTTTTTTAACCAACTTCTTATCAATTCCTTTTATAAAATCTTTTATAATTTTCATCTTTATAGTCATATTCCATCCCTTCATTGTATTTACCCTAATTTTTGTACATATATAAGCTTTTATTTCTTTAAAATTTTGGGAGGCAGTTTCTTCTAACAGGCCAAAATACGCCCAAAATCTAGTGTGTGGCACTGATCTATTCACCAGCCTGATCATATTTGATCATATTCTTTTCCTTTTTTTTTTAACCTTTTTCTTTTTCTTCTCTCTCCCTTTCTTTTCCCCTGGTTTCAGGTGTCTTTTGATTTGTTTAGTGTATATTTTTCTGGGGTCGTTGTTACCCTCTTAGCATTTTGTTCTCTCATTCATCTATTCTCCTCTGGACAAAATGACAAGATGGAAAAAATCACCTCAATAAAAGAACAAGAGGCAGTACTGACTGCCAGGGACCTAATCAATATGGACATTAGTAAGATGTCAGAACTAGAGTCCAGAATGATGATTATAAAGATACTAGCTGGGATTGAAAAAAGCATGGAAGATATTAGAGAATCCCTTTCTGGAGAAATAAAAGAACTAAAATCTAACCAAGTCAAAATAAAAAAGGCTATTAATGAGGTGCAATAAAAAATGGAGGCTCTAACTGCTAGGATAAATGAGGCAGAAAAGAGAATTAGTAATATAGAAGACCAAATGATGGAAAATCAAGAAGCTGAGAAAAAGAGAGATAAACAAGTACTGGATCACGAGGGCCGAATCTGAGAGATAAGTGATACCATAAGATGAAACAATATTAGAATAACTGGGATCCCAGAAGAAGAAGAAAGAGAGAGAGGGGCAGAAGGTATATTGGAGCAAATTATAGCAGAGAACTCCCCTAATTTGGGGAAGTAAACAGGCATCAAAATCCAGGAGGCACAGAGAACCCCTCTCAAAATCATTAAAAATAGGTCAACACCCCGACATCTAATAGTAAAACTTACGAGTCTCAGAGACAAAGAGAAAATCCTGAAAGCACCTTGGGACAAGAAGTCTGTAACCTACCTACAATGGTAGAAACATTAGATTGGCAACAGACCTATCCACAGAGACCTGGCAGGCCAGAAAGGACTGGCATGATATATTCAGAGCACTAAATGAGAAAAATATGCAGCCAAGAATACTATATCCAGCTAAGCTGTCATTGAAAATAGAAGGAGAGATAAAAAGCTTCCAGGACAAACAAAAACTAAAGGAATTTGCAAACACAAAACCAGCCCTACAAGAAATATTGAAAGGGGTCCTCTAAGCAAAGAGAGAGCCTAAAAGTAACATAGACCAGAAAGGAACACAGATAACATACAGTAACAGTTGCCTTACAGGCAATACAATGGCACTAAATTCATATCTTTCAATAGTGACCCTGAATGTAAATGGGCTAAATGCCCCAATCAAAAGACACGGGGTATCAGCTTGGATAAAAAACAAGACCCATCGATATGCTGTCTGCTAGAGACTCATTTTAGACCCAAAGATACCTCGATTGAAAGTGAGGGGTGGAAAACCATTTACCATGCTAATGGATACCAAAAGAAAGCTGGGGTGGCAATCCTTCTATCAGACAAATTAGATTTTAAACCAAAGACTGTAATAAGAGATGAGGAAGGACACTATATCCTAATTAAAGGGTCTATCCAACAAGAAGATCTAACAATTGTAAATACCTATGCCCCTAATATGGGAGCAGCCAATTATATAAGCCAATTAATAACAAAAGCAAAGAAACAAATCAACAACAATACAATAATAGTAGGGGACTTTAACACCACCCCCACTGAAATGGACAGATCATCTAAGCAAAAGATCAATAAGGAAATAAAGACTTTAAATGACACACTGGACCAAATGGACTTTACAGACATATTCAGAACATTCCATCCCAAAGCAACAGAATACACATTCTTCTCTAGTGCCCATGGAACATTCTCCAATATAGATCACATCCTAGGTCACAAATCAGGTCTCAACTGGTACCACAAGATTGGGATCATTCCTTGCATATTTTTGGATCACAATGCTTTGAAACTAGAACTCAATCACAAGAGGAAAGTCGGAAAGAACGCAAATACATGGAGGCTAAAGAGCATCCTACTGAAGAATGAATGGGTCAACCAGGAAATTAAAGAAGAATTAAAAAAATTCATGGAAACAAATGAAAATGAAAACACAACTGTTCAAAATCTTTGAGATGCAGTAAAGGCGGTCCTAAGCGGAAAGTATATAGCAATACAAGCCTTTCTCAAGAACCAAGAAAGGTCTCAAATACACAACCTAACCCTACACCTAAAGGAGCTGGAGAAAGAACAGCAAATAAATCTTTTTTTTTTTTAATTTTTTATTGTTATGTTAATCACCATATATTACATCATTAGTTTTTGGTGCAGTGTTCCATGATTCATTGTTTGTTCATAACACCCAGTGCTCCATGCAGAACGTGCCCTCCTCAATACCCATCACCAGGCTAACCCATCCCCCCACCCCCCTACCCTCTAGAACCCTCAGTTTGTTTTTCAGAGTCCATCATCTCTCATGGTTCATCTCCCCCTCTGACATACTCCCCTTTTCTTCCTCTCCGAACAGCAAATAAATCTTAAGCCCAGCAGGAGAAGAGAAATAATAAAGATCAGAGCAGAAATCAATGAAATAGACACCAAAAGAACAGTAGAACAGATCAACGAAACTAGGAGTTGGTTCTTTGAAGGAATTAATAATATTGATAAACCCCTGGCCAGACTTACCAAAAAGAAAAGAGAAACGACCCAAATAAATAAAATCATGAATGAAAGAGGAGAGATCACAACCAGCACCAAAGAAATATAAACAACTATAAGAACATATCATGAGCAACTATATACCAACAAATTAGACAATCTGGAAGAAATGGATGCATTCCTAGAGACTATAAACTACCAAAACTGAACCAGGAAGAAATAGAAAACCTGAACAGACCCATAACCACTAAGGAAATGGAAGCTGTCATCCAAAATCTCCCAACAAACAAGAGCCCAGGGCCAGATGGCTTCCCAGGGGAATTCTACCAAACATTTAAAGAAGAATTAACACCTATGCTTCTGAAACTGTTCCAAAAAAATAGAAATGGAAGGAAAACTTCCAAACTCATTTTATGAGGTCAGCATTACCTTGATCCCAAAACCAAAGACCCCATCAAAAAGGAGAACTACAGACCAATATCCCTGATGAACATGGGTGCAAAAATTCTCACCAAAATACTAGCCAGTAGGATCCAACAGTACATTAAAAGGATTATTCATCACGACCAAGTGCAATTTATTCCTGGGCTGCAAGGTTGGTTCAACATCCGCAAATCAATCAGTGTGATACAATACATTAATAAAGAAAGAACAAGAACCATATGATCCTCTCAATAGATGCAGAAAAAGCATTTGACAAAGTACAGCATCCTTTCTTGATTAAAACTCTTCAGAGTGTAGGGATAGAGGGTACATACTTCAACATCATAAAAGCCATCTATGAAAAACCCATGGCGAATATCATTCTCAATGGGGAAAGACTGAGAGCTTTTCACCTAAGGTCAGGAATACAGCAGGGATGTCCACTATCACCACTGCTATTCCACATAGTACTAGAAGTCCTAGCCACAGCAATCAGACAACAAAAAGAAATCGGCAAAGAAGAAGTCAAACTCTCACTCTCTGCAGATGATATGATACTTTATGTGGAAAACCCAAAAGACTCCACCTCAAAACTGCTAGAACTCATACAGGAATTCAGTAAAGTGGCAGGATATAAAATCTATGCACAGAAATCAGTGGCATTCCTATACACAAACAACAAGACAGAAGAGAGAGAAATTAAGGAGTTGATCCCATTTACAGTTGCATCGAATACCGTAAGATACCTAGGAATAAATCTATCCAAAGAGGCAAAGAATCTGTACTCAGAAAACTATAAAATACTCATGAAAGAAATTGAGGAAGACACAAAGAAATGGAAAAATGTTCCATGCTCATGGATTGAAAGAACAAATATTGTGAAAATGTCAATGCTACATAGAGTAATCTACACATTTAAATCAATCCCTATCAAAATACCATCCACTTTTTTCAAAGAAATGGAACAAATAATCCCAAAATTTGTATGGAACCAGAAAAGACCCCGAATAGCCAGAGGAATGTTGAAAAAGAAAAGAAAAGCTGGTGGCATCACAATTCCAGACTTCAAGCTCTATTACAAAGCTGTCATCATCAAGACAGTATGGTACTGGCACAAAAACAGACACCGAGATCAATGGAACAGAATAGAGAGCCCAGAAATGGACCCTCAACTCTATGGTCAACTCATCTTTGACAAAGCAGGAAAGAATGTCCAATGGAAAAAAGACAGTCTCTTCAACAAATGGTGTTGGGAAAATTGGACAGCCACATGCAGAAGAATGAAACTGGACCATTTCCTTACACCACACACAAAAATAGACTCCAAATGGTTGAAAGACCTAAACGTGAGACAGGAGTCCATCAAAATCCTAGAGGAGAACACAGGCAGTAACCTCTTCCACCTCGGTGGCAGCAACTTCTTCCTAGAAACATCACCAAAGGCAAGGGAAGCAAGGGCAAAAATGAACTATTGGGACTTCATCAGGATAAAAAACTTTTGCACAGCAAAAAAAAAAACAAAAAAAAAAACCAGTCAACAAAACCAAAAGACGACTGACAGAATGGGAGAAGATATTTGCAAATGACATATCAGATAAAGGGCTAGTATCCAAAATCTATAAAGAACTTATCAAACTCAACACCCAAGAACAAATAATCCAATCAAGAAATGGGCAGAAGACATGAACAGACATTTTTCCAAAGAAGACATCCAAATGGCCAACAGACACATGAAAAAGTGCTCAACATCACTTGGCATCAGGGAAATCCAAATCAAAACCTCAATGAGATACCACATCACACCAGTCAGAATGGCTAAAGTTAACAAGTCAGGAAATGCCAGATGTTGGCAAGGATGTGAAGAAAGGAGAACTCTCCTACACTGTTGGTGGGACTGCAAGCTGGTGCAGCCACTCTGGAAAACAGTATGTTTTCAAAAAGTTGAAAATAGAGTTCCCCTATAACCCAGCAATTGCACTACTTCGTATTTACCCCAAGGATACAAATGTAGGGATCCAAAGGGGTGTGTGCACCCAAATATTTATAGCAGCAATGTCCACAATAGCCAAACTATGGAAAGAGCCAAGATGTCCATCGACAGATGAATGGATAAAGAGGATGTGGTGTGTATATATATATATATATACACACACAATGGAATATTACGCAGCCATCAAAAGGAATGAAATCTTGCCATTTGCAATGACGTGGTTGGAACTGGAGGGTGAAATAAGTCAATCAGAGAAAGACATGTATCATAGGATCTCACCGATATGAGGAATTCTTAATCTCAGGAAACAAACTGAGGGTTGCTGGAGTGGTGGGGGGTGGGAAGGATGGGGTGGCTGGGTGATGGACATTGGGGAGGGTATGGGCTATGGTGGGCACTGTGAATTGTGTAAGACTGTTGAATCACAGACCTGTACCTCTGAAACAAATAATACATTATATGTTAAAAAAATATAATAGGAAGGGAAAAATGAAGGGGGAAAATTGGAAGTGGAGATGAACCATGAGAGTCTGTGGACTCTTAGAAACAAACTGAGGGTTCTGGGGGGGGGGAGTGGGGGATGGGTTAACCTCGTGATGGGTATTAAAGAGGGCACATATTGAATGGAGCACTGGGTGTTATATGCAAACAGTGAATCATGGCACGCTGCATCAAAAAAAACATAATACTAGAGATAAGAAAGGTCATTTTATAAAGATAAATGTTTCAATTTACCAGGAAGATATTAACTTTTAAATGTGTATGTACTTAACAGAGCTTCAAAATATATGAATCTAAAATATGGGAACTAAAAAAAAAGAAACACATAAAACCATGATCCTAGAGAGGTGTTTTAAATACCTTTATCATCAACAGTTAGAGCAAGCAGGGGCACCTGAGTGGCTCAGTCAGTTAAGCGTCTGCCTTCGGCTCAGGTCATGATCCCGGGGCCCTGGGATCGAGCCCCGCATTGGGCTCTCTGGAGAGCCTGCTTCTCCCTCTGCCTACCACTCTGCCTATCTGGGCTCTCTCTCTGTCAAATAAATAAATAAAATCTTTAAAAAAAAAACAGAGCAAGCAGACAAAGAGCTAAGAATATGTATCTGAAAAGCATGCTTAACTAATAAATTCAATCTACTTGACATATGTAGATCACATCCAACAACTATAGAATAAGCATTCTTTTCAAATACACAAAGAATACTTTTACAAAGTAGACCATAAATGGAATGTGAACAAACTTTAAAGGATTAAGTTCTCCAGCCATAGTGAAACTAGGCAAAAGATTACTAGGAAATTCCTGTGTTGTACAGAAATTAAACAAAATATTTCTTTTTTTTTAATTTGGAATTTTAATTATGTGCATAAATAGCAACTTGAGAATGAGGAGTTCTAAGGCTAGACATTATCTCTAGGTAAAAGGATTTCCGATTAGTCCACTTGCAGTATGGCATCACCCAAGATAACAAAGAAGCCTAGTATAGTTTGTCCTGAAGAAGAAAGCCAATTTACTATATTCAGTACTGGCTTCTCTGCCATTTTTCTGTAGAAATACTGGTTTACTTCATGGAGTTTCCAATGTTTACCTATAACTGATTAAAATGGGCAGAGCATGGAGCATTCTATTTATTTCCAGGTGAATTCTTCACATTTCCTGGCTTTTGAAAGTTCTTCCACAAATCTTCTACGACTATGTATCCTCGTAAACCCCAGTCATATAATTTCTCCCCACTGACCTGGACAAATACGATGGCTTGTTGTGGATAATAAAGAGAGGCAGCAAGTCCCATGAATCCAGGTGGATACACCAGCTTCTTTATTTTTGAACCTCTAGCCAAAAGAAGTCCAACAATGCCAGCAAAACCAATAACACCAAGTCTTGGAAAAAATCCAGGAGGTGCATTTTGGAGATATTCATAGCTGCCTAACCCCCATTGAACCAGGCTCTGCATCCTGGGCTTAGTTTGTGAGTACATTTCCTGACACCAACTTGTATATGGCTCGCAGTAACATCGGAGATGTGAAATGCTTTCTTCAAGTGGGGTCCTTGGCTCCTCCACATATTTAGATTGACCCTCAGGGACGGAGTAGAGTGAAAGCTCATTAACCTTCACAGAAGTTTTGTGAGGTGAGTCCTTTTTAGGTGATGCATAGACTCTGAAGGTGAGCAGACTCAGGCTGGCTGGCCCCACAGACCTCTGAATTACCTTGAACATGCTGCTGGCAGAGGTGGCTCCAGCTAAACAAAATATTTCTAAATAACTCATGGGTCAAAGGAGAAATTACAATGGAAATTAGAAAATATTTTAACTGAATGATAATGAAAAATGACATATCAAAACTTGTGGGAAGCAGCAAACACTGTGGTAACAGGAAGTTATAGCTTTAAATACCTATGTTAGAAAAGAAGAAAGGCTGAAAATCACATTGATTTCAGGAAGCTGGGAAAGGAAGAGTAAGTTAAACACAAAGAAAGTAAAGGAAGGAGGGGCGCCTAGATGGCTCAGTCAGTTAAGCCCCAACTCTTGATCTCACTTCAGGTCTTGATCTCAGGGTTGTGAGTTCAAGCCCTGTGTTGGGCTCTATACTAGGTGTGGAGCCTACTTAAAAAAAAAGAAAGAAAGAAAGAAAGGAAATGAAGGAGATAAAAAAGAGCAGAAATTAATAAAATAAAAACCAAACATACAATAAAGGATCAATGTAGCCAAAAGTTCGTTCTTGGAAAAGAATTACTGATTTATAGCTCAAAATATTGATAAGTCCCTAGAAAGACTACCTCAGAAACATTTAGAGAGAACACAAATGAAAATATCAGAAATAGAAAGAAGCATCACCACAGATCTTTCAGATATTGTCAGAAAAGACAGTAACAAGATTATGATAAATTTATGCCCCCCAAAATTCTTTTTTTAAGTTTATTTTATTTTTTTAAGTTTATTAATTTTTTTTTACTAATCTCTACACCCAACATGGGGTTTGTACTCACGACTCTGCGATCAAGAGTCGTAGGCTCCTCTGACTGAGCCAGTCAGACGCCCCCCCCCGCAAAATATTCTGATGAAATAGATAAAATCCTAGAAGAAGCTCATCAAAAGTGCCACAAGAAGAAATACAAAAATTTTATATGCCATTAAGTATTAATGAAATTGAATCTCACTACACAGGTGTTGAGAAAACTAAGCACAGGTGGCTTTGTCAATGAATTCTATCAAATGTTTAGGAGTATAATTCCAACGTTACACAAATTCTTCCAGAGAACAGAAAAAGAGGAAATACTTCCCAACTTATTTTATACATCTAGTGTAACCTTGGTACCAAAACCTGGCAAGGACATAATAAGAAAGTAGATTTGCAGACCATTCTCACTAAAAATAGATACAAAAATCATAAATAAAATATTGACAAATGGAAACCAGTAATATATTAGTATTGATAGGCTGAATAATTAAGCATTACATTTAAAAAGATAATCTATTATACCAAGCTAGGTTTATCCTAGGAACTCATGATTGGTTTATTTGAAAAAAGGAGTTTCAGGGGCACCTAGGTGCTCAGTTGGTTAAGCATCCGACTCTTGAATTTGGCTCAGGTCATGATCTTAGGGTTGTGAGATTGAGCCCCATGTTGGGCTCCCCACTGGGCGTGGAGCCTGCTTAAGATTCTCTCTCCCTCTCCCTCTGCTTTCCCCCATCCCTTCCCTGTCCCCACCATGCTCACATGTTTTCTCTCTCGTTCTCTAAAAGAAAAAAAGGAAAAAGGAGTTTCAGAAAAGCATCTGACAGAAGTCAACAAGGTAAAAACCCTTAGGAATTAGGCATATAAGGAAATTTCCTTAACTTGATTTTTAAAACTGATGTGGAAAGGATGACTATCACAGCCTATAACATGGATGAACCTTGAGGACATTGTGCTAAGTGAAATAAGCCCATCACAAAAAGACAAATACTGTCTGACTGCACTTATATGAGGGACCTAGAGTAGTCAAATTCACAGAAATGGAAAGGAAAAGGGTGGTTGCAGGGGTTGGGAGCTGGTGGTTTTTATTTAATGGGTACAGAGTTTCAGTTTTGCAAGAAGAAAATGTTCTGGAGGTCTGTTTCACAACAAGATGAATATATTTAACGCTATTGAACTGTATACTTAAAAGTGGCTAAGATGGTAAATTTTGTTATATATTTCTCACTTTTAAAGGAAAGGATTAATAAATTGGACTATGTTAAAATTCTTTTCATCAAAGATACTATGGAGAAAGTGAAAACACAACTTACCTAGCAGAAAATATTTGCAACATATATAACCTCAAAAGTTCTGGTATCCAGAATCATATAAAGAACTCCTACAAATCAATATGAAATAAATGGACAACCGGTAGAAAAATGAGTGAGAGAAATGAATAGACACTTCAGAAATGAGATATTCAAATAGCCAATAACCATATTGATAAGGTACTCAACATCATTAATAATAGGGGAAATTAAAATTAAGTGGTATTATGACCTATACATGGGAATGCTTAAAGTCAAGAAGAACGACAATACCAACTATTGGTGAGGATATGGGGCTCCTGGAGCCCTCATATACTGCTGCTGGGAGCATAACTTGGTACAACCATTTTGACAACCGGTTAGGCATTATCTACTAAAGTTGAACCTATCCATACCCTATGACTCAGCAATTTAACTCCTGTGAGGAGCACATGCCACACAGACACCAAAAGACCTGCACAACAATGTCATAATAGCCCCAAACTTGAAACAACAAAAATATTCATCAACAGTGGAATGGAATATTCCACAGCAAGGAAGAAGAATCAACTGCACCTTCATGGAACAACATGGATGTGCCTCACAGACATGATGTTGGACAAAGGAAGCCATATCCAAGAGTACATCCTTTATGCTTCCACTGAAATAAAATTTAAGCAGGGAAAACAGAGTTCATGGTCTTGGAAGTCTGGATATTCTTAGGAAGGCAAGGATGGGAAGGTGACACTAGGAGTGTTTTCCATATAATTCAACAATATTACACATTAAGTTGTCACTAAACCATAAATACAGTAGGCATTCATTCTTCCTAGGATGGTTGTACTTTGAAATATTTCAAGAAAGTATTGTTTGATGTTATATGTACGTCACTTACGTTAAGCTGTAAACCAGGTGCTGCTGACATTCCAATTAAAAATTCACAGTCCTGGAGTGGACAGTTAGCCTTCTCATCAGGAAACGCATCCTCTAGATGTGCCTAATACAAATACTTCTATTATCTGTACCTTGCTCAAAACCACTGCTATGCTAATTAGTGCCCTGAATATCTGAAATGGCTATTGGCGAAATCAGTGGCCTCTGAACTATGACGATACATATCAGAAATGGGCTCTCATTGGTAAGATGTAAGGTACTTATGAACGGGGATTGGCTAAGGATATTTTGGAGACACTTCTCATCCTTATATGGACAGGGTAACTCCAGTATAGACCTCGATGATGCTTGAGACTTAAACCTTACATGGTCTTATTCGGGAATCACGTGTTACACACGGGGACGAGGGGCGCAGCATCCATCTGTGCACAGGGTACAACCACCCTGCTCACTGCAAAGCATGCCCAGCCCTTCCCAGCCCAGGAACGCCAAGAACAGGAACTCTGCCTTTGCATACCCTGCACACAGCGCAGTGCTTGGCACACAGTAGACACTCCAGAAACGTTTGTTGAGGGAACAAACGAGTGAGTGAAGAGGTGAAGTAGTGAGCGGTAGAAGCCCGTTTTGATAAAACTTGATTCAGTCTGGATGTCCATCAAGCAGGGCATTATTTGATTTGTGACAGTAGCAAAGAAGAGTGAAGGAGCTCTTAGTTCCAGTACTGGGCATAATCAATGTCTGCTAAGTCCCTTTTCCTGTATAACCTACCCCATGAGCTTCATTAAATATATCATGAAGTCAAAAGCACCTGGAATGTGGGTAGTCCACGAGCCATGTTCCCCCCCCCCCCCCCCCGTCTTGCAGGAAACTGGCCTCATGCAGAGTTAGAGCTACGGGTTTGGGAAAGATCAGTGCACTGTGGCTGCGGGGGGGTGCCTTCCTCCTTCCTTGACTGGACCCTTAACGGTCAGTGTGATAGTGTGAGTTGTGTGTGTGTGTGTGTGTGTGTGTGTGCGCGCGCGTGCATGCGTGCGTGTGTGTGAAGGCTCTACCCCCAGAGCCCCCTGAGCCTAGAGCATTCCTGCATGGCAGCCTGAGGCTGCTTCCTGTCTCCCCAGGTTCTCAGGCCAAGGTCCTGGCTTAGAAACAGGTTTTCACCATGTCACAGTTTTCCCAAACCTCAAATGAAGATAAGGACACCAACTGTTTACCAGTAGTCTACCCCTGGCAACGTATCCCAAGCCTGTTTTTCTCTTCATGAGTAAGAGTCAAGCTTGTTATTCACTGAATCACAACCCCAAATTAAATTCTGCCCACAAGCGGGAAAAGCCCAGCTGTGTGCCTACTGAGGTGTTAGTTCTCTCAGCTCCCCTCGAATGTGTCTACACTCCCCGTAATCATCCAGCCATCCTTCTTGCCCTCTCCTCTCTCCCTGAAACCTGTGCTAACACAACATGGAGCCTTCTGATTAGACCAACAAGTCCAGGAGATGTAAACTCCATGGGAAAAACCAGGTCATCCAGGTGTTTCTATTTCATTGTTATTTTAGGGAAACAGAAGAGCACAGATTGAGAGAACTCGGGAGTAAAAGCAGAAGCCTTGCTTGTGTCCTGCGCGCATCTATCCAGGTGTGACAGAGCTGAAGGACACAAGGTCACAGTCCAGAACCCTGAGGCTCTGTCCCAGGGTGTCATGCTATTGCATTTCCAGAAGTCCACACATACCTTCTTTTTCCTCTGGTCTTGGCTACAGTCTTTAAAAATAGTAATTCTTAAAAAGACAACCAGACAAGCCAGAAATAACCACTGGTTCAAGGAACCTCTGAACAAATATGGCAATATTGACAAGGAAATTCTAAATTTGGTTGCAGTCTCATGCTTTATTCTATGAAGGAAGTTAAATCCAAAAAATGAAGACAAACAGAAATTGAAGTTAATTTAAGAAAACAAAAGGAAGGCTTTAGAAATGAGATAAAAGAGCAAAGGAACATTCTGAGGGAACAACTAGTTTGTGGGGCCTTGCACTGCCCTGGGGCTTTGCTCTCCTTGAGCATCATAGGCCCCTGGAGGAAGCACAGAGATGAGACAGATGTTGGAACGAGACCTGCCTACTTTTATATCCTGGCTCTAATGCTTTCTGGCTGTGTGACGCAGGTAAGTCACTGAACTTTTCTGTACCTCAGTTTTCCCATCTATAAATTGGAGCTAGCCATTTCTGTCCTCAGATTTGTGCAGATTAAATGAGATAAAATGTGTAAGACACCTCTCATTGAAATGTTCTCTATTTTGGTTGTGGTGGTGGTTTTGTGGTTGTTTAAACCTGTGACAACTCAGAGACTTTTGTAGTTGCAATGGGCACAGTTTATTGTAGGCAAATTAATCCTCAATCAAGTTGTTGAAAAAAGGGAACAAAAACATGGGACACCTGGGTGGCTCAATAGGTTAACCATCTGTCTTCAGCTCAAGTCATGATCCCGGGGTCCTGGGATCGAGTCCTGCATTGGGCTCCCTGCTCAGCGGGGAGGCCGCTTCTCCCTCTGACTGCCCCTCCCCCTGCTTGTGTGCATGCTCTCTCTCTCTCTGACAAATAAATAAATAAAATCTTTTTTTTAAAAAAAGGGGAAGCAAAACAAAAAAGTCACTCTCAGGACAGAGATGGCATGGAGCAAGTGTCTGGTTTTATGACAGCTCTGTCTCTGTGCCTAACTTGTTTCCACAGCTCTGACAGGCCAGGGAAGGGAAAGAGAGAAGCTGTCTGTTTGTTTTTGGACTCGGAGGTGGTGGGGCTGGTAAGGGTGAGGTCAAACTGGGTGTCTCCCACGTTCCTGATATTACAGACCAGAAAGGATCAACAGAACCCATGGAGCTTGGGGTGGAAAGTCTTAAAGGCTTTTCTGAGCCTGTCTTAACTTGGCAGATGCCCTTTGTAAGGGCAAGTTTTAAAGGAGAAACAAGGGGCAAATCACAGAGCAGGAGTCTACGAGTTCTTTCACTTCCTGGGTCATCGGCCCTATGCTACTTTGCAGCAGCTGCTGTCTCCCAAGCCAACCACAAAGACAGGATAAACAGCCTCACCTGGAACTGGGGCAGATGCCACAGGACCACTGAGTGTCGAATTCAGCACAGAACAGAGGTGTTGAAGGCAACATGAAGCCAGGACAGTGAGCATGCCAGGGAACCAGAGGCTCTTTGGGAAAGCCACAGTTGAGACTGCATGGGCACCATCACTGGGGTCATGTGGCCAGGGGAGGCCTCTTGGAGGGCTGGGAGGTCGAGACTCTTTTTAGGGTACAGGTGACCAGAGAGAAAACAGTCTTGAAGATGGACATGGGACTTGGCATAATAAGCAGCTCAAAGGAAAGCAAACCTAGCATGGATGTCTACTGCATACGCACGGAGGGAGCAAAACATCAGGATGTTTCTGTAATTCGGGCAACAACCGATTATAGTTAGATATTGAGAACATTAGAGAGGTATCTATGACAGACATTTCCTGCTGCCCAGCTGGGAACAGAAACCAAGAAGATGTGTGTATTTGGACAGGAGAATGGAAAGCTAAAGGGCCAGATCCAGACCTGGTCTCTAGAAACCAAAGCTAGACAAATACCAACACACAGAAGGAAAAAATGGTGGTCAAGTAAGTCCTCACCCATTTAAGTTCATGGTCAAGGACAAAGTCACCATGCTTAGGTGAGAGACATCACTACCACCACTTGAGGCTGGATCTTAACTGCAGTGAACACACAGCCTAGGCAGTGTGTGAGCAAGGTATCCTCCTGTACCCCCCCAAGTCCCCCCCCACCAACCCAGGTGTGCATGCCCCTATGGGTTCATTCATGCTCATCATTACAAATTTTAAATTTCAGCAAGCTCATTCAGCAAGTCCCCACCTTACTAATGGACTGAAGAACAAACAAACAAACAAACAAACTGCTGCTCTCCAGGACTGATGGTCTGCACTGTAGGAGGGGGCGCTGTTGACGCCCCATCCATGGCCCCTTCCCAGGCCAGTGTACCCACCCCCGCCACTATGAGTGCGGGCAGCTAATGGTTCACAGCTGTTCCCCATCTCTGGAGAGCTGCCTTCGGGGGAATGGGAGCCCTGCTTGGGTGTCACACGTGCACCATGCCACCTAGCCCCGGCAACCAATGACAGATGGAGATGGAGGAACTCAGGGCTGGCCTCCGTGCTTCCAAGTGGGACCAACCCTGTGGCATGGTTCATGAGCTCGGGCAAAGGGAGAAGGCCGCTGGGGTCACATCCTCTCCTCTCCTCCCCCATCCTGCTTCCCTCCCTCAGTAAACCACATGCCTCTGAACAGGCTCTGCTTTTAGAGAATCTGGCCCAAGTGTCCAGTCAGTCTTCAAATGTCTACACAATGCCAACTTTGAATGGAGTAGTCTTCATGGTAGCTTGACCCCCTAAGCCTCCAGAATCTCCAATACCAAACTCATCGGAGCCCTCAAGTTCTTTAAGTCTTGGTGTCCAGGGTACCCACGCCTGAAGGCTCTCTGGGCCTGGAGAGGTCGAGAGGGGAAACAAGAGACGAGCTGCTCCTGAGGCAGCATCTACAGGCAGCTTCTACCAGAGGGTTTGGAGTGGGCACCAGCAGCTCACAAGGAAATAAAAGGAAATACTCTGGGGTAAGAGTAGGGGGATGTCCCGTGTCCGGAGGGCCCGAGGGGAGGAGGGTGAGGAGCCAGGCCCCAGTACAGAGAGGACAAGCACTCCTTGGAGGAGTGAGGCAGCTGTGGCCCCAATTTCTGGTCTCCAGGACCTGAGACACCTGCTGGCAAAGGCTAACTACTCACTCAAGGAACAGACAGTTCTAAGTCAGAGGATGCCTTTGGTGACTTGTGGTAATAGGGGCTAGAGTCAATAACCCACAAGGAAGTGGGGAGGGAGCCAGAGTCATGCACAGAGCCCCTTAGATCCCATAAGTGAGGGGGCCTGAATGCTCTCCTGGATCAGCATGAAGGTGAAAGGGAAAGAAGAACACTCCTTGAGCCCATTCACCTCGCAGGTCCTGTTCTAAGTGAGGCACCTGCAAGAAGCCGATGGGGGAATCTATGTGAAAACTAGTATCCATGTTCTCATATGAGCAAATTAAGGCTCAGGGAAGTCAAGAAAATAATTCAGTTTTCCCTTCTCTTCCAAGCCTTTCCACTGTCATTTACATTAACTGCCATCTCTCCAACATAAAAATAACAGAAGCAAGCAAACGATGCAAACCCCCACAATCTCTTTGGTCCCCTGATCCTCTTTCAGCACTCTGCCTAAGTGCTCTTCTCGAGCCCCAGAGATTCAAGAATGAATTGTCTGCCCCCCACCTTCTTCTTATCTCAATTCATTCCTGCACTCACTGCAGTGTGGCCCAGTGGCATCCCACTCCCCACATTCACACTGAAAATACAAGACCACCAGAACCTTCTCATGCTGTGAAGCCAAGGCACACATTTGTAGCTTTCATTTACTTGATGTCTGCAGCCTTTCGCATCATTGAGCACTTCCACCATCTGGAAACACACACTTCCTTTAAAATTCACCTTGCTTTCCAGCTCTCCCTTCCATTGTATCATCTACTGCTTCTGTCTCCTTTGAGGCGCCTGGTTTATAGAGTTGCCTTTAGTGATGGGACAGCTTTACTTCAGTTTGTACACACAGCACCTGGGCCCTGCCACAGGAAGGGATGTGCAGTGAGTGGCCAATCAGCCCCTACAAGGAAGAGCTCTCATCCAAACCTGCCTGGGTCCAACCCTTGTGTGGCCCACTCTCCCAAGATGACTGTTCTCCAATTTGAAGCAGTTCCCTCATCAAAAAAGTGGATGTCAGTATAAAAATAAATGTGCAAGAGGGAGTGAAATCCCTGGTGAAGACAGTCTTGTAACACACACACACACACACACACACACACACACCTTATAATGACACAGCTAGTTTAAATGTTAAACCTACAGGGCGACAAAAACTCTTAACAGTCTGTATACTCAGCCAAGTACAAAAAGCAGAATTCCTGTCCACCAGCTGAAAGCTCCAAAAACTCTGCCTTGCCTTGAGAAAATAAACATCATTGCAGACACACAAAACCTGCATTTAGTTCTCATTCGGCCGGGGCCTGTAAACAGCCCATTTGGCTGGTGGGTGTGGCTCCTGAGATGGCCAGGCTTGAGCCTCACCAGAAATAAAGCCAGCTCGTTATCAATCTCAGGGTGGGTATAGGTCTACTTTGAAGTGACACACTCCACAAGCGGCAAGCTTGGGCCTTATGCCTGATCATCTGCGGCAGATGAATGATCAGGATTAGCAGGGAGCTCCTGCCTGCCACAAAACAACAGCAATGTTATAATGATGAGGGAAGTGCCGGAAGATTGCTCAAACAGTGCTTCTAGTGCTTGTCCCAGTCTGTAACTTTGGTTGCTAGCCTGCAACGAGGCACATAGATACCTGAGAGGATGTTCTGAGAAGCTTTCATAACAATTTGGCAGGGGAATTTTATGTCCATTTAATTTAACAAAAAATCGTGTTTGTATTTGGAACATCTTTATTTTAGCTTCATATATTTTTTTAAGATTTTATTTACTTGTCAGAGAGAGAGAGAGAGAGTGTGTGCAAGCATGAGCAGGGGGAGCAGCAAGGAGAGGGAGAAGCAGACCCCCCGCTGAGCAGGGAGCCCGATGTGGGGCTGAATCCCAGAACCCCGAGATCACGACCAGAGCCGAAGGCAGACGCTTAACCGACTGAGCCACCCAGGTGTCCCTATTTTAGCTTTATATTAATTGATTTTTACTGTATTTCGCTAAGGTATCAGTCTGCCAATACTAGAAAACAATTTTAATGGTCCACAGAGAGTTTGAGAAGTAGTGAAATAAACAATAAAAGGAAAAAATCCTATTCATTAAAAGATCCTCCAAGAGGAGAAAGATAAGCCACAGAATGAGAGAAAATGTTTGCAACTTATTATTAAAGTTTTATGTGAAAAAGAAATCCTACATTATGTAAATAATTCGAATCAATTAGAAAAATGGGCAAGAAACTTGGGTAGACATTTTACAGAGGAAATGCTAGTGCCTGTTTAAAATGTAGTAAGTACTCAACCAGACAAATGAATACCATAACTGGGTCACCCCAGGGTAGTCACCAGATTGGCAAAAAGGTAAAAGTCTCCCAATTCTGAAGGCTGGTGAGGATGCTGAATAACAAGAAAGTAAAGTGGTAGGTATAGTTTAGCAAACTCTCTGGCAGCATCCACTAATGCCGAAGACACACCTACCCCATGGGCAGCAATTCCACTCCAGGAACCAGCAGAAATATGTTCACATGTGAACCACATGACCTGGATGAGCACAACCACGCAAGATAGCTTGTGATGGCCACCAAATGAAAACAAGCCAAATGTCCTCCAGCACACTGGAGAAATAAACAGTGCTGTATTCATACTTAGTAAACAGCAGTGAAGACAACAAACCATAGCTTAGGCAACAACGTGGATGAATCTCGACAACGAGACAGCGCCCTAGTCTCAGCATGGTCCCATGGGATCTGCAGGACATTCTAAGGACAGACTGTCTGATAAATTCATCCACACTGTGGTGCTGGAGTCATTTCCCCTCCATGGAGGTAGCCTCCGTTTGGTACCCAGATATCATGGGGGTCAAGAAGCGGTCCCTGAAGGAGTCTTGGGGTAAGAGGAGCCTTGTGAGGTCAGGGAACAATTAAGTCGGGCATGAAGCCATAAGGTCAAGAGTGGGGAGGCCAGGTCAGGCTGTGGCTGGGGACAGTAATTTCTGCTACTGGGAGAATCCCCAAGGGGCTGCGCAGAGGTGGGATGCAGAAGCCTGTGACCCCCAGGTATATGACAATAATGGAGTGAGGACATCTAGGGGAACCACATCAGGTTTCTGTCGAGGCCCACCAGGAATCTTTTCAGTCTCAACTAAGTATGTTGGCTCACGTGACTGCCATAGGCTACAGGCCAGGGAATAGAGCAAGGCTGCAGGGCAGCGACAGATGGCTCTCGTCAGTGGGGCCAGGCCACACAGCTGTCTTAGAGTATCCTCCCTGCTTCAACCTCCCCAGGACTGCTCCTGGGTAAGGGAGCAGGACTTCCATGTGCGGCTGTGGACCCACCCTGGGTTCCAAGCCCCGTGCCCCAAAGAGCCAGAAGCTCCTGTCACAAGCCACAGCAAAGCCCGCAATGTCCCCACAAGGGTTATGCCCGGTCACAAGAGTCACCACTCAGGGAAGCCCAGCTTGCAGCCTGCATTCATGACAGCCCTCCCGGCCCAGTTTACCAATCCCGGGTCCCTTTCCCCACAAGTGCTCTTTCCTGGTACCGCATCTTGATCAGATTTCCAGGTAAACTTTCTAAATAAGTTAGAGTGGAGATGTTGTCAGCTCCAGAACCCAGGGGAAAGGTCTGAAAGGGACCCTTGTGGAGAAGAGCCCATCCAGCAAAAGTGGAGTGGCTCTGCCCCCAGGGCATGGGGGCGGCTTACCTTTCCCGCAGACCTGCACCAGGCCGTACCACTCCCCACAGCCGTTACACAGTAGGGTGAAGGCGGTTTCGCGGTGGCCCGTGACGTGGCCCGGGGCGCACATATACAGCAGCTCGTCCCCCATCTCCAGGCCCGTGCGGCCCTGCAGGATGGTGTGTGGGAACGAAGGCGGGTCTCCACACGGCTTCTCTGAGGACAAGGAGTCACAGTCAGCTTTCCCAAAGTACGCAGCCCTTGTGCAGCCGGGGAGAAAACCAGGTTAAATACAACTCTCCCCCTCCCTGGGTGCTGCCTGCACCAGGAGCTGGGATCACAGGGGCTAGTAACTCCTTCGCCCTCGGCATCCCCAGAGCCTGGACAAATGCCGGCGCCCAAATGAGGTACTCAACAAAATACTTGTTGCAACTTTGTATTTCGAAATTGCCAAGCAACATTACCCTCTCACGTCTCCTTGAAAGGAAGATTCAGAAACATATGCCTGACAGCAAGCTCCTTTTTGTCTTACATAAGTGAGCAGGTACTTTCTGTCAAAAAGCTAAGAGGCTACAGACTATCAAGTGCAGCGGAAGGGGCCTCTTGCTTCCCCCAGCCTCAACTCTGATGCTGTCACTGTTACCCATTAGGTCTATACAAATAAATACAGACAGAGGTATAACAACATACAGACAGACTTAGGTAGGTATAGATAGGTATATTTCTTATTTATTTATTTGAAATTAAAATTTAATATATCACAAGTTTATGGTATTCTACAAAAACTAGTGAGACATCCAGGTGAGCCAAATTCCAAACAAGTTAGAAAATTACGCCACAGAGTTTGCTGTGACTTCATCCACACCCTCCCTATCCCTCGGTCAGTCCTACCTGCTGTAAGTTTTTTTTTTTTTTAATTTTATTTTATTATGTTATGTTAATCACCATACATTACATCATGATGTAGTGTTCTTTTTTTAAAAGAGTTTATTTATTTGAGAGAGAGAGAGAGGGAGGGAGGGAGGGAGGGAAAGCACAAAGGCAGAGGGAGAGGGAGAAGCAGGCTCCTCGCTGAGCAGGGAGCCTGATGCAGGGCTCGATCCCACGACCCTGAGATCATGACCTGAGCTGAAGGCAGATGCTTAACCAACTGAGCCACCCAGGGGCCCCTAGGTAGGTGTAGTTCTGTGTGTGTGTGTGTGTGTGTGTGTGTGGCTTTTAACATAAAAAAGGTTATATCATATGTATTATTGATAACTGCTTTTTAAAAAACCTGTTTTTTGGGGCGCCTGGGTGGCTCAGTTGGTTAAGCGACTGCCTTCGGCTCAGGTCATGATCCTGGAGTCCCGGGATCGAGTCCCACCCACATCGGGCTCCCTGCTCTGCTTCTCCCTCTGACCCTCTTCCCTCTCATGCTATCTCTCATTCTCTCTCTCTCAAATAAATAAATAAAATCTTAAAAAAAAAGAATGAATGTAGACTGGCTTGTGTTAAAACTTGCAAATTGCTTATGAAAAACCCAAGACTTCAGCCAGCAAGGGAGCCCCTAAGGTGAGGAGGGGAGAATCAAGCTTTCCTGTTTCCACATCGGTGGGAGCCCTGGGGTCTAGCTCACATGAGACCCGTGGATTCAGAGGTCTGTGGGGCAGACCCAAACACAGAGCTGTCATGTGGACTAACGCTTTCACTACTAGCTAATGGTCACTGAACTGGGGCCTGGACCAAAGGTCAGACTTCGAGCCTCAAGGTGCGCAGCGGGTGCTCCTGCTGTGGTTGGAAGCGCCTCCCTACTGCATCCTCTCAAGTAGTGACAGAAGAATAAATTCCATTCAAAGCAGAAATAGCTTAGTGGCAAAGCTTCAAATTTCCCACCATTAAGTTTGATGTTAGAGGTAGGGTTTTCGTAGATGTTCTTTACACAGTTGAAGAAGTTCTCCTCTATTCCTAGTTTGCTAAGTTTTATCATGAATGGGTATTGGTGTTTTCAAATGTTTTTCTGTATCTATCAATATGATCCCATGCTTTTTCTTTAGCCTGTTGATATCATGGGTTGTATTAACTGATTTTTGAATGTTGCCCCAGGCTTGCACACCTGGGATAAATCCCACTTGCTTCTTGTGTATAATTCTTTTTTATATATTGCTAGGTTCAAATTCCTAATGTTTTGTTGAGGATTTTTACATTTATGTTCATTAGTTATTGGTCTATAGTTTTACTTTCTTGTGATGACTTTGTCTCATTTTGGTATGAGGGGTAAATGTCTGCCTCATAGAATGTGTTAGGAAGTATTCCCTCTGCTTCTAACTTCTGGAAGAGATTGTCTTAACAATTGGTATAATTTCTTCCTTAAATGTTTGGTAGAATCTCTAGTGAACTCATCTGGGTCTGGTGTTCTCTGTTTGGCAAGGTTATTGATTATTGATTTAATTTCTTTCCTTACATGCTGGGCTAGAAACTAGAAGTCTGTTTTTCCCCCTAATGTTCTAGAGCTGTTTCTACATAAGTACCATAAATTACCTCAATCTTTTGAAAGGCTATACTATAGCACATTATTTAGTCATTACATAGACATTTTGTTGATTTCAAGTTTTCACTGTTATAAATAGTGTTACAAAATGAACAGGCTCATAGGTACATTTTGGTACATACTTTATTAGGATAACCTTCTAGAAGTGGAATTGCTGCATCCAAGTGATGTGGTGATTTTTTTTTTCAAAAAAAGGAAATAATTTTTAATTTGAATTTCTTCTTCTAGTTTTATGTTAGAAAGGAGAACCTTTAGTCCATAAGCAGTCAAATCACCTAAGAAGCACACTGCTTAAAAAAAGAAAATATGCTAAGAAAAGATGAAAATAGAAAACAGAACTTGTGCCTTAAGCCACCCTGATTGGCCTGTCAGCTTGTAATTTTGGTAGCACTTTTTCAAAGAGAGTCATTGCTATGCATGTTCTTTAACACAAGAGTTTCTGAATGAAAAGATGGTGTGGTTGCCTTTCAGGGAAGCTGGCACAGAGTGCCAACCGTGTCGAGATGGTAACCCCAACCATCCTGACTGTGTAGCCCAGGAGATCAAGTGTTTGCTTCATCTATGGAGCAAGTAGGGACAGGCAGCCATCTGAGAGTTGCCACAAATCCAGGGCTGCCCGTACTGGGCAGAGAGGCGTCATCACTCGGTCTGGGGAGGGCATCCTGAGAGGAAGGGACCAAAGTCTCAGTCATGCAAAGCTGGCCTGAATTCCAGCTAGGCCAACAGCCTCCATCTCTCTCTCTCTCCACCATCCTCAGTGGATTAGGACTCATGCTGGACATCCCAATTTTCTTTCCTCTTACCAGGACCTCATTCTGGGAAACTGGAGGCTCTTTGTCAAACACTATCAAAGGACCAGTAAATACGATCAGTCTCACGCAGCTCTATCTGTGGGACACAACACCAACTCCTTGGAAGGAAAATTCGGAAGCAGAGTAACTGTTCTGAGAGTAGATAAAGGGGGAACTTCAGGCCAAATTCACACCCTATCAGACTCACGGGATCTTCTCCCTCACAGTTAATTTCCAGAACAGCACAGGCTAGAATCTGGCTTGGGAAAACCACAATCATACTCCTGAGAGTCTACATACACATACCATATTATTTCTGAATTTCCCACAAATGTTCAAGACAGGAAACACACTGCTTCTTAGGTGGTGTGATTTCAAAAACTTCAGAACAACAGTTCCATGTGTTAACACAACCAAGAGCATGCCAAAAACACCACTCATGCCCAGGCGCAACTTGAATTAGTTCCTTTCATTAACCTTCCCATCTTAAACCTCACAAGGGAGCTCTGAAAAACATCTGGCTATAGACCTAGATCCTATTCCCTTAGCCTTCCCTACTACTTCTCAATTATTCTGCAGTTAGGGATGGTGGTTTGTGAATTTCTCAGACCCTAAAGCTGGGTTTCAGCAATTTCAACGTAAAGAGCAATTTCTGTTATTTTCCCTTCCAAGAAAAGAGATTTTATGAAAGATCTTGTCTATAAAATAGTATTAATAAACAACTCATTTGCCAATCACAGCTTCTGATAGTCAGTTTCCACAGAATTTAGAACTCATATGAAAGTTGATGCTTTTCTTTTGAGAAATTTTAAGCCTACAGACCCTCATAACTCCTTTGCAAAACCAAGATGCAGACATTCTGACACAAATGCTTGGCCTCTCCTCCTTCCTTTTGGTGTTATCTAAGCTATATGAAGAAGCTGTCTTTTGTGCCCACCTGCCCAGCTCCCTCCCACCCTACTCACCCCATACACAACCAGCACTGCTCTCCCTGTTCTGTCCAATTTTATTGTGAGTTCCCAAGCTCTCCGTATCAGTGCTCCTCAAACTTGAACATGATCAGAATTACCCAAAGTCTTGTAACACACACACACCCTCTCAGAGACTGTTGCGTTTTTGAGTTTCTAACTAAAAAATGGGTCATAGTTAGGGTACAAGAATTTGCATTTATAACAAGTTCCCAGGTGATGTTAATACTACTGGTTCAGGGACCATTCTTGGAGAACTAGTGCTCTAGATAAAAACCTACCCTCAAAAAGAGGCAAAACTAAAATACAGTGGTGGGAATCAGAACAGAAATTGCCTTGGCTCTGCTGGGACGAGGAGGGGCAGAGGATCTTTGGAAAAGAGCTCCAGGGAACTTTCTGGGATAAAGGAAATGTTCTGTATCTTGACTGGGTGTTGGTTACACTGGTATATATGTTTGTCAAAACTCATCAAACTTAAGATCTGTGCATTTTGCTGATATAAATTATACCTCCAAGAAATAAGTTAATTTACCTGCAATTTATTCAGCATGAGGTATAAATGGGCAAAAATTATTCATACTCTCTCTCAAGGGAAACTGCATTTGACAAGGATCCATGCTTTAAGGCAGTGGTTTCCAACTTGCAGACTTTCTATCCTGGACGTACGATAAGTGTGTGGGCAAGTTCATACACAGTTAAATTCTGTGTCCATCAATAAATTGAAATCAATTACTGTCACATGGAACCCACATGAGACTAGTTCCTGAGTTTCCCCTCGTAGAAAATAATTTTTAAACGTTCTAGAAAAAAATGACATAATGCCCAGCATTTGCTTTAAAATATCTCAATAGGAGAAAAAATATATCTCAATGGGAGAAAAACACTGGGGAAAACAGATGAAATCAAATTGGCAAAATATTGACTACTGAAGCTGGGTGAGGGCACATGGGGATTTGTGAAACTATTCTTGCTATTTTTGTGTTTGTTTGAAAAATTTCATGATAAAAAGTTTTAAAATTATCCACATAGGTATTTCTTACACAAGCCAGAAAACTCAAAAAACTCACAGGGAAAAGAATACCACAGGAAAAATAAAAATTCTTCTTGAATTTCAACAATGATAACCATTGTTAATGTGGGTTTTGTTTTCAGTTTTACACACACACACACACGTATACGATATTTTGCCACACGATGATGTAACTGCTTTGTTTTGTAGCTTAATTTAACATTATGTTGTGATATTTTCCCCCATCAACAAATATTTGTATTATTTGTTGTTCTTGTTTTTTAGTGATTTTATTTATTTGTCAGAGAGAGAGACAGAGAAAAAGAGAGAGAGAGAGAGAAGCAGGCAGAGGGAGAAGCAGGCTTCTCACTGAGCAAGGAGCCTGATGCGGTACTCGATCCCAGAACTCTGGGATCATGACCTGAGCCGAAGGCAGACTCTTAACTGACTGAACCACCCAGGTGTCCCTGTTATTTTTTAGAGAGGGAGAGAGGGGTGGGTGGTGATGGGCAGAGGAAGAGGGAGAGAGAGAAATTTTTTATTTTTTAATTTTTATTTATTTTTATTATTTTCAGTTAGCCAACATATAGTAAGTACATCATTAGTTTTTGCTGTAGTGTTCAACAATTCATTAGTTGCATATAACATCCAGTGCTCATCCCAACACATGCCCTCCTTAACACCCATCACCCAGTTACCCCATTTCCCCACCCCCATCCCTTCTGTAACCCTCAGTTTGTTTCCCGGAGTCCAGAGACTCTCATGGTTTGTCTCCCTCTCTGATTTCTTCCCATTCAGTTTTCCCTCCCTTCCCCTGTGGTTGAAAGAGAGAACCTTAAGCAGGCTCCATGCCCAGCACAGAGCCTGATGCGGGAGCTCCAACTCACAACCCTGAGATCATGAGCTGAGCCAAGATCAGGAGTCAGATGTTTAACCGACTGAGCCAGCCAGGCACTCCAATACTTGTATTATTTGAATTTACTTGTAAATGACTATATATTATTCCATTTTTAGGGATTTACCATAAAGGACTCCCCTATTGTTAGATACTAACTTTGTTTCCAATTTTCCCTATTAAGTAATGAACATGTTTGTAACATACTTTTGTACTTATCCATATTAATTTAGTTAGAATAAAATACCTAAAGTAAAATTGATGGGTGAAAGGGCATATGTATTTTTAAAGCTTCTGATAGTTTGTGCCAAGTTGAATATGAGTGTTTAAGAGTCTATACCCCTCAGTGGTATATAAACTTGCCTCTTTCTCCTCAGCACACTAGGGACTACCATCTTTGTAAACTTTGACAACTTCATGAGCCAAAAAAGGTGATTTCTTATACTAACATGCATATCTTTGAATTGGTAAAAAGTAGTTGAATATTTATTAACCACTTGTATTTCTTAAAAGTATTTCTCTATTATGGTCTTCACCTTGTCAATCTTTAAGAGATCTCCATGTATCAGTACAATAATGCATTGTCTTATCTTTCCAAATTCTTAACCAATCAACTTAGTACTATCAATCCACCCATCCTTCTCCCACTGCCTGGAAGTCTCACCAACCACTTCACTATAAACTTATACTTAGGGGCACCTGGGTGGCTCAGTCAGTTGAGTGGCTACCTTTGGCTTGGGTCATGGTCCTGAGACCCTGGGATCAAGCCCCGCATCAGGCTCCCTGCTCAGCCGGGAGCCTGCTTCTCCCTCTCCCTCTGCCTACCACTCCCCCTGCTGTGCTTTCTCTCTGTCAAGTAAATAAATAAAATCTTTTTAAAAAATAAACTTATACTTAGGCACATTGGGTCTGTTTTGGTGCTTCCAGACTTTTGCATTAAAGTTTTTATCTACTTGTGTTTCTCCACAGTGCCAAATGATTTTGTTTACTATAGCTTTAAATAGTATTTTGAGGGGCACCTGGGTGGCTCAGTCAGTTATGTGACTGCCTTTGGCTCAGGTCATGATCCCAGGGTTCTGGGATCAAGCCCCGTATCAGGATCCCTGCTCAGCGGGGGGCCTGCTTCTCCCTCTCCCTCTGCCACTGCCACTGCTTGTGCTCTCCTGCTCTCTCTCTGTCAAATAAATAAATAAAACCTTTAAAAAATGTGTTTTGATATCTGAGCCTTTCTCATTGTTTGAGGAATGGCAAGAAGTTAGTAAAACTGAAGCATAAAGTACAAGGGAGGTAGGCAGCCATGAGTTTATGGAAGGCCCTTGTAAGCCAGGGAGGAAATCTGGAATTTGTCCGGTGGAGAAGGGGGGACAATTAAAAACAGGAAATAACACAGTCCCCTTGGCACCTTAGACAGAACACTATTGCAGGGTAGAGAACGGATTGAGGAAACACCCTGGAAACTGAAGGACCAGTTAGGAGGCCATTTGAGATGTCCAGGAGAGCAGGACAGGGGCTGAAGTGAGGTGCAGTTGGCAAGAACCAGGTGGATATGGGAGATACTAAGAAGGAAGGTTCTTGCAGAACTTATAATTGAAAAGTTGTGGGAGTAAATGAGAGGATGGGGCAAGAAAAGGGGTAAGCCGGTTAAGGGATATGAGCATAGTGCAGGACTGGTGGAGTTTGAGGTTCTAAAAGAAGCATCCATAAGTAGCTGTGTGTATGGCATCTGGGGCTTAGTAGGGGAACCAAGGCTTAAGAAAATGATTTGAGATTAGGAGCGCATGGGTGGCTCAGTTGGTTGGGCGACTGCCTTTGGCTCGGGTCGTGGTCCAGGTCCTGGGATGGCGTCCCACATCGGGCTTCCCTTGCTCTGCAGGGAGCCTGCTTCTCTCTCTGCCTCTGTCTGCCACTCCCCCTGCTTGTGCTGTCTCTCTGTCAAATAAATAAACAAAATCTTTAAAGAAAAAAAAGAAAATGATTTGAGATTAATGAGCATTTATTTTTTTTAAGATTTTATTTATTTGACACACAGAGAGAGAGATAGCACAAGCAGGGGCAGCAGCAGAGGGAGAGGGAGAAGCAGGCTCCCCGCTGAGCAGGGAACCTGACATGGGATTCAATCCCAGGACCCTGAGATCATGACCTGAGCCAAAGGCAGACGCCCAACCACCTGAGCCTCCCAGATGCCCCAGATTAATGAGCGTTTAGATGAAAACTGAAACCACCGAAGTGCTGAGTTAGGGGAGAGGAGGGTCCAGGTGAGAGCCCCAGGAGGTGAGCAGAGAATGAAGAGTTCACACAGGTCACCCCTGCAGCCAGACAGATATGAAGAAAAGCCAAAGGAAGTCAAGGGAAAACATGTTTCAAGGACGAAGGCATGGTCAAGTACTTAAGGCTGCACAAACAGCAAGCAAAATGCAGGCTGAGAAGCGGCCTCTACAGTTCTCTACAGTAGGGAAGCTACCAGAAACCTTGCGGAGAACAGTTTCACTTCTGTGATAGGACAGGAGCCAGAAAGCAGTGGACAGAGAGATGAAGGAGCAATAGGAAGTGAGATCATGGAGGCCATGAATGTAGAGGAGGTTTAGGGCCATGAAGGGGAGGAGAGAGATGGGATGGTACCTAAAAGGACATGGAGTAGCTGCTCCGTGAGAATATGAATTATTTTCTAAACAGTTTCAAACAGTTTCTTTGCTCTGACTCCTTAAAGGGATTCCCTCTCTTTTGAAATGTTGACACCTTTTGCTTTTCTTGTAATTCTTCCCTGCTTGCTTATTCCCCCAACTGACAAGTGGCATGCTGGTGAATGCTAACAACAGGCTCTTGGTTGAGGGATGGTACTGTTGAACGAAGGGGGAGGGGACTGTCATTGTGTAGGTAGTTAAGCATGTCTGATGCAGCACACAGTCGACGAGGTCTTAGTGCAACTCCCGACACATAGTTCTCAATAAATTGTAACTATTAAAAGAGCCTGAAAATTAAAGATGGGCAGAAAGATACATGTGTGAGAATGTTCAATCATGGTATTATTTATTATAATGAAAACCACAGAACTACCAAAATGTCTAATGACAGAAGAATGTCTAGTTTACATATATTCATGTGATGGATTGTCACAATAGCCATTAAAAAATCATCCTTTGGGATGCCTGGTTGGCTCCGTCATTAAGCACCTGCCTTCGGTTTAGGTCATGATCCCAGAGTCCTGGGATCGAGCCCCGCATTGGGCTCCCTGCTCAGCGGGAAGCCTGCTTCTCCCTCTCCCACTCCCCATGCTTGTGTTCCCTCTCTCGCTGTGTCTCTCTCTGTCAAATAAATAAATAAAATCTTAAAAAAAAATCATCCTTTGGAGCATATTCAGTGTCATGGGAAGATATATATTACTGAGTGAAAAAAACAGAATCAGACCTATATATTATCCATAAAATCCCAATTTGGTGAACTAGAAATGCAGGGTAAACAGGACTGATGCTTAAGTACTTATCTCAAGGCAGACTGATTATAAATGATTTTAATTTTTTTTAGACTTTCTACTACAGTGACCACCTATTCATGTTTCTAATTTAAAAATATATTAAAAATGTAACATGGAGCCAATGACACCAATTTCATACAATTTTTACCAGAATTAAATGCCCACTACATGCCTGGAACTTAATGGGGACATAAATAAAAATGAGTTCCATTTCCCAAGCAAACAGTTAGAGACTGATGGTCTTTGGAATCATTTGTCAAGTCACGATGGTAATTGAACGCCCAGTTCCCTCTAGCCAAATATAGCCAAGCACACGATGGCTGAACAGGAACTGAATGCCCTCTATGGCCACAAGAAGGGCAAAACAAAATGGTTCATAAGGAGATCAGAACAGATATGGGCCCATGTTTCCCACTGTTGATACGGCAGCAGTGGTCAGTGACAGAGACTCGGTTCAAGGCGAGAAAAAGCACAGAGGGACTGCTGAGGGATTCAAACTCTTGGGGTCAGGCTTTGGCTGTTGAGAGTAGCAAATAACCAGTTTAAGTTCAGATGGTTACACCAGAGGATGTGTTCGAAGGATCCCCTGCCCGGCCCTAGGCATGGGCTGCATTTCTGGCTCTGTCAGGTTATCTGGGCTCCAACAACAATGTGCCTCTGTGGTGAGCAGGGTAAAGCCCAGATCCATGCAGAGCTATTCTGCCATTCACACACACTCCCCTTTTGGTAAAAAGAGTTCCCAGGGAGAATTTTCTTCTAATTCAAGCCTGTACTGATAATAGCTAGGGTGACCATATAATTTGTTATCCATATTAAGGCACTTATTAAAAATGAGAGGGAATCCTGTTAATAATTACAGTGGGATGAGTATAAACAAACACAAACTGTCCCAGGCAAACTGGGAGGCAGGGCCCCCGAGTATGAGTACCGAACCTCCCAGTTGGAACAGCAGTCCCCAGGGAAGATGAGCTGTTCCAGGGTAAGAAGAAGACTGCCTCAGAGAACAAAATCCTTCAGTGTCTGGGTCTGACGCCTTGCTCCCCTACCTGCTAACTGTGTGACTTTGGCAAGTTACTGAACCTTGCTCTGCCTCAGTTTCCTCATCTGTAAAACAACAATAGTAACTTTCTGCGGGGTTGTTGTGCTAAACAAGGGAACACAGGTAACACGGTGGGTGCTACAGCAGGTGTTAGCTCTTCATATTCTCTTCCTGAAGTAAAAAATTTGAAGCATGTGCCAAGTCCAGATTATTCGAGCTGCAGCCTCAGGGTCAACAGGAGTCGTGGAGATAGATGCATCAGGCTTGACTGGCTCTCAGGCCCTGCTGCACAGAACTTGGAAGAGCAGGGGCAGGAATGTGTTTGGGTAAGAGTTCCCATATGCACCTTCCAGGAGCTGTGGGACCAAAGACAGTGCCCCAAACCTCTCTGTTCTTCAGTTGCATCACCTGAATAGAAAGAATGATAATACCCTTTCTGCAATGTGGCTTTGAGAATTAAATGAGGTAATATATATGCAAGAAAGCTCTGGAGGGAAAGAATTTTGGAATTCTAAAGCTGCTCAAATTTTTTTCTTGTTTTTTTGTTTTATTAAATATTATTTATATTAATAAAACTCACCAATTTTAAGTGTACAGCTTAATAGTTTTTGGTCAATATATACAATTGTGTAACCACCACCACAATGGAGGTATAGAACAGCTCTCCTCCTTGCTCCTGGCCTTGGATGCCCTCCCAAACCTCAACCCAAGCAACCACTGTTCTTACTGTCTGTCACAGGTAGTTTTGCCTTTTCTGGAATTTCATTCAAATGGAATAATATAGTATGTAACCCTTTATGTTTGACTTTTTAGGTTAGCATAATGTTATTCATCCATGTTTTACATGTACTAATAGTTCATTCATTTCTTTCTTTTAGATTTTATTTATTTGAGAGAGAGGGCGCACAAGCAAGAGAGAGAGCATGAATGGCAGGGAGGGGCAGAGGGAGAGGGAGAAGCAGACTCTCCGCTGAGCAGGGAGGCCAATGCAGCTTGATCTCAGGACTCTGAGATCATGACCTGAGCCGAAGGCAGATGCTTAACTGACTGAGCCACCCAGGTACCCTAGTTCATTCTTTTCATTGCCAAATAACCCATGATATGGAAGTACTGTAATTTTTTTTTAAATTTTTTTATTGTTATGTTAATCACCATATATTACATAATTTGTTTTGGTGTACTGTTCCATGATTCATTGTTTGTTCATAACACCCAGTGCTCCATGCAGAACGTGCCCTCCTCAATACCCATCACCAGGCTAACCCATCCCCCCACCCTCCTCCCCTTCAGAAACCTCAGTTTGTTTTTCAGAGTCCATCATCTCTCCTGGTTCGTCTCCCCCTCTGACTTACTCCCTTTCATTCTTCCTCTCCTGCTATCTTCTTCTTTTTCTTTTTTCTTAACATATGTTGCGTTATTTGTTTCAGAAGTACAGATCTGTGATTCAACAGTCTTACACAATTCACAGCGCTCACCGTAGCACAGATGTACCGTAATTTTTTGATCCATTCACCAGCTGATGGACATTTGGGTTGCTTCCGGTTTTTGGCTTTTATGATAAAGTTGCTACAAACATTTGTGCACCCATTTTTGTGTGGTCATATGTTTCTCTTGGGTTAATACCTTGGCATGGAATTGCTTGGTTGTATGGCATATGCATATTAAATTGTGCTCAATGTTTTCAAAAGAAATTATGGGTTGCTTTATTAGAAATAGAGTTAGAAATCAAGGTGAAGAAACCATGCCACTATCACCCTGTATTGTTAGCGTTTGTATGCAGCTAGATACTAATCAGTCACCGCTTGTATTTGCTGGGTCTTACTCTGTGCCAGGCACTGGGCTAAGTGATTTACTTGCATTGTCCTATTCTGTCCTCTCAACATCTCTACATCATGAATACTAATAAAGGTAAGTGATAAGGGCGCCTGGGTGGCTCAGTTGGTTAAGCGACTGCCTTCGGCTCAGGTCATGATCCTGGAGTCCTGGGATCGAGTCCCACATTGGGCTTCCTGCTCAGCAGGGAGTCTGCTTCTCCCTCTGACCCTCTTCCCTCTCGTGCTTTCTATCTCTCATTCTCTCTCTCTCAAATAAATAAATAAAATCTTTAAAAAAAAAAAAGGTAAGTGATAGAGCCAAGATTTGAACCCAGGGATTCTGGGTACAGAGCCCACTGTGCACTACTGTGTTTGAGGTGTTATTTCCCTTGAACACAACATGGTTTAGTTCTGATTAACCTTCTTGTCATAAACAGAGGGCTCAGAGCACTTTGCACAAAGTTTGGAGGTTTCCAATCTATCGGACTGCACACTAGCAGCCAAAATGATCTTCAGAAATTTTTCAAAAATCAGCTGCCAGCTAAAAACCTTGCGATGGTTTCCCATTTCCCCTTAAAACTCAGCCGAATGTTCTCATCTTTGCATAGCTAGCTCTTTTCCCTACCTCTCCAGCCCTATCTTGGGCTACTCCTTTGTCACTTAAACAATCTAGGTACACTGTTCCTCAAACACACTAAGCGCTTTCCTGTACAAAGCACATTTTTTTAACGACATAAATTAGGTCATGCTATACATATTCTGAGACCCGCATAATATGTAGTGGAAGATTTTCCATGTCATAGCTCTCACTTCATTCTACTTGCTATTTCTTCCTTCCCTCTGCCCACCTCGTCTACTTTTTCCCTTCCTTCCTCCTCTCTCTCTTTTATGATCACTCAGTAGAGTTGTGTTAAAAGTAGAAAGTGAAAACATCTCCTTCCCTAGATCAGCCCTTTCCACTGCCCCAAGGTGACCCCATTCACAGTTTGAGGGTAAAAGGTAGTTCAGGCAGTTCTGACTCTGCCCCAAGGCCTGCATGGCTCCCAGCTACCCACCCCATCCCTCGCCACAGCTGCATCAAACCAGGCCCTCCGAGGTGTGAAATCATGCATGAGTGCAGCTCCTTCCGTTAAATGCTTTTTTTCTCTAGGGGCATTTGGCTGGCTCTGTCAGTGGAGTGTGCAACTCTTGATCTCGGGGCTGTAAGTTCAAGCCCCATGTTAGGTATAGAGATTATTAAAAAAAATTAAAAAACTACAACATTTTTATCTGTAAAGTATACCTGAAACTCTTGGCCCCTACAAACAGAGAGGAATGCTCATGTGTGGTTTACTGCAGGGAAATGTTAAGAGTCCAAATGTTGCTGTAAGTTGATGAGTTGCCCAAAAGTCACAATAGGAGAGCTAGCTGTGTGGATCTGAGTCCCCACATCTGGGAAGACAGGCTTTTAAACGATCTTACTGTTGAATAAACTGAGGCAGGTCAGGCCTTGATGGATATAGGGAGGTGCCCAGGAGAAAGAAGGAAGCAGGTCTGGAACCGAATTGCATATGAGTCAGAAATCCTGGTGGCTTTGATTACGGCCTCCCAAGGAGGGAGTGTGCGTGAGCGAAAACTCTCCATCACAGTCAATGGGATTCTGGCTTCACTGAGGGATGGCTCCGGCCCACCTGCCCTCTGGCACTCCGATCCTCTCCACACCTCCAAGTTTCTCTTAGCTCATTTTTACCAACGAAAGATGAGACACGAAGGGCAGGGAATCTACATTATTAATCCTTTTAAAGCATAAACAGAAGTGCAACTGAAGCCTGGAGGCCCCAGGCAGACACTAGACAGGGATGTGGTTCTGGGAGGAGGGCTGCCCTCCACTCTGTGACGCTGTGCCGGCTGCCTGGGTGGCATCTGCCCCCATGGACGGTCAAGGAAGCTACTAGTTCCTGAGGCATACTGTGTGACGGAGCAGAAAACATGGGCTTTAGAGTAAAGAAAGATCCACACTCTAATCACTGCTGACGATGGGCTGGGCAGCTTCTAACTCTCTGAGCCTGTATGAGCTGCTGCGGGATTCAGGGAGGTGTTATAAACCCTTCTAATGATATCCTCTAAATGTTTGTGTGGCCTCCGCTCTACCTGGAGAACACCTGGCTCTAGGTTCTCTTTCCGCAGAACTCTGAGCCCCATGAGGACACTCTCTAGGAAAGCTAATGACAGATGGTCATGAGGTGACGTACTGATCCAGAGGCTCTTGTGGGACTGTACATCGTCAAGGACCTCCGAGAACTTTGAGAACAAAGTTGCCACTGGAGTGCTCATCTCTGGGGGCTCACATGTGTGTCTGTGAGGCAGGACCTTGGGCTCCTCCTCCCAGCGCATACAAGAAAGCCAAGCACAGGCTCCCTAAATGCACCAACAGGTTCAGAGGGCAGCCGCAGTTCTTTTGAGTAGCAAGGAAGTGGAGAAGTCCGTCCAGATTGTTGGTGCCTGTAGCCCCAGGTCACAGAGACATCACCGTTATCTGCCCCACGGGCTAAGGACCCACTGGCACTTTTTCTCTAGCTGCCCAGACATCTAGCATCTCTGGGAACTGGCTGTTTGTGCATCAGGACTGTTCTAGCCCAAGTTTTTGGAATGGAAGACCTCAGTCTTGGGAAAGCAAGACCTGATGCTGTCTAGGCCTGGGGGTGGGGGTGGCAGAGGAGGGGGCATCCCTGCTTCCTGCAGTGGGGATTATTTGGGCTGCCTTCTGCAAACACCTCAGTCCTGCCCAGCTGCTTCTCAGGCCCACAGGGATGTTCTGACCCCAGTTCCCTCCCTGAAGCAATGGTACAATGGCTCTCCCAGAGCGAGTCTCCGCCGAACCGCTGGGATCTATGCTTCCAGGCTTTGCTCCACCTGCTCTGTCTGCAGTGTCCTCTGTGCCCTTCCCTAACCATTATCCCTACGAAACCAACTCCTTCCAACTCCACCTCAACGGCCACCACCGTTAGGGAGGAACCTCCCTAATTACCCTCCTAGACACATTCATTTCTTACCCATCTTTATACACTGTCAACTCCTCGAGGGTGAGGATGAGTCCTGTCTCTCTTTCTCTCTCTCTCTCCCATAAGTCTGGGCACTAGACTTCACATTACCCTGGACAAATAAACAAATGGCCAATACCAGGTTAACTGCTAATAAGCTCAGAGTCTTCCACACTCCCTTGGGAGAACCTAAACTATATCAGTTCTATCAGCTGTTCAAAACCTTCAATTAATGGATTCCAGTCTCTTCAAAGCAGTGGGAGAATTTCCCCAAAGTCAATTCTGAGGCACAGGGCCTCCTCTAGGCAGACTTGGGAACTGGCTACTCTCACAAATTCCTGATTGCTCTCAAAAAGGTGAGCATCCAGCTCTACTTGATGACATAAAGGAAGGGAATAATTCTTTTTCTGTTTTTAGGGAAATACAGGCAACAGTAAAGTATGCAGGGGAACAGAAGCATACCCGACATGGAGCCTTGGGGGGGTGCAGCAGGGAGAAGGCAAGAGGACACGTGAAGCCTCCAGACCCCATGCCGTTGACCCCACAGACAAGCCGCCAAGAGAAGCAAAGCCAGAGAACCCAAGTGGAGGCAGCTTATTTCATCAGCATCCAGCTGGTTAAAAATAACTTCACTTATTAGTTTAAGTGAGATCACCACAGGGCTGGAAATTCACTGTCAATGAAACAAAAATACTGGAAGGAAAATGAGAAAAGTCTACATTCATGATGAGCTTTATTTCAAAAAAGAAACACAGGAAGGAAGCTGCCTGGATATTCCACAGGCTCTGTTTTCCTTCTGGGCTTTTCATGAGGCACTCGTCTACCAATCTGGGAGTCAGCACGCTTCATTCCTCCCATCTTGCCAGAGAGAAGCAGCAGCATGGAGCTAAGTGCCGTGGAGCATCATCAGGAAAAAGGCAACCTTAGGAGATGACACGGCACTCGCGCGAACGCTGAGCCAGACCGCCCCTCCCCTGCTGCAGAACCTCAAGGAACTGCCTGTTCTCGGCTTCTGCTGAGGCTCTACACCTTCCTTCAGCACACAGATTTCCCTTGTTGCCTGTGCTGCCAACAAAGGCTCTACTGACGAAAAGTGACGGCTCACCGACTAGGGCGGAGGCCGGGAGGGAGTGCTCTACAGGCTCTTCCCAAAGGAGGAAAGGCAGCGCTCAACAGGGACAGTGCTCTCTCTGAGTGACTTTGGGGAATCCATCCTGCTTTTCTAGAATGCTCAAGAGGGAGCAGCCCTCCAACCCTAATCTCCCCTCAGCATGCATTCCTGGGTCCCCTTTGTGGCCCACCTGAAGCCTCCTCCTAAATCAGGCCCATAGGACCAAGACTCCAGTCTTCCCCATATGAGCTCATCCGGATTGCCCTGGAGGTGCGAGGAGGCCAGGCGAGGCTCCGGCAAACTGCTCTGGGAGGCAGGGCTCTGGAGCACCCTGACGCTAATGAGCCACGCACAGGGGCATCGCTCCTCACATAGGTTGACAGCTGTCATGAATTGTTTTCCCTTGTTGGTTCTCATAATTCAGTGTTTTTGTGTTTGTTTTTCCTGTTGTTATTGTTGTTTTTGGAAGTATGTAGACCATTTTTTGGTCGGAAATTTTCATTCTTATATAATTTCAAAATTTCAGAAAAATTGTATGAATAAGGATTTCCTATAAAACCATTTATCCAGATTCACCAATGTGTTTTTATTTTGCCCATTTGCTTTATCATTTCTCTCTCTCTCTAGATGGATGATATAGATATCTATTTATACAGAAACAAATATATGCATGCGTATATACACATATATGAATACATATGTATATCTATACCTGTAATTCTTTTCTGAGCCATTCGAGAATAAGCTGTAGATATGATGTCTCCTTGTTCCTAAAACCTTGGCACACATTTCCAAGAACAAAGATATTCTCTTACAGGACTGCAGTACAGTTATTAAACTGTCCCTAAATCATAATCCATACTCAGATTTTATCAATTATAGCTATTTTTTCTGGTCCAGGATACAATCCCCGATCACAAATTACATTTTGCATTTTATTGTCAAGCCTTTTTAGTCTGTTTTAATGTGGAAGTGTCGCTTCGCCTTTCTCATCCTAGACATTTTTTAAAGTCATTTTGTGGAATGTTTCTCAATTTGAGTTTGGCTCATGTTTCCTCCTGAGTAGATCCAAGTTATGCATTTTTGGCAGAAATGCCACTGAATTGAAGTAATGTTCCTCTGATTGCTGTGTATTGGAAGGCACATTATATCAGTTTGGCAAAAACTCAGTTCTGGAGTCACTGTCATGGCTTGAGCTTGGTGCCCTACAGGATGTGAATGGATGTTTCCAACCTCTGGTTTCATGCACTACAATTGTGGGCAAAAAGGAGCACATACTTGCACAGACACAACCTGTCTGAAGGCCGGTGAGGTGGAAAGCCCAGATTATCCTGTTGGATGATGATGAACATATGGCTCAGTGGCCCCCAGCACCCTAGCCAACAGCCACCAACTCCCAGAAGCAAGGCCACCTAGCCATCAGCTGACTGTAGACTCAGGAATGAGCCCAGCTAAGACCAGCAGAAAGACACAAACTGCTGATCCAAAAAACTAGTGAACTAAATAAATAGTTGTTTTAAGCTACTACATTTTGGGGTGGTATGTTACATAGCAAAAGCTTAACTGATACCCCTTGTTCAGCAGGGAAAGAGAAGATTCAGAAGCCCCACATATTCATTGAGATCACTGAAGAAAGAAGATCATGCTCTTTTTCTTCTGGCTCTGTGCTGTCTCTCTCAGGGATCTGAACTTTTGCCTATGTCTGGGATTCAAAGGATCATCTTAATTTATTTACGTGGTTTTGAAAAACAAACCAGGGATATTGTTCTCACCAAGCTTTACAGAGCAAGGCCACATCATTCAGTAGCTCAACTGGGCAGATATCAGAAGACTCTCCCAACACACTCTTCCATAGCAATGAGCAAATGAAGACTTTCTGGAGGAAGACCCCATAGGAGCAGGGAAGCTTGTCACTGATAAGTATCTAACAAGCAACAACCAGGGCCTTGGGGTTCACCTGGCTCTCTGATTTCCCAAATCCTCTGACCCCTTCCCTGGAGATTAGGATTTGGTGCCTCTAGGATGCAGCCTGAAGGAAATTTCCTTTGGAGAAAAATGATTTTTTCCTTGTTCGTGTGCTGTCCACCGTGAAGAGAGACTGGAGGGCAAGCTACATCAACAACTGTAGCAGATGCTGTCAGGGGTCTGCCCCGTATTGCCTAGATACCTTTACCAGTTCCATGCACAGGGGTTCCCGGTGGGCATCTCTGCATCTTTGTTGGAAGGTGGCTCCCAGGCTCCTGGAACCCTTTGCCAGCACACAGCATAAACCACAAGTGCTTGGAAGTTTACATCCCCTGAAGCAGCCAACGACTGACAGGCGCAATGGTATAAATACCCCTGCTCTCACCTCTGATCAGAAAAACTGGTGACCTACATTGTCTCCAGAGATCTCCTATAGGACTGAGCCAAGGTCACCCCCACCTCACTGCCACTGTGGACTTTGCTCAGTATTGCCACACCGCTTGGTCTACTTCCTTTCTCTTCCCACTGCCCCATTGCCCTATTGGCTTTTCTTTGGAAGACTTCCTCATCTCAAAGTCTGCCTCTGGAGAATGCAACCTAAGATGGCGACCACCATGCGCACCCTCCAGAAACTTGACAAAGGCTCCGGCACTGACCTTCATCCTTAATACAAAGGGCACTGTACGTGCCACCAGGAACTGGGTTGCTTTCAATTCTCACATCAACGGCTCTCGTGATTTGCTGTTCATTGCTCCCTTTGCTACACACGGTTGTCCTGAAATAGACAAAGAAGACACTGTGTTAGGAGGACTAACTAAGAATAGGAAAGAACAATTATTTTCTGCCATCAGTTCCCAATCAGCAGAGATTTTTCTGAGTTAGAATCTTTGGCTGAAAGCATCAGTAGGGAAGTACTCTTCCTAGACAAAGGCCTGCAATCAGGAAGACACAGGTGATGCCTCCGTTGAAGCTCACATGTATCAGTTCAAGTTTCAATGCCAGTACGTTGTTGATCTTTTCTAGTGTATGTGTGTTTTAAAATGCTGCTTTTCTTATTAGTTCCTTTCTTTTTGAGGGGGTTTGTTTCTATTCTTTTTCAGATTTCTTAAAATGGATCATTACTTAGTTCATAAACCTTTAGCCTTTTCTCTGTTCTTATACAAGCATCTAAATGTTTTACATTTCCCTCTAGATATAGCTTTAGTAGCATCTTATAAGTTTGAGTACGTGATGGTTTTAGTATCATTCTGTTCTACATACATGCTACTTATTAACAAACCATAATTTATTCTTCTCCCATGATTTATTTAGGAGTATCTTTGGCAAACAGCAAATAGTAGAATTTTAAAAAAAGTTTGTTTTCTAAATGGAGCATCTCATCTATTTTAATCACCTAATTTAATCACAGATCTCTTTGAATTGAAATCTGCCATCTTTCTATTAGTTCTGCACATTCTCTCTTTTCTTTCCCCTATTTTGATTGTTTGAATCTTTTTTTGGCATTCTCTTTTTCATATTGGTCTGGAAATTATATAGCCTTTTACTATCCTTTTAGTGGTTATGACTTATTAATATTTAATATACTTTTATTCTCTTCTCCAACAATACAACTTAAAAATACTTAGAATAATATGTATTAGCATACTTAAAACACTACCTGATCTATGTGCCATTTTTTAGTGTTTGGTATTATTATTACTGCTTTATATAATTACATAATTTCAATTTACCCCATATTCACTCTTGACATTCATTTCTTTTTTGCATCTCCAGCCTTCCACCTGTAATTATTTTTCTCCTGCCCGAAGATTAGCCTTTAGTGTTTCTTTTAGTGCAAGTCCGATATAATGGATTTTCTCACCTTTTGTCTGTCTGAAAATGTCTTTATTTTACTTTTATTCCTGGAAGATATTTTCTCTGGGTATAAAATTCTAGGTTGGCAATAATTTTCTTGCAGCTCTTTGAAGTACCACTCAGTTTTTTTGGGGCTTTCATTGTCCATTTATTGTTGCTCCTTGGAAGGTACTTGTTATTACTTTTAATATTTTTCCTTTATATTTGATTCTTACCAGTTTCACCATGATGTGCTAAGTTTGAATTTATTTGTCCTACTCAGGTTTTGTAGGGCTTCTTAAATCTGTTCCTGGGTGTTTTTCTTCAGTCGTAGATAAGTCTCATATTGCTTTTGCTCCTTCTTTCAGAATGCCAATTACATGCATCTCTTCCTTTGACCCTTTCTTCTGTATTTTTCATCCTTTTTTTCCCTTCTGTTCTTTATTCTGGATACGTCCTCTGAAATATCTTCTAGTTCACTAATTTTTTCTTTGGCTCCTTTAAAATCAGCTGTTAGATCCATCCATTATGCTCTTAATTTCAGTTATTGTATGTTTCATTTCTAGAGTTTCCATTTGGTTATTTTCATAGTTTCAGTCTTTTGCCAAAATTCTCCTTCTCGTCTTCTGTATCTTTGAACATTTGAGAAAGTTATTTAAAGTCTGTATCTACCAATGCAAATATTTAGAGTTTCTATTCATTGTCTTTATTCTGGTTGCCTTATTTCCTATGTGACTGTTTATTTTATATTGTGGGACAAATCCTATATTTTCCAAAAATTGTGGAAATAAATTGCCTAGGATAAGGTTATCTCCTTCTAGAGAGGATTTTTAAAATCAGTTCTGCTAGCTATTGGGAACACTGGAACTCCAGTATCATCTCAACCCACATTCGTGGCTCCAGAGGATTTTGAGCTATGCTGTGGCTACTATGAGGGCCTGTAAGCTTCTTCCAACTTACTCTTACTCCTGGGGTACGGTCCTGTAAAGTCCCAGCCCAAAGCAAAAGACTCTGCAGGCGCTGACTACACAAAAACCTGACTGCAAATCTCTGTCCTAGTGCTATGGGGCCATCTAAATTGCTACTGTTTTTCAGCCATCCTTTATGGAATCTGCAAAAGCTTCCAGGAGGCAAGTGGTTCCCCATTCTGTATTCACCACTCTAGGCCTCCATCCTCCTCTGGATTTATGTGTACACTCAACACAAATTCACGGACATACAGATCAGATCTACTATATATTTACTATGCCATCAATTGCAAGATGCACCGTGCATTTAATAGTTGGTTTTCAGTGTGGAGGGGGGATGGCTGTATAGGAAAGACCCACAGTGAAATGCATATACTGATGATCAGATGCTTCTTGGTTCCAGAAACATTAAAATAGTTTTATTTTTAGAATTAATATGTTATGTAGTAAATATATCAAGTAAGTATGTTTGCTACAAAGAAATATTATCTCAGCAAGGTAGAGATCTACTAATATGTCCTAACATTTTAGAGCAAACCTAGAGAGGATGGACCTTTCTAAAGACCCAGTCCTGATTTGTGATGCCTGGGAGACGGAAGTCTGGTTCCAAGCTGGCTCTTCAGAATTCCTGAATACCCTGGTTATCTGATGCAATGATAATAACAGACTTATGAAAAATATCCACATTTGACTACACTGTGGAAACATGCATGTATAGGACCTGTTTTGTCTGTTCAGGAATCTGGACGTAAAATGTCAGGCAGAGAGGGCCATGGGTCCAGAGTCACTGGAAGGCTCTGGATGTAGCCTAGCTGTCCTCTTTAATCAACTGCTTCTTCATACATGACACAACCAGAGATGTAAGTCAGCCTGGTTGTGTGTGTTTTCTATGGCCATCTGCCAGCCCATCTTCAAGGTTATTATCAGCCAAAGTAGTTGCTGGAGCCCACTTTGCTCTTTCACATTCCTGTGGCATGAAGGAGACAGTGGAAGGGCTCCTGCCTTTTCTGAGTATGACTAAAGAAGCAGTTAGCAGAACGAATGGGCAGTTTTCTCCTAGCTAGCCACAAAAATTGTTTCTCCACAAGGATCCCTTGGGTCAGGAACTCAGAGAGGGCACGATGCAAATGGCTTGTCTCTGCTCTCTAGTCTCTAGTCTAGGGCCTGAGGTGGGAAGACTCATAGCCTGGCAAGAACTCAACAGCTGGGGGTGAGACTCACACTGAGGCACCTTCACTCACATTTCTGGCAATTAATGCTGGCTATGGGCTGGGACAGCAATGGGGGCTGTCAGTGGAGGCACCTATGTGGGGCATCTCCCCGTGGCCTGGGCTTCCTCACATCAGGGCCTGCTCAGGATAGGCAGACGTCTTACTTGACATCTCAAAAGTGACTGTCCCAGAAATCTGGGCATGGATTTTTCCGACCTAACCTCAGAAGTCACATGGTATCACTCCTGCTGTATTCTATCGGTCAAGGCAATCCTATACCGTCCCTGATTCAAAGGGAGAGGACACAGACCCCACTTATCAATGGGAGTAACGTGAAAGAATTTGTGGCCCTACCATCCTCCTATTCATATGTATTCACAGAGAAAAAGAGATAAAGAATATATACCAGTTAAGAGTCACTACAAGCGAGGTGGGGAAAAAGAAAAAAGAGAAAAAACTTGGTACTTTTACATGTATCTGTATTATTTGAAATTCTTTACAAGCATGTATTATTTTTGTAACTTAAAAAGGAAATGCAAAATAACAAAGGGGGGGGAAAACTGTGACAGAATGCCACAAAAATGTTCTTATTGAGAACTCAAAACAAGAATGTGCTGGAAGCTACTGCACATTGCATGTTGCCTAACCTGGCACCTCAATAAAACAATTACTGAGCTCCCATACAAGCCCTGGTAGGGTAGCGGGGGTGAATGGGAAGGAGAGCTTTCCCCAGCACACCTGACTTACCCGAGGGTGCCATCTGCCAACCAGCCGGTGGTGCACACTGCAAAGGCACAATCCTGGACCACCCTCCGCAGCTCTTCCGCAGACACCAGGTGAGCACCCCTGCTCTTGCAGGAAAGCCGAGCCACCTCCAGTTCTAGGCCCCGAGAGCCATTCTGAGACTCCAGCACAAAAAGCTTCCCTGTGTGGGGACAAGCACGAACACAGGCTTACTCCAGGATCCACGGGAATTTAACCTCAGCAAACTTACTCTCTGGCAGACACCTGTCAAAACTGGAGTTTCCCGCTTGCCTGAAGACCCGAGGGCAGCAACTACCCCATTGCACTCATCCCCGGGACTAGGTGATGACAATTACTTTGGGGTTTTCATCTGTTTTTTGCTCCTGTCTTCTTTAAAAAAAAAAAAAAAATTAACCATCTGCTCTGGTATGTTTATCTGGATAAACCCTTCAAATCTTCCTTTCTACAAGCTATTTTACAAACACCACGGGGTAAGGCTCAGTGTTCTCCATTCCCCTGAGTTGGGTCAGTTGGTGTCCAGGGCACTGATTTAGGTCTCAGCTCTGCCTTCTGCCCCAGCCCTAGGTGACCCCATACACAGTTCTCCCCACTCCCTTCTCTCTGTCCTATTGTCTCAGGACACTGTCAGGCCCTTCCCGCAATGAGTTCACTTGTGCTTGCTGCCATTTCTCCCAGACTGGACGAAGTAGCAGAAGCCATATCTGGTGCACCTTGGCTCGCTGCAGCACATGGGCATGTAGAGGGCCTCAAAAAACATGTGGCAGTTGAGTGGAATGGAAACATGAATTCAGGCAGAGGTGGAAGCTGAGGCTGAAAGCAAAAGAGAGATTTAGGCAAGAAACCCATGGAGGAGGAGGGGAGCACTGCAGTCCCTAGGAGCTTCCTGTAGAGATGAAGCAATGCCTTAGATAACCTGACCAAGTTTAAGGTAAAGGCAGGGGAGAAAAACACCCAGTTAGAATGAGACACTTCACTTCTGTCTATTAGCAAAATTATCATAATATACTGATTTTATTAGAATGAGACACTTTAACTGTTATCAACTGCAAAATAACTATAATAAATATAATTATCCCTCAGCTTTGGAACCAAAGTTATGAGAAAAATGCAAAAATGTTTCACAAGAAACATATCTATAGGTGACTGGTCCTCCCTTAGACTTGGTACCAGTATGCAATACACAACCTGAACAGCTATACTTGATGGTTTGGTCTGGAGAAGCATGTTCTCCAAGACACTTTTGTATTAATGGCATTTGCCTATCTGGAAAAAAATATTATGAAATTTAACTAAAGTGTTGATGGCCAAGCCCCCAAGCAAGGGAGATAAAAGTGAAAGCCCAGGGCTCACAAGGTAGGTAATGTGATAGACCTCTCCACCCACCTCTACCACCATCTCATGCACATATTAATACACAAAGCTTGGACCCTGAAGGGTTAAACTCTCAGGATAAGAGTGAACAAGGATAAACAATATTCCCTCCCCTCATTCTCAAGGCACAGTTGGAAGAGTTGTCTTGGTGCTAGGAACCCACGCACTGATCCTCATTGGGAATTGCAAAAACTGGCCTCTGAGATACTTTAAGCCATGAATTTAGCTTAAAGTGGCTTGAGATCGACATTTATCCAGACACCTGATAAGAACAAACATAAATCTTGTCTGGAGAAAAAATATTTTCATCTTATGCTTCAGGAAATCCCATGCAAATATTTTTTTCAAAGGCAATGACAATGACAGTAAAATACAACTAAGTGTGTAGGAAACAAGACACCACTAGTGAGAAGCAACATATAAAACATTCAGCAGACACTGACTTACAGAGAAATCTGATACTGGTATTAATCGGCATAGATTATAAAGCAGTGATGATTACTACATATAAGGGAATAAAAGGCACATCTGAAAATACCTACAAAGAATAGAAAACTATAAAAAGTGGCTTAGCTGATAAGAAAAAGAGCCAGATAGGATTTCTAGAAATTAGATACAATGATAAATTAAAAATGCAATGGATATTTTTGGCTGCATATCAGACACAATTGAACAAAGAACTTATTCTTGAAACAGAAATCAGAAGAAAGCATCCAAAATCTAGTAAAGAGACAAAAAAGTTGGAAAATAATAAGATAATAAAGAGACATGGAGGAAAGAATAAGATTCCAGAAATAAACCTTCACATTTACAGCCAACTGATTTTCAACAAGGGTGTCGAGACTATCCAATGGGAAAAGAAGAGTCTTTTCAAGAAATGATGCTGGGACAATTGTACAGGCACCTGTAAAAGAGTGAAGTTGGACTCCTGCCTCACCCCTTACACGATAATTAACTCAAAGTGAATCAGACTTAAAAGGAAAAGCTAAAACTGTAACACCTCGAAGAAAACATAGGAAATCTCTGTCATCTTGGATTATGCAGTGGTTTCTTAGATATAACAACAAAAGCCCAAACAAAGAGAAAATACATAAATTGAACTTCATCAAAAGTAAAAACTTTTTGCTTCAGAGGACAAAATCAATAAAGCGAAAAGACAACCCATAGAATGAAAGAAAATTTCTGCAAATACACATCTAATAAGAAACTTGTATATAGAATGGGTAAGGAACTCCAAAAACTCAACAACAATTAAAGAAACCAAATAACTTGACTGGAAGTGGGCAAAGGACTTTAAAACATGTTTCTCTGAAGAAGTTTTACAAATGGCCAATAGAACATGAAAAGATGCTCAACAGCATTAACCATTAGGGAAATGCAAATCAAAACTACAATTAAATACCACTTCATACCCATTACGATGGCTATTAATAAAAAAAGAAACAACAGAAAATAACAAGTGTTGGCAGAAATGTAGAGAAAAATTGGAACCCTTATGCATTGCCGGTGGGATTATAAAGTAGTGCAGCTGCTGTGGAAAATAATACAGTGATTCTCAAAAAACTAAACATGAAATTACCATGTGATCCAGCAATTCTAATTCTGGGTATATGCCCAAAGAAGTAAAAGCAGGGACTTGAATGATATTTGTACAAATTCATATCAGTATTATTCACAACACCCAAGGGTGGAAGCAACAAAAGCGTCCATCAACAGATGAATGGATAAACAAAATGTGGTATGTATATATATAATCAGCCTTAAAAAGAAGAAAAATTGGACACATGCTACAACATGGATAAATCTTGAAGACATTAAGTGAAATAAGTCAGTCAAATTACAGAGACAGAAAATAGAATGGGGGTTACCAAGGGCTGGGGTGGGGAGGAAAGAGAACTAATGCTTAATGGGGACAGAATTTCAGCTGGCAAAGACGAAAAAGTTCTGGAGATGAACAGTGGTTGGTGATGGTTGCCCAACAATGTGAATATACTTAATGCCACAGAATTGTATACTTAAGAAGGGCTAAAATGGTATTTAACAAATGGGTAAAGGGTCTGAATAGACATCTTTTTTTTTAAGATTTTATTTGTTTGAGAGAGAGAGCGAGAGAGAGAGCACGAGCAGCAGGGAGCAAAGGGAGAGGGAGACCAGACTCCCCACCAAGCATGTGGCTCAATCCCAGGACCTGGGGATCATGACCTCAGCTGAAGGCAGATGCCCAACCGACTGAGCCACCCAGGCACCCCTGAATAGACATCTTTAAAGAAATGGTCAATCAGCACATGAAAAGATGGTCAACATGGTTAGCCAACAGAAAAATGCAAATCAAAACTACGAGATATTACTTCATATCCACTAGGATGGCTATCATCAAAAAGACATGTTTTGACATAAGTGATGATGAGGATGTGGAAAAAGTAGAACCTTCAAACACTGCTGGTGGAAATGTAAAAGAATGTAGCTGCCTTGGAAAATAGCCTAGCAGTTTCTCAGTTAATAGTAGTTCCTCATAGAGTTACCATATGACCCAGGGATCACACTCTTGGGTGAATACCCAAGAGAACTAAAAACACATGTTTACATAAAAACTTCTATATGAATGTTCATAGCAGCATTATGTGTAGTAAATAATAAATTAAGTTCATAATTGTAAAATTGTGTCTAATAGCCAAAAAGTAGAATCCACCCAATGACCATCAACTGATGAATGGATCAACAAAGTACGGTATGAATATCCATACAATGGAATGTTATTTGGCAGTAAAATGAAATGAAGTGCTGATACATGCTGCAAATGGATAAAAACATTATGCTAAGTGAAAGAAGCCAGTCACAAAAACCCACATATTTTATGATTCCATTTACATGAAATGTCCAAAACAGGCAAATTCACAGAGACAGAAAGTAGTTGCTGAGGACTTGGGAGGTTGAGGAGAAACAAGAAGTAAATGCTAATGGGTATAGGGTTTATTTTGGGGCCAAAAAATGTTCTAAAATTGTGTGTAGTGATTCATAACTCTGTGAGTATACTAAAGACCAGTGAATCACACACTTTAAATGGGTGAATTGTACGGCATATGAATCATATTTCAATAAAGCTGTTATTGAAAAAGGCATCACTAGAGAAGAACAGGTTCTGTTATGATGATAGTTATTTCATGAGTAATATAAAATAATTTTAAACACTTAAATAAATAACAACTCTAGACTGGAAGAAGGCAATATTAACAAAACTACAGAGATTTGGAAAAATCCACAGTGCTTATAATTTTTTAAAAAGATTTTATATATTTATTTGACAGAGAGAGAGACAGTGAGAGAGGGAACAAGAGCAGGGTGAGTGGGAGAGGGAGAAGCAGGCTTCCTGCTGAGCAGGGATCCCGATGCGGGGTTCGATCCCAGGATCCTGGGATCATGTCCTGAGCCGAAAGCAGACGCTTAATGACTGAGCCACCCAGGCGTCCCTCACAGTGTTTATAATTTTAAACACAATCCTCCTCAATAATTGATAAAACAGGAAAAAATTGGAACAGATATAGAAGATTTAAGCAACAAAATTAACACACTTGATGTAAAGATCAATGCACAATACTGCATACTACAAAATACACATTCATTTTAGACACACACAGGACATTTATAAAATTGATCAAATACTGAGCTACAAGACAAATTGAAAAACTTTTCAACACTCAAATCATACAAAGCATATTTTTAAACCACAATACAAACAACCTAAAATCATTTGTTTTATTTATCAAACACTTATACAGTGTTTACTATGGTCCAGGTGTTATTCAAATTGCTTTACAAATGTTCATTAAATTAATTCTTATAACCACTCTATGATGTAGGTGTTATTATCATCATCCCTATTTTTTTAAAGATTTTATTTATTTATCTGATAGCACGCGAGCACACAAGCAAAGGGAGCAGCAGAGAGAGAGGGAGAAGTAGGCTCTCCACTGAGCAGGGAGCCCTATGCAGGGCTCAATCTCAGGATCCTGGGATAATGACCTGAGCTGAAGGCAGACGCTTAACTGACTGAGCTACCCAGGCACCCCTATTAATCCCTATCTTATAGTTAAGATTTAGTATTAATGATTTGTCCAAGATCACACAGCTGGGATACAAAACCAGGCTCTATATCAGTGATCCTAACCACTGAATTATACTGCCTCTCAATAGCAAAGTAATAACTAGGAAAATCCCCTTGTGCAAGGAAATTACAAAATATATTTTTAAATAAACCATGGTTCAAAGAAGAAACCACAACTGAAATAAAACATTTTTATGTAAGTGACAAAAACTGGTAGAGAAACTAAAGTAGTATTTAAGGGATATTTATAGCCTCAAATGCTCATATTACAAAAGTAGAATGGTTGGGGTGCCTGGGTGGCTCAGTCATTAAGCGTCTGCCTTCCGCTCAGGTCATGATCCCAGGGTCCTGGGATTGAGCCCTGCATCAGGCTCCCTGCTCTGTGGGAAGCCTGCTTCTCCCTCTCCCACTCGCCCTGCTTGTGCTCCCTCTCTCACTGTGTCTCTCTCTGTCAAATAAATAAATAAAATCTTGAAAACAAAACAAAACAAAACAAAAGTAGAATGGTTGATAATCAATGATCTAGTTTTCTATCTGAAAAACACAGAAGAACATAAAATTAAAGTTTCTAAAGAAGTAGAAGGAAATAACAAAGACAGAACAGAAATCAATGAAATGAAAAGCAGACATACAATAGAGAAAATAAAGTCAAAAGCTGCTTCTTTCTAAAGAATGACAAAATTGATAAATCCCTAGCAAAATTGATCAAGACAAAAAGAGAGAAAATACAAATTAGCAATATCAAGAATGAAAGGGGACATCACTACAGATCCCATGGACAGTGAAAAGATAAGGAGATTATGATGTTATATATGCCAGTACATCTGGATGACAATTTAGATGGAATGGACAAATTTCATAAAAAAACAGATTTAACAAAACTGACCCAAAATGAATAAGAAAATCTGAATATCTCTTTATCTACTTAAAGAAATTAAATTCATCATTTAGGGGCCCCTGGGTGGCTCAGTTGGTTGGGCGTCTGCCTTCAGCTCAGGTCATTATCCCAGAGTCCTGGAATCAAGCCCTGAGTCAGGCTCCTTGCTCAGTGGGGAGCCTGCTTCTCCTTCTCCCTCTGCCCCTTCACCCCTGCTTGTGCTCTCCCTCCTTCTCTCTCTCTATCTCTCTCCCGCTCTGCTCTCTCTCTCAAATAAATAAACAAAATCTTTAAAAAATAATAAATTCTTCCCATGAGAAAAACTTCAAACACATATGACCTCACTACCAAACACTAAATAAAACAAAACAACAGCTCACCTTGTGGCAATCTTTTCAAAGAACAGAAGAGGGAACAACTTCCCAACTTATTTTAGAAATCATCATAATCCTAGGGGCACCTGGGTGGCTCTGTTGGTTAAGTATCCGACTCTCGGTTTTGGCTCAGGTCATGATCTCAGGGTCGTGAGATCAAGCCCCACATTGGACTCTGCTCTCAGCGTGGAGTCTACTTGACACACTCTCTCTCTCTCTCCCTGTACCCCTCTCCCATGCTCTCTCTCTCTAAAATAAATAAATAAATCTTAAAAGAAAATCATCACAATCCTGATGTCAATACCTGACAAGAATATTTTAAGAAATGAAAATTATAGGCCAATATATCTCATGTACACAGAGTCAATAACCCTAAATCTGTTTCCTTCACTCCAGGCTCAGTTGTAGGTCATCTCTTCTCACTGTGAAACCTTTCCCTAGGATCCTATCCACACACATCGTTTCAAAGACTATACTTAAAACAGATCACTCACATTTTTCTCTTCAGTCCAGACCCTTTCCAATCACCCCATCCACCTCTATACCTCCACCCTCTCTCACCTGCACAAATAAAATGGCCTCTCTATATCTAGTCTTGCCCTGGTCCCATCCATTCTTGCTACATCACAATCAGGGTGATCTTTTCAAAACGCAAATCTTATCAGTCACTCTACTACTGGAAATCATCCAGTGGCTTCCTTTCCTTTTTTGGATTAAAACAAAACTTTTTCTATGAGGACCCACCTCACTGTACCCACTCCAATTTCCTTAGCATCATTTCAAACCACTTCCACTTTGGACTCTTGGCTCCAGTCATTTTGTCTCTTATCACATGGCCCATTTTCCTGGCTCACAGTTTTTTTTGGTACATGCTATTCTCTACCCAGACACTCATTCTTCCCCCTCAGACCCTCCCACACCAAATCCAAACTTCCTAGTATATGCTTTCATAGTACCTCTATCCTTTAATTTCATCATCTATCAAAATTACAACTTCACATTTCATTCATGTAATGATTTATCTACTGACTCTCTAACCCATTGGATTTTAAGCTACCTGATAGCAAGGACCTATTTCTCCTCACCATTCTATCCCCAACAGCAAGGCCTGTACCTAGCCTACAGTAGATGCTCAATAAGTTATCTGTTGAATTAACGAATCTTTTCCTGTAATGCAGTTAATTTGCGTTCAGTTAATGTGAAAATTTTTCAATTTCAAAAGTATTTTAAAAGTACAGTAGAAAAAGGGGAAAAATACAGATATCTTTTATATATGAGATGCATATCTTATTAGTCAAATGTAAACTAAATGCTCTTTATTTTATCTCATTGACTTATTTTTAATAGGTCCATAGAGTTAAGAACTCCAGTCTCTCTTCAAATGTCTATAACACATCACAGTTTAGCTGAACATTTCTTCTTCTTCCTTCCATCACCGTAGAACACAAATAACTAAATGTGGAAAGTGGTAGTAGTTAAACATATATTTGGTAAAGAAAAGAATCCTTTCATAATATAGGTTCTAATTCTTCAATGGTTTTATTATAAAAGTTGGAACTCAGCAAATGGAGTTTCTTGAAAGCAAGTGTACCCATAATTGGGGAAGGGGGGAGAAGGAAAGAAAGGAGAAGGGAGAAACGGAAGCATTTCTGGCAAGGGGCAACAAGAAAACAAGCTCTCATGCTGCGGTTACTCTCTCCTTCTCCAGTGATATTTCTGCCTCCATTTTTCTATGACCCACCTCAAGCCAGACAGCGCAAAATATTGATCCATATCCACTTGGCATTCCATTTAAGCAGTAACAATAGGGTGAAACTCTAAAGTCTCATGGTTTGCAGAGATATTTCTTTAAAAGGAATTAAGGTGGTACAATAGTATACATTGTTCCAAAAGTTAATACTAGCTCCAATTTATTCTACTTGCATTCCTTAAAATCAGCTAATTTTCATGATTCAGTGTCAGGCAAAAAAAATGCTACAGTAAAAAATGAACAGTGGATTGACTGCTAATAGGTATGGGATTTCATTTCAGGGGATAGACATTTTCAGGAATTAGATCATGGTGATGGCTGAACAACATAGTGAATATACTAAAAACCACTGAATCGTAAATTTTTAAATGGTAAATTTTATGTGAATTACATCTCAATTTTTAAAACATGAACAGTTATCATGAGGAACCTTCAAAGTTAAAACTGTTTTCTTCTCTAACACTCTGAGGATATGAAGAAATAAGGCATTCATCCTTAATTAGGAGCAAAGAGTTTTTCAAACTGGCACTTAGGACAAAAAGTACCAAAAATTCTAAGATAATATCTGGAAGTTTTTTCTTACTTTACTCCTTTCCTTAACCACCATGCTTCTTTTTGTGGGGTCTTCTCATTTCACCCAATATTGCTTACTAAAAATCAATGACATTTAAAAATACACAAAGCATCCCAAATCAGGCAAGGGTTTTTCTCCTTCATCAATTTAATTTGTCCCAAGCTTGGATTTTCTAGAAACTGCTCATGGATGTGAGAACTGCTGGCTTCTTTTCTTTCAGATCCTCCTTCACCAAGTCAACGGGGTTTTGTTCCAAAATCAAAATACAGCTGAATTAGCTTTTCGAAACTTAGCCGGTATAAGGCTCTGATCCCGCCAATTTAAGAGAAGTACTGAAAGCTGAATTGAGGTTCAAGAAACAAGAAACAAACAAACAAAGCAGATCGATTCTTATAACCTGCAATAATCTCTTCCTCATCTACTTCTCCAGCTTTGTAACAAACGACATCCTCACCTTGCAATCTCGGCTCCAGCCAGTTTATCATTTATCCCAATTTCCCTGCCACTCACAGGGCCTTTACACATGCTATTTCCTCCCCCACAAGACACTCTCCTCTCCCCTTTATCGAGTTGATTTCCACTCATCTTTCAAATATTCTTGGACCAAGCCAAACTACCGAGGGAGTCTTCTCCGCCTTGCCACCAGGAGTACGTTTAATACACGTGGAGTATCTCGGCAGAAGAGGTTCTAGGGCACCCTAGACGTGACTTCATTGTAAAGACCTCTCATGAAGATCGGAAAGCTAGCGGCAGGCTCCCGGACCATCGCACAGGCTTTCTGCGGTGCTTGGAGGAAGGGTTCACAGGCCGGGGTTGGGGTGGGGGGCGCTGGGGCGAGCGGAGACCCGGTGGGTCAGGCGAGGGACACAGAGTCGCCCGGGCGCCGCTCGCGTCATTCCCCTTCAGGCTTGCGGGAGGGAGCACCCCAGCGAGCCTCGCTTTCCCCACCTGGACCCCACGCGCCACCCCCGGCACCCCGCTCACACTCACCATCCGCCCGCACGGAGAGGCACGGCAGACCGAGCAGGAACAGCGCCGCCGCCCAGAGCTGGGCGCGGGGGCCGCGTCCCTCGGCAGCCATGGTCCGGGCGTCCCCGCGCGGCGGGCTTGAGCGCGGGCTCCGGTGGCGGGCGCGGCTGCGCGGCCACTGCCCCTCGTGCGCCACTCGGTTGTGCGCGCTGCGCTCTGCTCCGTGGGCTTCGCGCCCCGCGGCGCCGCAGGGAGGAGCGCGCGCAGCTCTGGGAGGCCGGGCGCTCGGAGCCGCCGCGCTGGGGCCCCCGAGCTCCCGGGGGTCTCGTCCGAGGCGCCGGGGAGGCGGCTGGACCCAGCTCCGCCTTCGCGCCGGGCACCTGGAGGCCTCGGTACCAAAAGAGGCTGCGCCGGACGCCGAGCTCCCGGGGCGCCGCCGGGGCGGAGGGTGAGGGCGCGGGGAGGCGGGGAGAGCCGGCTGCAGGGAATCCCCGCCTGCTTGGGGGACCCTCGGCGAAAGGGTGACGCAGTCTGAGAGGCCGGGCCCTCCGGGAGGACCATTCAAAACCGAATGCCTAATTCTGTCCTCTGCCTCTTGACTTTGCAGTTGGCGTCCTGCCACAGAGCAAGAACATGTTTATGAAAAAGAAGAATCTAACTTGCCAACCTCACTCTAAGGAGTGAAACCCACGGAACAGCGAGACGACTCCTAAAAGCGGAGCTTGAAAGTCCCTCAGAAAGGAGCATCTTCGAGACGCTTCCTTCACGACTTTTCAATGTACGCCCTAACATTTCTCAGCACCGACAGTGAGGGCGTGGTTGTCACCATTTTCACACCTTCCAAATCAAGGCTTCCTTGACCAGGAGAGGGCCTAAAATTCGGATTCTGTTGATCTGGGCTGGGAATCCACATTCTAAAGTGGCCACGTCTGGGGCGCCTGGGTGGCTCAGACGTTGGGTGTCTGCCTTCAGCTCAGGTCATGATCCCAGGGTCCTGGGATTGAGCCCTACATCGGGCTCCCTGCTCAGCGGAGAGCCTGCTTCTCCCTCTCCCACTCCCCCTGCTTGTGTTCCTGGTCTTACTGTGTCTCTCTCTGTCAAATAAACAAAATCTTTAAAAAAATAAAATAAAAATAAAGTGGCCACCTCTGGATTGGTTCCTTTTTCCCCGCTCACCCCCTGTCCTCTTCATAGCATTAGCATCATTCAGTGAGGGAAGGAGGATTTGCATTTTTCGCCCGTGGAGTAATAAAGATCAGTATTGTAATTGGGGCACCCGTGACACTGTACAGTGTGCAAGTCCCTTACACCTTCATGTACTGGTCAACAGATATGTAGGGAGTGCCCACAGTGTTCCTGACCCTGTGAGAGGTTCCAATCCGTCCAAAAAAAAGCTCAAACTTAAATAAGACAGATATTTAAGGAAGATGAACAAGTAATTGGTGCTAAAAGGAACAGATGCTTGTCCCCAAGACAATGAACTAGGACACAGACATCAAAAGACTACCTACTTTCTTTTTTAAGGTAAAAACTGGAATTTGAACCCACATCTGATTTACTACAGGTGTCATTTTTCAGCTCATATAATTTTTGAAGTGTACTGAAAAGATATCTCCTCTCCTTGTTCTAAATGTCAACGACAAAGCTATTATTAGTGATTAATTCCTTTGTGAAATAAAACTTTGCTTTTAGGGGCTCCTGGGTGACTCAATCTGTTAAGTGTCAGACTTCTCATTTCAGTTCAGGTTATGATCTTAGGGTTGTGAGATTGAGCCCTGCCTTGGGCTCTGTGCTGAGCATTGGAGCCTTCTTAAGATACTCTCTCTCTCTCTCTCTCTGTCTCTCTCTGCCCCTGCCCCACCCTCTCCCTTAAAAAAAAAACACAAAACTATGCTTTTAAAATAAAAATGCTCTGGGGCGTTATATGCGGTAAGGCCCGACAATCATTCACATGTAAGTGTAAATCAATTTACTTAGCTACTTCTCTTCTAACAGCTAGCTGGTAACCTAAGGAGTGAGACTTCACATGTCTGAGCTGGAGGGGACCTTTTAAAGCCTGATTATTGCTGAGAATGGAGGGGAGGGGCCAGGAGGCACCTGCAGGAGCTACTGACAGACTCCCTCAGGAGCTGTGCCACTAATGTGTTTAGAATAGTCAGTTGACCATTACTGTCTAATCCTGACAAATTTTAAAATTTGTCTTTTTTCAGATCTGTCTTGGCCTGTCCTAATTTGGGGAGATGGCATGCTCTAAAGTTTTGGTACCCCTGATTTAGAAACTGTTTGTCACTTTCCTATACAGTTAAATATATAGCTCTCCTGTGACAAAGAATTCCACCTCTAGATGTATATCCAAAAGAAATAAAATTTATATCCACAAAAAGATTTGTACACAAATTTCACAGCAGCTTTAGTCACAATAAAGTTGGAAGCAACCCAAACATCATCAACAGATGAATAGAAAAACAAACTGTGTCGTAGTCACACAATGGAATGCTATTTAGCAATCAAAAGAATGAAATACTGATATACTCAATAATGTGGTTGCTGAGTCAAAGAAGCCTTACATAAAAGAGTTTATGATTCCATTCATATGAAGCTTAAGAGGGGCAAAACTAATCTGTGGTGACAGTAAATACTGTGGTTGCGTTTGACAGGGCAGGAACACAAAGGAACTTCTGACCTAATGGGAATGGTCTATATCTTGATGAGGATGGTGGTCACATGAGTGTATACATTTGTTAAATCTCACTAAACTGTACACTTAAAATCTGTGCATTTTCTTGCTTAATAGCAAATACTTCAAAATTTGCCCTAAAGAATAAGTAGGTTTAATAGAAGAAAGTTTAATAAAAGGACCACGTATAGAGATGTGGGTAGGGTTGAGAGAACCAATAAGAAATGGTAGAAGTCTTGGGACTGTCAACAGTAGGAAGCCATCACAACTCTGAGGACTGAAGGTAGGAGTGGAGGTTGAGGTGTTACCAAAACTCAGCAAGAGCCATGGCCATGAAAGAGGTTGCCTGAAAGGAGCATCATCCATACATAGAAGAACAAAATCGCTGCCACTTATCTGGTAGGAAGGGAGTGGGGAAGAAATACCCCAAAATCTCTCCTTTGGCCCTTCAGATTCCTCATTATGCCTCCTATTGGCTGAACCATTTGATAGCTGCAGGGCAAAGGAGAACAGGTGCCAGAGTCCTTAGAGGTCATCCTGTCATGGTACAGAGTTGGTCAGAGAAGGGCAGAAAATGGAGCTGGAGAGACAGTTGGAAAACGACCACACAGTCCATCTATTCTTTTCTTTCATTTGGAGGAAGAGAATTCAAAACAAAACAGGGGAAACACAAAGTCCTATCAGTTTTTGTATGTCGATTCAATGGTATTCTCATTTGGAGCTAAACTGTAATATTAACCACCGTCAATGGTTATTTTCACATACGTGCTGTTTCACATAAAAGGAAAAGGGGAGAAGTAAGTAATTAGAAAATATGGATGCTAGAGACACATTTCCATAACTGGTCATGAGGCCTTATTTGATAATCATGGCAGTGCTCCCCTCTTCCATTCTCTGAGCATCTTGGCCTGGATGACATTTTTTTTTTAACTGGTGGGAGGGGCCCAAACTTTCATGCATACTGAGGATCTATCTTAATTAGTTTGCCAGGTTTCTCACTGACTATTGTCATTGGACATGGGAGTTCTCTGGGATCTGGACATAATCATTCATGCCTTATTATGTAGCAGCAACCCAATTTTCCCTTGGTAATCAGGACCAATCACCAGCCAGTACAGTGACCTTCTCTTCTGTCTGTTAGAGAGCAATCATTTCTTCCAAGTTACTAGCACATGCCTATGTGTTTACTGGACAAGGTATGTCCTTTGCCCACCCAAACCTCTCAGTTCACCGATCTAAAGGTTGAGGGGATGGTATGCAGAACTTTGGTAGGTGGGTTATTATGTGTAATGGAAAGGAGGTCATTCCCACTTCCACTCCTTGGTTTTTAGACAGTGTATTCTGTCTATAAGAGAAATGACACCATATATTGGCTGATGGTTTAAGACACATCTGTATCCTGGGTAAATGCCCTAACCTCTCAAGGTGTTGTCACCAGCTAGTGACCTCACGTTTTTATCAAGCCACCTGCTTCTGGATAAAGAGGCATATAGTAAAACTCATGGGCACAACTACACTGTCCTACTGCCTTTGCTGCAAAATCAGTTTCTCGGTTCTAGATAATGTAATGCATGATTCTATGGCAAAGGATGAGGCATTCTAGGAGTCCATGGTAGTCATGGTAGTAGAAGTAAAGTAGGCAAGGAAGACAATATCATATCTAGAATAAGGATCTGTTCCAATGAGAACAAATAACTGTGACTGGGAAAAAAGGATCCAATACAAACAACTTTTCCCCACGTAGCCAATAGGAGGGACCAGCTAGGGACTGTCCTCTGCTCTTGGCACATAGGACAATCAGCAGTGGTGGTAATCAGATCAAATCTAAGAAGAGAAGAGATGTTTGTATTCTTCCACTCCTGCATGGCCTCCATCTCTGCTACCATCATCTCTACATAGATGGTTCCATTATAGAAGCATAGATGTGGCTGTAGAAAGAGGTACCTGATGACTAGAGAATGGGTCCAATTCTCCAAGGTGTCCACCTGATTATTAAGGGCATCCTCTGCACTGAATGCCTCTGGGGAGCATAGGCTACATATATTCACAGGCTTCTAATTCTAAGAGGTCCATACTGATAGCCTCATTATCAGTCTTCTAGACTTAAATTTTTCAGGTCTCTGACCAACTATTTTAGGCATTATCCATAGATCAGTGCAGATTCATGAGTAAGGCCATTGGTCATATCAACCAAAGTTCTACCCATTGGGAGAATTTTCTTCTGCTATTGTTTTTTTTTTTCATTGTGGTAAAAATATGGTTAACACAAAATCTACCACTTTAATCATTGTTAAGGGTAATCTGTGACATTAAGTACATCCACATTGTTGTGCAAGCATCACCCTCCATCTGTCTCCAGAAATTTTTCAGCATCCCTAACTGAAACTTTGTACCCATTAAACAATAAATCTCATTTCCTCAGCCTCCCAGGCCCTGGTAACCACTGTTCTACTTTCAGTCTCTCCAAATTTGACTGTTCTAGGTACCTCACGTGAATGGAATCATATAATGTTTGTCCTTTTGTGTCACTACTATTTTTTAAATATTTTATTTATTTATTAAAGAGAGAGCAAGAGCTCACACAAGTGGGGTCGGGGAGCGCAGAGGGACAAATAGACTCCCTATTGAGTGGGTAGCTGTTGTGGGCCTCGATCCCAGGACCCTGAGATCATGACCTAAGCTGAAGTCAGACGCTTAACCACTGAGCCATTCAGGTACCCACTGTTTTTTCAGTGCTGTACCACAGTGGGGATGGCTAATGCCATGTTGTGGACACTCAAATGCAGGGAAGGCCCAAGGTTTTTCCTCTTCTGTTAAGTGGAACTCCTCAATGGTCCTTAGGTGTGGGTTGAGGAAGAGGCAGCAAAGCAATAGAACCAAGTGCCATGGGAAACAGCCACCTGCTCATCAATTTGTTCCTTCCAGACATATTGATGTATATAACCATTTCCGTTTAAGAGTGGAATTCTGCTATACAATTCAAAATAGCCCCTTTATAAGATCAGCTAAGGTCTCATACTTTCATGGTATCCGTGGTCAAGCAGCCAATCTCCACCAAGGCATAAACTGCTTATCAAATGGATTCAACTTTTAAACTCTAGGGGTTTGCATTGCTATTCTATTGTCTGGTCTGCCCAAGCTTCATAAGGCATCTCTATCTGCCACACACACTTCAAGTATTGTGTCTTTTGTGACATGAGGCCAAAGTGGCAAGGCAGTTTGTACTGAAGCCTGGTTGCTACAGAGTTCCCTATTGCTATGAACTGCTTTCAACATTGTAAGCCTTACGGGTTTCCACCCATGATTATATTTGCTGATGGAATTAAAAATAAACCATTTGCTCGGTTAATAACTATCTACAGGCACCAAAGCCCATATTGATTTATTCTAGTAATGACGATATTCTGGGAAGAACAGGTATCAACACCTGATATTTGAAGATAAGCCACTAATATTTTCCAGACTCTTCTGTTTTTTGCTCTGGCAAACAAGAATCTGAATGACCAAACATCCTGGTTCATACCTCCTGTTTACACCTATTGTCCCAGTATCCCATCTGATTTCATATTTGACCCAGATTTTTCATTTTCTGAAGAAATATTACTAGGAGGATTAACATAAGCCAGAATGGAATCCTCAATCTTGTATTTCTAGTTTGTGAATGTTCTCATCTAATAGTGTGTGAGATGCATGTGTAGTTCTCACTTGAAACATGATTAAACCTGGAAGCTAACCAGTGACCCATCTCATTTTCCCTGTTCTTTTTCTGATGCCATGTAACCAACTTCTCCCTTTCAAGGACAGTATGCAGACTAATCAATTATATAATCAAGTGTGCTCAGTCCCAAGTAACTAGGGACAGCTCACTCCTTACAGTCTATGGTCATCGTGGGAAAAGTATTCAAAGCTCCTGCCAGCCACTTAGTTTATTAGGCAGTTTGCAGTGGCCTGAAAGATGTATGAGGCCACCAGTCAGCAGGTCAGTAGGAAAAGTGGGATATTATAGGTTAGGTTTATGTGAAATATGTGCAGCAAATAGGGACTAAGGAATTTGGACCTGGAGCACTTAGTGTGTAGTTTGAATGCTCTTACTACTTAGAATGATCATTTATCGTATGGTGTAAATCTACAACTCTTTAGTTATTTATGAGATTGACAACAGTTTAATAGTTATACTCATAGCGTAGGAGAAGAGAACACTGCATGCCATGCAGGGCCACGTAGGGGTTGGCACTTGGGAACAGAGTGAACAAGGAGGGACTAAGGGATATAGGCTTTGAAGTAACAAGAAGGTCAGGTGACCTCTGGTTCCTCTGGGAGGCTGTGACTGTCCTTTTGAATAATTTCCTCAGGCTGGTGAAAAACTGGAACCTGCTACTCAGAGAAAAGCAGAAACTATGCCTGGTCCCCATGATAAGGAGGATTGTTTGGCTAGGGGACTTTATCCTTGGGATCACAATGGGGAGAAGAACTTGAGGTTAGCCCTGTGAGGGCCTCCTGATTTTACCAGATATCATGACCTTGGGGAAACAATTTAGGTGCTGGGTATCACATCCTTATTTGTTAAATGGGGATAGTAATACCAATGCCTTATAGTTTTTGCTGTGATTAAATAAGATATCCCAGCACACTGTAAATGCAGCAAAGTAATTGGCTAAGCAATAGGTCTGTAATTCATTCTCTTCATTACTTGGGAGACACACCAGGAAAGAAAAAGGGCAAGCCAGTCAAATATTTTTATAAACATTTAATGCAGACCTCCTAGCAAACAAACTGATGGTATTGCTAGTGGGAGAGTCTTATCCTTGGAATGCTTTTAGAAGGATGTACCTGGTTTTCTAGGATTGCTTATGGTAAACAAACCTGTAATGTATGGATTCCTGGGGCCTGGGTGCCTGGAGATATCATGTATGTTATGTAACCATCTACATAGAAAGTGGAGTTGTATTGTGACTTAGATGGCTCCTTATATGTAGGTGTTGTTACAGCACACATCCCTTGATGACCTCATCTGCTGAAAGGTGGACAATGCAGGGTCACTAGGTATCTGAGGAAAACCTGTAAGATGATAGATAGAGACCTAACTAAAAAAATGAGTAGTGGAAAAAAAAAAAGAGAGAGACAATGCAGGGAAAAGAAATCTTCAACACAATAACCTTAGTGCTCTCATAGAGATAAGATGCTGCATTCAAAAATGTAGAACAGAGTGTTGTACTCTGTTAAAAAGTAAATCACAGGCCCAAAATGGTGTCACTTAAGTCAAGTCACCCAATCTGCACTTAATACCTAATTGCAGTTTTAACCTCCCCCAAAATGTAGTCTTAATTGGTCAGTCAGGAATTTTCTGATCAGGATCTATGAGGAATCTATCACAGGCACTCTCTCCATCCCCCCAAAAGAAGATGAGGTAATCCACCTAATAAGACCTGCTGTCCTTTCCCCTAAGGAAAGGTGACCTTGCCTGAAACAATCCTTTCTCTTCTTTTGCTAATAACTTCTTGCTCCACCCTCCTTCCTATAAAAACCTTCCATTTTGTACAACTCCTGAGAGTTCCTCAACTAGATGGGATGCTACCCAACTAGTTCATGAATCATTCATGAATCATTTAATAAAGCCAATTAGATCTTTATGCATTTACTCAGCTAGATTTTCTTTTTAACAACCCCTTCCCCCCCCAACAAAAGGAATATTTAGAGAAAAAAAAAGATTTCTTAGGAAAAAGTATGGAAAACTCCATAGATGGGTTTGAAGATAAAGTTGAGAAATCTTCCAGTTAAGTATAGTGGAAAGATAGAGATAGCAAATATGGAAGAAAAAGTAACACCCAGAATTCCCTTCGCCTGCACTGCTGTGATCTTTCCACATGGTCCCTTGAGGCATGCCAAGTACCTATTCCAGGACCTGTAAGTAATAAACTTCTTTATGGCTTTACTTAACACATGTTAATTTAACAAAGTCACAAGTTTCTGTGAAAAGTCCAAAGTCCACCCAAAGATTTCTGAAAATTTCTGAGACATGGGTTTTGAATTCCTGCCCCCACTTCTGGTTCTATAGAAAGTGGCTGCACCTTGATTTTCACCCTTATGTCCATTCAAATGTGGAATTCATGTTGGAGTACCTTTTTCTTTATTTTTACCAAAACTATTTACTTAAGGCTTTACCTATGAAATAGTCTTTTATTAAAGGATTTAGAAAAGTGAAAGGATATTTTTGCATAAATGCAAACAACATAAAACAGAGTATTAGACTTCCCTATTCTTAACAGTCCTATTGGTCACTCTGCCATTTTCTGTGGCCACCTTCTTTTGTTGTCTCCCCGACCCCTCATCTCCTCCTCTCTCTTCTACCCCCAAATCCATACCCTTTTCAGATCCCCCGCCTCCCCTAGTTTCCCATCATCACATATAAACACACCACTCATAAACATTCCGTGGTAATTAAATTTGTATATGAGAAATGGAGTGAGCTTAGAACCCCCCCCGAGAGTCCCATTGTTTATATTCAAAATATTTTGCTTCGGTTATGATATTTCAGAGCTCATGCATTCAAAAAGATGTCTGCCTATGCTCAAAGCCCTAGATAATACATATACTAGTCTATACTGTCTAACTTGTTATCTTGGTTGTAGGGCAAGTTGTTTTTCTGTCTAAAAATCTGACCCAGGACTCTAATGGCCTGGATCATTAAGTAGGATCTCTTGGAATAACCACTAAAGATTTTAAAATTTAATTAGCTTACCTGGCCTTATTTATCTTGTTTTGTCCAGATTTCTCCTGGGCGCATAGAGTCAGAAGGCCAAATATTGATCGTAGTTTTATTTTTTTTAAGGTTTTATTTATTTATTTGACAGAGAGACACAGCGAGAGAGGGAACACAAGCAGGGGGAGTGGGAGAGGGAGAAGCAGGCTTCCCGCCAAGCAGGGAGCCCGATGCAGGACTCGATCCAAGGACGATGGGATCATGACCTGAGCTGAAGGCAGACGCTTAATGACTGAGCCACCCAGGTGCCCCTGATTGTAGTTTTCTTAACAGTGAAGTAATGAATAATTATTGCCCTAAATAAACTTAACGTATCACTTTGGTACTGGAGATTCCATTCTCTATGTTAAATGTGCACTAAGAAGTAATTGCCTTTTATTGATCATCTATGATAACCAGGCATTTTAATACATGTGTTATCTCTAATCCTTGCAACAACTCCATAGTCAGGTTGCAGATGAGAAAATGGAACTTTTTTCTATATAGGTTATGCAAATTGCCCCAGGTCACACAGCTAGCTTGGCAAAAGTGGGATTTGAACACAATTGTATATGAAGCCAAAATCTCCACCCTTACCTCTTATACACCCTGTAAGCATTTCTTTCTATTAAATTAGGGTTAAATTCTAGAAAGGCAGACTCTAATGTTGACAGTTTATGTCCAGAAGTGAGAAAGAAATCATAAGTAACCTCTTGAGCACCTTGTGACTGTACAGCTTAGGTCATGTGTTGTGACTATGTATTTATGGGTCTGTCCCTTTTTCTGGAGATGTTTCCAGGGGTCTTTCCATCCTCTGTATCACCAGTCCCTACTACAGCCCTTATTTCATGTCTGGCACATAACAGGTACTGAATAAATGTCTGGTGAAAGAATGAGTGAGGTACTTTCCATGGTATTGGGGACACTCCATTTCCCACAGTCCACCTGGATGAACACCTGCTCATCTTTCTTGAATCAATACCAGCATCATCTCCTCTGTGAAGTCCTCTTTGTAACTTAGTCCAGTCTCTCCACTGATGACTCCTTTGTGCTTCCACTGGAGCCTGAACAGTTGTCTCTTAGTCATTATGGCTCTTTAATGCAACTGTTGTTCTGCAGATCTGTCGCTCCCACTAGTCAGAATATCCTTGAGGACAGAGTCCATATCTTTTCTGTGTTGTTATCTCTGCTGCCTTGAGAAGTACCTGGTTCATTGTATGTTCTCAACCTATGTTTGATGAGTTAATCATATACCTCAATCTGCTGTTAACTCATCAAAGGATCCCAAGAAGAGAGCATGTTAAGGGTCATAGTAATGCTCTCAGTATAATAAGGAACTTGCCAGGGGATTGCACCGGTATCTTCTTAGCATCTTCTTTTTAGGGCAATGACTATGTCCTTTCATGTCTCCTTATCTCTAATAGCTAATATAGTACCTAGCACATAGTAGGCATTTAATTAAGCTTTGATGAATAGAAGGATGAATGAATGAGCCTTCCAAGCAATACATACCCGCTAATGTAGAATTTCAAATGTGATGGATCTGAAGCAGTCTCACAAATCATCTGCCACAAGCCTGAAACCACATAACCAAAAAATCACTGCACAATGTAGCATTTACATGTAGGCTGCCTTTGGGGCCATGGAGGTTGTGGGCTGGTCCTGAATAAACACAGGCTGCACTGAAGAGCCATTGTGGGCACTGGTAGTTCTTTCAAGTTCCTCTGGGGTCTGAAGTTGATTTGCAGCTGGAGCCAAGTCCCTGCCAACCCCCCCTTTTTTTTAAACAGTTGAATTATTAACTAAAAGAAAACTATCCAGGGTGTAGCTGTTAGCAGTGGGCTGCCAATGCTAGGGAATTTTTATTTTGTTTACTCAGAGTGTTTGCACCTAATCTAATGAAAATTAGGAATGAGCCCACAGAAAGCAATTCAGAAGCCCTGGCCCCAGAGGAAGACAGACTTTGGACTTGACAGGAAGGCCATTCCGGCAGCCAAGGAGTGGGGCTGCAGTGCTACCCTTCTTTCCAGGGGTGTGTTATCACAGGTTACTGCCATGCAGGCTTTTCAGGGACCCAGGGAGGACCCCCATGCTCCAATCTCCCAAATAGCTCCAGAAGTCCCTGGTTTGAATCCTACAGCTTTCATGGAAGACTTTTATCCTTGTTGAGATGCAGATGCCACTGAGAGGGATGACACTGGAAAGGAGTCAGCAGAACTGAGTTTAAGTTTGACTTTTGGAACTTAATATCCATCATGAAGACATCACTTTATATCTCTGGTCTTAGTTTCTTTACCTATAAAATAAAGATGATAATGCTACCTAACATTCAGGGTTTTTGAGTTTGGAATTACTTGGTAAATCAAAAAACTTCCTACATATAAAATGCTTATCCCTAATAATTTCTATGTGCATGGTATCTTAGCACATTGTCTTGCTCTGTAAACCACGTGAGGGCAGAGGCTGTGTCTTCCTTTACATCTACAGCTTCTAGCTCAGTATATAGCACAGAGTAGGTGCCCAATAAAGGGTAGGCGAATTGAGCAAGGACAACTTGTGGCAGCAGGAAGGATAAGTACACTCCAATCTTCTATCATGTCTGATGTCAAGATCCTCACTTCCTTAAAGATCACAGAGGAACTGCTGAACTACATTTTTTGCTCTGGGAAAGAGGGACATCTCCTGCTCAATTTCCAGTGGAACCCTCAACCATTAAACAAGATGACTGCTATTCTGGGGACCATTCATCCTAAATCTCCTTCAGATAGTCCATGCATTGTTAATAGAGAGTCCTATTGTACCTGTTGGTATAAATGTACTTGTCAGACTATGCACCCAAATCTTTATTTCCAGAAGAATGGTCATCATATACATGAAACATTGTGACAAAACAGGAAAAACCCAGCCTAATGATGTGACATGTTAAATATCTCTCATCTTCGCCCATATGTTGATTTTGCTTTTTACTGAAGTATAACAAAGGCATAGAGATTTTAACATTTACTTGAGGAAATTGTGTTGATAGAAGGGCCCAAGATGCCTGGCCATTAGAAAAGTAGATTCGGAGGGCCCCTGGGTGGCTCAGTTGGTTAAGCGTCTGCCTTCAGCTCAGGTCGTGATCCCAGGGTCCTGGGATTGAGCCCCGCATCAGGCTCTCTGCTCATAGGGGAGTCTGCTTCTCCCTCTCCCTCTGTGCCTCTGCACTCTGCTCATGCTCTTTCTCTCTCGATCACTCTCTCTCTCTCTCTAATAAATAAAATCTTAAAAAAAAAAACTAAATTCCCCCTCTTAGACTGTCATCAAACCTATTAGGTTAATTATTCTGTTGCCCTCCATTTGTTGTTCAGTAAACCCCAGCAATGGAGAGATGACTGCTAAGCAGAATAATTAAAAGCCCACTGTTTTTCATTATATTATATTTTAAGACAGCATATTTTCTTATCTACTGACTTTTAAGAGGGGCCTGCCAGATAGTCTGTGTATGAATAAATGAGCAAATAAAAGGATTGTTCTGTTGCTATTTGGACTTGGTTTTTAAGGAAATTCATCTTCATTCATATAAAAAATAATAATATTGTCTAGAATGTATTTTAATTTTTTTAAAGATTTTATTTATTTATTTGACATAGAGAGAGAGAGAGACAGAGTGAGCACAAGCAGGGGGAGTGGCAGGCTCCCCACAGAGAAGGGGGAGCCCGATGTGGGACTCGATCCCAGGACTCTGGATCATGACCTGAGCCAAAGGCAGTCGCTTAACCAACTGAGCCACCCAGGCGCCCTAGAATGTATTTTAATTTTTTTTAAACATTTTGTTTATTTATTTGACACAGAGAGAGACAGCACAGCAGGGGGAGTGGCAGGCAGAGGGAGAGGGAGAAGCAGGCTCCCCACTGAGCAGGGACCCCGATGTGGGGACCCTGGGATCATGACCTGAGCCGAAGGCAGACGCTTAACCATCTGAGCCACCCAGGCGCCCCTGTATTTTAATTTTTTACATGAATGGTATAATGTGTAATCAGCAAATTTCTTTATTTTCTCAACAATTAGGTCTTGGGCTTCTATATTAGAACATACAGATTTTCCTCATTCTTTTTTCTTTTTTTTAAGATTTTGTTCATTTCATTTGAGAGAGAGAGAGAGAGAGAGAAAGAACACATAAGCAGGGGGAGCAGCAGAGGGAGATAGAGAAGCAGGCTCCTGCTAAGCAGGGAGCTTGATGCAGGGCTTGGTCCCAGGACCCTGGGATCATGACCTGAGCCAAAGGCAGGTCTAATGGCCAGGCATCTTGGGCCCTTCTATCAACACAATTTCTTGAAGTAAATGTTAACCAACTGAGCCACCCAGGCGCCCCTTCTTCATTCTTTTTTGAACAATACCACCAAACTCAGAATGATGGATAGGTAGGTAGGGTAAGGGTTTGCTTTTTTATATGGTTAGTAGTCAAAAGGTACTTTGGATTTTTTATAACATTTTGATTATTTTATAAGGTGAATGAAATTTTTTTTTAGTTATATAATTAAGCATTTGAAACATGAGTAGTTATACTGGTGAAAAGAGCATTTTGGAGTAAGAACAGAAGACCTTCGGGTAAGAGAGTGTCACTTTGCCAGACAACTTCTTTGGCATTTGGGGATTATTTTTAATATACTGTGTTTATTTTTTAAAAGATTGATTTTTTTAAGTAATCTCCAAACCCAATGTGGGGCTTGAATTTATAATCCTGAGACCAAGAGTTGCATGCTCCACTGATTGAGCCAGCCAGGCACCCCTAACATAACTGTGTTTATAGTAACTTTTACTCTGTAGCATTTCAAAAGATCCTACTTCTTCATTTTTTCTCAGTAATTTGGTCAATATTACCAGCTAGTCAATCCATATAATCTGTTCACTGATAACAGAATCTTCCTCTGAATACTGAGTCATTCTTTACATCCATTTTTCCCTTTGGCTTCTGTAGGCACACATTGCGCATTTTTGTGGCACCTGGAAGCTGAAGTTAAGAGGTGTTTTTGTTTGTTTGTTTGTTTGTTTGTTTGTTTTTAACGCTGATCATCATAGTACCTATGCCCACTTATTTGGAGTGACGTTAACGCTGATCATTTGGTTAAGGTGGTGTCGGTAAGAAAGCGTTGCCCCTTCTCCTCAGTTTACTTATTCAATTCAATTATTCACTATGTTATTAGCTGTTTGATGCCTTCTGATACCAGAAGTTATTTATCTATAACATATCTACCTATCTATATTTATGCCTATGATATCTATTTCTGTCTCTGTCTCTGGGACATAAACAGGAAAACTTTAAGGGAATTTTCACTTCTGGTTAATGGTGAAATAAATTAGATAAGTCTCTGAAAATGAGGACAATTTAAAAACTTGCATAAAATTGGGTAATGTCTACTTAAATGCATCCAACAGCTAATAACATAGTGAATAATTGGATTGAAGAAGTAAACTGAGAAGGGGCAACTCTTTCTTACCGACACCACCTTAACCAAATGATCAGCATTAACGTCACCCCAAATAAGACTTATTGACATCATGGACTCTCTTGTGCCATGCACTGAGGAGGAAACAGCCTCTGTTGTATTCTTCCCCCAAATCTATGGCCTCAATCTAATCATGAGAAAGTATCAGACTAACACAAATTGAGGAGTGTTCTAAAAGACACCTGATCAATACTCTTCAAAAAGTATTAAGGTCATAAGGGGCCCCTGGGTGGCTCAGTCAGTTGGTTGACTGACTCTTGGTTTCGGCTCAGGTCGTGATCTCCAGGTCGGGAGATCAAGCCCTACCTAAGGCTCCACGCTCAGGGAGAAGTCTGCTTCCCCTCTCCCTCTGCCCCCCCCCCCCACCGCCCACATGTGCTCACACTCACATGCTCTCTCTCTGAAATAAATAAATCTTTAAAAAAAGTATTAAGGTCATGAAAAACTGTAGAGAACTGAGGAATTGACACTGACAAGACAGGACAACTAAATGCAATGTGAGATCTTGGATTTGATGCTGGAACAGAAAAAGGACATCAGTGGAAAACTGGTGAAATCTGAATAAAGTTGCAGTTCAGTTAATAGTATGGTAGCAGTGGTAATTTCTGAGTTTTGATAATTGCACCATGATTATATAAGATGTCAGCATTAAAGGGAACGATAACAGCTCTGTCCTATCTTTGCAACCCTTCAACAAGTCTAAAAATCATTTCAAAATAAAAAATGTTTAAATCATTATGCAATATAGTCAGCTGTGAGAGGGAAAAACTAAAAAAGATTTTGAAAATACACACTTAGTTGTTGGAAGTTGTAAAAGCCCAAATAGATGGGTTGAATAATGGATTGAACATGGCCAAAGAGGAATTAGAGAACTAAACATCAAGCTGAGAATATCTCTTGGCACACAGCACAGTGGGATACAAGGTGGAAAATATAGGGGGAGAAAGACAAATCTTTTATAGCCTTCTATGGAGAAGTCCCACTATGTGTCTAATAGGAATCTCAGAAAAAGACAATGGACAGTTAACTTTGACAATCAGCCATATTGAGAGTGACTTTGTGGACGTCCAGGAGTCCAGCCCTGCTGGAGAAAAAAAAAATATCCAAGATAAGATGCATTGAAGAGGGTGAGAGGAACAGCTTCACTTTACCTGTGTCACCCACACCTCCCCCAAGGCTGCATGGCTGGGTGCCTAAAGAAACCTACTCAGCCGGTGATTTCTCCCACTGGAGAGAGTGAGACCATGTGAGTGAGCACCTGGCTTTCCCAGCTGTATGGGAAGCTGCCAAAGAGACCCATTCCTTTCTTGTTCCATCCAGAATATGGAGGTATGTGCCACAACTTGGGTGGGGGGACAAAGTGGGGCTGGCAAGAACAGCAGCTAGGGCACTCCACAGCATCAAAGCTTTGTGGACTCCACTGGGAAGCCTCCCCACAAACTGCTGGGGATGATTCGTTTGTGGATCCCCCCTCAACTGGCCTACGGGTATCCTCCCTATCCCCTACCCCCCAGCTTCACACACCTTCCCACTCCACACCACCACCCCATGGCTACCTCCCTGTGTGCACCCCCAAGGGCGGTGAATGTGAGCCTTTGCAAATGGCTAGTGAGCACGTGCAGAAAGCCAGCCAAATCATTTTTGCATTCTGTGATGAAAGCTTGATTATCATTAGTGATTTATTACTTTGCTGGAATTGATGTACTCATGTTAATACTGAGGATTTTCACATCTATGTGTATAAGTGAGATTGCCTTCTGTTTAGTTGTTATTGTTTTGCTGCCTATATATGTCTAATTTTTGTGACAAGGTTATTCCAAACTCACAAAATTAGTTTTCCATTTTTCCTGTACTCCGGAATATTTTATGTAAGAGGATTTTTCTGTTCCCTAAAGCTTTTGCAAAACTTGTTTGTAACATCATTTGATACATTTGGGAAGTTTCCCAGATCTTTCCATTTCTCATGTGACTAGTTGTCTTTTTATGTTTTTTACACTTCCTTTCCTTTTTTTTTAAATATACAATTTACTTTTGAAATTTACAACTTTATAGAAAAATGACTATTTTCATTGAGGTTTCAAATTTATTAGTGCAAAATTATTCCTAGTATTATGTATTGTTCTCATACAATGTCCTTAATGTTTTTATATGTACCTTCTCTCTTTTTGACTTGATCAATATTATCAGTAGTTATCTATTTTGCTAATCTTCTCAAAAAACCACATTCTGGTTCTATTCAACTCTAATTTTTTCCCTGTGATGAATTTCTGCCTTTATAGTTTTTAAAAAAATTGACGTTATTTTTTAGAGCTGTTTTAGGTTTACAGAAAAATTGAGGGGCTCCTGGGAGCCTCAGTCAGCATCTGGCTCGATTTCAGCTCAGGTCATGATCTCAGGGTTGTGGAATTGAGCCCCATGTCTGGCTCTGTGCTGGGCGTGGAGCCTGCTTGGGATCCTCTCTCCCTCTCCCACTACCCCCTCACTCCTCTCCCTCGCTAAAAAAAAAACAAAAAACAAAAAAACAGGAAAGAAAGAAAGAAGAAAAATTGAGCAATTTTTGAGTTCACATATACTTTCTATCTCCTGCCCACCCCCATCCCACCCCACATCATCCCCTCACAGTTTCCCCCATATCCTGTGTTACTGTGGTACATTTGTTACACCTGATGAACCAACAAATTATTAACTAAAGTCTGTAGTTTACATTAGGATTCAGTCTTTTTTTTTTTTTTTTTAAGTAGGCTCCATGCCCAGTATGGAGCCCTATGCAGTACTTGAACTCACAACCCTGAAATCAAGACCTGAGCTGAGATCAAGAGTCCCATGCTTAAATGGATTGAACCACCCAGGTGCCTCAGTATTTTTTTTTTTAATGGAAGCATAGTTGACACACAATGTTACATTAGTTTCAGGTGTGCAACACAGTGATTGGAAAAGCCTATACTTTATGCTATTCTTGCACAAGTGTGGCTACCATCTCTCACCATAAAGTGCTATTATAATACTATTGACTATATTCCCTGTGCTATACCTCCATCCAGTCATCACCATGACTTACTCATTCTATAATTGGAAGCCTGTACCTCCCACTCCCTTTCACTTATTTTGCCCATCCCCCCACCCACCCCTACGGCAACCACCTGTTTTTTCTCTTTATTTATGTGTCTGTTTCTGCTTTTTTTGCTTGTTTGGTTTTGTCTTGTTTTGTTTTTTTTTTGAGTCCACATATAAATGAAATAATATGGTATTTGTCTTTCTCTGTCTGACTTATTTCACTTAGCATAATAAAGACTTCACTTTTGTGTTGTATAGTTCTAAGGGATTGACAAATGTATTTCATGTGTCCACCACTACAGTACCATACAGAATAGTTTCACTGCACTAAAAATCCCCTCTGCTCCCCCAGACTCCTGGCAATCACTGATCTTTTAACTGTCTTTTTTTTTTTAAGATTTTATTTATTTATTTGGCAGAGAGAGAGAGAGAGAGTGCACAGGCAGGGAGAGCCAGAGAGGGAGAAGCAGGCTCCTTGCTGAGCAGGGAGCCCAATGTGGGGCTCGATCCCAGGACCCCAGGATCATGCCCTGAGCCAAAAGCAGACACTTAACTAACTGAGCTACCCAGGCACCCCTGATCTTTTAACTGTCTTTATACTTTTGCCTTTTCCAGAATGTCATATACTTGGGAGTCCTACAGTATGTAAGCTATTCTGATTGGTTTCTTTCACTTACCAATATACATTAAAGATTCTTCCATGTCTCTTCATGGTGGTGATAGTTCATTTCTTTTTATGCTAATAATATTCCATTGAATGGTGTAGCACAGTTTATCCATACACCTACTGAAGTGTATCTTGGTTGCTTCTAAGTTTGGACAATTATGGATAAAAGTGCTATAAGCTTCATATGCAGCTTTTTGTGTAGACATAAATTTTTGACTCATTTTAGTAAATACCAAAGAGTAGAATTGCTGGGTCATATGGTAAGAGTATGCTTAGTTTTATAAGAAACTGCTAACCTGTCTTCAAAGTGGCTTTATTACTTTACATTCCCAATCGTTCCTGTTGCTCTACAGCTTTATTTGCATTTAGCCATTCTAATAGGTATATCGTGGTATTTCATTGTTAATTTGCAATTCCTGTATGACATATGATGGTCAGCATCTTTTCATATGCTTATTTTCCATCTGTATATCTTCTTTGGTGAAGTGTCTGTTCAGATCTTTTGCACATTTTTTAATTAGGCTGTTTTCTTATTGTTGAATTTTAAAAGTTCTTTATATATTTTGGATACAAGTTCTTTATCAGATACGTGTTTTCCAGTATATTCTCCTAATGTGTGACTTATCTTTATCTTTTCATTGTCTTACACTGCCTTCATTTTTACGAGTTTTTTCTTCAACATACTTTAGGTTTGTGTATGTTTTCTAGTTTATTCTGCTTTGTTTCAGTTGTTTTGTTTTATATTTAATGATTTAATAATAATTTTTCCTCTGCTGATTCCCACAAATATTTGTGTTACTTCATTTTGTTTAGTTCTAAATATTTTTATTTCAATTTTTATTTCATCTTTCAATCATGATTGATTCAAATCTGCCTTTTAGCCTTTAAATTTATGATTATATTTTGTCATTTGTCTAGTTTTATTGTACCATGGTCGGTGACTAGAGTCAGTAGGGTCTTTTTAAAGAATTTCAAGCAACATCCTGATGTCCTACTAAGATTAATTTTGGGCAGGTATATCATGTTGCACAACTCTGGGGGTACTAATTATATCCTAATTTATATGACTAATGCCCCTCATCATTCATAGTACATAGACTTTGTAGCTCTCCCTGATTAAGGAAACTTTTTATGTGTTTGAAAAAATGTGCATCTCAGTCACATTTGTCAATTTTTATGTTATGTAATTTAAGGCTATGTTGTTAATGGAATAAAATTGAGAGTCCAGAAATAAACCTATACATCTGTGGTCTGTTGATTTTCAATGGGGTGCCAAGATCATTCAATGGGGAAAATAACCACCTTTTCAAGAAACGGTGCTGGGATAACTGGATATCAGCATGCAAAAGAAGGAAGTTGGACCCTTACCTCACATCATGTACAAAAATTAACATAGGTCAAAGATCTAAATATAAAAGCTAAAAGCTCTTAGGAGAACACATATGGATAAATCTTCATGACCTTGGATTTGGCAAAAGATTCTTAAAGTATGACACCAAAAGCACACACAGTGAAAGAAAAAAGGACAGCTATCCTGATTAGAAATGAGCAAAGGATGTAAATAGACATTTCTCCAAGGAAGATATAAAAATGGTCAGCAACCCTTTGGAAAGATACTCAACATCATTAGTCATCAGGAAAATGTAAATTAAAACCACAGTGAAATACCACTTCTCACCCACTGGGATGGTTGGAATCAAAAAGTCACATAATAACAAGTGCTGACATGGCTGTGTGGAAATTACAATCCTCATACACCACTAGTAGGAATGTAAAATGGGGGAGCCACTTTGCAAAATGTACTGACAGTTCCCCAAATGCTTAAACATAGAGTTTGATTCATATGATCTAGCATTTTTACTCCTAGGCGATACCTAAGGCAAATGAAAACATTTGTCCCTGCAAAAACATGTACATGCATGTTCAGAGCAGCATTACTCACAATAGCCAAAATATGGAAGCAACTAAAATGTTTTTTGATGGAGAAATGGATAAGCACAAAGTGGTATATCCATTCAGTGAAATGTTATTTGGCCATAAAAAGAAATGAAGTACTGATACATGCTACAATCTGGATGAATCTTGAAAACGTTGTGCCAAATTAAGGAAGCCAGTCACAAAAGCCCAGTTATATATAAATACATTCATATAAACTTTTAGGCTAGGGAAATCTATATATTTTGCACAATGGAACATTATTTGGTCTTTAAAAAGAAGGAAATCCTCGGGGCGCCTGGGTGGCTTAGTTGGCTGAGCCATCAAACTCTCAATTTTGGCTCAGGTCCTGATCTCAGGTCATGAAATTGAGCCCCATGTTGGGCTCAGCATGGAGTCTGCTTGGGATTCTCTCCCTCTGCCCCTCCCCTCATTCATGCGTGCACTCGTATGTGCTCTCTCTCTCTTTCACTAAGTAAATAATCTTCAAAAGTAAAAAGTAAAAAGAAAGAAATCTTGCCATTTATGACAGCATAGATGAAACTGGAGGGCATTATGCTAATAAGAAACCAGACGCAGAAAAACAAATACTGTATGATCTCATATGTGGAATCTACAAATAGTCAAATACATAGAGGCAGAAAGTAGAATGGTAGTTATCAGGGGTTGGGGTAGAAAGAAATGGAGAGATGTTGGTCAGGCATACAAAGTTTCAGTTATGCAAGATGAATAAGTTCTGGAGATCTAATGTACAACAATGTGATTATAGTTAACAGTAACATATTGTATATTTAAAATTTGCCAAGAGGGAGGATCTTAAGTGTTCTCACCATACACACACACAGAAAAGAAAATGTAACTATGTGAGATGATAGATATGTTAATTTACTTGATTGTGACGGTTACTTCACAGTGTATGCATGTATCAAATCAGAAACTTGTACATCTTAAATATATATTATGTTTAATTGTCAATTATACATCAATAAAGCAGGGGAAAAAATAAAGGGGAATCAAAGAGAAAAGTTCAGGACCAAGAGAGATATTTCACATTGATACAAAGATAGATTACCAAGAATATATTAGAGTTAAGAATGTGTATGAGCCAACAACAGAGTTTTAAAAAAAATCTTTATTGATATATAATTCACATACCATGCATTTCACTAATTTAAACTGTACAAGTCAATGTTTTTAGTATAATCACAGATGTGTGCAACAGTTTTAGAACATTTTCATCACCCCAAAAAGAAACCTCATACCCCTTAGATATCATCTCTGTACCCCACCCATTCATCCCTTAGTCCTAAACAACAAATACACTCAACATCTCTATAGAATCTCTCCCTTTCCACAGGGCTTTCTGGTGTTAATTGTTGAAGGTTGCTGTTGTCTATTTCCAAACTAGCTTTGCAAAGATTGTAATCCCTGTCCTGTATGCTCACTGAAGCTTCTGTTCTGTTATCTCAGCAGTGAGCTAGGAAACAGAATATATTTCCTTAAATGCCTGGAGACAAAAAGAAAAAAAAAAACAAACCTCCCTTGGTCTTTGCATATTGGCTCTGGACTAGGGTACTCCTTAAATGCTAAGCCAAGCTAACTACAACTCTGCCTTAGCTTTCACGTCCTACTTAAGTGGAGTCCAAAGATCAGCCAGAGATGTAAATCTAGGGTCCTCTCAGGTCTTTTGTGAGCATGTGTCTGCCCCCTGGGGAATGCACATTGCATTCCAGATCCCCCAGTCCTGCACTGTTCTTGGTCCCCTAAGAATCTTCCTCCTCAGCTTCCTTATACCCAGGCTTTTGGGCCTGTCTGCTCTTTGCTTCATCCTTCATCCCTTGCCCCAGGCAGCAATGGGTACCATATGGCTTTACTGCTTCCATCAGATGCCACTCAGAAAGCCAGTCTAACCTGAGGCAGGCAAAATATAGATCAGTCTCTGTGCTAGTCCCTTAGGTCAAATGCATGACCACAGTTTTTGAGAGTAGAGTCCATATGGCTTTCCCCGGCACCAATACATTGTACCAGGAATGGGCCATCCACAAGGCTGCCATTGATCTTGGGGAATGGGATGCTAGGCAGGTAAGCAAAAACCACACAATGTCTCCTACCAAAATTCAGTTGCTTTTTTCCTTATTAAGCACTTGCTGTTTGACACAGGCATTTGATTAGGTTCCAAAGTTCCAAAAAAGTTGATTGTGTATGTTTTTGCTAGCTGAATTCTTTCTTTTTAAAGATTTTATTTACTTATTTGTGAGAGAAAGAGAGCGAGAGAGAGAGCAGGGGGTAGGGGCAGAGGGAGAGGGAGAAGCAGACTCCCCACTGAGCAGGGAACCTTATGTGGAGCTCAGGTCCAGGACCCTGGGATCATGACCTGAGCCAAAGGCAGACACCTAACTGACTGAGCCACCCAGGCACCCCTGCTAGCAGAATTCTTGCTGGGGAGACCAGTTCTTGCAAGGAAACCATTCTTGGAGCTCTCTACTAATCCCATGTCACTTGTCTTGCAAGTACTTTGGAAAACAGTTTGGCACTATGTGGTAAATCTAAAGATATACAAACCAGGAATTCTATTGCTTGTTATTTACCCTAGATCAGTGATTCTCAACCGGGGTAAATTTTGCTTCTCCAGTAACATATAGAAATGCCTGGAGACATTTCACAACTGTGGCCATGCCACTAGCATGTGGTGGGTAAAAGCCATGGATGCTGCCAAACATCCTAAATACATAAGATAGTTCCCTCTCGCGCTGATCCCCCACCATCTACAACAAAAGATTATCTGTCCCTAAATATCAAAATTGCCAAGAAACCCTCATCTAGAGAAATGAGTACTCACATGCACAGGGAAAATGCTCACAACTGCATTGTTTTATAATCGTTCTAAACAGGAAATGATTCAAACAACCCAAATGCCCAACAGTGGAATGGATATATTCTTGTATATATATTCAATAGAATACTTAATAGAAATGAAAATTAATGAGCTATAAAAATTATATAAAAAAGAGTAAGAAAGTGTTTTTTTATAAATATTAAGATAGTGGTCATTGGAGAAGGGGGAAGTTAATATTGGGAAAGGACACATGATCTCTTCAGGGCTTTTGGCAATGTTCTATTGCTTGAACTAGGTGGTGTTTACATAGGTGTTCACTTTTTAAAAACCGTACATTTATATTTTTCTACTTATATGTATATTTCATATTAGACTAGATAAAACTTATAATTACAGTTTTTCTTCTTCTATCACACTCCCTACTTTGACAGGTCATATTCTTATTTGTATCTTCAAACTGACCATCAAGTCTGAGAACGTATGTTCATTCATTCAATCAAGGCTCAATATTGAATATCCACTACAAGCAGGAACTGTTCTAAAGAGTAGGAACACAGAGAGGGAACAAGATAGACGTCTTGCATTCCAGGGTGAAGAGACAGGATGTAATTAATATACCAAAAATTGTAAAAGATAATTTCAAGGGCCATTAGGTATTTGAAAACAGGACAGTTATAAGAGAGATTATAAAGACTGTGGTGAGAAAGAGTAACGGGGGTGAGATATTTCAAATTGAATGGTCAGTGAAGGCTTCAGTCAAGATGACATTTGGGGAGATAAGTGACCTGTTTCAAGCAAAGAAATGGGAAGTGTGAAGTTCTAGAGGAAGAATATTCTTAAAAAAAGGAAACAGTTGTTGTTGAGGCTCTTAAGTAGGAAAGTGTTCAACATGTTTAAGGAACCTCATGAAATAAAGCATGGCTAGCGTGGATTGGTTGAGGGAAGAGGGTAGGAGATGAAGTTAGTGCAGGAGGCAAGATCTCCATCAGGGAAAGTCTGGATCTTTTTCCAAGTGCCATGAGAAGCCACTGAAATGCTGCTGTTGTGTAGACTGTAGGAGAGAAGACAGGTGGCATGGAGACTAACTTAGGCAAGAGATGACGGTGACTGTGAGGCAGAGACGGCGACAAATGGATAGACTCAGGATTTATTTAAAGATAGAGTCCAGAACATGTGGTATGAGGAAAGGAGAGAATCAAGGATGATTCCTAGGTTTTTGTCCTGAACAACGAACGAAAAATGGGAACTTTTGCTGGGATGAGGAAAACTGGTGAGTGAGCATGACATTTGAATCAAGGAGCTGAGATACCCTTCAACAGATGAGTGGATAAAGAAGATGTGGTTCATATATACAATGGACTATTACTCGGCCATCAGAAAGGATGAATACCTACCATTTGCATCAACATGGATGGAACTGGAGGGGATTATACTAAGTGAAATAAGTCAAGCAGAGAAAGAATTGTCATATGATTTCACTCATATGTGGAACATAAGGAATAGAGTGGAGGCCCACAGGGGAAGGGAGGAAAAACTGAATGGGAAGAAATCAGAGAGGGAGACAAGCCATGAGAGATTCTGGACTCCAAGAAACAAACTGAGGGTTACAGAAGTGGGGGGGATGGGGTAACCGAGTGATGGGTATTAAGGAGGGCACGTGTTGGGATGAGCACTGGGTGTTATACACAACTAATGAATCGTTGAACACTACAGCAAAAACTAATGATGTACTATATGCTAGCCAACTGAACATAAACAACAACAACAACAACAACAACAACAAAAGTCTTATTTGGGCTTTATTAAGTTTCAAATACCTGTTAGACATTCAAAGGAGATGTCAGATTGGCTGTTGAACATGTCTCCATAGATTTAATGCGCTGGATTTGAGGATATCTAAAGTCCCCTTCAACCATATTAAACACATGGAACAAATTGCGAATCAATTTAATAAATTAGAGTATACACACAATGCTATTCCATGAATTGGCATGCAAAGATAATTTTTAATTGAAACAAGTAGGTTATAAAAGTGCATATGGTTTGCTTCAATTTTTAAGAATACAATATATTATAATATATATTTCACTGGAAGCAGATAAACTAGAATATAAACTGTAGTTACCTGTGCTGGGATTTAGTGTGGTTTTAATTCTTGCTATCATTAGTTTAAAATGTCTTTAATAATCCTGTATTACCTGTGTAATCTGTTTCTTAAATAAAGTAAATCCACAAAGGTCTCTTCCAGCTGGGCAGCCTGTGGCTGGGTTATTTGTCAGGTGAGGGATGTCAAGGTGATCAGGGTGATGATGGTCCAGATGCAAAGTGTGAAAGGCGAAGAGGCCCCGCCCAAGAGCATAGGCGCGGGTCGGAGTGGGGGCGCAGGGGGAGGTCCAAACGGCACCGCCCTGCACGTCACGTGCTCGAAAGCCGCCAATGGCCGCCTCCGAGCCCACCTTGGGAACGGGGCGGGGCGCCCAGCTGGCGTCACCAGGACAACGGGCGTTGCCGGCGCCTTGTGACTCCGGGCTGTGGGCGCGCTCGCGGCTCTTCGGCCATGGTGAGTCTGGGGCCCGAACCGGTTGGGCCGCCCTCCCCTTCCCCGCCCGGACTGAGCCCCCGCGCGGCCGCTGCTCGGTTCCGGCGGGCGGCGCCGAGGTCGTGGAGAGGCCGGGCTGCGGCCTTCGGGACTGCGGGGCAGGGCAGGACTGGGCGGGCCCGGGGGAAGAGGAGCCCCGGGGGGCCCCGGAGCGCCCGCCTGTTCGGGGGCGCCCGCGACGCAGCGTTGTCTGCGTTTAAGGTCTGGGCCTCCGCTGGGACCCCTATCCTGTGGGCCGCCGGACAGCGTGACGCTTTTTGGTCCCAGCGAGCCTGTGAAGCCACCCAGAGAGGGTGTGGTTTTTTTTTTTAAAGGGATATCTGTATCATATTCATATTAACACTATATTGCAGTCTGTGTGCTACCTGTCTTGTGTCTACGCAATTATATATAAATAATACATAATAGGTATTTCTTTAAAATTCATCATTGACAGGATTTTTAGCGCGTGGGGAAATTTAAATATGTAATTTTGGATTTTCCCTCCTCCTCTTCAAAAAAAAATGGCATTAAGCTGGAGGTTTTTTCCTGTGCGCAGCCCTTTAAGGGATTTAATTAGTAATTAGTACATTGTAAACGTCTTAAATCACTCTTTTATTCAGTAAACTTGAGAGTGAGTGGGCGTACCACCTGGCCCCCATTAAGCTCGTTTTTTAAAAACCTGACGTGAAGACTCAGCAGGGGTGTTGGCTTGGCTAGACAGGATTCAAGGAATTGCTGACCAAAGGTGTGATATCTCCGGAGGCCTCCAAAGGGAGTAAAAGAAGAGAGGAGCTGGACTCTGCTGGGGACACACCTTTGATATAGAATATTTGAGAGGGGTTTGGGGTGGGTAATAAGAAAATGCCTGGTTTTAAGGAACAGTTTTTTTAACCATCACTAGTGTAGATCTGCTCTTTATCTACAGTGGAAGTGCTAATAAGCTGAGAAGGCAGGGGGCTTCCCACGTGCCAGTTGGCCTGGAGAGAAAACCTGCCATTTGGAACCCTGGCAGACTCTTTTTTTTTTGATAACTAGGGAAAGGCATGGTAGGAAGAGAAAGGTGGCTGGTCTGTATCATTGGCTGGTCTGTATCTATCATTGGTGGCCCAGATATGTGGCCTTTTGATGGTAGGGGGAAAAACCATTACCCACAAGTAATAGAAATGCGGGCTTTATTTTGTGTATGTTTCTTTAATTCTGAATTGCTTTTAAGTGACCCTGCAAAAGTTTCAGAAAATGAATTTTACAAAAATCTGAGTGTTGTAAATGTTGCAGTGACTTTTCTATATTATATGTGGAAAAGCTCTTACAATTATAGCAAAGAGAAAGGAAGAATATTCAGGAATTTACAGCTCACTGAAGTCTCACGTTCCTCCTGTTTCCCATTTTCCTTTTCTTCTCTCCTTCCATCCTGACCCACAGTCCACCTTGATTCACTATTGTGCATTTTAGAGTTTTATTTACTTTAAAAGCATTCTATTATACTTGTGTACTTGTTGCTTTGTTAAACTTAGAAATTTTTTTGCTTTTTGTCTATTTTTAAACATTAAGAATTTCATTCATGGAAGGCATTTAATTTTATGATGAGCTGATGCCTAGGCTCCAACGAAAGTAGGGAATGGTTGGTATGTATAGGAGGGGGAATGAGGAAACTGCCTGTGTAATCCCTCAAACTGTAGTCAAGATTGTTAACATTATCGTTCATTAAATGCTTGAATCTAAACATACAGCTTTAGCAGTTGATATGAATTACTTTGCACATGAATTTGGAACAATGCTTAACTATCTCTCAATGAAAATTTCTTCAATTAAGCCACTTGTTTCTATTCTATAATGACAGCTGGCATTTATTATGTACATTCTGAGTGAGATATTTTTCCAAGCATCTTATGTGTCTTATTTAACCATCACAACAACCCTATGTGGAAGATAACATTTCCTCACTTTAGAGATGAGCAAATTGAGGCACAGAATGGTAGAGTAACTTGCCCAGGTCACCCAGCTGTTAAGTGAGATTTCAAAACCAGGCAGATTGTCTCAGAACCCGCTTATGTAAACACTGGATTATACTGTAACATATAGTGCATCAGTATATGTTCCCCCAATATATATGCCAGGTATATGTTAGGAAATTTGTTTTCCTATTTGGATTTTAATATTTTTGAGCACTTTGGAATACTTGTATTTTGTGATTGCTGGCACTGAGCTAGATGCTACAGAACAGGGTAGGCATGCCTAGCCTTCTCTTACTTTTCTCTCCCCTTTTTTACAAAGATGAAATGAAGAGGAATTAATGAAGACAGATTGTTGGATTGGGGTTCATACTCATGGCTGTAATAGCATTGAAAGTTTCTCCTGTCATTTCACTTTGCATTCAGGAATTGACACATGCTTTTTGTGAATCACAAAGACCAGTGTTTTACATAAAGCCATTTAGACTTGGAGGATGAATATATTTAAAAAAAATAAAATTCTATTTTCTGAGATTTTTCCTCATAGTAATTTTAATATACGTTTTAGTTGTATATTTTGAAAATTGTTTCAAAAAGACAGCAATTTGATTCATATGGATCAAAATATACATTGGGATACCTTTTGTCATGTTTTTGCTCTTGCCTAATACTTTAGCTTGTAAGGCAGATTTTTTTTTCTCAGAAATATGACATTGTATCATTACTGTTTTCCCATTTTGATTCATTCACTTGGACTTTCCCCCTGTTTTGGCACTTCACTTTCTGTGTTTATCTGTGGTTAGGATTTGTCAGAGGTGTTGGGAAGCACAAGGTGGGGGGAAACTACAATAAAATATACCAAGATTTACAGTTTTGGTCTATTTGCTATCACATGGTATAGTTAAGAGAGCTAATATGTTTATATAATGAGATCTATGTTAATAGATCGTAAAAAGAATATATTTTCCTTCTGTTAACAATATTGGTCTCCTTTTGGTCTGCACTGGAATGGGGATGGAGCATAATTTTTAGAACTGTAGCAATAACTTTTTCATAGAGCCTTTCCACACTGTCCAGTTTTAGGCTGATCACTTCACATTTATCTCATTTAATCTTTCCACGTACCTCTGAGATTATTATTATCCCCGTTTAGCAGGCCCAGATTGATGAGGTAATTTGTCCAAGGCCACATACTGAGTGGCAGAGCCTGGATTTGAACTCAGCCAGTCTGACCCTAACTTCTGGCCTCTTAACCATTATTCCATGGCTTCTTTCCCAACTAAAGATTGTTCCCAGTGCCTGGCATGAATGTACTTCTCCAAGATTAAGAGTTTCAGTGTTTTATCAGCTGAGCCAGCAAGCTCTTTTTTATTTATGACAAACGCTTTATCATGATGTTGTTTAATGACATCCTGCAGGATTTACTTGGCTCCCCACTCCCAGCCCCTTAATAGTGCAGACAGCCAAAGCTCAAATATGGCCAGCCATGGGTTGGACTGCACTTTTACCTCTGCCTTCCCTGCCGCATTTTGTGTCTCACCTCTACCCTGTGTAGGGTCTACTACCACCACCTCCAGCACTGGGGTGGCTATGGGGACAAAAACAGGACAGACCAGACAGAGAGCGGAACAGGGCAGTTGTTGGGAGAGTTTTTGTGGAGTCAGAATCGAGGTTCAAACCCAGCTTTTTGAGTTCTCAGTGCTGCCCCTACAATTGTCTTTCCATTAAATTTTCTGTTCTGTGGTTTTCTATCCAACAAAGGTTTATTGTGTGCTACTATGTGCTAGTCACTCTTGTAGGCAGTGGGTATCCAACAATGACACAGGCGAGGCTCTATGCTTATGGAGCTTACGTTGTGGTGGCAGGAAGGCATAATAAACATACGGATAAGGTCCTAAAAGTGCTTTGGAGAAAAAGCTGAGTGAGAAAGGAAATTTTAGGGCAGGATGGGAGAGTGGATGAGAGGAGGGAGAAGTTGCTTTTCATATAGAGTGGAAGGGAAGGCCTCTCTGATAAGATGACATTTGAGCAGAGGGTATTTCATGGGCATACCTGGAGAAAGGCCATTTCAGGAGAGGACCCAAATGCAAAAGTCCTGAGGCAAGATCATGTCTGGTGTGTTGGAGGAACTGCAAGGAAATCAGTGTGGCTGGAGTGTCATAAGACGGGTGCATGGTAGGAGGTAAGATGAAAGTAGTTAGGCCAAATCACATAGGATTTATAAACCATTTGAAGGACTTGGCCTTTCCCTTTGTGAGAAGGGGAAGCAATTGGCAGGTGAAGGAGAATGACATCATATGACTTTTAAAAGAACCATTCTGTCTGTTCTGTGGAAACTACATTTGGGGTATGAGTGAGGGGAGAAAGGACAAAAACAGAGGACACTAGATGGGACATTATTGCAGTAATCCATAGGATTAGTTGATGGATTCATTGTGGAATAGAAAAGAAAGTCAAGGATGACTTCCATGATTTGAGCCTGAGTGATAGGAAGGAGTTGTCATCTACTGAGATGAAGACCAAGGTACAGATAAAGAAATCCGGGGTTAGTTTGGGACTTGATAAATTTGTGATGCTCATTAGAAATGTAAAATCTAAAGACACAATTAGGCTTAAAATATATACTGTGAGGGTATATATTTTAAAAACACAAACTTCATTGTATCTTGAAGTATTAGATTTGAAGGAGACTTTGAGTTTCTCTAGCACAGTCCCTTCAGTTTACAAACTAGAAATATTGAGAGGGTAAATGACTTGTACAGATCACCTTTTTACTACCTGTTGTGCAGTACAAAGAACTCCTTTGTGCACACAAAGAACTCCTAGACTTGGAGTCAGGAAATATAAGTTTAAAATTACAGTTATTTTTTTTTAAAGTTCTAAACCTTGTGCAAGTTATTTATCTGCTCCAAGTCTGTTTACTGTCCTCAAAAAGGGTAAGAAAGACTCCCATGTTCTGTGAGGATGTGGAAAGTTGCAAAAGTTAGACATTTCCATCGTAATAAGAAAGGTGAAGAAGCTAGAAAATGGTAGTTCTCTAAAAACCCACCAGAGAACTGAGGACACAAGGAAATCTAAATGAAATAAAATCCAGAACATAATGAGCCTTCCCAGGAAAAAAGGAGACACATAGATACTTCCATCCATGGTGGGACAGCAGGAGGAAGAACCTGCTATAGACTAGTAAAGAGAAACCCACCAAACTTTTATTAACTGCATGTGGGCTGGAGTGACAATTTGGAATTTTGAAGAGCCCCAGCCACCCCTTTCCCGTGAGCCTTCACTGAGTTTAAGGATATAGTATGCTGGAGGCTGGGGTCAGGGAAAGAGAGCTAAGAATGATCCTGAGGGTGGGTGGAGTCTGAGGTGGGTGGAGGCAGGGCTGGAGAGTTCATACAAATCTATCTGAGGCACTAGGGGCTTTTGCCAGGTATAAAGTAGGGCTAACGCAGGCTGGGGCCATGGCCGGAGAGCTGACAAATATCTCTCTGGCTATCCAGGTTTTCACTGAGGACAAGACAATAGCCTTTCAGAAGGTGGAGTCAAAGCACAGGGGAGAGAGACAGACAGATTTTAAGGCACAGACGGTGAAGGGTGTTTACTGGAGAACGAAGACAGCTCCCCAGCTGGCAGCAAGAATGCAAAATAGAGAAAAATCTCTTGAGTTCAGAAAGCAAGCAGCTAAGTTGTACAGCTCAGAGATCTGTGAAGTTTCACCGCTGCTCAGATCCTGAGTTCTCCTGAAGGTTAAGTTCTGATCTCACCCTAAAAGGATTTTAAGCCATTCTTGACTGAATCTAATAAATGCTTAAAAAAATCTCTAACCCAGCCCAACCATAGATTAAAAGGATTCAGTCCCCTTTACCTCCCCATCCCTACCCTAAGCAACCTAATTAAAGAAGGAGCTGCCCTTTGTGGAGGTATATTACTGTTTTTTTTTAAAATTCAAGTATTATTGACGTATAACATTGTTAGTTTCAGATACACAACATGATTCATTATTTGTATATATTGAGAAATGATTACAATAGGCATAGTTAATATCCATTGCCATACAAGTTATACAAATTTTTTTTTAAAGATTTTATTTATTTATTGGACAGAGTCACAGCGAGAGAGGGAACACAAGCAGGGGGAATGAGAGAGGGAGAAGCAGCCTCCCCGCCGAGCAGGGAGCCCGATGTGGGGCTCGATCCCAGGACCCTGGGATCATGACCTGAGCCAAAGACAGACGCTTAACGACTGAGC